>NC_092317.1:44721828-45344328 GCF_036785885.1 Coffea arabica
AGCAAAAGCTAGCGAATTTCTAATATCTGGGCATCCCTAATTTTGATACAGACCATCCATATTAAAATTGGGGGTGTAAAGAAGATATCTTTGGGACGAATATTACAGCAGATGGGCTCGAGGAATCATGCGCGGAAAAAACGAAAAGGGGAAAAAAGATTTTTAATATGGCTAAGTAATATGAAGAAAAAATTATGACTAAGTAGCCTAAAATAAAATAAATGTTTGCTTCCCATTCATTGTTACACCTTGATCAACGGAGAGTAATGGAGCTGGAGAGCCACGGAGAGGCAGATCTGGACAACAGCGAATCAAGGAAAGAAAAGAAGTAAAAATGAGAGAAGAAAAGGAGAAAGAAACCAAGAAGAAGGATTAGATAGGGAGGCCCATTCATTGTTATCACCTTGATCAATGGAGAGTAATGGAGCCGGAGAGCCACGAAGAGTAAGATCTGGACAACAGCGAATCAAGGAAAGAAAAGAAGTGAAAATGAGAGAGAAGAAAAAAAGAAAGAAATCGAGGAGGAGGATTAGATAGGGAGGCGCAAAAGAGACTCTCGGCAGCAGCTTCAGAAACCCTATCTATTGAATGATGAGGTGAAATCTCGATTTTGTCCTCAATTCAATTCATCAGCTCAATCAACGGAGGATTACCATCAATCGACCAATCACAGCATGCCACGTCAGCAATTGGGTTCAATTGGAGGGATTGGCATTCACACATTTACTATATATGTTAACTAGGAGGTGAACACCGCGCGATGCGCGGTATGACTTTTCAGCTTGCCCAGAATGCCCAGACATCTTAGTTGAGATAATATGTTTCGGTCCGGAGGTACCATATGAAATATATATTTACCAAGTCTTAACTTCAACTAAAAGTAATAGAAGGACATCAGTTCATAGTTAGCAGGGTTAAAATGCATCATCTTCCAAGATTAGAAACCGCAAATCAGGGAAATTACTCTTAAAATAGCAATCCATCGTCATGATTTTCTGCTAACTAATGCAGATATAATTCCACCAGCTATAAGTACCACAGCAGTAACTGAAATACCAATTCCAATGACACCAGCTGCACACAAACAATAGATAGTTTTTAGCAGTGAGAGTAGTTTGTAATTCGTATTTAAATCAAATTTAAACACCAAAACTCCAATTGCAGTTCTCTGCTTCCAACTTTCTAAAAAGGTCATACACTCTCAGAACAGTATTTTTTATAGTATGACAAAAAATTACCATTCTATGCAAGTAACAAGCACTACAATTAAATTTATGTAAAATTTTGATTCTTCTACTTGTGAAAACCCAACAAACTCTAACACAGGCAATGACATAATTCCTTCATAGAACATAGCAGATGCTTATGACATGCAGTATTATAAAAAGAAAAAAGAAAAAAACTCTTAATAACATCATTGCTTCTCTGGATAGCAAAAATCTATATTCCAGTAGTAATATCTATATTACTTCTCTAGTTTTCACTCTTTTGAAACATGATTTGAAGTTAAAAATAAATCAATAATGATCATGAGATCAGTGCACAGGACAATTTATAAATTATAACAATCATGTAGATTCACAACTTCTCGAAAACGTGGAATTATAAAAATCACTGATAATGACTAAGTTGAGAGGCTGAGATCTAAAACGAATGAGGGAAAAATTATGTTGATACTATTAACATGTTCAATTTAAAATGTTGGAAGTACGCAGGGGAAAAAAAAGGTGCAGATGGTTACAGTTGGCTGTTGTCACTTTGACTCTAATGGCAATGATAACTGTGAAGGGATCATGCTCAGTTGCAATAGCATCATCGTGAGCTTCCTCAAATTGATTACATTTGGTTTAAACCATTGGCTTCATGCTGCAGAGGCAAAGAAAAAAAGACTACTGATTATAAATCTATCTAATACGAAGTCACGAATTCTTGTTTTTCTCAAGCATTGATTTACATTGACAATACCGGAAGGCACAAAACAACAGATCTTAAGAAAGGTAAGCTAAATCAAAACAAATTATCAAGGGGCAAAAATATAGAAACACAACCTAAGATTCCCAACAAAATTTTTAGCCAGCTAGTTGGTATAATAAAAAGAAGCAGCCGCAGCACTTACTGAATGAAAAGGTAATCTTCACAAAAGATTAGAAATTAATAAATAGAATGAAAAGCAATCACACTTTAAAAATGTTGTTTCTATGTCAGGCTTATTACCAAAGTCCGAATTTACTGCTATCATTTCCCTGTTCTATGTTGTGGCAGCATACAATATGACGAAACAATACACTGATGTTATATTCTAACAGCATGCAAACATCATTAAAATTTTGGTTCCCTCTTTCGACAGCATACAAAGTGACAAAATAGGTCATTATTATTAATCTTTATCATGCACCTTTCTAAAGACCAATAATAGCATAAAGACAGCAAAAACTTACAATAAAAGTGCTAGGGAAGAAATCCGTTAATAAAAGGAAAAAATACGAAGACAAAACCTTGGATCTGCACGAAACAGACCATTTCCCTTTTGTTTTTTTCCTTTTGGTTCAGGAAAAACACCCAAATAAAACTCACCTTGAGAAAAAAATTCCCCCAATCCTTTTGTATCATACAGCAAATTTTAATAGCTCAACCTGTAACAAACATTTAAAATCTTGGATCTGCACGAAACAGACCATTTCTTTTTTTTTTTTTCCTTTTGGTTCAGGAAAAACACCCAAATAAAACTCACCTTGAGAAAAAAAATTCCCCCAATCCTTTTGTATCATACTGCAAATTTTAATAGCTCAACCTGTAACAAACATTTAAAATCCAATAGAAAATAAAGACGCCTATAACAAAAAGAAGAAAACAAGAGGAAGAAAACAAATAATCTGTAATTTAAACAAATAACAAAAAACCTAAAACTTAAAATAGCAAACAGTTAAAACTTAGAAACTTTTAAGGTTACTTTTGTTGCACCATAGGTATTCATGAAAGAATTTTGAACCACCCTAAGCAAGTGGACAACAAAACAATGCACCACAAGAAAGAACACATAGAATCACATAAGATTTTCACTAATACACAAGAAATCATAAGGGGAAAAATTACAAAGAATAAATTAGCATTTTTGTAAAGTTTTTGTACTCCCTATAACAACATAACAAACTTTCCAAACAATCTGATATGATAATTACACATCAACCCTAACCAAGCTAGCAGATATAGTAGCATCAGTAAAAAAATCTTTCTAAAAATGCGACAGAAACACTAAGATAACATGAAGCCACCAATTCTTGTCTTTTGTTAAGAAAACAGGAGGTGAGCAGTTAAACATCTTCATCTTTTGTTATTTTTGGCTGAAAAAATACTACTGTTTTAAATGCAGAAATGACTTTCAAACTTCATTCTATTATTAGTGCAGAAACCCAATAATGATCTAAGAGGCTTTAAGCGAAGAAATTAAGGGGGAAAAAGGTAAAACATAAAGCAAGAAAATAAGAAATTAGGGCACAAAAAGTTTACCTTTTGATGATCTCTTCAACCTAAATTAAAAAAAAAATACAAAACAATTGAGCAAATGATGAGATACCAAATAGGGTAAAAAAAAATCTAAGATTAAGAATTGAGGATGTTAGGGTACCTCAATGTTAGATCAATCGATTTCTTCCTTCTGTTGCAATAGAGACCTGTTGAAAAGAGAGTTTGAGAGGGAGGTACGAGAGGTAAGGGCATTGGAGGATCAGAAAATGAAATCACGTTTGAATCTTATAGGTAGATGAATAGCACAGCCTCCGTATCCAAACACATCCTTATTTCTTAATCTCTCTGATATGATCAGATAAAGGTAGAAAAACACTAACAAATATACATAAAAATAAACGGATATTCCTGTTTGATCTTGTCAACACAGGCCTCCATATCCAAATCCATCCTTATTTGCTTTCTTAATCTCTCTTATGGGATCTAAACAAGGGGAAAAAGACTAACAATATACATAAAAATAAACGAAAAACTCAAAAATTTTAAGAGATTGGATTTTTTTGGAATTTTTTGCTTAGAACAAGCGATTTTTTTTTAAAATTTCACCAAAAAAAGTTAAAATACTTACTGAGCTAAAAAATCACTTGTTCTAATAAAGATGCTGAAGATCCAGTTTTTCACTTGTCTGCTTCTTTCCATGTGGCTTTTTTTTTTGTCTATTTTCTTGTAGCCAAAAAAAGTATCAATACTTACGAAGCAAAATCCAGACGATGAAGATAAATTTCACAAAAAAAATAAAAATACTTATTGAGCAAAAAAATCATATGTTCTGATGAAGATACCGAAGATCTATTTTTTCCTTGTTGCTTCTTGTTTCCACATGGCTTCCTTGTTTTTTTTTTTTTGTCTTATTTATTGCAGTAGAAAAGAAAGTCAAGATACTTACTAAGCAAAAAACTCAACTGTTCAAATGAAGAAGATGAAGATGGAGAAGATCCAATTTATCTTTCAGAGAGAGAGAGGAGAGAAATAACGTTCAATCAGCAAAATAAACCTTATAAAAAAAAAGGCACAGAAAAATGCAGCAGCACAATGTAAATTTTACGCAGAGAGCAAGTGAGAAACAGTTTGAATTTATAAAATAGAAAGCAAGGAGTTGAGCTAACCAGAGTGCAAGAAACAGTAGCAGAGCAACAAAGGAAAACGGAGAAATGCACTATTATCACTAACCATGATGATGATATTCCAAAAATCTGGAAAAGAATAGATGGCCGGTGTGCAAATTGCGTAGAGAAATAGTATCAGTCTTCTCATCGGTCAAGAAAAGAGGTAAAAGCTGTTATTTGGCAGATTGCAACAGTGACGGTAGAAGCAATTTTCAGTCAAAGCCCATGGGGACAAGAAAGGCTTCACAACAGCACCGGTAATTTTGGATACAAGAGTAAGGTCAGAATTGTAAAACCAACAAATTAGTATTGAGCCCAACACCACCACTTGTCATAAATCAAGCTAATCACTGTTACAACAAAGTAGACATGGACCAGGTGGCTTTCAAACGGGTTTCTCACATTGGGTAAAAGAATCAATCCTCCGTGTAAAAGAAAACAATGAAGCCAATTCTTCTCTTTAGCTTTAGTTTCAGCACGTGAGATCCTCGTGATAGACGACCATACTTGAACCAATCCCATTCGACCACGTCAGCACAACAACCACCACCCTTAACAATCCCATTCGCGCTTTTACTATATAGGTAGATAATGGTCTCTTGCTGCGTAGCCAATGAAACACCTAAAAAAAATTAAAAACAAAAATTTATAATAGGAACACAATTACAACACCAAGAATAGCTATAAAAAAATCATAGTTAGAAACTGGCAATTATTATAAGAATAAAAAATAATTTAATATATCACAAATACAACTATTAAAAACAATACTTATAATTGAATCGCGAGAATAGCACAACGATTCCAAACTACAATTAATGTAGTAAGAGTTAGAAAAAACTACAACCCAGAAAAATTCTATACGACTTCAAAAACCATACTCATGATAAAACTACCAAAAATTCATGGTTAAATAATGATCTATTCATACCCAGTTTCATCATTTAAACAACAAACAGATAGGTTAATATTTTCTACTTGATTATGATTAATTAAAAATTGGTAATGCTCTATACTAATTTTACTAACATCTAACTACAAATGACATTTGACAACTGTCTTCCATCATAATTACAAGATAAGAAAAATTATACTTGTTCAAAGCCTACTGATATTTATCACTTAGAATGACAAGTATTGTGAGAACCCGAAAATTCCTTTAGAATTTCCTCCCATTTTTGAAACATTAATTTATATTTCCTTCTATATTTCTATACTTGACTATTTAACTATTTACTAGCCCTAAATTTCATGGTGATTTCATTAGTTGAGTCAAGAGTTTTACTTTTATTTTTAAAGTTAGAGTAAGTTAGGGTTTTGGTGCCTTTTGGTAGTGTGATCGATTTGTGAGGTGTGTGCACTAAATTTGGTGGATAAGAGCGGGTATTAAGTAAGAGGAAGTATGTGGTTAAAAAGTGCTAAGAGTAAGTTAGTGAATCATAAGTTAAGATAAAAGTATAAGAGAGTTAAGAAAATAGGTTTGAATCGACGTGCACCGTTTGTTACCGGTGGAGGACATCACTTGATCAATATTTTTTTTCCCTAATCTCCTTGTTTTTATTTCCCGAGGGTTGGCCAAATTGTTTGATCAAGAAAAGGAAAGAAAAGAAAAAAAAAAGGGGGAAAAACTTGGCTTGCCAATTGTCAACAAGCCTACAAAGTTTGACTAAGACTTGACCAAGACTAAGCTTTCCTCTTATCTTTAGTAAGCTTCCATTTCAACCAAAAATCCTCCATTTTTAGATTAGGATAGCCGAAATTTTTGACTAGAAAAGAGGGGAAAAGAAGGCAAAATAAAGGAAATTTGAGGGAAAGCCAAGTGTTAGCAATCAAGGCATTCTTTGACCAATGTAACCTCTAGTCCTTATCTTGCAAATTTCACCAAAAATCCCTTCATTTTACTCCTTTCTTGGCCGAACTAGAGAGAGAGAGAGAAAAGAGATGAGAAACTTCAAATTCCATCTTGGGTTTTGCTAGATTTGGAGAGAAATCAACAAGAACCACAAATCTAATCCGAATAAAGGTGCAACAAGATGACAAGGAAGCTTGAGGTGGAGTGATTTTGCATAGGCAGCCTTGGTTTTGTATTTTTCCTTGAGGTTTGAAGGTATTAAGCTAATAAACTCTCCTTCCCTTTCTTATGTTGCATTTTATTGGATAGATGACTTGAATATGGAAGATATCATGAATTTGTGAAGTTGGTAGAATTTTCCAGCTTAGGGTTTCAAAATTTCAGCTTGGGTATATTTGTTTATATATCAAGTATATGTTGAATTTGGTTAGTCTTTGCTATCTAAAATATGTACCAATTGGCTCCTATAATTTGTGAGCTTGATTTGGGGCTGTTATACTATGAGATTGTAGCCTTGAAAATGGATGGAAATTAGGGAAAATAAAGAGAAGTGCTGCTGAAAATTTTTCCGCAGGAGACCTTGAGCAGTCTTGGAAAATCTGCTATATCTTGGAGTAGAAAAATTCAAATTGAGTTCCATTTATTGCATTGGAAACTAGACTCATAGATCTTTTAAGATTTTTTCTCAATTCCTATGAATCTTCCAAAATTGACTAAATTTCCATTCCTATTCTATCTTTCTACTGAATAAAGCAGCCGCTTGACATTGGATTTTGACTGACTTGTGGGCAGAATCTTGCAAAGGTGTCTTCTGAGAAATTGTAACCCTTTGAATCTATTTTCCAACGGTATAAATTTTATAAATTTTGGACTTAAGAAGCTTGAGATATGATTTTTCAAATAGCGTCATGCAAAACTGGAAAAAATTCTGTTTTATTAAAACTGTCCTTACTTTCACTTCCAATTTCAAGTTGGAGTTGTTGAACCATTTTGAGCTTGATTTTTCTTTTGGAATAATGTGACTTGGCATAGTGGATCTCATGGCACTTTATAAATGTGATTTTAGGACATGTAGGTGAGGTCGAAAGTGCACATGAGGCGAACACTTGAACTTGTACCGTAATGAGTGTTCCTTGCATGTTTGTGTAATAAGTGACTATGTGAATATCTGTGAGTGATTGTTTGAATGTTAAATGCTTTCCAATGACTATTAAATGGATTTTCAATGGGCGAGTGTGTACTTTATCGCACTCGACCTAAGTGAATGTGAATTTTAAATGATCAAGTGATTGAATGTTACTTGTGCATTGACGGGTATTTTACATACATGCAAGCTAAAAAATACCGAATTACACCCGTTCACTGCAAGTATACAGATCAACTAGTAGTTTAGGGTATATATCGGGTCGATCCCACAAGAAAGAGTGAACAATTACCGGTATTACTAAAGCTTCTCTATTATTTAGACTATCAATGAATGATAAGAAATTTAACCTACTGCACTTATACAAGAAATTAACAAATAAAAGCTCCTTAGGTTGTGGTATCCCTAACTACTCATGCAAGTGTTATATTTGGATCATTGAGTACTACATCTAGGCTAATTATGGTGTAATTTCCTTATGCATTTGAATCCTACTTTCGTAGTGAATCAATTATACTTATAACTAATCCATACCTATTCTCATGGTTATGAAATTAGCTACAAGTTCATTTCTTCAGTGAAATTACATGAAATGAATCACTAAAAACCACATAGGTGCACCTCTACTTTCGTGAGTGTACTCCCTATGTTTAGCACTTCTTGAACTAATGTTAAATCTCAATTTTCATTGTAGAAATAACACCTTAGATAATCACAATTAATGGTACCAGATTAATCATGATTTAAAGAGCTAAAATACTAAATAACTTGCTCAAATACTAGCAATCAAATAGCCAAATAATAAACACTAACAATCATAGGAAGTTCAACCAAACCCAAGGTATAAACTTTAAAAACACATATTAAATATAAAATCCAGAACTTGTATATTAGCTAAACTTGGAATCAAATACAAAAGATAAAGAGTTGGAAAGGAATGTAACCCATGTCACTTGAGCTCATCACCTTGCCTTCTTCATCTCCATTTTCATCCTAATCTAGATAATGTACAAGAGTGGATGAACTAACTAGCTAAACTATACTACACTAATCTAATACTAAGAGAATGGAAAAGCTACATTTTTGCAGACTCCAAGCTTCTCCCGTATGATTCCTCCCTATCATAGACCTCAAATGTCTCTACATATAAGCTGATGAAAAGTCCTTCCCTTACCAGTCATAAATTTCTGCTATGACTCTCCACTTTGATTCTCCAAATCTGGATTTGTTAAGGGAGTCAAAAATAATGGCTTTTGACTTGGAACCTTGGCTATATCTCTTCCTTATGTCTTCTGAAGCATGTGCAGCCTACGTTTTCTCTCCAACTCTAGCTGGAAAGTAGTGTGAAGATGAGAAAAATGGCTGAGCAAATTACAGAAATTCGGCTGCCATACACGTTTTTACTTTTGACCTCACTTCAACTGCATTTTTCTCCATGATGAAGGCCGAACTGGCTTTTGTGCAAAACACAAAAGTTGTAGCCCTTTGAATTAGAGTTCCAATGCTTCAAGAATCATCTAATTTGGAGATCGGTGGACTGAGATATGGTCAAAATACCATAGACTGGTCAATTCTGGGCTTCAGCTTTCGACCATCCAGATAAGTTTCTGTGTTTCGACCTTTTGACCAAGAAAACGGCTGAATTGGACTTTGATGTCTTCATACCAAATGTAGATATATCTCTTAGCTTCAAAATGGTACCAAGATCACCTTGATCCGATCATTGTAGCTCCTGATATAGTCAAAATACGAAAATGTGTCTGAGTTGTGAAAGCTGACTTTTCTTGATTTTTGTCCTCAAATTGCATTTCTTCCTTTTACACTTCATATTTTATTTTCCTCACTTTAATCCATCTTCAATCATCCAAATATCTTCTCCATGCACTTCATTTGATGATTGAATCATTAAACCTACAAAATATGAAGTTTTTACCATAAAAATCCATAAAATGCAATGTTTAGCCACTTTAACATAAAATGTAGTTTTTTACCAAAACCTTAGTTATTTTAGTTATTAAACTAAATAATCAAACCAAAATTAACTAATAAAACACACAAAAAATACGTAAAATAAACTCTTATCATGCATGAATGTAAGCCTTTGGCTGAACTGGGCCCTTGCCCTTCGTTGCCAGTCAACTCGAGCCAGAAGCGGGCTCGATTGAGCGGCTGGTGACCCTAGAACAATGTTTGGTATACTCGAGTATTACCACGAAGTCTGGTGGAGAACTGGCCAGTGAATTCAATGCAATGAAATCAATGAATGAGTGACAATGAATACTGAAGGAGTTTTCACTGTTAAATGTTTTGAAATGACGGAGGAATAAGGGAAATGGTTGGCGACTGAATGAATGGCTCCAAATGAGCACGTATCCTTCCAATGAATGAATGTTTATTTCTTCAATGACTGTTTATTATTGTGCAAAGTGTTCAAACTGTTAAATACCATAGTTTTATGATTTCTCTACCTGATTGCTTGTTTAGGAACCTCACTGGGCTTTTAACTCAATCCTTTAGTTTTTGTTTTCCTTACAGGAATGGAGGTCTGGAGCAATTAAGTGTGACCTAGAGTGTATAACCCTCTTGTACTTGTACTCTTGGTTGATAGGATGTATTTTGACATTTGACGTTGTATCATACATTTGGCTTTTGGGTTGTAAATAAGTTTGCATTTTGGTTGAATTATAGAACTTAAATATTATTTTGGAGGCTTGAATGATTAATCTTGAGAGTTGATTGAGTGAGTGAGTAAGTCTTGGCGAGAGATAGGCAGGCGGTCCGCAAAACCCTTGAGTACACCCTAGGGGAAGGTGGGGTCGTCACAAGTATATAATCTTTATGTTTTAATATCCATTAAACAAATATTTCACTCTAACTCTACTATTATCCACAGCCTTGAGCATATTGACACACATTTATTAGTCCCAAATTCAACTAGTGTGTCTGTATATATATAGTTGAAAGGAATGTATATGGCCATATTCTGAAATTCCAACAACAACAAAAATAGGTAAAAGGTCAATTTACCTCATTATATCCCCTAACAGATATAGATCCAAGTCAGACACTAGAATACATATGAAATTCAAATATGTGTACTATTAGAATATCTACTGGGACATCATATTTGACAAGTGGAAGATAATCAAATATGATAGGAAACTAAAACCATGTAATTAAGATGATACTATTACACTAATCTTGTTACATCAAGCTAATAGTTCAACTTGGAATCTTTTTATCTTTAAAATTCTACCTTCTGTCATGCGGTTTCATCACTACATATTTTGTTAATTAAGTAATACAAATGAGATTTGTCTAGATGATTCGATATAATTAACAATAACTACATGCATTGGAAGTAAATTATTAAAAAAAATTAATATACATTATAATGAATAACTCAAATGAGGTGACATTCATTAGGTTTGTGGAGTAATTGGTGTCATATTATCTTGTCTAAAATTTGTAGTTAAGAATTATTTTAACATTGGAATCTATGTTAGTGTTATTCGTTGTTTCTTTGTTTCTTCTTGAATGCGTTTCTCACTTTTGTATCTACATATTTGAATTGTCTACTTTTGATATGCCTTTAGAATTTCAATAGGGAATGTGAAATTCACATTCAACAATTGTAATTGACGGGATTATCATTTCTGAGATCCTCACAGTGAAAACATAGAATTTGGAGCTTTATGGACGTAGTATTGAATGAATCAACTTTGTAAATTGTATGATACTACCATCTTTTTAGTTTTTTATGATACTATTATCTTTGTTTACACTACAAGTATTATCTTTAATGGAAATGATGACATAGATTAGGATAGAGTGGCCCAGTTCTTTCTCTTGGTAAAAAAAAAATTTAAAAGCAATATTCTTTTTTAGAATTGATAGCTAGAGTACCGTAAGTCCATAACCCCCATGATTTCAAAAACCATGTTGTCTGCCCTTGAAAATATCAAGACTTTCACCTCTAATTTCAAAACAATTATACTCCACCCGAGAAAAAATTGAAGTCCCTAAACAAGTTCTTGTAAAGTAGCTAACAAACTAAACCACATCCTACCACTGATGTAAGACCAATGTATATGATAATCTCATCAAACCATTTAGTCATCATGAAAATTCTTTTTGCATATTTCAAATTGAAACATCTTGCAAACCCAAACAACTGTTGGTGTGTATTTTCTTTGAATTTCTTTTTCTTGTTTTGAAGAAGGAAAGAGTGTTGATTATGCATCTCAATGGTTTGATCAATTATAGACATCATAAATAGGAAATATTAATATAATGTCTTTTTCATGTAATTTATGACAAATGTACCATATATTAAGAGTTTGTATCAATCTATCGAATAGGAAAGCAATAGTAAGATATAAAACATTCAACCTTTTATCTAAGTTACATCTTGAAATACATAGTAAACACGAAGAAGATGGCACCCCAAACTCTCAATCTGTAAATTCGTTAACGTACTTTGATCTAGTCAACGCAAACGCAATTTAATACTTGTCATGTGTAGACCTGGCAATTATACCCAAAATCCAATAATCCACCCAACCCACCCACTAATTTGAGAGGTTGGGTTGGGTAAGTTGGGTATTGGGTCAATTTTGGATTGGGTAATAAAAATTCATACATATTTTGGATGGTTTGGGTATTTATGTTGGGTACCCATTACCCAACTTAAATTAAAAAATAAATAAATTAATTAAACACAAAATGCATGATCACGCACGCAGGAGTTGATCTGTTTAGTCAACGACTTCCCCAATATGTGGGGCCCCACAGATCGTATAATCAGGTGTAAGTGTGTAACCCCAGTGCACGAAATCTTGACCATCCAAACAAGATCATATCTGCATGTCGGCTTTTAGTTTTAGCAAGTGGGAATCTCATGTGGCTAAAGTCTTGTAACGGCTCGATGGGATGCAACCTAATGACTATTAAATGTTGGTGTTTGTGAGTTGTGTGCACTGGGAACATAAGATCATAACGGTGTCCAATTGCTACACAATACAAATCCAATGGCAGCCCAAGGTGAGATACACGCGCCTTAATGCGTGTATTGTTTAGATGTTTCTAATTTCTCCATTTTACAACAGCTCAGATGTGTTATCATGCATGATTCTTTTGTGTTTGTTTTTTGGGTCAAAATTTCAGTTTATAACTTTCTTTAAAGTGTGATTGGGTCCAAGTACTTTAAACAGTTAGTATGTGTGTGTATTTGTGAAAGTGTATTAGTGTGTTTGTATGTGTAAAAATAACAACATATTTCAAAAGAACTTAAAAAGTGAGTATGTGAAAATATATCTATCTATGTGAAAATGTATTTATGTGTGTGAATTTTTTTTTTGTATGTGAAAATATATTTGAGCGAGTTTATGTATCAAAATCTATTATTTAATATATCAGGTCATATTTGGGTCATGGGTTTGAGATAACCCAATATGACCCAATCCAAAATTAACCCAATCTAAAGTTGGACGGGTTGGGTGTAACCCATTTAAATGAAAACCCAATATCAATTCGCCCAACCTGCCTAATTGCCAGGTATAGTCTTGTGTGTTGAACATTTTGCCAATTGGGGTTAATTTTCCCATTTTGGACTATATATATTTTCACCATGTGGATATCTCTAATATTTGTGTTTTTATTTTTATTTTTTCCCATTTTTTTGTAACCATTAATTCCCTTCCTTTTTACTTCTTTAATTAGTTTCTTATCTATAGTCAATTTTAACAAATCTATTAACGACCTACCTTATATAAATTTGTATTAATTGTACCTTCTTTATTTTTTAGATTAATCAACTCATATATTTCCTTTTCTAATCAAATTAGTAGAAATATGGATTGTAGGTGTAAAGGTTTTACTTTCACTAACCACAATCATGGCAACACAACTGCATTGTTGCAATAGGAGCTGGCCCATATAGGCCTTCCAAGTAGAACAAAGATAACAACATACGTCCAAGATGCATAGCTGTGTATAGAAATTAACATATTCAAGTGCCAAATAAGTGGGAGGGAGGGGGAAGAATTAAGAATGAAAAGACAACCAAAAGAAACTATGCAGCTCTCATCTACCAGACTCTGTTATAGCTATCATAATCTCCATTTTAATGCTAGCAACATGGTCTATGTATCACAGTAGAGGTCTGTCTTAGTTATTACATAAGAAACATGAACTAGTAGAAAAATGAATAAAAGTAAGTGTCAGCAGGATAACACCAAGGTTTGTAAAATCGGGATCCTACGTAGGATCGATTTTAGTTTCACAGAATCGGATCGTAGGATCGTAAGATCCTACCAAAAGCTCCTAATTGCAATTAAAGGCTGCAATTCTTTGATAAATTACAAATATACCACAAATATTTTCATTTACTTGCAAAATGGAGCTTCGTATTTCACAAATTTACAAAAAAGTGTAGGATCGTACGATCGTACACGATCCTACCGATCCTGCTACGATCCTACACGATCCTACATAGATTAATATGATTTGCGACTCTGAATACGATCCGGATCGATTTTGGTTATCCGGATCGTAGGATCGTCCGATCCTACGATCCGGATCGTGATTTTGACAACTATGGATAACACAATGAATTTTGCAACATATCAATGTGCCAATCAATGTAGATGTAGATCCATATCCAAGAGTAATATCTCTAGAAACCAATTAAAATTAAATAAATAAACGAAATCAGCAATACTGATAACTTTATGTCAATAAAATCTGTAGTCATTGATACAACAAGTTGTTCCAATAAAAGGAGTATTCTTTTTGCTTTTACACCCCAATTTTTTCTTGTAAATCTATGTATAGAAACTATTATTTCAAAAATGTTATGTTCAATGGGTCATGCACAACTAAAGAATAATGACGAAGTAGGCAAAAGTTTTTCCTTCATGTTTAGGACCAAAAAAGAAAATTTAAAAATTGGTTGTAGCGTGTACATATGGTTAGTTGTTTTGAGAAATTATATTTTATTGTATATTCAAAATTTTTAAGTTGTAAATTTTCAAAGCCACAAAAAATTTAAAAGGTAAGTCTAATTGTGTGAGTACACATGGTATGGTTAGTTGTTTTGAGAAATTATATTTTATTGTATATTCAAAATATTTAAGTTGTAAATTTTCAAAGCCACAAAAAATTTAAAAGGTAAGTCTGATTGTGTGAGTATACATGGGATGCTTTTGCCTTGTTTTAGAATAAAAAATATTTTCCATTAAAATTAAGATTCATTAGAGAGAAGAACATGGAAGCTTAAAATCTAGACAAAGAAACTAGAGTTTTGAAAATCGGACCGGATCAACTAATTCAACTGATTAAATCACAAACCAACTATGATGATCCGATTCACTAGTCAACCCAAATAATTATTTGAATCAATTAGACCTGATCATAACCGATTGAACCAATCAAAATTCGTTAAAAAACCAAACTTTCAAATTGGTTAATTTTAAAGTCACACAGCTTACATAATAAATAAAAGAATTAAAAAATTGGACGGCATTGAACTGATTTGAACCCTAAATCAAAAGCTCATTCGATTCACTTAATGGTACATGTTTAAAAACATTAAAAGAAGCCATATTGCCTCATATTGCCATTCACCCCCTTACAAAAACGTGGGTTTTGCATTCTACCCCCCCCCCCCTTACAAAAAGTTTCGTCCTCAAAACTTATGTACCTTGATTAAAAGGATAAGGATATTTATTCCGCATGTCTTCCTCTAACTCCCACACCCCCTCTTGCAGTGTATGGTTCGTTCATTGCATCTTCATGTTGGGTATGGTTTTTCTTCTTAGAACTTAATTCTTCCCTCTATGATTCTTAAAGGGACTTTCTCAACTGACAAGCTCTCCCTCACCTTGATGAGTTGATTCTCTAAAATATGACTTGAATCTGACACATACTTCCTAAGTTGAGAGACGTGAAAAACGTTATATATCCTCAACAGAGCAGGAGGGAGGGCTAGTCAATATACTAAAGGTCCAACTCTCTCCAGTATTTGTAAGGTCCAACATACCTTGGACTTAACTTATCACTTCTTCCAAATCTCGTTACTCCCTCGGTGGGAGATATCTTCAAATATACTTTTTCTCTCGGATGGAATTCTAAAGGTCTTCTCTTTAAATCCACCCAACTCTTATTTCGGTCCTGAGCTACCTTTAGCTTTTCCCGAATAATCCCAATCTTCTCCACAGTTCTTTCCACCAAATCGGGGCCAGCGATCAACTTCTTACCTACTTCATCCCAATACAAGAGAGATCTATACTTCCGCCCATACAACGCCTCAAACGGTGTCATACCTATCCCACTATGATAGTTATTATTATATGAGAATTCCATTAGTTTCATCAATTTATCCCAATTATTCGAAAAGTCTAGAGCACAAACTCGTAGCATGTCCTCCAGTGTTTCTATAGTCCTTTCGGACTGTCCATCCGTTTGAAAGTGGAAGGCAGTACTTAGTTTCAGATCCGTCCCCATAGTCTCTTGATAGTTCGACAAAAATCTAGACATGAATTTAGGATCCCGATCTGACACTATATTCACTGGGACACAGTGAAGACACACAATTTTCTCTATATACATCTCTACTAATCTCTTCATTGTTAGTCCATTCGATATTGGTAGGAAGTGGGTAGATTTGGTTAGCCGATTGACTATAACCTAAATAGTATCATTGTTCCTAATTGTTCTAGCCAAACCTACCACAAAATCCATTGTCACAAATTTCCACTTCCACTGTGGGATTTCTAGAGGTTGCAATAAGCTGGCAGGTCTCTGGTGCTTGACAGTTACTCGTTTGTATACCAAATACTTAGTCACATATTCTGCTATTTCTCGTTTCATCCCATTGCACCAATAATTTCTCTTCAGGTCCCAGTACATTTTAGTCCTATCAGGATAAATTGAGAATCTTGAATTGTATGCCTCCTATAGTAATTCTTGCTTCAATCCTTCATCTCTCGGCACACATAATCTACCTTTCCTTCACAAACTCTCATCATCCTTCAATTCAAACCCATTGACAGGTTCAACTCTAACATTTTCCTTGATCTTAGCAAATTTGTCATCCGAATGTTGTACTTCCTTAATCCTATCTATCAAGGTAGGTGCAACCACTAGAGCAATTATCATCTTAGCAGTGGAGTCCACAATTTTTAATTCAAAAGTCTCCATTTGTTCCTCTATCATGGGTTCTCTTAATGCCCTCGACATTCTACTAAGGGCATTTGCTACCTTATTTACTCTGTTTCGGTGATAGTTGATTGTTAAATCATAATTTTTAATTAATTCTAACTACCTTCTCTGCCTCATATTCAACTCTTTTTGATTAAATAGATACTTGAGACTTTTATAATCGGTAAAAATTTCACATTGTACCCAATACAAGTAATGCCTCCATATTTTCAGAGCAAAAATTACTATTGCCAATTCCAAATCATGCGTTGGATAATTCTGCTCGTAAGATTTTAATTGGCGGGAAGCATATGCAATTATTCTCTCATGTTGTATCAAGATATATCTTAAATCATTTCTAAAGGCATCACTATAGATTACAAACCCTTTCGTTGTAGATGGTAGGATAAGTATTGGAACTGACACTAATTTCTTCGTTAATTTCTGAAAACTTGTTTCACATTTATTTAACCATTCAAATTTTGCCCTCTTTTGAGTCAATTTAGGAAGAACATAGCAATGGTAGAGAATTCTTTCACAAATTTTCGATAATAGCTAGCCAATTCTAGAAAATTTCTTACCTCGGTCAAAGTAGTGAGCCATGGCCAATCTACGATTATCTCAACTTTATTTGGATCAACCAACAGCCTTTGGTCTGATGTCATATGTCCTAAGAATGCCACATTTTTCAACTAAAATTTACATTTACTAAATTTAACATACAATTTCTCCCTTCTTTATATTTCTAGAACTTTTCTAAGATGAGCGGCATGAATTTTTTCATTTGGGGAGTATACTAGAATGTTGTCAGCAAATACCATAATAAAATAGTTTAATTGTAGTTTGAACACCCTATTCATCAAATCCATAAAGACTGTCGGGACGTTAGTTAATTTGAAGGGTATTACTAAAAACTCATTGTGCTCGTACCTCATACGAAACGCTTTTTTTTTTTTTTGGATATTTTCGATTTTAATTTTCAATTGATGGTATCCAAATTTCAAATCTATGTTAGATAATACCTTAACTTCTTTCAACTGGTCAAAAAAATCGTCTATCCTAGGAAGGGGGTATTTGTTATTTATTGTGATTCGTTTCAATTCTCTATAATCAATACATAATTTTAGACTATCATCTTTCTTCTTAATAAAGAGGACTGGCTCACCCCAAGATGAAATACTAGACCTAATAAATTTCTTATCTAATAATTCTTATAATTGATCATTGAATTCTTTTAATTTCACAGGTGCCATTCTATAGGGGGTCTTAGATATAGGAACCACATCCGGAATAATATTTATTTTAAACTCTATTTTTTTTGTTCAGAGGTAGACCAGGAAGGTCGTCCGAAAATACATCAGGAAAATTCTTTAGTACCAGAATCTTTTCTAAAGGCGTTGTGTCCTTCCCGTATCTACTATATAAGCCAAATATATCTCGCATCCTTTTCTTATTACCCTATAAGCTCACATAGCAGATAGAAATGATAATTTATGAAATTTTCTAATTTCATCATTTTCTTGTTAAGAGTAACTCTTCTTGTATAGTTTCATGAATAACACCCTCTTTCCCCTACAATCAATATGTGCAAAGTGTCTAACTAGCCAATCTATTTCTAAAATGACGTCCAAATCACTCATATTTATCTGCACTAGATCCACTTCTAATTTTCTATTTTCAATTCCATATTATAGTTTGGATACTTGGTATGTGATACTAGTACTCTATTTTCTGGAGTAGCCACTCGGTAGGAGTGGTTCGTTCATTCAAGAGACATGCGTGAGTATTTTACAAATTTCTTAGTACCAAAAGAGTGACTAACTCCATAGTTAAATAGTACATATGCTAGCACAGAATTGATTAGAATGGTACCTGTGATTACGTCGCCCGACACCTCTCCCTCAACATCAGTCATGACATGCACTCTCGCATTAACCTTTGGCTTATTATTAGTTGAGTTGCCACTCTTATCTCCTTTTTACCTTCTTATTTGGACAATTCATAGTTCTATGACCCTATTGCCCACATTCAAAACATGTTTCTGTCCAAATTAGATTTTTTTAATGCATTTTTCCATAAATTTTACACGTAGGAAAGGTCGTTCTAAGTCGGCATTCTCCCCGATGCATCTCTCCACAAGTTTTACACGTAGGAACGATAATTCCTCCAGTTATCTTTGGAGGTGGCCCATGACTCTGCTTCACTAAGCGGAACCGTCTGCCAGATTTCAGTGTTTCTGACATTGTAAGTTCGTTCCCTAGTTTAGATCTTTTATTTCTAACCTCCTCATCTATCCTTTTGCAATCCGCCTCAGTTTTAACGCTTGCATCTAATACATCATTAAATGTGGGCGTGTAAGAGGTGTTCACCCTAGTTTAAATTCTTCTCCACAATTCCCGTATGAACTTATATTTCTCAACTTTACATCCGTCATTGCAGACGAAACAAACATTTCTCACGCAGTGAATTTATTCGAATACTACATTACAGACATTCCAGGTATTTGTTTCAAAATTTTAAATTGGTCTATTTTTTGCATCCTTACAGCGGGTGGAAAAAAGTATTTCAAAAACTTCTCTCTAAATTTTATCCAATTTACTAGTGGAGCGACAGTAGATTCAAGAGTTGCCCACTACTTGTTGACTTCTTCTACCAAAAAAGGTTTGATGATTTGGTGTTTCATCTCCTCCCACACTTGCAAAAGCGTAATTTTATTTTCCATCTCATCTAACCACTTTTCTACTAAATTCGGGTCAGGAGTCCCATTAAAAGTGGGAACATGGACCCTTTTTATTTTCTAATAGTAGGATTGGATTTCATCCTGTCCATGATTTTGAAATTGAACAGCCTAAATCTGTGTTAATTGTGCCTGAACTTGTGTCTACCCTTATAAAGCCTGTGCTACCCCTGTTAGTGCCGTCACTAATTCAGTAGGCAACATCATGTAGGGTTAATTCCCACTTGGTCCAACCCCTTGGTAATTCATGTTCTGGTTATTGCTCTCCTGATGTGGTTCTTGGTCATGGTTACCATAGTCGTTCTCACCATGAGATATATCATTCTGATTTTCACTACGTCTAGTGTTTGGTACCATTTTCTAAATCAAACAAATAAGTTTCACACTAAAATGAGTATTTTATTATTATTTATTATTGTTTATATATATATCTATATATATTTTTCTTAAAACAACACAATTAAAGTAATTTACTTACATGTTTTATACACACTATCATATAAGATAAAATTTAAAGTAAAAGAAATTTATTCACCGACTCAAGATAAAAGAAACAACCAATTTCTTACACATAAGAAATCAATTTCCTAATTTATTCTAAAAACTCCTAACGAATCTAGTGTTCGAAATTTCCATTCATGTCTTACAATTGATAGATGAAATAATCAATGTAAACGATTACCAAAACCTATGTACTAATGTTCTTAGAATAACACTCAATAACATAGAAAGTCTCTCCTAAATCGATTCTACTGCTTATTCGCTGGGGGGTCTGCATCATTGACTACTCCGCCCCCTACATCATCCTCGGTACCATCCTTAAACTCAACTCCATTTTTCACTGAGTGATCATCTATGGGCATGTCCTTTAGGGGTTTTTCGTCAAGATTCACCTTTGGGTCACTATCTAACTCGGCGTCACTATCAGGTCACAGTTGGTCCCACCCAAGCATCTAGGATGCAAGGGGTAGGTGATCATCTATCCAGTTAATCATATGTTACCTTCTCTCTTCATATTTCACCACTAAGGTATGGTACTTTGCATCCTGATCTTGAAGTAAAAAAGTCATTTCTTAAAATCCCTCATGATGCATATCAGCAAGTCCCTTCTGTACCTCATTTTCCGCTTTCAACTTATTGACTTCCTCCTATAGACGGAGAATCTCGTCATGCAGGACTTCCCTGCTTTGCCTCATGTGCTTCCTTGACACTATCAATGTAGAGATCTCGTGCATTTGGTTAGCTACTTGATCAGCCAATGCATGAGCCTTCCTAACTCTGTCCGTGGCTCGCTCTAATTTCTCGAGATATAAGTCCCTATAGATTCTCAACCACTTCCTAAGACGAGTCAAATCACATCCTGTCACGTGAATTGGGTAGTCGCAATCCTGATTTTCCTCGTGTACTGGATCAGCCATTTCCTAAAATGATTTCAACTTCCTTAATGTACACAGACCTTTCCAAGCCTAATTTTCTAGTTGATCACCTGACATGGGTTACCTTATGGCATTAATCATGATCTAGACTCTGATACCACTAAAAATGTCATGCCCCTAACTCGTACGTGCCAGTGGCAAGACATCTGTTGTATCCTCAAGTCCTGCTAAAAAATTCAAGGCTACATTGAACTAGAATAAAACTTAGAAAGTACTGAATAAAATAACTAATTATAGTATGGCACAAATCTCAAATGGAAGGTAGTTTACGAGTATCCAATAAGTTTGTACATTTATTTTCTAGACGAAACAACATGAAAAATATTAAATAAAACTAATAGCCAAAAGCAGCTAGACTGCTAATTTCTATCCACTTAGGGTTACTAAATATCATCCTCAGGGTTTTCAACATAAACAAACTCATATTCTTCAGAATCTGCAAAAGTGATAAAAAAAATTGGTTGAACGATAAATTACTCAATAGGTAGCGTCGATCCTTCTATTGGACCATGCAACCATAACTTACATATACATATACATATATATATCAAATTATTTGCACACAATTCACATACATGATTATTGAAAATACATTGTTCGTAAGACAGTCAATAAAAATAAGTGACACAACTTGTAAACATCCTATATATAACCGTACATGAAAGCCATATAGTCATAAATCGTTTTATATCAACTCATAATAAGTACATGTAATGACCGACTTCTAAGTACTTAATCTAGAAATTAAACCCCTTCTAGGTGGGCGACCAATAAATTTTGTGACTACTGATTGGTCTCATTACATACATAGATTAATCGATCGGACTCTATAGCGAACTACCATAACAGTCAATCGGTCAGCCTCTGTACTGAATTACCATGACCGTCAATCAACAGGGCTCTATACCAAATTACTATGACCTTGTCAATTGGTCGGATTCTATACCAGACTACCATGACCATTAGACAAGACTATAATTTCTACTGTCCATACCATGACTATTTTGAGTTTTACTTGACATAAATTCATTTCACACGTCACATGTATAGTTCTTTGATTTCACAAAAGATACCACTCATTTTGTATATAATAACATATCAAAATGTTTCAAATAATTCACATGGTCTATCTTTATACAACAAAAATAGAACTTCCATAAATACTCAAGTAAATCATTTAATCAGGTAAAT
This sequence comes from Coffea arabica, assembly GCF_036785885.1. Lineage (NCBI taxonomy): Eukaryota > Viridiplantae > Streptophyta > Magnoliopsida > Gentianales > Rubiaceae > Coffea > Coffea arabica. Next base: position 44,744,021 of record NC_092317.1, read on the forward strand.
TTCAAATTGACACATCAAAATAGGATTAGCAATAAAAATTTCATTTTGATCTTTTGAAATCCCAGAAGTAAATCATTTAATCAGGTAAGTTTCAAATTGACACATCAAAATAGGATTAGCAATAAAAATTTCATTTTGATCTTTTGAAATCCCAAAAGGGTAAGTACTACCTACCTTTGACTGACTACTCGGTGAAATAGACTTAGACTGCTTAGACTTATTCTGTACCTATATCAAGTGCATGGACATTTTAATAAGTTGATATTCCATATAATTTCGGGATTCATGTCTAGATCTTCTGCATAAAATTTTGAAAACTTTCCTAAATTGGAAGTTTCTATTTGGAAAATTTCCTAAAATGAAAAGTTTCTATTTTTTTAAAGGTTCTTAATTTGGAAAGTTCCCCTTTTTCTATGTAAAGTTTTCTAGTTTAGAAATAATTATTCATAATCATATTTATTATCTTGGGTATTATTTTATTATATATATATTTATTAGTTTATTATTTATTCATTATTATTGTTATTATCTTTATTATCACTATTTTATTTTATTCCCATTTTTGCACATATGTATATGTGTATATATGTATGTATGTATGTATGTATGTATGTATGTATGTATGTATTATTATATATATGTATATATATTTATTATTATAATTAGTATCTTAGTTTATTTCACTTGTATTTATATTTATATTTTATTTTCATTTATATCCTTAATTTATTTCATCCTTATTTATATTATTATTTGTTTTTCAAGCCTTTCGCTAAAAAATCTAAGACTTATATCACTCTTTATAAATTAACCTAATAATGTTAGGCTAAAAAGTCTTAAAATTCTACTAAATTGTTTTAGACTTAATTAATTAAGCATAAGTCTAAATAACTAAATCTTTAAAGGCCAAAACTATCTTAGGTTGGGTTTTGAAGTTTAATAACCATAATAGTTCACAAAAGATGGACCGGTTATACTTGGAATTAATCTATTGAATATTCACTAAATCCATACAATATTTTTGGTCCAAGTATACTTGCCCTTTTTTTTCGAAACTGATTAATAATGGCCCAAGGTCCTTAGGTCTCAGCATTTCCTTATTTCTTCCTGTCTTAACCCGATAGCCCTTTACACTTGACCCAAAATCCAATTTAACAATTCCACACATACCCAACATATACCCAACTACATTTTGACCCAAACTATTTCCTTCATGCCCGACCCGGTTCCTTAACCCATCAACATAGCAGGTCATCTTCTTCCTCAAATATTCTTAACATATATATATATATATTTAAAACTCTAGCTCTCAATTTAATTCACAACTTCATCACCATCATTAGCATCATCTCCATCGCTATCTTTTCCATCTCTACCGGTGGTTGGTGGTTGAAACTGCCGGCGACAGCATCAGCAGCAGTGGCGACAGCAACAGTAGCGGTGCCCAGCCACTGCTCTCTCTCTCTCTCTTCTTCCTAGGCCAGCCTTTCTATCTAGTTAACGTTGTCGGCGTTTGCCCGCGACCTGGTATCCTTTGTTCTTTTTCTTCTTTCGTACTGAAGCCTCAAGCTTCAACAATGGTGCAATCCCCCTTTTTTAAATCTTTCTAGCACATTTATATGAGTTTAAGATCCTTAGGGTTCATAAAAAAACAAAACTATTTCATCAAATAATTAAAATTTAACACAATATTCATATTAATCCATACATGAATCTTCCTATATTCCTCATAACAGGCACATATATATATATCCTAATATACATATACGTAAAATTCTTAAAATAATTCACACAATTAACAAGACTTAAAAGGAAAAGGTTTAACGTACGTTAGGGACTTACTGGTCTAGATGCTTAGTTGCTTGCTTAATTGACGGTGACGTCTTCTTCTCCTTCTCGATTCTTAGATAGTTCTTGTTCTAAGGGAATGTAGATAGTAAGAATTAAGAATAATGTTGTTTCTTTAATTCTCAAATAAGTGTTTTAAATTTCTAATAACTACCCACTACATGGTGGTCACGTGATTGGAGTTTTTTTTTGTGAATTTTAACTTGTCCTATCTTATCTCTTCCTTAACTCCCAATTAACCCCTTAACATTCTCTACAAGTCTCTTTACCTTTTAGCCGTAGTAAAATTACCACTTAATTAATGAGAAAAATTAAAATTAAAAAAACGTGGGTTTTACACTTGTTCACTTTGAAAGGAACGCATAGGGCCATATTCTGAAATTGCAAAAACAACAAATAGGTAAAAGGGCAATTACATCATGATATCCCCAGACAGATATGGATCCAAGTCATACACTTAATGCATATGAAATTCATATGTGTGCACTATTAGAATGTTTATTGAGACATCGTATTTGACAAGCGGAACATAATCTAATATGAAAAGAAACTCAGAACATGTAATTAAGACAACACAATCACAGTAATCTTATTACATCAACCTAATATTTCTACTTGAAATATTTTTATCTTTGAATTTCTACCCTCTGTGATACGTTTTCATGAATATACATTTCATAGATTAAGTACTACATATGAGATTTGCCTAGATAATTCGACATAGTTAACATTACCTATATGCATTGGGAGTAAATAATTAAAAAAATGATATACATTATGATCGAGAACTCAAAGGAGGTAAAATTCATTAGGTTTGTGAAGTAAGTGGTCATACCACCTTGTCTAAAATTTGAGTGAGTTAAGAATTAGCTTAACAATGGGATTAATGTTAGTGTTTTTCCTTGTTTGTATGTTTCTTCTTTAACGATTTTGTCACCTTTGTATTTACGTAATTGACTTATCTATGCCAAAAGAAGCTACTCATTTGTGATATTAGAATTTCAATAAGGAACATGACATTCGCATTCAACGATTTTAATTAATAGGATCATCATTTTTGAGATTCTCACAATGGAAACATAGAATTGCTTCATTTTTTATTTGTTTGTGGATATTATGGAAGTTATGATATTATAGATTCTTTTTTTTTTGGACATTTTGACACATCCATTGCATGAATTAAGAATTTTGTGAGCTTTTAATTCTAGATAGTGTTTACAAGCAGGGCATTGATTCTTTTTTTTTTTGATACATCAATTTTTTAATTAATTTACATGACTAAGCTTAAGTTTGTGCCTGAGATTTATAGTTTGACTAATTTGTTTTCCTAAGATTTACATGCTGCATTTTTTTGTGTCAGCTACTTTATACCTTGAAGGTCTCTTTAAACAAATGTTCATGCTTTCTTTTCTCAGTAAATGTCTTCAACATTTGAGTTGGCTTAATCCTAAGGATCTTGAATGAAGAGGTAAAAGCAGTTGTGTAGTTTTCTTTCAAGTTTTGGGTGAAATGGTTTTCTCTAAAACCAAGCATTTTAAGCTTTCTTACTGTAGGCCACTTGCTACAAGCATAGCTAAAATGAGTGAAATGCAGAGTTATTAGTGTTTGGACAGGAGATTATTTGCCCAAATATATTGCTTACATCACCATTACAATTTTCAATACGCCTTTTTATCTTTTCAATTATCTTTTTATCTCACATACATCACATCACAAAAGTGCTACAGTAAAAATATTTCAAATAATTTACAATCCAAACACACTCGTGTATCAAGTTTGATTGGGGACAAATGACAAACTACCTTAGGTGTTTTTGAATTCGGTAATAGTCATCTTTAGGCTGTACGTAGTAGTATGAGTTGATAGATTTTATATTTTTTGCTGTCCTTTTGCTACAAATTATGTCAACCATGGGAATCAAGTTTCCCCCTTTGTTATCTTTCAGGTACATGCAAAGTTTAGTTTCATGCAAGAAACACTACTAATGGTTACACTATTAGACCATTTTTTATCCTTTGTAAGCATCAAGAAGATACTGCTAGTTGGCCTTATTGCACTGTTGCTTGTAATGTGAGGTTTTTAATTTCTGGATTGTTGTGCTACTAGGATAGCTCATGAGGGTAAATTTTTGTTGGCTATTGGTTACAGGTGATGGACTTAGCTTGCTTTTGAGCAGATTCATACAAGAGATCAAATGCTTAGAATGGCAAAAACCACCTAAATAACAATAACAGACAATGGTCTATTTCCTGTTTCTTCCTTGACTACAATTCTACAGATAGAATCATTCAATAGTTGGAGTCGTTGAAAGTAACAAAATGAGAAAGAGTCTTAAAATCGAAATTCCAAACAAGTGAAACTCCCTTCGCTTCCAACTAAGCATAAAGCAATAGAACATATGCTAAAAAGCTTAAAAATTCAAGACTAACAAAATCAAAACAGAATGCTGGTAAAACTAACCTGCATGCTGTATATGTGGAGAAGCAACCTACGGCAGAAGTCAAGCCGAGCTAAAACTACCTAAAACCACAAAGACAAAGAATAGACGTTAAAGTTAAAAAAAAAAAAAGAAAGGAAATAATCCACTGTTCCTATTGATGATCTAAATAGTCAACGAGCATATCTGCTGACTAAGCTTTCCATGAGAAGAAATTAACAGTGCTGCTTAAGGATAGAAGTGAGTCAACCTAATTGTAAATAGTTCGATGCTCAGCCCGAGAAAAACTCGAGTAGCAAATTGAATCGAATTCGAACTTTAAAATGTTATGCTAGCGAGTCTCATCGATTATTTTTTTCATTGTTCACTTTTAGCATTATTTAATTTTTATTTTTAGTGTTTAATATTCACAAAATTTTTAGTCTTTAGTTTTCAATTTGTTATTGATGGAATTACTATTTCCATTTAGACATGGATAATTTGTTTTTATTATTTGAATAGCAATCAAGTATTTATGGCTTTTATAATTGCACATGCATTATCGAAAATTTTTGGTCAATTTTTTTTTAATTTAATCAAGCATGCTTGATTGAGCTCGAACTTGAATACCTCTATTGTTTAGTTGAGTCAACCTCGAATAGGATGGTTCTCTAGTTGTACTTGACTCTATAAAACCCCTATTTGCCACCATAGCCAATTAATCTCTTTCAAAAACCCTTCCACATGCAATATTTGATAATCTACAATTTGATTAAGATAATTAACTAAAATTAGGTTGATAAAGTATTGGTTTAGTTGCTAAAGTTGAGGACTAAGATATTAGAAGTCCTAATTTTTTTTGAAAAAAACTAAACTTAGGTTAAGTTAAATAACTCAAGAGTTATATATACGTATTTGTTTTATTTCTTTCTTGCTTATTTAGGTTTTTTATGTTTATGGTATGTATTTTTTCCCAAGATATTTTCTGTTCTTTTAATATAAAAGTTCATATGGTTCAGTTTTTTAATTTTTAAAAATTTTAAAATTAGTGAGCTGGAGAACTGAATGGTTGAACCGGGAATGGTAGCTCTACCAGTTCACTTGCCAATCTAGTTTAAGAACATTATGGTCAGGATGACAACCCAATCCGTTCCGGTGGCCGAACCGTCCAATCGATCAAGGTTTTATAATTGTACCGTTGACACATTTTAAAGAAATGGATAATTACAGAAACCTATTCTGAGGTTTCTAATAGTTTTGTTGCCCTTCCTGAACTTTTAAAAATATCATTTACATCCCTTATCAACCATTTGAAGCCCAATGCTTACCTTATCAATGGTCAAATGACTTTATTACCTTTACAACTTAGGAAATATTACATAATTTGAGCCACTTGTACTAAATTAACCATATTTTGGAATACAAAATTTGAAAATCTTGAACATTAAATTTTAGAATGATAATTTTTAAACATTTTAAAATTCTTTTTCTATATTTTAGTAGTTCTTGTAATTCTTTCTCCTAAAAAAATTAAAGATCCCATTGAGATATTATTATTTCATAAAGTTTTCATAAGAATAATAAGATGAATACCAAAATACACATAGCAAAGTAAAATTTTAAAATATGTTTACAATTAAATTTTTATTAAGTTATGAATAAATTATAACTACACATAATCTATTCTTTCCCTTTTTTTCCAAAATTTCTTTTCTTTATGTATGTAATCCAAATAATATGTTTAGAAATGATTTTCTTTGTTTTAATTTACTTGTTTTTCCAACAAAATCATTTCCTTTTGATTAATGTCAACATTGCCTAAGAGTTGTTTTTTTTTTCAATTATAAATAATAAATTTTTTTTGTTAATCATGTGAAATAATGGACCTCATAACTGATAGAAATAATTCAAAAAACATAACATATTTTAGCATATATATATATATATATTTCATATCTTTTAGCATTAGCATATATATTTTAACATATTTTACATCTTTTATCATTAACATTCATGTGAAATGATGGAAACACATTTCATTGAATCCAACCCGAGCTCTGCAATCAGACACAACAATAAAATCCTCGCACAAACATATCTCACTCTCCCTCCAGTTCTCCCGCACAAATCTCTGCTCTCTCGCCGTTCCTTCTTCGCTAATTTTCTCTTTCCCCTTCTCTCTTTCTCTCTCACACACTTTTGCACACACAGACAGAGATATTTGCATAGTTCTATCATTTTCTCGCATTCCCATACTGATCTCATGAGAAGCTATAGCTCCATTAACTCTTCTTTGGCTTTTCTGATGGATTTTCTCCAATTAATTTCTATCATTTTCTAGGTAAATCCTTTCTTTTTCTCTCTCTTTCTCTCCCCCCTTCTTTGATTTCATATTTTTTTACACTTTTTCTAGCATTATGAAATTATGAAATTTATGACTCTTTTGATAAATCTACTTTTTAAAGATACAAACTTTTTAACTACTGATAGTTGCATAGTACTTCTTCTATCTCATTTCCTTACAGATCTCACGAGAATCAGTAGCTTCATCAACTCTTCTCCAGTTCCTGCAATTGGTTTCTCTAATCAATTTTTTATCATTTTCTCACTGTAATTCTCTCTCTCTCTCTCTCTCTCTCACACACACACACACTTCTGATTTCGTCATTTTTCTCAGAAATTTTTGCATACTTATCATTATGATATTTATGAAAATTTTTTCATCAAACTTATTTGTGAAGTTTTAGATAATTCAGGGATAAATTTGTTTTAATTCCTAATGTTTGCATAGTTCTTTCACTCATTTTTCTTTGCTTCTATTACTCATGTCACTAGCAATTGTAGCTCTGTCAATTCGTCTTCTCCGATTGTTTTCTCATATTAATTTCATCATTTTCTAAAAACAAATCCACTTTCTCTCACTTTTGGTTTCGTTATTTCTCTCACATTTTTTCATACACTTAACATTATGAAATTTATGAAATCAGCAAATTTTCAGGAATAAAACTATTTTCAATGCATTTTTAATTATGTTTAATTAGAAATAAGTAATCATTTCGATCATTTGTAATTATTATAATCATTTTAAATTATTTTTATGCAATTTGAAAAATAATTTTTTTATTTTTTTCAGATATTCTACCTCTTTTTTTTTGTAGGATTGACCATGCCAATCACTTGGGACGAATTGAACAACCTTGCGGTCACATTTGATTTTGCTTGTAAACAACTTAGTGTTGTTAGAGACCGGTTGATCCGTCATCACATTGAGCTTTTGGTTACATTAAATTTTATAACTGTTCATCCGACTTATCAAGCTATGCAAAATATATGTGCGACTAATGGCCTAATGCTAACTTGCTCGGTCAATTGCATGGTGTTGAGGCTATGCAACAACAATGGTGTCAAATGCGGCTCATGTTCCAAGTTTCATCATTGGACTATGACTTGCCAAACAATAAATACATCATGGCACTGGAGACTCCTAAGGACGTTATAGCTGTCTACCAATCAGTTATGCAAAATGTAGGTGCAGCTAATGCTAACTTGTACGGTCAACTCCATGGTGTCGAGGCAATGCATCAGCAATGGGGTTAGTTGCAGCACATGTTCCAAGTTGCGTCATTGGACTATGACTTCCCAAGCAATAAATACATCATGGCGTTGGAGACTCCTAATGACGTTATAGCTGTCTATCAATCTATAAGAAAGAGGGGGAGCATAAGTCTTATTTTGTTGTGTGAAAGACAGTTGTACTGCTAAAAATATTAATACTTTTGCACTTCAATTCTTGCATAGGCTTAGGCAAGCATTTTAGTTGAACATACTCCACTACATTGCTCTCAATAATCATCCAGGGTGGACGGCTGTTAAATAGAAAAGATAAATCTTCTCGATACCCTTATCGACGTCTCTGAACTCTGTAACGTTGTCATCAAAACATTCCGATTGACTTTTTTCAGTAAATATAGTTGGATGAGCTCTACATGAATGACAAATTGGAGTGAACTTTTGGATTTTGTTTTGGTAATGACTATATTTTAGTATTTTTCATCTAGGGTTTTCGGATCATAAAATACTCTCATTGGTGTAAATGCAATTAGCATTTCAAGAATTTACTTAAAGGTGAAGGATCTATTTTAAATTTCAGATTAAACTGGTATCTGGACACCCAAAACAAACTTGGTTGCTAGAAAAAATTACCTTTATTTTTTACCCTATCTCCTCTCCCCACACTTTTTCAACTGATAAATATCAAACACAAGATTCGAATTTGAATTTGATAGCGAGGAGAATATAAGGTCATTTCTTAACTACTTAGCTGACCCCAATGGTTTTTACTAGAGAAAACTACGTGCTAGGTTCAAATCTAATAGCAAAGAGAACACAAGAGTCCTTTCCTAACTATTTAGATGACACCAATGATTCTTGTAATAGAATACTATTTGTAATACCAACTAGCTATTTTTTCATTTTTTTTTTGGTGGTGGAAAGGAGAAGGATAAACCTTTTGCCCTAAGATAACTTTAGATTATTGGTGGATCTCCAACTTCTTAGTTCAACTTAGTCAACCTTTCCATTACATTGCATGAATTATAGTTGGCAAATGTTTAAGCTTTTCTGATCAAACCTCATTCTTAGACACAATAGAAAATTTTTCTGAAAAAGAAATCCCTCCCTTCACAAAAATGCTACTAGTTTATTTTTCAAGGGCTTCTTTCTCAAGTGGAGGGATCTTGGTATTCCTTCCTCTATTTTAATATTTTTTTTGGAGCTTCTTTCTCACATAACATTTCATTGAGTATAATTAGAAATATTCAAATGAAACTTGGTACTTTGTTACATTGGTACCTTCCTTGTAGCACTAGGTTGAGTTGGGCATTGAAATAATTGAACTAATAGTGACTTCGATTTTTCTTTAGTGCTCATTTTGACTTTTCATGTGTAAGGAGCTAGTGCAATTGAAAGATTCCCTTTATGGATGCCCATACATTCGTTTGGATTGCTATTTTCTGATTTTTAGTAGAAAATATATTATAACAATTTGATATATGTGAGGTAAAAATATAATTAAAAAATGTAGTCAAGTAAAACATAAAAGTTTTTTTTTGAAGAAAATTACAATACAAACTTAACAACGACGTATTTGCTTGAATAGTTGCACTTAGGAGCACAAAGCTTATAGAGTGAAAAATATTATTACAATTATGTACAATTATATACAACTTCTTTTCTAACAATTGAGTTTGCTGCATGAGAAAATGAAAAATACAATTCAACTGTCACTAATGTTTGCATGCCAGGGATCTACTTATGATCAACAATCCAAGGTTTTGTTACTGCATATATTGTTGGGATAATTTTAGAAACCTCTGCTAAGTTCTCTCCTAATATCACTTAGCACACTTAAAGTTTCTAAAATCTCACTTTACTCCCTTTTCAACTTGATAAAATTAGATATATATCTCTTTCAATAGTAACAAATTGATGAAATTACCCTTGCATTTCTAATAATTATTTAACCAAAAATTCCAAAAAAAAAGAGAATTTTTAACCCAAAATATATAAACAAAAAATAACCGAATGTCCGTTCAATATCAGCCCATATTTCTCTTATTCAATTAATGGTAGGGCAGCAATATGGACTGATATTGAATGGACATTTGGTTACTTAATTTAGTAGCATTAATCACTTAAAAGGATTTTCGTAAGTAAATTAGAAAATTTTGACGGATAGATTTAAAGAAGTCAAGCAATATTTTTAGGAAGTATGTTTTAATATATGATGTAATTCAACTTAAATTCAAAATTAAAGTAATTTTTTTATATGTGTGGTTTGCATATAAAGCCTGTTTATAGAAAAAAATTATAAATAAGCTAATATTAAAAATATTAATAAATAATGATCTCATGAGCTAATATCAAAAAATTGTCTATGCTATTTTTTCTGCAAAAAGATCATAGGCAATTTCTAGATATTTGTAACTTTATATTTTACCCTTATTTTAATTTTTGTTTTTGATCTAATTTTCATAAATAGGATGACATAAGGGTAGTATTGGAAGTAAAATTTTATCTCTCTTACTTTTCACCCAAAGGGGCTAAAATGTTGCAAAAAAATATCAATCTAAGGGAAGCAAGAGAAATTTTAGAAATCTTAAGTGCTAAGTGATATTATGAGAAATCTCAAGAGAGGTTTCTAAAATTATCCCTATGTTGTCACACAAGGGAGCACAAATGATGGCTAATAACGTATAGAGAAATGCAATTCTCAAGGTTTTTTTCCCTCTCTATCTCTAGTTTGAAGATAGGAAAATGGCAAGTTCTTTGAACTTCTTCTTATTTTGCGTGAATGAATTAAACATCACTCTTTTTTTTCTTTTCATGGATCCCCTATCTATATGTCAAGTTTGTCTCAACACCCATTGTACTTTTGCATTTGCTTTGCTTTTGAGTTCCCAAAGCTTCAATTGCTCTAAATATCAAAAACTTCATTCTTGAAAATTGTTCTAGCCACCGGTTGAGAGTCATTTCTATATCATGTTATAATGAGAATTTGCTAGTCCTTTTGATTTGAGTTATTTGGAAAATTTTTTGTGTATATTTATTGTAATACATTTGTGGCATACTTAAAAAAAAAAGATTGTTGAAAAATGTACTTAGAGAATGGTCAAGATAGATTTTTTCCAAATAATGAATTACTTAGTTCTTCCTTGCCACCATTCAAAATGGTAAATTACAACCCAACCCAATAAAATTAAAAAAAAAACCAATAAAATGCGCTCTCTTATCATTAGGCACAATGGACTTTGAACTGCAATTTGATAATTTTGTCACACATGTAGAAAGACCTATACATCTTAGGCCACATGAGAAGAAGTAGAAGACCTTAGTGGTAAAGCCTAGTATAGATGACCTAAGATAGATTGCTCATTGAAGGGTCAAGTCCAATTTGCGTTACACTTCATAGGCCACTAAGAAATAAATATATTGCATTGTTGTTCCAATAGTATTTCGAGGTTTCTAGGTACTTAGTGTTAGATCCAACTCCCAATGAATATTTGCAGAATTTGACAGTTAAATTGGTCAATCTTCTGATCAATATGGACCCAAAATGCAACACATCTGTTGGAAACTTTGGAAGTTGCTTGTACAGCTTTGATTACAATGGTAACTACCCACCAGCATCATGAAGAAAATCAAACTCAAAGAATACCATCCACTAAGGTTTCCCAATTATGCTCAGGCAGCTTGCCATCCACTAAGCTTCGATTAGAAAAGAGGGTGACCATTTGTATTGGGTTTCTCAAATTCCTTAAATTTGTGGAAAAGTTTTACACTTCTTATATACATGAAAGTTGTTTTAATACTCCTTTTGAGGGTTAACAACTATATATGTGTGAAGAGAAACTAGAATTCCTTTTCATTTCTAAATTCTAAAACATTACCATAACTAAATCACATACATAATGTCGACCATCAAATCAATTATTTCTATAATAACTTAATCAATTGACATCTCGATTTTTTACTTATCTTATACTACATAGTTTTGCCTTAATTTGACTAATCGCACATAATTAAGGATAAGTTTTTTTTATCAACCAAAAGCAAAGAGAAGCCTACTATACCAATGTCTGATTTGATGACCTTTTTGGGGATTCTTCCATGAATTGTCATTATTTTAGTTAATTTCTAGATGCAAAAGCATTTAAAATATTCCACAAATATAAAGAAATTGGATGGTGTATTATTTCAGAAGATTTTGATATCTAATATTTTAACCTAAAGGTGACTCACATGCAATATACAAATTTCCGGCAAGTATCATGAGGAACAACAATACGAACTCCTAGCCTCTTGTTAAAATAAAACAAAAGGTAAATCCATTCATATAGAGAGAGTATGTGTGTGAGTGATGCCATAGTGGAAGCAAATTTAACGGATTAATTTCATGAATTAACCAAAAGAAGTGATTCAAGGTGATTTACAATTAAGCCTAATGCAAACTATGATCAACCCTGACACACAATCAAGATTCAAACTAGAATCTAAAAAGAATCAACAAGATTCTTTACTTGAGTGCACTCAAGAACAGGAATAAATCCTAATTCAAATGAGTTGAAACTGATATAATATGTCAAAAGTTTGATAAAACAAACCCTAGTACGTCCCTATATATAGTGAAGAGGTTTTAAACTAAAAAAAAAATGAAATTACAACTAAATATAGAAAAAGAAATGAAAAATAAAAAGCTGATCCGACAATGACCGAAGCTGAACATGGCACTAGTCTTAGGACCGGTTATGGTATGATGTTGCCTCCTATGAAGTCTTGATTTCGTTTCGTATTAGTCCTCCAAAGAAACCTTCAAGCTCCCATGAGCAAGCAATCCCACGACTCTCCTTCGAAGTTGAAAGGTCTTGAATACAAGCATAAACTGGATCATCAAGGGAAATTTGAACTCCTTTGGCGCCAATTCAAGTAAAACTTCAAAAGCAATAATCCCACCATCCACCATTGTCAAAATAAACTTGGACTGTAGTTCTCAAACAACAAAAGTCTATACTTTTTTTTTCAAAACAAAAGTCTGTACTTGAGAAGGCTTTCCTCAATAACCGCTGCTTTAAAATCCACCAAGCTCAGATTGAGAAAATTGTCACGTCCGAATGCCACCAATTCCTTTGCAGTTGAATCTGGAGGTTTGCTAGGGTGCACATTATCTTTCTCAAGTTGTAGCAACTTGTTTTCAATTATATTCGGAGGAACAGTTTCATTCGCCTCAACACCACTCTTGTCATTACCTGCATTGAAATCACAAACTGTGGTAAAAAAAGTTAATAATTTATGATCCATCATATGAGCTATTTTTAGATTGTGCCCTTCACTAGTACAATCTTCTTACCATCCTTGATGAAGTGGTAGACATTCTCCCTTCCATGATAGGTTGCATCTCGATCATATTGTCATAGTCTTCCAAACAATGCATGGCAGACATCCATATCCACAATATCACACATAATGCTATTATTGTAATATTTACATATGGATAAAAGAACTAAACATCTCTCACCTACTTTAATAGGTTGCATATCCTTTATCCAACCAATCAGGTAAGGCTCAGGATGTTTCTTAATAGGCAAATTCAGTAGTTCAACCAAGGCACTAGAAATAATATTTTCATAGCAACCACTATCAACCGCCAGGTCAAAAAGTTGATTAGAAAATATTCACTTGGTTCGAAATATTTGCTCTCATTGTGTATCAATATCCTTCTCTACCTTAGACTCGATTTTTTGCATCATATACACCAACTGTTCATATTCTTCCTCCTTGTCATCAGCTCATAGGTATCTTCTTCTTCTTCTTCTTCTTCCTCTCCTTTGTCTACAGCTATAATAGTCTCAGCAAAATTCTCAAATCATTGCTATGGACAAATATTTGAATGGTGCCTAGGTTGTTAACACCTCCAACACTTATCCCCTATTGGCTTATCATAGGGATTTGTGCTAGTTTTAGTATTTCGTGGAGGGTTTGGATTGGTATTGGCCTTTTTTGTAGCTCTCTTTACTTCACCAACTGACATTTTATCTTCCCTATATTTGCCTTAAGGAACTTTCGGTGTTGGCCAATACTTTTCTTCAGTTGTTGGTTCGACGAACTCTTCAAGATCATGTGAACTCCCTCTCCTTGCATTTCTTTTCCATGCCAAATTAAACTCAACTTTCAAGGCTAGGCTGTTCACATCTGACAATGTAAGAACCGATTGAATACCAATTCCTGCCCAAACTAACTAACTCAATCCATCAAGAAATCTCGAGACAAGTCATCTCTCGGTCCCCATTAAATTGTTGCAGGAAAGTAGGTGTAAAAGCTCTGAATAATATTCATGAATAATCTTATGTTAAAATTGCAAAAATATATACTGCTCATAATCTAGCGGTAAAAATCTAGTAGTCAGAAGACGCTTCATCTTGATTCGTGTCTTTACAATATGTTTTCCTAGGCGATGCCCTTGATTTTGCAATTGTTCTCACCAAGATAAAGTTCCACCCTTCAATCGATAAGCCATGAGTTTGACTTGTCAAGTCTCCAGGAGTCTCTAGGATTTCCATGTAGTCGAAGAATCCATCAATTTTCACAATCCAATCCAAAAATTCCTTGATACCCAAATCACCATTAAAAGATGGGACAACCACTTTTAACTTAAAATTTTCAACTTCTCACTTACGACGTTCAAAACCTCGATGATTAGGGCTATCAGCCAAAAGCAACTAGGGTTTCATCTCCCTGACGAATCTCACCCCATAGGGTTGGTCACTGCAAGGTCTTCTTTGTTCATCACTGACTCAGTTTTAGTCAAGAGCCAACCTCTCATCCCGATCACATTGTCTGTTTTGTCCCAGAATACCTATACAATCCAAAGATTGAATAACTGAATCCAAAGTTGCTGGTATACGACCCAATTGGGTCCTTTGTTCATTTTGATCATGCTTCCAATGATCCAAGCGCTTACTGTAAATTTGAATCTCGATTTTCAGGGCACAAGGTTCATCGTTGGACTTGTCACCGACCATTGGTTATAATTCAAGAACAAGTGAATCTTACTCTAATGCCAATTGATGCAACAACAAAAGCAAATTTAATGGAATAATTTCACAAATTAATTCAAAGAAGTGATCCAAGGGTGATTCATGATCAACCCTAACATACAATTAGGATTCAAACCAGAACCCAATAAGAATCAACAAGATCTTCTACTTGAGCTTACTTAAGAATAGGAATAAATCCTAACTCAATTGAGTTGAAATTTATATAATATATCAAAACTCTAATAAAACAAACCCTACCATGTACCTATATATAGTTAAGAAGTTCTAAACTAAAAAGGAAAAGGAATTACAACTAAAAATGGAAAAGAAACAAAAAAAATAAAAAGCTAATCCAACTATGATCGGCATAGGATATAGTATTGATCTTAGGACTGGTCATGGTCTGATATTGCATCCCATGAAGTCCTGATTACGTTTCGCATTAGAGAGAGAGCAAGGATGGGGAAATTTAAGAAGTCAAGAGGGATAAAGGGGATTTGACTCTACAACCTCTAATTGCCTACACACACAGACACACACACAGACACACATATACATATTTAAGAAGCCAAGAGGGATAGAGAGGATTTGAATGTATAACCTATAATTGCTAGAGTTTCAACTTTAGTTACTAAACCAAATAAAAACATTTCACTTACAATAAATTATTTTGAACTATTCAACCTAATTATTCCGATTTATGTAATAGCAAGAAACTTTTCTCTTGCAATAAATTATTTTGGACAATTAACAATTCCAAATTTGGAGAAAAAGAATAACTTAGATGCAGCTTAGAAATACCATTAGTTATTTTTGGAGCTTTAATTAAATATACAAGAGAGCAACCTTGTGGGGACCAGAAAATCAAAAAACCAAAACTATGTATTTTTTGCTTAGGGCCCATGGGGATAGGAAGTGAAAATAAGTTCTGGATCGATGAACTAGGTGCTCCGACTTGCTTTAGCTTTTTAGATTAAAATTTGACTTCTATTTACTAGTTAATTAGTTAGCACATGAATCATTAGTCCTTGTTGTTTAAAGCTAAATATTATTTTTCTTCTTTATTTTGAAATTAATTTAACAGACACATGATTAGACGTGAAGTAATTAGGAAAAATTCATCAAATGTGTTAAATCTACTTTAAATTGGATACATTAGGGACTGAATTTGTTCTTGCCAAAACCTTAAGAACAAAAACTAGATACATATTAAACATTAAGAACCATATTTACTTTTGCCAAAACTTTAAAGACTAAAACTACATAGTGTCTAAATATAGAGGACTAAAACTACACTTTTTTCCTTCCATTAATGCCTGAAATTGTACCTAGTTAAGTTTGACCTTAAACCACAAGCAAAAAATACGTTGTATTTGAGACCCTATTGAAACAATAAGAAGAGAAGGCCAGTAGAAGAATGTAAAATGTATTACAAGAGGAATTGCATTTTCAAGATTGATATAATACACACAAAACAGAAGAAAACAAATTGGTTAATGTATAATATTTTGAATTAATCTTGTATACGTTGACAATGTATACACTTTTACCCTTAGATGTATGCCACTTAATTCCAATTTGAGTATGAATATCATCTTCTTTTATATGTGGCATGTATTTAAGAATGATAGTGTATACACCGTCAATGCATATAAGATAAACTCTGATATTTTTCATAAATTAGTAAAAATGTGGATTGCAAGTATAAAGGTTTTGCCTTCACTTACCACAATCATGTCAACATAACTGCTTTGTCGTAATAG
This sequence comes from Coffea arabica, assembly GCF_036785885.1. Taxonomy (NCBI): domain Eukaryota; kingdom Viridiplantae; phylum Streptophyta; class Magnoliopsida; order Gentianales; family Rubiaceae; genus Coffea; species Coffea arabica. Next base: position 44,760,640 of record NC_092317.1, read on the forward strand.
GAGTCGCTCATGCAGGCCTTCCAAATAGAACAAAGGTAACAACATGCGTTGAAGATGCATAGCTATATATAGAAAACTAACATGTTCACATGCCAAATAAGTGGGAGGAAAGGGTAGAATTAAAGATGAAAAGAGACAAGCAGAAGAAACTATGCAGCCCTCATCTACCAAACTCTATTATAGCTATCATCATCTCCAGTTTAATGCTTAGCAACTTGGTCTATGCACCATAGCAGAGTTCTATCATAGTTACTACATAGCAAAACATGAACTAATAGAAAAATGAATAAGAATAAAGTGTCAGCAGGATAACATAATGAATTTTACAACATATCAATGTGCCTATCAATATAGATGTAAATCCATTTGCAGGAGTAATAGCTTCGGCATTTGAAACCAAATAAAATAAAATAAATAAATAGAATCGGTAATATTGATAATTACACGTCAGTAAAATCTGTAATCACTGATACCACAAGCTGCTTCAAACAATGAGTATTATTTTTACTTTTACACTCCAATTTTTTCCAGTGTCTTGAAACTCAGACTGGTTTGCGACTCAGTGGAGTTCATGGGTCAGGAATCAATAGGTCTGATCAGCAAGCTCGGGGTTCAAACCGGATGACATCATAAATGTGTCATAAATATATACTAATATTATAATATTAATACATCACATAAAAGTTCCACTTAAATTGGTTGTTTATAACTTTAGATACATATTTTTTGAGTTTAGATTTAGTCCAAAAGGATTCCATTTAAAAAAAATTTAAAAGTTATAGGTAGAAATGTAACATGTTATTTTGCACTTTGTTAAAACATGAAAGGGTCAAAATAAAATTATTAAAAAGTTGTAGGGCATTCCAAGCTAATACATGTCAAATCTAGATCCATTTGCCTGTTAGTTTCTTATGCAGCCATCACCTCTCTTATACAGAGCCCAAGTTCCTTCTCCAATTTTCCTTTTTTCTTCTTCTTTCTCCATTCCAAGATTCTTTTCTTTCTTTTATCACACACATGTATACACATATGAAAACTCTCTCTTTTTATTGTTATTTTCTTTTCTTTTTCCCTTCTCTCTCTTCTCTTCCCTTCTTTGTTCTTTTCTTTTTTCTTTTTTTCCCTCCGTCAGATTTGAAATCTTTCAAGAACAAGCGGTATGGAATTGGGCTCAGAGAATTAGATAATGGAATTGCTTTTCTAATCTAAATATGTAAATTTGTTTCAGGCTATTCTCTTCCCTTCTTTGCTCCTTTTTTTTCCTCTTTCCTCCTGCTTGATTTGAGATCTTCAAGAACTAGCTGTATGGAATTGGGCTTAGAGAATTTAAATAATGGACTTGTTCTGCTAATTTCGATCTACAAATTCGTTTCTTTCTTTGTGCAAGTCGGAGATCGATGGAAGGAAAAAAAATCATCAAGATAGAAATTTAAAAAATCGAGTTCTAATTGATTTTATTGATTTCCAATCTAATTAGGTTTTTGATTGAATTTGATGGAGTTTTTTGTCAAGTGATTTTATAGGATAACTCAAATTGGATGGTTGGCTGGTTCTCGGTCTGACCAGTTGGACCAGAAGGTCCGGTCCAAGTTTGGAAACAACAGTTTTTTCTTGTGAATCTAAGTATGGAAGCAATTGTTTAAAAAATGTTATGTTCAATCGATCATGCACATCTAAAAGTTATGACGAAGTAGGCAAAAGTTTTTCCATCATATTTAGGACCAAAAAAGAAAATTTAAAAATTGGTTGTAGCATAAAAGCATATGTATTTATACAGCATACATACTCTTTAAACATTTCCTCATTCAACGCATATATAGATGTATGAATTAAACAAAAGAAAAAAAATACTCCAAAAAAATTAAGAAACGGGCTTAGAAGGCTATACCCTTTTCCACCTCTACAATAAATGTGCCAAATTCAAAAACTACAAAAAGTCGTTTAATAATTATTGAACTATCACTTACTAGCTCTTCCCTACCACAACATTCATGTTCCCCTCAAATGGCTTCTCTGCTCCTTTTCCCCTCCAGTTGCTTCTTTAAAAATTTCTACCATTTTTAATGCAACTTTTACTAATTGCTCTATATTATGTTGATGCAATCTTAATTTTAGCAAGCTTAAGGTCTTCAAATGGTTGTCAACTTGTATCTTGTAGAGTTTGAGTTGATTCAAGCTTTGACAAACAAAGCAATCCAACCCAAATTAGAAAAAAATGAAGTAAGTATCACTAATGATATTCATGCAGAAAACTATACATCTATACCAATGCAAACAATGCACTGATGAAGAAAACGTAATGACATATGGGAAGTTCAAGTCCAAAATTTCCAAGCTTGATCAGTAGCCCTACCACTTTAGTCCCGAACATCTATTGGGCAAACCGAAAAACTTAATTATTTTAAGCTAATTAGCCATGTAAAAAGGAGGCAATGCCATGGATGCTCCAAAACTCAGAAAATTCTACTTTGATTTTTCCTCCACTTGATAGAGAGATTTAATAAAACTGTATTGTCAATAGAAATTCTAATACCGATACTGACAAGTTGTCGAAACCTGTACAATAATAAAAATAAATCTAATTGCCAGTTAAAGTAACCAAAACCCGATTCCAAGTACTAGAGGAGGGACCCTAAGTGTGCAATGGGTTACTTGATTCACCCTGTTTCCGAAGAGTTTGCTTGATCTGATATACCTGAATGAGATGGCTTTTTTTTTCACAAATAATTATGAATTTATAGATAGGACAAGTAGGGTCGTATCCTCAGGGATTGGGGGTATTTGTTTCTTTTGAAATTCAAAGTAACACAGGGAGTGTTTTCCTATAAAGGATGATAATTAAAGCAATTCAACTAAAAATAAAATGGCCCATTAAAAATTAAATAACAATTCACTAAAATCAGAGTAATAATAATTAAAAGTCTAGCCAAGAAATAACTTCGGCAATGTTCCTAATTGATCACCGATGCAGACGCAATTCCAATTATTTATTAATAAATAAGTTATAATTGCCAAACAAGCGATGGCAGTCAACCCCTCCTTACTGTGTCGGTGATTAAGGTATGCCCGTTAATCACTGCTCTAATTGAGAAATAATCCTAGGTACGCCCATAAAATTTAATTTTCCAATTGCCTTACGTATTAGAGGAGCCCTATTATAACCAAATAAGGCACTGCCAGTGTTATTTCATATTAGCCCGCATATCCCCTGACACAAATCTAATTATGCCAGTTGTCTCTAATTCAAGGCAATTAAACAATTACGGATTAAATGCCCTAATTGACCATAGATTATCAAATTAACTAATTATCCGGATCCAAGACAATCAATTAATGAAATAATCATAAGTACTGCAATCAAGGAATATGCGAATACCAATAAATAAAAGAAAAAGATAAAATTAAATCGATCTCACAATTTTTAGGCTAACCAAAGCCTCCGTTGTTCCTTGACTAAAATGAGGGAATTAGTTCATGTTTGATGCGAAAAACCCATGCAAAACTAAAACAATAGCCGCGGCCATTGTCTGGGTTTGGGAAATTTCAATCCGTTCCAATCACAAAGAAAAACGAGCTATAGAGAGTTGCCAGTTGGATTTTTGATTGTCCCTAACATGCGAGGGAGGAAAACCACAAAAGGACGGAAAACAAAAGTCAAAAGGAAAGACTACAGAGCATGATTCAAGTCTTCAAGTGCTCTTGACATATGTGAGCTAAATCTACCCAAAAGCTAACAACGAAAAAGTCAACAAAAGCAATCCAAAGGTAGTGCTCATCCTCTGCTAGATCTAATTTTCCATCTAATGCCTAATCTATTCTAGTGCTTGGCTTCTGTGCGGCGGCTCCCCTTGCGGGGAAGAAGACTTCAGCTGTCCTCTCCTCTTCAGCCATTATTAAAATGGGCAAAAGTTTTTTTTTGCCAACAATGTCCCTGGGATAAGCTCTGTGACTTGGACTCCTTTCCTGTCAAATTGGCACTTGTTATCATATTTTCGTTCTACTCCCTGAAATAAATGCAAAATACTAAAAGTGAGTAGAATCCAATAATTAATCAACATCGGGTCAGGTAATAGGGGAAATTAATAATAAAATAAATGATAAAATTGTAACCTATCAATTCCCCCCACACCTAAACCATGCTTGTCCTCAAGCATAAGAACAGTAAACAAACACCAATATTTGACAATGACTATTGTTCTATCTACCATATTACCAAGATATTAAGAAAAATCATATATCAAGCATCAGTGATCAAAATCCGAGAAACATTACCCCGATTAGTTTCTAAACCACAAACTCCTTCAATTCCAGATTAACTAATCTAAGAAAAAGGAATGGCGAACAACATTTATCAGCAAATGGTCCAAATATTAACCAAAATCTCAACATTAATTTCATAAATTGGCAAGCTGACTTCTATTACACACTAACACAACATTCACTTTTTTTTCATTATTTATTTTTTTCTTCTTTTTTTTTTTAAAAAAATAGCACAAAAGACTTAGTCTCTAGCCATTGGAGCTTTTTGACGCGAACTCCGACATTTTTCAGATGAAGGAGTCCGGTTACTCAGCTCCTATCGCTATACGACCACGTACTCATAGAAATTACTATTTTTTGACGAGAGAAACGACACTTTAGGTGAAAATCCCCGGTTATTCAGTAGTAACAAATAGTGGAGTACAGTCAACCTTATTTACAGCCAAATAACTCAATAACGCAGAATAACACTGCTAAAAATAAAAATAGAAGCAGTTAGCCTCATTATTGCCAAACATGGAGAATTAAAGTCAATATTGGACCAATTCACATTCAAATGCCAACAGTCATTCCCTATGCCTAGAAAAGTTAACAACGAAATCACAAGAGTCAAGCAATTACTGATATTCACCGAAGAAATGTTGTTGGATTCAACCACATTAACTGGATACACTTTTATTATTAAAACTTGGCAAAAGTAGAATTAGAGTCAACAATCTAACATCAAACTCCGGCATTCACATGAGAGCTAATCATAAAAAGTAAGAAAGAGACTAAACGAAAATAAACAAATAACAAACTAAAAATAAAGGAAAAACATCTAAAAACTAAAAATTAGAAAAACTAATACCCCAACTGATCCTTCCCACACCTAAACGATACATTGCCCTCAATGTAGCAAATAAACATCAAAAGTAGGAGAAAGGGCAACAACACTTCCTTGAAGTCGGGTCAAAGTGGTGGGTGATAACCAAATTGAGGCGTAAGACCCACATGATACATGAGAGCTGCCAAATTCTGCGTCATGCTATGCACGTTAGCATCGATGTTAGTCATCCGAGCCTCCAGATTTTGAACTTGAGTCCGAAATTGATTCCAGTCAGCAGCCCCTGGGGGTGGAGGTAGATGGGCCGGCCTCATTGCCAGTAGGGGACAAACGAGCAAACAAGGAGCGCGGGGGAGCGCGAGGCAGCCCCAGGGGAGTGAACAGGTACGAACCATCGACGTACTCAAGAACTCCCATCCTCTCCAAGCACTCTGCATTCAGGAATTCCATTTCACATGTCAAATGAAGGTCGTGATCCTATAAATTAAGAACCCCCAGCTATACTGTCAACTGTGTAATGTAGGACCCGACGATCAGGGGTTTGTTCTTTTTTGGCAAGACGATCTTGAACTGTGCCGCCAACCAACATCCCAGGTTGACCTTGATATTATTTTTCATACTCCAGATGAAAAAGAACTCGGGTTGAGAGAGTATACCGGAGCTGTTCTTGCGACCCGAGTAGCTGTAGGCTAGGTGGCGCTGGACATATCGGGCACTAGGGTCCGAAAGAAAAGAGCTCCTAGATCGAGAAGGGTCATAGCGATGCCTGTCGATAGACATGCCCCTCCACACCTCGTGGTATGAGGATAGAAATGGCTCCACATAATCACAAGCACTCTCAGCGTTCTCCCTAGTCTCGGCATACTCCGGAGTAATGAACCCAAATGCCAGATTAAACTGAGTAATAGAGAAATTGAACTCCTGACCCATTAGACGGAAATGAATGACATTTGAGGTCTCCACGATATACCTTGTAGGAAATTCAAACTCAAAAGTGGAGTAAAACTCCCTAGTCTACTCGACAAAAGTGGGGCGGAAGATAGCAGGATAAGGTCGCCACCCAATGGCGGTAAACATGCGCTCAACTTCCTCCTGGATCCCCAAAACATCCATAATCAACTCGTCAGAGCATTTACACGGGATGATACGCCGCTCACAAATCTTAGCGTATCTCTACTGATCGGCAGGTCTAGTGAATTCAAATGCCCCCCAAAGTAAATGGGGGCATTCACATGAGCACCCCTACCCCTACCCAAGCGGGTTTGAACACTAGAAGAGGAGGGTTGGTTGGTAGGTGTGTTTACTAGAATGGAGGGTTGGGGTAAGGGTTGAGATTGAGAGGCTCTAGACCTAGAAGCTGATTTCGGTCTCACCATAGTCACCAATTGTCACTCCAAGCAACCAGAGACAAGAAGAACCAGCAAATGCCAATGTAGTCAACCAGAAAATATACAATTGGGTCACCCACAATTTATACCAATTGTCCAACAATGCAACAATAGCACTCAATAAGCACAGGATGCCCAACTATTATCATCAACCAGAAACGAGCAAAAGGAATTTAATAAGCACAGGGACCACCCAATGCAGTCAGTCAACAAACAAATGGTGTCCACCCACAAACTCAACAAAGGCACTCTAAAAATCCAACAAATGCCCCCACCAGTCAAACCGTAACAATTTCCCCAATAATATGCTAAATCCAGCAATATCAGATCAGAAATTTAGCTATAGCAACGTAGTTACAAGCCCTTGGCAATCAATCAAATATCCAAGCAAATAGAGTTAACAAATTCAAGGGAAAACACTCCAACCAGTACCACTGGTGAAAAATTGAGTGTACAACTTCACCAACCGAAATCGTAGTAAAAGTCCCAAGAAGACAACAATTCAAGCAATAACAATTCAGAAATCTGACAGTAGCAAAGCAATCCCAAACTCCCAACTTCCAATCAATCAGCCAATAAGATAGAACGAATCAATTGTAGTCAAAATACCCACCGAGTTGCTGAAACAACTTAAACGGCAGACCCACACTAATGAGAACCCCAAACGACACCAAACACTATTGAGGAATTGGGAAACAAGTTTCAAATACCTCCACTGTTCGATAGTTGAAGAAGGTGGGACTGGTGGTGGCTAACAAAGGGGAACAGAGGCGCAGCAAGAGAGAGAGAGAGGAATGACCGCGGCCTGTGGTGGCAGCGGCTGACTGTGGACGGTGGATGGCGTGGGTAGAGAGCGAGAGAGACGAGGCGCGCAGCTGCTGGGGTGGCGTTTGACAAAGCGGCGGCCGGCAGCGAGTGACGTGCGCGCGGGGTTGGAAGGCGGTGTGCGTGCGAGGTGAAAAAAAAGAAATGGGGGGCAAAGAGATCGTGGGAGGCGGCAACGAGAGAAAGCGACGAGGGGAGACGCGCGGCACCTAGGCTTCGAGAGCCGACGGCGGCGGCATGACGTAAGGAGGAGACGGCGGCGAGCAAGGGAAAAAGAGAGCTGCGAGGAGAGAGAGAGACAGAGAGCAGCGAACAGCGGAGGAGGTGAGGTGGGTGGCGGCCCGCGGTTCCTGTCCGCAGTGGTCTGGGCGACTGGTGGCGTGCGCGCGACAGTGGCGGACCAAAGGGTAGAGGAGAGAGCGCGCGCAAGGGAGAGAGAAGGCGGAGCTGGCGGCTTAAGCTGTGGGCGAAGTGAGCGGCGGCGGACAAGGGCTTCGATCGAACAAGAGAAGAAACAGGAGAGAAGAAAGAAAGAAAAAAAAGAAAAAGAAAGAAAGAAAAGAAAAAAGAGAAAAACTAAAATAAAATAGTTTTTTTTTCCATTTTTTCATTTTTAGATTTTTTTTTTGTACATTCTAATTTTGGAAACAACAGTTATAGCTAAACGGAAGACTTTTTTTTTTATAATTAATTAAATTTATTTATTTTTTTAACTTTTTTTAATTTAATTAATTTTAAATTATTATTATTATTATTATCATTTTTTTATATTATTATTATCACAAGACTTATTTTCAAAATTCAAAATTAGAGATTAACAGGAAATCGAAAACCGTTCTCGAGTTTTGAATACTTGCTTTTCTCGCGAACGTGACGTGGGCATGTCAAGAGGGTTGGAACCCTTCTGACCATGAGCTCTCCATACGACTTGACGCGGGCGCGTCAAAAAGGCAAGAATCCTTCTGACCATGAGCTCTTTATACGACTTGACACGGGCGCGTCAAAAAGGCAAGAATCCTTCTGACCATGAGCTCTCCATACGACTTGACGCGGGCGTGTCATATCAGAGAGACACCTACGAATCATCAAAAACGAAAATTGAAACCCGAAATCAGTCAAAATCAAGGAAAACATATTTAAACTATCAAACAGAACCGAACAAACAGCTAAAAGAAATTGGGTTACCTCCCAATGAGCGTTTTTCTTTAATGTCTTTGGTTAGACATGGCAAAGCGTCACTAATCGGGATACGGCGGTGCATCTAAACTTATCGTCTCCACTTCTCCACTTGGAAAGGCTTCGTAATAATGTTTGAGACAGTGTCCATTCACCACAAACTTATTGTCGGTCTTAGCACTCTGGATTTCAACTGCACCATAGGGAAAGACGTGAGTAACAATAAAAGGTCCAATCCAACGGGAGCGTAGCTTACCTGGGAAGAGCTTGAGCCTGGATTGGTACAGAAGAATCTTTTGACCAACTTCAAAGGTTTTCCTAGAGACTTGTTGGTCATGAAATGCTCGGCTCCTCTCTTTGTAAATTAGTGCATTCTCGTAGGTTTCATTCCGGATCTCCTCCAATTCTCGCAAATTCAACTTCCGCTGGGCACCGGTCTCTTCTAGGTTCATGTTACACTGTTTAATAGCCCAAAAAATCTTGTGCTCAAACTCCATCGGAAGGTGACACGGCTTTCCAAATACCAATCTGTACGGTGACATCCCTATGGGGATCTTGTACGCCGTCCGATAGACCCAAAGTGCATCTTCCAGCCTTTGACTTCAGTCCTTCCTATCGGGTGGCACCATTTTCTCCAAGATGAACTTAATTTCCCGATTCGATACCTCCGCTTGACCATTGGTTTGAGAATGGTACGACGTTGAGACCCTATGGAGTACACCGTATTTGCGAAACAGTGCAGCTATGGTTTTGTTGCAGAAGTGCGCCCCCCTGTTACTAACAATGGCTCTTGGCATCTCAAAACTCACAAAAATATTAGATCTGATAAAATCTGCAACCACTTTCGAATCATTAGTCCGGGTGGACTTAACCTCCACCCATTTAGACACATAATCGACTGTCAACAAAATATATATAAAACCAAATGAAGTAAGAAAAGGCCCCATAAAATCTATATCCCAAACATAAAAAATTTCTATAAAAATCAACGGGACTTGGGGCATATGATCTCTACGGGCTATATTACCTACCCTTTGACATCGATCACATGATTTACAAAACAAATATGCGTCTTTAAAAATCGAAGGCCAATAAAACCCACTTTCTAATACCTTATGAGCAGTTCTCTTGGGTCCAAAATGACTTCCACAGGCAAAAGTATGACAAAAACTTAAAATTGACTGAAATTCGGCTTCACTTACATATCGTCTTATCACTTGGTCAGCACATCTCTTTCACAAGTACGGGTCATCCCAAATGAAATACTTGGAATCGCTCTTCAATTTGTCTCTCTTCAATTTTGGCCAACCTGCAGGAAAATTAGCAGTTACCAAGTAGTTAACTAGATCTGCATACCAAGGCAATTGAGAATTCAAAGAAAATAAATGTTCTTCAGGGAATGCATCCTTCAATGGCTCGTTCTCCTCTCCGACTGGTATGCGACTCAAATGGTCGGCTACTAGATTCTCTGAGTCTCTTTTATCCTTTATCTCCAGGTCAAATTCCTGTAGGAGCAATATCCACCTTATGAGCCTCGATTTCGCCTCTTTCTTAGTCATTAGGTACCTTAACGCTGCATGATCAGAAAAAATAATAACTTTAACACCTAACAAATATGACCTAAACTTTTCTAAAGTAAAAATAACTGCAAGCAGCTCCTTCTCAGTGGTTGAGTAATTCAGTTGTGCCCCATTCAAGGCTCGGGATGCATAATAGATGATGTGAGCTCCCTTTCCTACTCTTTGCCCCAATACAGCCCCTACAGTATGATCACTGGTATCGCACATGATCTCAAATGGCAAACTCCAGTCAGGGGGTTGAATGATCGGTGGCGAGGTCAATAGCTCCTTCAACTTGTCGAAAGCTCTTTCACACTTGTCATCGAATTCAAAAGCCACATCTTTTTGTAAGAGGTGGAACAACGGGGCTCCAATTTTCGAGAAATCCTTGATGAACCTTCGATAAAAACCTGCATGGCCAAGAAAAGAGCGCACCTCCCGCACACTCGCGGGGTAAGATAAAACAGATATAATGTCTATTTTAGCCCTGTCAACCTCTATACCTTTAGTAGACACAACATGACCTAAGACTATCCCATATTCAACCATAAAATGACATTTTTTATCAATTAAACACAAGATTGATCTCTATACATCTCAATAGGATCAATTTCAGGTTATATAGACAAGTATCAAAACTATCACCATACATACTAAAATCGTCCATGAAAATTTCAATAATTTTCTCCACATATTCAGAAAAAATGCTTACCATACATCTCTGGAATGTTGCAGGCGCATTGCACAACCCAAATGGCATCCGTCTATATACAAAGATCCCGAAAGGGCACGTGAAGGTCGTCTTCTCTTGATCCTCTAGTGCTATTGTTATCTGGAAATACCTTAAAAATCCATCCAAAAAATAATAAAAAAACCCGACAAGCTAAATGTTCAACCATTTGGTCAATGAAAGGGAGAGAAAAATGGTCCTTTTTGGCGACAGCATTCAATCTGCGGTAGTCAATACACTACCTCCACTCGGTGGGTTTGCGCACTGGTACGAGTTCACCCGTTTGGTTGGCCTCCACTGTCATTCCTGCTTTCTTTGGAACTATCTAGACCGGGTTCACCCATGGGCTATCCGATATCGCAAAAATGATCCACATATCGAGCAACTTCAATATCTCTTTCTTCACTACTTCTATTATGAGGGAGTTGAGCCTCCTTTGAGCTTGCCGTACGGGTTTGGCATTCTCTTCCAACCTAATCCGGTGCATACAGATGGACGGGCTGATCCCCTTAATGTCGGTGATGGTCCACCCTATCAGCTCTTTATGCTCTCTAAGGATCCGGATTAGCTTCTTCTCCTGGGTTTTCGAGAGTGCAGCTTAGATAATCATCGGGAATGTTTCGTTGTCACCCAGATACGCATATTTCAAGTGCTTTGACAGATGTTTCAACTCTAACACAGGTGCCTGCACCACAGATGGTAATACCCTTTGGTGAGATTCGGAAATGAAAATAGGTGAAACTTCATACCTTTTCGTTGTGGTTGGCAACGAGTGTAATGCCCCTATTGTGCATTTCAAATCTTCACTCCACTCCACCTCAGAAGTTGTCTCCAACTCGAGGTGTTTGGTTAAAGCAACCTCCAACTCATCCCTGCCAACAGTTTCAAACACTTCCTGCATCGTAGGGTCAATGCACTCAAAGAAAAAATGAAACTAAAGTTAGAATTTGAGGGATATTTCATAGTATCAAATATATTAAAATGAACAATTTTTTCATCAAATTCCATGGACAACGTACCGTTATTAACATCAATTTTCATCTGTACTGTACTTAGAAAGGGTCTACCTAATAGCAAAGGTGAGGGATCGGGGGAATGATCATTATCCATGTCAAGCACATAAAAGTCAGTTGGGAGTACCAAATCATTAATTTTGATCAACACATCCTCAACCAACCCATCAGGGTATGCATTAGTTCGGTCAGTTAATTGAATGATTATCCCAGTTTCTTTTAATGGACCTAAGTTTAGAGAAGTATAGATGGATTTTGGCATTACATTTATCGATGTTCCTAGGTCCAGCATGACCTTCCTAATCAAGGTGTTACCTATTTTACAGGGGATAGTAAACATACCTTGGTTTCCGTACTTCGTGGGAGATTTCTTTGTAGAACTGCTGACACATTCTCCCCCACGATGACTTTTTCATCTCCCCTCAGCCTCCTTCGATTGATGCACAGGTCCCTCAAAAACTTTGCGTATTTCGGCACCTGTTTGGTTGTGTCTAACAGGGGGATATTGATCTCTACCTTGCAGAACACCTCCAGGATCTCCTTCTTCTTGTCCTGCTTCTTCGGTTTCTCCAGTTTGCTAGGAAAGGGAGGCGGGTTAGCCTTAACTGTAACGACTGGGTTCGGAAGTACCTTTGGATTTGTGCCATTGCTGTCTTGCTTCTCAGGCTCATTTTCGATCCTCTCCTCATCTTTGTCCTTTGGAACCATGATTTCAAACCCCTGAATTTCCTTCCCGCTCCTTAGGGTCATCGCACTTACGTTCTTCCGGTTTACTTCAGATTGAGATGGCAATTTACCTTGGACTTGGGATTCTAGACGGTTTATTGCTATCGCCATCTGACTCATTTGGCTCTGCATTGCTTGCATCTGTCTTAGTTGATTCCTCATATTTTGCAGGTCAGAATCCGTCTTTGTTGATTAGTAATCAATTGCTTCATCATCTCCTCCATGGACGAACTTGAGTTTGAAGGGGGTGGTGGCGAGCGCGGCTGATACTGCCGTTGATGCCCATGCTGTCTATTTGATGGTGAAATTGGGTTACCTATGTCCTCCATAGCTGAAGTTGGGGTAATCTCTCCAACCGGGATTATACGTATTCAAGTACGGGTCATAGGGGTTTCTTGGCGCGAGCGCGTGATCAGCCATGTTCACTTATTCCGCACTTCCCTCTTGAATCAATGGGCACATCTTCGTAGAATGACTCATACCAGTGCAAATCCCACACACCTTGGCTTGTGATGTATTCCCTACAGCCAGTTGCCTAATAAACGATGTTAACTCAGTCAACTGCTGCTGGATAGAAGATGTCTGTACCTCATTCACTTTGAGTATCGGGACATCCTCTCTCGTACCAAACTGTTGCGAATTCTCAGCCATTCCCTCAATTAGCTCCCATGCTTCCCGAGGAGTTTTGCTCACCAATGTCCCTCCACTTGCAGTATCAATTATGCTTCTGTCCCTAAAAAGTAGCCTCTCGTAAAAATATTGGATAAGCAGTTGCTCACTTATTTGGTGTTGGAGGCACTTGATGCACAACTTCTTGAATCGCTCCCAATAATCATAAAGTGACCCCCTGGGTACTGTTTGATACCACAAATCTCCTTTTTTAGACTTGCAGCTCGAGACGGGGAAAATACTTGCCTAAGAATTTTTTCTTCAATTGGTCCCATGTGGTGATACTATCCGGTGGTAGATAGTATTTTGCAGAGTCTTTCAAGGAGAAGGGGAATGCCCTCATTTTTATTTGCTATTCTGTGATTCCCGCGGGTTTCATACTGTTGCACACGACATCAAACTCTTGCAGGTGCTTGTAAGGCTCCTCATCTGGTAAATCATGGAATAATGGCAAAAGATGAATTAGCCCAGATTTTAATTCAAATGGAGTGTTATCACTCAAACTCGGGAAAGTAATGCATAAAGGCTGCTGATTTAAATCAGAAGCAGTCAACTCCTTTAGTGTTCGTGCATTCGCCATGGTGGCTTTCTCTTGGTCTGAGTCACTCGAAGTGTCACCAAACGAATCTGTTGGTTCAACTCTTGACTTAGGTTTATGAGATGCAGCACTGGAGTGCTCTTTTCTGAGTTGTCTGGTTTCTTTTCTTGTTCTACGCGCAGTTTTCTCTACCTCGGGGTCGAAAATTAATTCACCTGTACGAGAAGAACGAGGCATACACTCGAAAAGCAAAAGAAAATTAGAACAAAAATGAACTTAAAAAGAAACAAATAACTGACACCAGTCCCCGGCAACGGCGCCAAAATTGACAGGTTGTCAAAACCTGTACAATAATAAAAATAAACATAATTGCCAGTTAAAATAACCAAAACCCGATTCCAAGTACTGGAACAGGGACCCTAGATGTGCAATGGGTTACTTGATTCAACCTATTCCCGAAGAGTTTGCTTGATCCGATATACCTGAATGGGATGGTTTTTTTCACAAATAATTATGAATTTGTAGACAGGGCAAGTAGGGTCATATTCTCAGGGATTGGGAGTATTTGTCTCTTTTGAAATTCAAAGTAGCACGGGGGGTGTTTTCGTATAAAGGATGATAATTAAAGCAATTCAACTAAAAATAAAATGGCTAATTAAAAATTAAATGACAATTCACTAAAATCAGAGTAATAATAATTAAAGGTCTAACCAAGAAATAACTTCAACAATGGTTCACCTAAGTGATCACTGATGCACACGCAATTCCAATTATTTATTAATAAATAAGTTATAACTGCCAAACAAGCGATGACAGTCAACCCCTCTTTACGGTGTTTGTGATTAAGGTACGCCCGTTAATCACTGCTCTAATTGAGAAATAATTCTAGGTACGCCCATATGATTTAATTCCCCAATTGCCTTACGTATTAGAGGAGCCCTATTCTAACCAAATAACGTACTACCAGGGTTATTTCAGATTAGCCCGCGTATCCCCCTGACACAAATCTAATCATGCCAGTTGTCTCTAATTCAAAGCAATTAAACAATTACGGATTAAATGCCCTAATTGACAATAGATTATCAAGTTAACTAATTATCCGGATCCAAGACAATCAATTAATTAAATAATCATAAGTACTGCAATCAAGGAATATGTGAATACCAATAAATAAAAGAAAAAGATAAAATTAAATCGATCTCACAATTTTTAGGCTAACCAAAGCCTCCGTTGTTCCTTGACTAAAGTGAGGGAATTAGTTCATGTTTGATGCGAAAAACCCATGCAAAACTAAAGCAATAGCCGCGGCCATTGTCTGGGTTTGGGAAATTTCAATGCGTTCCAATCACAAAGAAAAGCGAGCTATAGAGAGTTGCCAGTTGGGTTTTTGATTGTCCCTAACATGCGAGGAAGGAAAACCACAAAAGGACGGAAAACAAAAGTCAAAAGGAAAGACTACAGAGCATGATTCAAGTCTTCAAGTGCTCTTGACATGCGTGAGCTAAATCTACCCAAAAGCTAACAACGGAAAAGTCAACAAAAGCAATCCAAAGGTAGTGCTCATCCTCTGCTATATCTAATTTTCTATCTAATGCCTAATCTATTCTAATGCTTGGCTCCTGTGCGGCGGCCCCCCTTGCGGAGAAGAAGACTTCAGCTGTCCTCTCCTCTTCAGCAATTACTAAAATGGGCAAAAGTTTTTCTTTGCCAACAATGCCCCTGGGATAAGTTTTGTGACTTGGACTCCTTTCTTGTCAAATTGTCACTTGTTATCATATTTTCGTTCTACTCCCTGAAATAAATGCAAAATACTAAAAGTGAGTAGAATCCAATAATTAATCCACATTGGGTCAGGTAATAGGGGAAATTAATAATAAAATAAATGATAAAATTGCAACCTATCAAATACCTAATATCATAATCTTTTTGCTTTTACATCCTTTTTTTCTTGTGATTGTATGTAGGGAAACCATTAAAAATGTCTTTTTTTCAATAAGTCATTCATATCTGAGGGCTAATAACAAAGTGGTAACTTTTTTATGTTATGGGGTAGACAAAAGTTTTTCCATCATATTCAGGACCAAGAAAAAAATAAATAATATAATTTGTAGTTTATACATACGATCAATTAGTTGTTCTTAGAAAAATATACTATATTGTCTATTCAAAATGATGTATTAATTTTCAGGGCTATAAAAGAACATAAAATGAAATTGTGATCACATGAGGGATGCTTTTGTTTTGTCTTGTGATTAAATATTTTTAATTAAAATTTTGAGTTGTCAAAGAGGAGAACGTGGAAATATAATTACGGACAATGCTACAGTGTCTATAATTATGGTAACAATATTAGGCAAACCTACTATTATAGGTTTCTATTACCTTTAGTGACAGATCAAATTTTTTAGTGACTTTTTAAATATTATATTACAATAATTAATATTAACTTTAGTAAGTTTTTTTATTAAAACTAGTAAGTATATGCCTAAGTTTTAGTCAGAAATAGAAATTTACACTTTGAGTAATTTAATTTACTTATTATTTGACAAAATTTACTTTTGTTTAAATTAAACTTACTAATACTAAAAGTAAAAAATTTACATATTTAAGTAAAAAAATCACCGGTTTCTGAAAACGGTTTTGGGTTATCATGTCTATCTAAAGTTGCTTGCCATCTTTTTATTTTCTTCTCACCTTATGATATGATGGAATAGAAATTTTTTTCTGGCAAAATTTTCCTGTTTAGTCCACACTTTCCCTCTCTCCCAGGTGATCGATCGATTTTGGATGCTAGCATATGCAGACCCAACAAATTGGTTGAGATTTTATTAGGGCTACAGTGGTGATATTCGGCAAGAGAGCAGATGAAAAATAGCAGCCAAGAGGTTAGACCATCATGTTTCTTGAAAATCGCCTGATTATATTGCTTTAATTTATTTATCTTTCATTTGATTTGATTGTCAATATTTTGTTGAAAAATATGTGGGAAAGGACTTAGACCTTGTATGTGAAACATAGTAGTATGTCGGCGTTTATGTGAAAAGTGGTTAATTTGGGAATGCATATAAGGTGTTTGGTGAAATGTCAAAAAGAAATTTGTATGATATGATTAATGCCTGTATGGGGTTAGAAAACACCAAACAACTTAATTAAAACCACAGTTGATGAATTTCAGTTACGCCGGCCAACTTGATCATCTTTGTTTTTTTTTTTTTTTTTGCAGGGAGGAGGGAAGGGGAGGTGTGGTGTGTAAAATATTAGTATACAATAAATTAGAGCTTGAACTATATTTGTGAACTTTGGAATTTCCCTGGTTTGAAAAACCAGCTAAACAATGTATTTCAATTGATCATAATTCCAAATCCATTCAACTGAATGATTTATTGAATTCAAATCCACCGACACAAATAGAGTAATTTATTTGTCAAATGCAACAAGCATTTTAACTTTGAACTATGTAGTGTTTTCATTAGGCATACAAAAGTTTAATTTTATGCATAATTTAAGAGGACAAGTTGACTGCACTAATTTGTTCGGTAATTTCTATTTCTTCAAGACTAAAAGAAAAAATCAGATGATAAAACTATTAAATAAATTATTGAAACCTGTGGATGCATCCTTCAATTATGAACCGAAAGAATAATAACATATTTCAAAGATGATATCCTTCAGATGATATTATGAAAACATAGTAATAAGTGACATCTCTAAATTCCATCACTAATACCACATATTTCAAAGAAAGAATAATAACATATTTTGGTAGATTGTATTACAAGTTTTTAGAATAATAAGTAATTTCATAATTCATATCTTTACATTACCTTGGCATTGTCATCTCTATTGTTTGCGATGTAGTCAACTTTAGTTTTTCGATGACGCTCTTTGTACATTGATTTCTTTGTAGGGGATAGTGAGTTCCACTTAACTCGTAGAACTTTAGCCTATATAAAAAATAATAATAATTATCAACATAGTTCCATATTAATCAATAGACACTACAAGAAATAAGATTTTCGGTGATACTATTGAGGCACTTATACATTATTCCATGTAAGAATATTATTGAGACACTTATACTATTCAGGCACTTTAGAAAAGAATCTTACCCCTGTTGATAAATAAGTGTGAATGTCGTGAATGGAATGAATATCCAAGTTACTAATATCTACACTTATGCATGCATATTGCAAAAAACGATTTATATGAATGATAACAAGTCACACTCATCGTGATTGATGAGTGATTTATAGTTAAACTATCCATCAACAATAATCAGAGGTTTGCCAAAATACATCACAAGAACACGCAGTCCAATAAATGGGATATGACAATTATTCATTTACAGATTACCATTGTCAAAAGATTCCATACTACAAATGAATAGTCACTCAAGGAAAAGTAATCACAATAATATTATCAGCAAATTAAGGAAACATGCGGATATGACAACAATTATTAAACTCTTTATGGGGTGCGTTACCATATTAAATTCTAAGCCAATCAATATTAAACTCTAGTTGCATAGCGTGTGCATTACCATGAATGACATCAATTATGCTACAAGTCTAACCTCGGTGTTCCATTAGAAAAAAAAATATTCTATCTTTAAAGGAGTTTGTTTGCTTCACCTTGCTTCCAAAAGAAATAGAACGAAAATAATTTTTAGCAAATCTAACAATAAATATTCACTAAATATGGTGAATATAAAAAAAATACCTATAATAGAGCATACCTATGAGAGGGAATAAAATATAAAAAGATCTTACAAGCATAAAATCCCACACCATAATTTACTTACATCATTCATTTGTCGCTCATCCATAATTCACAAATTGTCAACCTAAATAAGTAGTTATTAGTAAAATATAGCTTTACCAGGCGAAGAGATGTTTTCCGGGTATCAACTAGTGAGTTTCATGGATATTGAAAATCACATCAAAGATTAAACAAAAAGACTGAAGTTCATGTTTTGTTGTTGAGTAATAAGAGAAACGTAAGAAAACGTGAGAAAAAATGACGTGCCCTAGTTCATCGACCTTTTCCACTCAAACTAAAACTAATGACTAATAAAAGTCAACTTGTCACTTATCTCTGGAATTCTCAACCGTTTCAAATTTTAACAAAGAATTCTATCACAACCACAACACTTTTGAATTCAAAACTACAAAAAAGCCTATCCTTTTTTTTTAAAAAATTTTGGATTAAAATTAGCAAAAGTCCTACTTATTTGCACCTTTCCTGTAACATTATTTTTTGTTGTAATTTCCTATTTTAGTTATCTATTCGACACTAGTACGGGCATAGATACGGATTAAGCAACTAGTTTGAGGAATAATATTTTTTATTATAAAATTAATTTGAATTGAATTAACAATTTGATATTTTCATAAAAAAGTGTAATTTTTTTGTCATTTTTCAAAAAAATTAAAAAAAACTATATTTTAGCAATTGTTGTCATTGACACTTAATTGCCTAGACCAACTTTTATCAACATAAAATTAATGTCATTAAGAATAATTGAAGTTTTGATATCAATACTCTATTCAAATGTAAATATTCAACCTAAGTAACAAAATAAATGATAGCTAAACAAATGAAATATGAGCTCAATTGATCGTGTTCAAACTACATATTCTGTTAATAGTTAGTATATATGAAATTGTATTTTCCATTTGTAGAAAAATAATATGCATTTTATATCTACTAATGAATAAATTACCAATGTTTTGAACAAATCAAATCTAAACTCATGGTGTGATATGTATATAGTTGCTCACATTTATACTTATGCCATCGTCCTTTCTTCCCATTTGCTTTTTAATAGTGCAAATTTCTTTTGATTATATTGGTAAAAAAATAACATATTTTACAAATTATTCCAATTTATTTAGAAAATGTTACTAATTTCATTAGAAATTATGAAATGTAATCATGGTTTATTAATTTTTACTAAACATAAATACTGCATACAAAAGGAAAAGATATTTGATTAGAAAAATTTGTGGTAGTAATAACGAAATAGTGACAGAGGTGCAAATTTTAAATCAACAACCAATGTACTCTTAATTACGGTAATTTTTTAGTTGATCAGACTAATATATGCCATAAAGTAGTAAGATTTGATCATTTATAAATTGACAATTTTAGCAGTTTATATACCATTCACCTATAAAACTTATGATTATTATAAAATGACATTTTATAATAATTTACATACTATTTGCCAATTAAAAGTAAGTTTGATAAAAAATGTGCATATAAATCCATATTGGAAATGATACAAAATATATTTGAAACTCACGAAACTTAATATATGGGTAGATTTACTATAATTTTCAAAGATTATTAGCACAACTTTAACTTTTATACTTGTGACCTAGAAAATAAATTTATTAAAACACATAACATTATAAAATGATACATACATTTATTAAAATGCTTAAAACACATAACATTTATGAATGATACATACAATCATATATTATACATTTACGTTACCAACAATTACTAACTATAATATTAAGTTTCAATCATTAATAAAAAAATCTTAGCATTATTTTATATAAACTTCCTAATACTTGTTTCATATAAGTTTTTTTAAGTAAAATAGTAAATTTATGCCACAAACTAGTAAGTTTTGATGATTAACCAAATTTACTATTCTATCAGCAAGATTTACTATTAATCTATAAAAACTTACTATTTTTTAACTAAACTTACTCTCCAAAAAGTAAGTTTCGAATATAGAGTAGTAATTTATTTTTTTAAAAAAAGTAACTTTCATTTTTATTTCAATTTATTTTTTGAAACATAAAAGTTACTAATTTATGGGGATAACTTACTATTTTTAATGCGAAACTTACTACCCAAATTTTTAGGCATTATCTTGTTTAGATGACCGGTCCAATAGGTAATCAAATAGTTACTAAAAGTGTTTTTACCTGTTATATTAGGTAAAAATAGTTTTATTACCATAACTATCATTACTTCATACTTTTCCTATAATTACATTTCTCTTTAATCAAAATTTAGACTCTGTCTTGGCCTCTTGGGTAACAAACTAGGTGACTCTAAACCTAAGTGATTGGACAATGAGCTATTGAACATCAAAAGCTGGCCCATGTACAAAGAACTGGGCCTGGACCGGAAAAAAAAAGAAAAAGTCCACTATGAGAACACGTTCAAATCCGAAAACGTAATGCTGAGTCAGACTCGTTGAAATCTGAGTCTACTTTTTTCCGAAATCCCCAAATTCCCCATCCGTTCTTTTTTACTATTTTATTTCAATTTTTTTTTTTAGGTTTCTTAACTTCGTTTGTTTTTCAATCTGTTATACCCCTTTCTCTCTCTGATTTCGCTTGCAGAATTGGAGACCTAGTGGATTGCACCCGACTTTCTCTGGTAAACTGAATTCGATGTTACTGAATTTTTAATTATTCCATCAGTTGTTGGTTTAATTATTTGATTTAGTCCTTATTTTTGTCTGGAAATGGCGATTATTTTATGAAATGATGAATTTTCTTGATTAATCTGCTCTATGGTAATTAATGCCCATTTTATGAAGAGTAAGGGTAAAGTAATTAGTGTGTCAAATTTAGTGAATCTGTTCGTTAACTTTTACTTTTCCCTAGTGGAATGGGATCATGTGATTAACTTAGCTGATTGATTCAGTTTATCCAAATGCGTGATTGAATTGTTTTCGCATATATCACTAGCATGCATTGTAGAAATGGCTATATTCTATTTTAGTTCTTTTTTTGTTTGTTGAATAATTCTAGAATTCTTGTAAGTAGCAATATATAGTTTACAAATTTAGCAAGCTTGTGTGAAGATATATTCAGCTGAAAATTAATTATGTGATTCTTTCGCACTGTTATTCCATTTATGATCAGAAGAGTTAAAGAAAATTGAATTTTATTCGTTGTTGTACTGTTAAGCCTTTGTTTGAAGAAATTTGGTATGTGGGTTTTTGTGTAAAACGTCAATATTTTATGTACTTTGATTAATTATCCTGGTTTGGAGAAGGTCAAGGTTGAATTTTTTTTTTTTTTTTTTATTTCTGTGCAGACAGATGGATGGTCGAGGTGGTAATATGGCTGATGCGCTAGTAAGGAACTATAGGCTTGGGAAAACCCTTGGCCATGGTTCATTTGGGAAGGTCAAAATTGCTGAACATGTGCTTACTGGGTATAAAGTGGCTGTGAAAATTCTTAACCGTCGTAAAATGAAGACTCCCGACATGGAGGAAAAGGGTATTAAATACATGCTTGGATCAATCTTAGTGTTGCATGTTGTTGGTTTTGATTTTGGACTTTAGTTCGCGCATTTGTGTATTTCTGGGATATCTACAGTTTCTGCTGTGTTCTTGTGGCTATTTGAAATGTGGTTTGCGTGTTTTAAATGCATCTAATGTGCTGCAGTGAGAAGGGAAATTAAAATATGCAGACTATTTGTGCATCCACATATCATAAGACTTTATGAGGTGATAGAGACACCAGCGGATATTTATGTGGTGATGGAGTATGTGAAGTCCGGAGAGCTTTTTGACTATATTGTAGAGAAGGGCAGGTTACAGGAGGATGAAGCTCGTCATTTCTTTCAGCAGGTAGATTGCTTTTTCCCATCGCATGTAGTATTTTGGTTTTGCTGATTATTTGCCTGCTGGTTAACATCACTTTCGCTCTGGTTATTTCCTCCAAAATAGATTATTTCTGGTGTAGAGTATTGCCACAAAAACATGGTGGTCCACCGGGACCTTAAGCCTGAAAATCTACTGTTGGATTCTAGAGGAAATGTGAAAATAGCTGATTTTGGATTGAGCAATATAATGCGAGATGGACATTTTCTCAAGACAAGTTGCGGTAGCCCAAACTATGCTGCTCCAGAGGTTTACAATGATCATAATTCTTGAGCTAAGATTTAATATTTTTTTTTAAGGTTAGTTTCCTATCAGTGTCAGAGGTTGGAAACTCAATGCTGTCTGTTTATATACTTAACTGTAGGTTGTCTCTGGCAAACTTTATGCTGGTCCCGAGGTAGATGTTTGGAGTTGTGGTGTCATCTTGTATGCTCTTCTTTGTGGTACACTTCCTTTTGATGATGAAAATATTCCAAATCTTTTCAAGAAAATCAAGGTAAATACATTTAATTAGTTATGATCTTCATATTACATTTGATAATGTAAGTGGATAATTGACAATGCTGTCTTTTAGGGTGGGATATATACTCTTCCCAGTCATCTATCACCTGGAGCTAGGGATTTGATCCCAAGGATGCTGGTGGTTGACCCTATGAAGCGAATAACAATTCCTGAGATTCGTCAACACCACTGGTTCAAAGTTCATCTTCCTCGTTACTTAGCCGTTCCTTCACCTGATGCAAGGCAACATTTAAAAAAGGCATGCATGCTGCTCTATTTGTTAATTTAACTAGAGATGATATGAAGTAATTTTGCCCTGTTTGTGGAATGATAAAATTTTACCTTTATTTATGGTGTAAAGCTATTTGGAGTTTTCAGTCCTAAGATTTCTTTGAAGGAACGCCACCATCTTTATTGGTTTGTTAGAAAAGTTGAAGATTAACTTTTCATTGGTAAAGCAACAATATTGATGGGCTAGATAAATCTTTACTTATTTTTTAATAGTTTTGAACACATAGCATGCAATTGGATATGTTCAAGCTTTACCCTGTGAATAAGAAGTAGATATTACCAAGGGTTAGTTGTATCTGCCTTATTTTTACATCAGCTGGAGTTATATTGTTTCATCCATGGTATTATTTTTGACAAGATAAGATGATATGTACTATTAGCGATCACATATCTGGATTACATTCCCATGCAAATAGAAAGAAGGGGTGAATGTTCATAGGGTACTATGCCCAAGCTACAGTTTGTCGTGTATTGTAGCAGCGTGCAAATTTGATATGCCTACAACTTTTGCTTATATCCTTTTATTAGTTAGGTGTAAGATCCTAGTATCATTTACTTTCCTTTTGGATTTAATTTTTTTGGATAAAAAGGCTTTCTCCTTT
The DNA here is from genome assembly GCF_036785885.1 of Coffea arabica. Classification (NCBI taxonomy): domain Eukaryota; kingdom Viridiplantae; phylum Streptophyta; class Magnoliopsida; order Gentianales; family Rubiaceae; genus Coffea; species Coffea arabica. The sequence goes on from NC_092317.1 coordinate 44,784,385, forward strand.
AACTATATTTATATTAGGATTTAGACTGTTTAAACTCATAGCTTGAGCTTTCTATTATTTTTCTTATTAAATGATTATTGGCTGCCTCTGCTTTGATATCTTCTTATAGAATTTGTGCTCTCAAAACCTACATTTCAATAGTGATTTAGGTTTTGGCTAGACATTTCTGCATTTCTGCTGACATGAATTGGTAATAGGGCTGAAGAAGTGTGAACATGGTGGCTTTACAGGCAGTGGAACTGAATAGAGATTGAGCTTCGACTAACGTCAGGAGTTTGTGAACTTGGTGAATTTTGAATCAGCAATTCGATTATTAGAGATACAAGGAATCAACCTAAGGAGCAATATTATATTAGATGGTAGTCTTGAAGAAAGACACTTCTGATACAATTCTTGGTTGATTGATGGGAAAACACTGTGCTTGTGTGGGAGTCTCTTTTATTAACGTTTATCCAGGTGCAGATGTTTTTGTTGATGGGGTATCTTTAAAAGTTCATGGGAAAAGTAGTGCTCTCAAATTATTATGCAAAAGAGCAACATAATTGTTGAAATATGAATACTAAAGGCTAATGCTTTTTGTTGACCTTTTAATAAAACTTTCATCATGCTTAATGCAAGCCTACTTTTGATGCTTGACAATCGTCAGAGATTAATGTACCTAGAAATAGCAAAAAGCATTAGTTTTGGGTGGAAGAACTGATGCTTGCGGTTTTTGGGAGGAAGAAACTTAAGGATAACAGATTCCTGCTGTATATTATGAAGAAACAGATATTTATTTTGTTTGGCAAGTTAAGAGATATTCATAGTTTTGGAGATTATTCTGAAGCATCAGTTCTGTGTGTTTACTATTGGAAATAGCAAAAACAGATATGCATTGGAAGGCTTGTTAGGCTGAAGAACGAGTTCTCCTGCAACCAAGAGAGGACTTGGAACATCATGACCTCATAGGCTACTTTTAATGAGTTATTGTTCATCATCTAGCAATGGAAGTTGTGAGTTATTTTAGAATTCTTGTTTCCTTTTCTTAGCTGGGTATGCTCCTTGCTTTATTTGCTATCCTATTTGGTTTAATTTCTTGGACGAGAAGAGTGCTATCTCAGTTTACAAACCTATAGGTTTAGAATCTGTAATTTATGCCTTCGGCTTTCAAGTTCTTCATTTTGAATTACCAAATTGATATTGTTATTATTTTCACTTCCTTTTTTTTAATGAGCTCTTTGTGTCAAACTTCAGATATTTTGCTAATTTAGCCCCTGATCTAGGTTTTTTGTTGTTTCTGCATGAACCTAGATTTCAATGTTAGATCAAATCCAGTTCCACTATTTTTTTGTTCTCCCATCTCTGTCAGAACTCAAAACTGGATTTGATTTTTCAAGTTCCTACTAACTCATCTTTTGACAATATGGCTATATTTGTTACTTGCTCTCACTTTTTTCTTTGTTTAGTCTTATGTTTTAATCATTTACAGCTTGATGAGGATATCATCCAGCAAGTTCTGAGGATGGGATTTGACAGGAGCCAGCTGCTTGAATCTCTTCAGAAAAGAATACAGAATGATGTAAACCTAATTTTACATTCACCTGCTATGATTTAATTTGTACATTTTGCTTGGGTGTGTAACTTGCAGTGGTTTCTTTTAGGCTACTGTTGCTTACTACCTGCTTTTTGACAACCGTTCTCCTGCTTCAAGTGGCTATCTGGGAGCTGAATTTCAGGAGTCAATGGTATGCTAATCTTGTCAAGTCATATCAGCCTGTTTATTTCTATTAATACATTTATAGTAAGTTGGATTACATCTCAACAGTAGTTAATTGTCTACGATGGGTTTTCCCCAGGAACATAATTTTTTTCTCCTGAAAATTGATTTTGGATATATTTAGGCTTTTCCTTCCTAGCCTATATAGAGATGTAAAGATGTGCATTACTTGCAGAGGAGGTAGTAACATTATTTTTAAGGAAATACATATGATATTCGTTTATGTTCTTGACCTTAGAAGTATATATTCATTTCTTTTGTCAATTTAATTAGTGAGAATGATATTTCCTGGTATTTTATCAATGTTGTTGATCTGGTGTATCTGCTTTATGTTTGAATTTGCATCTTTTGCTTTTAAATTTAAAGCTCTCCCCATCATTGATTTCTTCTTGTACAAAACTCCAGGAGGCTTGTTCGCCAGGAATTTTTCCTGAGCTTGACTTGCATTTGTCCATTGGGCATGGCTTTCCTCATATGGGTAGAGAGAAAAATTGGCTTGTTGGGCTTCAGGTAAAGGCTCTGGTACTCTTGCTTAAGTGAGAAGTTAAATTAATAAATATTCTGTCCAGATTACTTATTCGTTGTTTTGCTTCATCATATTCTTTTTCCAGCAAAGTTTTGATTTCTGCCTGTCTAATGCTAACCATTTAAATAATAATGATGTTATCACTTTCATCTATGGCTGTCTGGATATTTGCATGTACAATTTATTAGTTTTGCTGATATCTGTACAGACTGCAGCACAACCAAGGGCTTTAATGACTCAGGTTCTTGGAGCTCTTCAAGAACTGAAGGTTAGATGGAAAAAAATTGGGCACTATAACATGAAGTGTCTCTGGAATCATGCTTTTTGGGACAATGAAAGTCTGGCTACCAATCACATCAATGACCACGTTTACCATGCTAATGAAGCCAATGCAAATACTTTACAGCCCCAAGCTATTCTGAAGTTTGAGATGCAGGCATTAGATCTCTCCCTATTAATTTCTTTCTGTTATTTATTTACTTGCCTGAAGAGCTCTCCTTATGCGTTACAAGTAACCAAGATGGAAGTTCTGTGTCCTTGATACTACATTCATTTAGTGATGGAAGATGAAGTGAACTTTGTGAATTACATATTCCACATGTTATCATGGTCAAATGATGCTCAAACTGCTTTTCTCTTCCAACTTGTGTTTCCTTTGCGGTGGGAAACCCCAGTAGAGGAAGAAGAATTTTCCAACATGTTATTTAGTTCCTATCATGCAATGAAATATCATACTCCTTCCTTAAGCCTCACCCCCCTAAAAAACTTCAAAAGTTTGAGGGTTAACCTCCATGGCCTACTGCTAATTTCAAAAGCCTGTACTCTTCCCTCTTGTTTTTATCTGAAAAAGTACTATGACCTTCCTTGCTATTTACATTTTTCTAAGTATGATTTGAGCTATCATTGAGAATTGAAATATTGAACTGTTGCTATTAATCATGAAATTAGAAAATGCCAAAAGAGTGAAAATTTTTCACCAAGAGATACCCCACAACAGCCAACTACTTTGCCAAAGAGTAAGGAATCAGTTTGTCCCCATCTCCTTTTATATGTGGCTTGTGGATTTATAACAGGAATTGGGTGGAACGTTTATGGAGGTAATATAATAGAAAGGTGTGGATTTGCAAGAATGAGATCTTGTTAGTGGGCTGTTATAAGGGAAGTTGTGTCAGCTGGTTGTTTTAGTGGAAAAAGTTGGTGGATAATGGGTACTGAAGAGGATTCTTGGTAGATGGGACAATGGGTTATGGCAAAGAAGCTTAGATGGGGTGATTAGTTGAAAGGATGGCAGGTGGTGCAAGAGGTTGATTGGAGGTTGTAGGCAATCGGTGGGGTAACAATGTTGGGTCTTTGTCATTTTTTGTGGTTACTTTTCTGGAAATGGTCTTGGGTTAAATTTCTGAAGGTTGACTGGAAACAAGTTTAATGAGCGTTAGGAAGGTATAGGGGAATCTATAGAGCTTCTGAAATCCAGGGAGGAGGTATTAGGCTGCTACAAACTGTGGAAGAGATCATGTATATTTGCCCAAAATGAATGAATAAAGTTCTCTTACAGATAGAGTTTGTGTAGGGCTAAACCTGTATCCTTTTTAAGCCTCTCACTCATCAAAAGAATGAATACTCTGGCACTTTCCTAAAAGCTCGCTTTATTAGAATGCCTATTTACCAAGTTTCATCTACTATTATGCTTTTTTGACTCTTTTATTTAGAACTATTTAAGATTTGTGATACAGTTTCAAATTTTCAAGAATAGTGGGCTGTTTTCTTTTGTTTCAATTTAACTATTCTACATTCACATAGACAGATTAAAGGGGGCAGTGTTAGTTTTCTGCTTTTCCTTTCTTCTTGGCCTGCAACTTTTGCTTTACAATTTTCGAATTTATTGTCACAACTGCAGTCCATATTTTGAGTAATTCTTTTTCATTCTTAATCATAATGCAAGCTTCAGTTTGAAATGCATGTTTTAAATATACCCGTTTGGGGCTCTTCATTTTGAAATAGAGTACCCGTGCCCATGGGACTCCTGTACCCGAGTCTAAGTAACATAGATATGGTCAAAATTATCTCTTGCAACATCTTGTTGGCATGACAATGTTTTCATCATGCTGATCAAGCATACAAGCTATGCTGAGCAGCCTCCTCAATATCCCACCTTTCACCTGCGCATTGAAAGTTGCTGGAGGACTTTTTATGGTTTTAGTTGTTTGCAGACGGTTCTTATTCCCATTCCCTGCCAATCCAAGGATTAATGCTTTCAATGCAACCTAGTTGCATCAAATTTTGCACTAATCTTGATTATTCCTAATATGTAGTGTAACGTAGAATATTTGGTTTTTTGTGGAAGACCATTATATTAGAAACAATTGGTGCTAGTTGTATTGCATTGAATTGGGTAAACTTTTGCATGTGACATCTGGTCCCCATTCTAAGTTGGAATGCTTTTGAGTTAAATTATAATGTCCAGCTAACTTCCCCTAGAATTAAAAGTACAAGATAGAAAGCTTTGCATAATATTTTCGTATCTTCAGTCTGCTGATCTGGACCTTCATGGAAATTTTGACAGCTTTATAAAGTTCGTGATGAGAAGTATCTACTTGATCTTCAGAGAGTGAGCGGGCCGCCGATACTCTTCTTGGAGTTTTGTGCCATTTTTGTTATGCTGCTCGAGGCCTCGTAGTATGTTTGAAGAAGAGACAGCGGCCTAAACTTTTTGCAGTATTTATGCCTTGGCTGTGTCTTCTAAATGTTCTGTACATTTGTAGTGTTCTCTTTTCATGCACATTGCTCATCTTTTGTTTATAGTTGGGCTTCTTTGGAGCTGCTTATGACCTTACTTGGACAAGAGAATTCACTGTAGTGGCTCCAAGTTGTAATTTAAGATAAGTTTCAGTTTTTTGTTGCATGTTTGTACTGGAAATGAACAATTTCTTTGTTCTTGGCTTTTATCATAACCACCTTGACTTTCTTTAAGAGCTATGATCTATGAGAAATGAAAGCATACGCTGACTTTCTGTGAGATGTGCCACTTTAGAAACTTCTCCTAGTAATTAAAATTGAGGGAGTTCACTGTAGTTGAATATAACAGTGTCAATAGGAGAAGGCCTGTGTATGGATCTTCTTCTTACAAGTGCAAAAAAATCGGGAGATAAAGTAATGCTTAATGAAAATATTGAGCTGTTAGCCTAACATAGCAGGTAGTTCTGGATGTATTCTTGATTTAATGATCTTGAAAAGGTTTGATAATAGGAAAATTATTTGTCATCTGATACACAGACTACAAATACGTCAAGCCAAAGCAAACAACAAACAAGGTTAGCCTTAGCCTGCGCGAAGTAAGCAACATAAATACATGAATATGCAAAAACTTTTTCTGTAAGAACTTGATCAAGCGAAAGAAGATTAGGTCTGCTGAAATAATACTCTGCAATCAACAGTCTACGTGACCAAGAAAATTGGCAAAACCATCAGTAAACAGCCTTTAGAAGAACTCAGAAAGCAGTACAAATAAAATGATGGCAGCGATCTCGCTTGCGATGGCCATCCCACCTCAATCGGTAAACTGTCAGATTCTTCAATTAGCTCCTTTTTACCTTGCTTGAAAATTTTCAACAAACATGGGAGAAGCAACCACTACTCCAGAATCTTCAGTCATGTCAATCAGCATGACCCCTTCATCGCTTGGCCCTTCCAAGCTAGTTGGTTCTGGATTTTTCTTTTCGGGATGATCAGGAATTGAAGATGCCTCCTGAAGTTGTAAAGCATACTCCAAGTTCCACAAGACATCCCCCATTGAAGGCCTGTCAACCCCATATTCTGACAAACATTTCTCTGCAGCTTCAACATATTTTCTTAGTGAGTCAAGACTTATTGTGCTGGCAATAGAAGGATCAATGATCTTCTCGAGCGAGCCCTTCCTATGCTGTTGCATTGCCCACTCGGCCAAATTGACCTGCTCCCTTGGCAATGCAGGATCAAGAGCAGGTCTTGCACATATTACCTCGAAGAGGACCACACCAAAGGAGTAGACATCCGATTTTTCAGTAAGCTGTTGCCTTCTGAAGTACTCAGGATCAAGATAGCCAAAACTGCCTTTGACTGCTGTGCTAACATGCGTTTGTTCCAATGAAGGTCCAGCTTTGGACAGGCCAAAATCAGAAACTTTCGCGACAAAATTTTCATCCAGTAGAATGTTTGTGGTTTTAACATCACGGTGAATTATCCCTTGTGTTGCACCTGTGTGAAGATAATGCAATCCGCGAGCTGCACCAATGCAGATCTCAACGCGTTGCCTCCATGATAATGGTGGCAAATTTGAGCCATAAATGTGGTCGCGAAGTGGACCATTGGCCATGTACTCATAAACCAGGATCATCTCTGATTGTTCATCACAGTATCCAATCAAGGACACAAGATGGCGATGTCTGAGCTTGGAAAGCATTTGAATTTCAGTTTGAAATTCATTTATGCCTTGAGACGAGGATGGATTGCCTCTTTTTATGGCGAGTTTGGTTCCATCTGCCAACACCCCAAGGTAGACTTTCCCAAAACCTCCAACTCCAATTACTGCTTTTTCATCAAAATTCTTTGTTGCTTCCCTTATCTCATTAAAATTAAAGCACCTTCCCAGACCGAGTCCTGGTGAGACAATACTTTTAGTCTTACTTGACAAGAAACTACAGTAACTTACATTGAGAGGGAGCCATGATGCGAAGGTATTTTGCTTTCTCCAACCCTTGGGTCTTCTTTGTAGCCTAATGATACTCATTACAAGCAACGCTAGAGCTATTATCCCCATTGCCAAACCAATCGCAGCAGCAATTTTCATTTTATTGCGTCCTGAACTTGGATTACCAGCTGAAGTAAACAACCCATCTAAGCTTCCAGCTATGTTGCTAAGCTTCATGATCTCCAAGCCATTGAGGATAGCATTAGGGGAGCTTGATTGAACATTTAAAGCAGGACCAACCTGAACGACTATGGTACCATTTGAAATTGCTGATGCATTGATTACAAAATCTTTGTAATATGGGACGGCAAGGTCTGAATTAATTGTTGAAAGATCAAGACTTGATACACCTATCATTCCATTCACATACACATTGAAGTAGAGCTCATTTAGAGCCTTGCTCACAATGTCACAAAAGTGCATTCTGATCAGGTAAGAAAAACTTGGATCAACATTCATCTCCCATGTCAGGTTGAAGTTTGAGTCAGGTACACCCGAATCTGCCATCTGATCAGCCGTTGCATAGACCCAATTTGGAGCAATCAAAGGGGTGGCACCACCGTCTGGATACTTTATCGTGTCAGGACTTACAGAAACACTTTTAGCACCTTGGGGGAATTCCATCAATAAGCTATCAGGCTGCCATGTCCTCCACAATGTGTCATTTTTGGGAGTCACAATTGGCCCCCCAACGTTCAGCCTATAAGACACTTCAAGTGCATACTGAGACAACCCGTTGAAATCGCCAACAGGAGAAATTGAGGAGGCTGAATCAGAAATGAGGTTGTCTGGTACTGAAACAAGCTCAATAGCATTGATGAATGCAACAGAATTCTTCATTGGTGAGAATCTGAGCGTGAATGCATCAGAGGAAACATTGATGAGATACTCTTTGAATACCAATTTATTACTGTCCTTAACGGAGAAGTCATGCAGGAGAACAGTACTGTCAGTGCTAACAGTAAATGTAGCACTACTTAGATTATAAGAAGGGTGTGGTTGAGGGTAAAAGTACAGACGTACCCAATGGCGGCCTGGACGAAAGATGATAAATCTGTACATCGATTCATGGTGGAAAATCCTTGCAGTAAGATACAAAGGAAGCGATGAAGAAGGTGAAAAGGAAGCAGCATTGTTGGGAAAAGACTTAACGGAAGCTAGAATATTTTCATCAGTGGATAAATACGAGGCAGACTGAGGATCAGACTTGAAAGTTCTGCCATCATCAAGTAAAGTGCTTGAAGGTGATCCACAATTGATGAGATAATTATCAGCAGGAGTAAATGTGGAAGAAGAGGAGATAGTGTCTGTCATTGCCAAATAGAAACTTCTGTTCAAGGCAAAAAGAAGACAAATGAAATTGGTAGCCGCCAAGGAGAGAGGGCCATAAGCTCTTGATTTTCCATAACTTGCTGCAAGTAGTCCTCCCATTGCTTTTGCCGCCGGAGGCAATGAGTGTGCCAAGCAGATGGTGGTGATTAAGGTGATAGTTTTTGGTGGATTAGGCTACGTATGGTGATGGAACAAAGATGCTTTTCAAATTTCCAGGAGAAAAAAGAAATGAGAAGAATTAAGTGTTTGTGAAAATGAGACTAAAGTAATTATCTTTTTGTGGGGTAGGACATGGAGAAGGCATTGGTACATAGGAGAATTGACCAAAAAGAAACATTAACAAGAAGTTGCTGGCTGGATACATGTAAGGGGAAGGACGTGCATTCATGTACATATTTTTTTAAGAGTGAGTTCATGACAAACAGATATGATGAAGACTGTTTCTCTGGGGAGAAATGAGACTATTTGTGTTGATGATTGAGGGCATCAAAGCAATCACTGAGCTGTGTTTTAGGCGTCAGTTTACACTTTCAATATTTTATTTCCCCTTTTAACAAATTTAGTGTAGTAACTAACTAATAGTCTAAACCGCGTATCCAGCTGGGAACTTGGATGGATGATTGATTTTGTGGTTGACTTTCACAGAGGATTTGCTTCATCCTAGAATTAGTTTGTGCAATTAGTGAGGCATTAAAAGTGATTGTTAAACAGCCAAGTTCCTAATGGCTAATTAGACAGAAGAATGGCCTTTATCAACCCCTAATGAAAATTTTGAATGCCAATTTAATATAATTCACTAAACTGACCATTTAATCATGCCAGACAGGGTTATCAGCTTATTAACTGCAACAAAGATTCTTATTTCTTGGAGTCTATTATTTTAATTAGGTCAGAAAGCAAAGAAAACAATTTGGAATGTTGCCGTGAACTGGTTAGGTTGTTGAAATTTGATATGCACACACAACAGCTTAATGCTGGCCGTAAAAGAAGACCAAAGATTCTACCGCACGAATTTGGTAACACAGCACAAAGAACGGCTGCTGGTGAACCCCAACAAAAAAATTTGACAAGAAAATGGAAAAGCTGTCTAGAAGAAAAATGGCAAAAACTAATATGCATACAAAGTCAGCTAAAATGCTAGTAGTGCTGTTAAGATAACTACCAAAAACAAATCACAAAAACATAGCTTACATTTCACTATAAGAATTAGAAAGCCTAACTACAATTCTCCTCTTTTCCTTTTCCATTTCTTAAATCCCATCCCTCATCTGCCGAATTAAAAATAAAAAAAAAACTAGGCAAAAGTACAATACAACTTATTAGAGCATCCACAATGGTTTACACTCTTTAGAGTGTAATTCACATGCCACGTCAGCATTCCACTTTCTCCTCTTTTATTACACTTCCACTCACAATGGATTATACTCTATAAGGTGTAAGAGCATCCACAATGCTATTACACTTTGTGGAGTGTAATCCACATGCCACGTCAGCATTCCACTTTCTCCTCTTTTATTACACTTTCACTCACAATGGATTACACTCCACAAGGTGTAATAGCATGGGTCCACAATTAATCAAATATTTATTTTAATAATGCATAACTCATATCCCATAAATAAATAAAGTAATTTTTAAAACTAATTTTGTTATTTTTAAAAAATAAAGTACTAACTTTCGTTAAATTTTGTACATTTTGAATTTTTTTATTTTCTAAAAATGATATTATTAATTTTTAAGTTTGAATAATATATCTTTTTCTATGTTTCAAAAATAATATATTGTTATTTTTTTAAAAATAATTATGTAGGAAATTAAACAAATATTTGATACTTCAAATGCGAAGATATCATAATAATCCATACTTAATTAATAATTCGGAATGTAATTAGTTGAATTCCATAACATAATATTACATAAGTTAAATCAAATAAAATACAAATAATAACAAAATGAATACTAGTTTTCATTGTCATTGCCTTCGAATCGTTCCCAAATATGCTCGACCAAGTCTGATCGAAGTTGATCGAAGTCTGATCCCAAATATGCTTTGTGCTGGAATTTTACCGTTGCCATAGGGCCCACATTCAATGGATTACACGCATCATACATGTGATGCGTGTAATCTCCATGACACGGCTCCAATGGGGAGCCGTGTCATGGAGCGGTGTAATGGCTCCCCATTACACCTCCATTGGAGATGCCTTAATAGCATGGGTCCATAATTAAATCAAACATTTATTTTAATAATGCATAATTCATATCCCATAAATAAATAAAGTAATTTTGTTATTTTTAAAAAATAAAGTATTAACTTTCATTAAATTTTTTACCTTTTGAATTTTTTATTTTCTAAAAATAATAATATTAATTTCTAGGTTTGAACAATATATCTTTTTCTATCTTTCAAAAATAATATATTGTTATTTTTTGAAAAATAATTATGCAGAACATTAAACAAATATGTGATACCTCAAATGCGAAGATATCATAATAATCCATACTTAATTAATAATTCTTTATCTAATTAGTTGAACTCCATAACATAATATTACATAATTTAAATCAAATAAAATACAAATAATAAAATTGAAACCTTCAAATAAAATACAAATAATAATATTGCAAAAAATGAACGTTGAAACCTTCAAGATTGCTAGGCAAAATTTTGTCAGGCTGCTAAATTTTGACCCTGGCTGGCCCACCCATTACACGCATCATCAGAATGATGCGTGTAATGGACTCATATTTTGTCAAGCATTGCACTCCTTATTATACTCCGTTGGAGATGCTCTTAGTTCGAGTTACATTTGATGACGCAGATACAATGACACTGCAATAATTTTGTGTGAGCCATGAAAATCTCCATCAAATAGCATTTGTCCCAGAAATAACTATGTATTAACAACTTGGCCGAACCCCGAAAACAAATGTGTTAGTAAGCTTCTCTCCCATGAACTGCACCGGAACGCTTGAAGCTCAGCTTGCAATATCTCTCCTCCCTCCACAAACATTGCTCAGCATCCCAATACCAATCACACGTTAGCTTGCAATCAGCTTGCTCCTTTTTTAATTTTTTTTGGGAAAAATACACTTTTCATCCCCAATATTTAAGGTGTTAACCAATTTCGTTCCTGAAGTTTCATTCCAAACATATTTCATCCTCATAATTTTATAATTTTGACCAATGTTGTCCCTAAAGTTTATGTAGAACACATTTCATCCCCATAGTTTCATAATTTCTACCAATTGAGGACAATTAAATGATTGTTAACTAATTTGGACATAATATCATCACATGTCCTATTAGTAATTGTATTATTAATACTAAATTTAGTTATTGATTAAATTACAGAAATAACAAGTGTTTTTGGATATGAGACTATCTCTTTGTTTTTTAAAATTATGATATGATGTATTTGAGATAAAATAAATAGATTGAAAGATAAATAGATGATTGAAAAACGTGTACATGATGCAACTGTTGGTGCAAAATACACAGCAACAAAACAAAATTTTGCAAATAAATGACAATCCAAACCATTCTTTCTTTCATATTAATATTTTTCTCCAATTAGTTGTAATGGAGTTGTTCGACATTTTTTTTCCAATTGGTTATAGTGGGGTTGTTTGTCTTCCACGACTTCATTTTGTTTGTTTGTTTGTTTGTTCGATTGTGATTAAGAAGAGAGTAATGGTGGTTAAAAATTTCTTAGGTTTTTTTTGTACTAAAATGAGAAAGTGAATTAAAAAAAGATTTTTAACCTTTTTGTTGATTCAATATATTTTTTTTAACTAATGGGCATCCTATGGTCAAGTGACAATATTCTATTCAAAATCATTGACAATCCATCAATTGTCCTCAATTAGCCAAATCTATTAAACTTTGAGGATGAAATGTGTTCGTGTGAAACTTTAAGGATAAAATTAGTTAAAATTATAAAATTACAAGGATGAAATATATTTTGCATGAAACTTTAGGGACGAAATTGGTTAACACCTTAAACATTAGGGATGAAAAGTGCATTTTACCTTTTTTTTTTTTAATGAATATAGCAAGTAGCAATTTTATACTCCAAGTCTTGATAATGGTCCTCTCTACTTTGAGAGCTTCTCTCTCTACGTTGAGAGCTTCCCTCCTAGAATAGGAGCTTTCAAAATTTCAAAAGGTTTCGGCAACCTCTAACAGAAGGAAAGATCTCTGAGTTTGGCTTTGTGACGCAGTGACCTTCCACATTCTGTTGTACTACAAACCCCCATTCTAGAAACCTTAACCTCTTTTGCGATTCAACGTCTGTGTTCTGGTGCGTTCGAGGTCATGATCCGAGGAACGCGAGATGGGGTCTGCCTGTCTAGATCGTGGTAGTGTGTACATAGTTAGAGGGTGATTTGGTTAGGTTTCTGTGTCTTTCAGCTTGTTTTAGGCGTCTTTTTTCTGCTCTCTGTTTCTCTACTCTGTTTTGCAGGTTTGAACAACGGGTTTTCTAAGGAAGGAAATAGTGCACAGTGGTGTCAAGCAACTGGTTTGTAGAGGATGGAAGAGGAGCTAACTCGTGCATTCAGCAAGTTTGAGCTCTCTTCAACGGAACTGGGGGGGGTGGATCTTTGCTCGGAGGATGTCAGCGAGGGAGTCAAAGATTGCAGAAGGAGCCTGGTAGGCAGGTTGATAGGAACAAAAGTGGCAAATTACACGGGGGTCAAAAATTTCACCAATCATGCGTGGGGTTATCCCAGGAATTTAGTGGTAACTGAACTTGGCCCTAACATTTTTCAATTCCAGTTTGATGTTGATGAGGAACGGGAAAAAGTGTTGATGGGAGGCCCGTGGGTTTTGGATAATCAGGTATTGGTGATTAAAAATTGGGAAATGGGTTGTGAAAGAAAGCCCCAGTTTTTTAGATATACATACTTATGGGTACAGGTATGGAATCTTCCTGTCCACTGGCTGTGTAGGACAGTGGGGATAAAGGTTGGTAAACTTTTTAAGTCAGTGAGGGAGGTTATAGTTCCGCCAGGGGGAGGAAAAGAGGGTAGACATATGAAGATTCTGGTAGAGGTGGATGTGCAAAAACCCCTCCTCAGGGGCACCTTGGTGAAACTTGAGGGAGTGAATACATGGGTGGATTTTAAATATGAGCGATGTCCGGATTTCTGTTATAACTGTGGGATAGTTGGTCACGGTGACAAATCTTGTAATGAAGGAGGGAAGGAAGGACAGTCAGGTAGGGAAAGTCAATATGGAGCGTGGATGAGGGCAGGGAATATCATGACCTCCCCTTTGAGAGCTTTCAGAGGGGTCGAGACTGAGGTGAAACAAAGAGGCATGGTAGTAGCTACGAGTAACGAAGACCCAGGGATCCATGTAGATTCTTTGAGGGAGATGGGGGTTAGGGGTATAACTGGGACGAGCATTAACCAATTTGAGAAGGAGATTAATATTAGAGAACAGAAAAAGGAAGCTATGGAGAAGAAGTGGAAGGAGTTTTTGAGTGATAATAAGGAGTTGGACAAGAGTGTGGAGCAAGTAGAGGGGAAAGGGGAAAATCCGGGAAAAAAAACAGAGCTGGTGGAGAAGGAAAAGATAGAAATCAGTAAGGTGGTTGTGGATTTGGGGAATAGGAAGTGCAGTACACCTGGTCTTGCTCCAGTGGATTTGATGATGGAGTTGGGGCCAGGGCAGGAGGTTTTGGACAGTTTGGAATATGGGGGCACATTTTGTCAAACAAATGAGAGTGGAAGTAAAGGTAGCAGACTACCAGTTAACCAGAGCATCCAAGGGAAGGGTAAATGGCGAAGAAGCTCACGGAATAAGAGAGCTCCATTACGGGACATCACTGGCAGAGAGCAAACTCGCTCGTCTGGAGAGAAAAGGAAAGGGATGCTGGATAATCAAGGTCTGGATATCATGGAAGAAGATGTGGAAGAAGGTTCGCGTTTGAAGCTGGCAAAAAGGGATGATAGCACTGATCAACAGGGAGGGGAAATGGAGGCTAGCCCCGCAATGCCTCCACCAGTGCAATGAAGATGGCGGTGTGGAATTGTCGAGGTGCAGGAGGCCCCTTGACAATTCCCCAACTGAAGGAGGTAATTCACCTCCACTCTCCTAGTATTTTATTCCTGTGTGAAACAAAAAACCAGGAGGTTTTCATGAAACAAATGCAAAAAAAAGTAAATTTTGATCATAGCTTTATAGTGAATTCTAAGGGCAGAGCTGGTGGTTTAGCTCTTTTCTGGAAGGAGGGAGTGGTGTTACTGGAAGTGCAGGGTTCGGATTGGTATATTGCTGCGAAAGTAGTGGATAATGAAACAAATGACAGCTGGTGGTTTGTAGGGGTGTATGCTAGTACGGAAGGTAGAGTTAGGAAACATCAGTGGGATTTCATTGAGGAGAAAAAAAGAGAATGGGGTGAGAAATGGGCTGTGATGGGAGATTTCAATGACATTTGTTCGAATGGAGAGAAATGGGGTGGGAATGAAAGATCTGAGGGAAGTCTTAGGGACTTTAAAGGTTTCATCTCTGAGAACGAGCTAGTAGATATTGGTTTTGTGGGGGTTCCATGGACTTGGTGCAATACATGGGAAGGGGAAGGGGAGGTTAAGGAGAGGTTGGATAGATGTTTAGGGAGTGTGGGTTGGGTGCAAGTCTATGAAAAGGTAACCTGTGAGCATATTGGAATGGAGGCTTCAGACCACTGCCTACTAATGGTGGACACAAAACCGCAACAAAGGATTGGGAGGAGACGTTTCTTTTTTGACCAAAGGTGGGCAAAGGACAAAGCAACTGTGCCTGTGATTCGCACAGCGTGGGGAAAGGAACAAGAGGGATCCAGGATGTATAAAGTTACAAGAAAAATTAGGGAGTGTAGAGTAGCCTTGATCGAGTGGAACAGAACAACAAAAGGTAACGCAAAGCTGAAAATCCAGGAAATTAAGGAACAATTGAAGGTTGCAAGAGAAGCAGGTGAGCTGTGTAACAAAGGAGTCATTGCAACTTTAAAACTTCAACTAAGTAAAGCTTACAAGGAAGAGGAGCTATATTGGAGTCAGAAGTCCAGAAACAGATGGCTCAAGGAGGGAGACAAAAATACGGCTTTTTTCCATCAAAGTGTTTTAGCTAAAAGGAAACGTAACAGAATCAGTGTGCTCCAAAAATCTGATGGGAATTGGTGTAGGAGCGACAAGGAAATTGAGGAGGAAATGTGTAACCACTACAATGAACTTTTCATGTCCACTAATCCCACAGAATTTGAGGAGGTTTTACAAGGCATACCGTGCACTATTTCCGATCTCATGAATGCTCAGTTGATCAAACCTGTGGACGAGGGGGAGATTAAAAAGGCCATTTTCTCTATGTTCCCCAACAAAGCTCCAGGTGTTGATGGTATGTCCCCGTGTTTTTTTCAATCTTACTGGAACATTATAAATGCTGACATTGTCCATGCCATTTCCACTTTCTTTCATACGGGTAATTTGCTTAAAACCATTAATGAGACCATCATTTCCTTAATTCCAAAGGTTGATAATCCTGTGATGCTTGCTAATTTCAGGCCTATTAGTCTTTGTAATGTCTTATATAAAATCATTTCCAAGATTTTGGCCGATAGACTGAAAAGGGTCCTTAAGCATTGTATCAGTCCTTCACAGTCTGCTTTCATTCCTGGCCGGCAAATCTTAGACAATGTTATTATTGCGCATGAACTTTTGCATTTCCTTAAAAGTAAGAGAGCTGGTAGGGTAGGTTTCATGACCCTTAAACTTGATATGTCTAAAGCCTATGATAGAGTGGAGTGGAAGTTTCTTGGTAGAATCATGATGCAAATGGGTTTCTGTCCCACTTTTGTTCGTTGGATCATGACCTGCATTTCCACGGTTGCTTACTCTTTTAATTTAAATGGGCAGAAAGTGGGTAGTGTGAAACCGTCTAGAGGGATTAGACAAGGAGATCCCTTATCTCCTTACTTATTTATCATTTGTACGGAAGGGCTTTCAAACCTGATCAAGAAAGCTGTGGATAACAAGCATCTAACTGGAATCAAAATTTGCAGGGATAGTCCTATGGTATCTCATTTGTTTTTTGCAGATGACTCCCTTTTGTGCTGCAAAGCAAGTAAAAAAGAAGCCCAAAAGCTTAAGGAGGTTCTCAGGATATATGGACAAGCATCCGGGCAGGTTGTTAATTTTGATAAATCTGCTATGTTCTTCAGTAGAAATTCTCCCAAGAGGATTAGAGGGGAAGTCAGTAAAGTGCTGGATAATATGAAGGAGGCGAATAGTGGTAAATATCTAGGCCTTCCGATGACAATTGGGAGAAATAAAAACCAGGTTTTTGGCTTCCTGATGAACAACATTACCAGTAAGCTCCAGAGTTGGAAACAGAAATTGCTCAGTCAAGGGGGTAAGGAAGTTTTGATCAAAGCAGTTATCATGGCTATGCCAACGTACATTATGTCCTGCTTCAAATTACCCAAGGGTCTGTGTAAGGCTGTTAGTGCTAAGATTGCGAGATTCTGGTGGGGTGGTGGGGAACAGGAAAATAAGGTGCATTGGGTTAGATGGAGTAAGTTGTCTGAGGTGAAAGGGAAAGGGGGTATGGGGTTTAGAGACCTGGAAGCTTCTAATTTGGCTATGCTTGCAAAACAAATTTGGAGAATTGTGATTAATCCAAATTTGTTAGTAAGCAAAGTCCTGAAGGCCAGGTACATGAAGGAGGAGGAGTGGTTAGGACAGCAACCCCCTAATAATGCTTCATGGTGCTGGGAAAGTATGCTTAAGGGGGGGGGGGAATTGCTTCAAAAGGGGTTATGGAAAAGGGTGGGGGATGGGAGGTCAGTGAGGATTTGGCAGGATAAGTGGATACCTGGGTTGGTGGATGGAAGAGTTCCCACGGCTAGACCAGTAGGTTGTCATCTAGAGTTTGTTAATGAGCTTATAGAGGGAGGGAAGTGGAACATTGGTCGTTTGCAGCTTTGGTTTAATGATGATGTAGTAAACCAGATTTCTAATATCCCTCTTAGTTTGTATAACAGGAAGGATAGATTATTCTGGAAACACAGCAAGTCTGGAATCTACACGGTGAAGACTGGATATGTGATTGCCAAGGAGGAAATGGAGGTAACAAATCAAAGGCCAGCACCTGATCCGGAAACCAGTTGGGAAATAAGAAAGCATACAGTTTGGAAAACCTTGTGGAGCCTAAACATTAAGCTGAAATTGAAACATTTCCTATGGAGATGTCTACAAAATGGCTTGGCCACTAAAGATGCTCTCTATAAAAGGTTTGGCATAGGGAACAAAGTTTGTCAATGTTGTGGGGAGGACATGGAAACTATCGAGCATATCTTCTTTACCTGCCCAACAGCGCAAGTAATATGGAAGATTGCACCTGTTCAGTGGGAAGGGCTAGCTAATCTTCAAGGCAACCTGTGGAGATGGTGGGAGGCGGTGTTGCAAGCAGCAAAAAAGTCTGAAGGTGTGGGCAGAATCCAACTTACAGCAAACATATTATGGCAAATCTGGAAAGCAAGAAACAAGATTACTTTCCAGCAGGAGATAACTGATGCAAAAAATATTGTTGAAAAGGCACAACAGGAATGGATCGAGTATGAGGCAGCAATGGAGTCAGACAGGGGTTCAAATCCTGATTTAGAAAAGGCAACACCAATCCAGCAGGTTTGGGAACCTCCAAAGGAAGGAACTATAAGGATCAATACGGACGCTGCCATCTCGGCTAAAATGGTCAGATCAGGTCTTGGAATCATTGCAAGGAACTGGCGCGGAGAAGTAGTGAGAGCAAAAGGAATTACTGCGAGGAGGAAAGGAATTGCAGCCACTGAAGAAGCTCTAGCAATCAGGGGGGCGCTTGAAATGGCTCAGATTGCAGGATGGACAACTATAGAAGTCCAATCTGACTGCAAGCATGTAGTGAGCCTCATTAACATGGACAATGGACAGGATTGTAGTCTCCAAACAATCCTGGATGACATTGACGTTCAGAAAGGAAACTTTGAAAGCTGCACGTTCACTTTTGTACCTAGAATGGTGAATCAATGTAGCCATGCATTAGCACAATTTGCAGCTAAGGCAACTAGAGATTTTGAATGGGAAGGTTCTTTCCCAGTTTGGCTCTCAAGTCTAGTTAGAAAAGATATGGGGGTAGTTACCCCTTTTTGTAATTAACTCTTGAATTTTCAAGGGGTGATAGATATATATATATATATATATGAAGTTATCGTTTGTCAAAAAAAAAAAAGAATATAGCAAGTAGCCCCCTCCTTACTTCAACTGTTGTCTTGAAGGCAGGAGATTTAACAGTTGAATAACAGAGTTCTGCGTATCAATTTAATGTCTATCCCTTCTCATTTTTCTTCTCTCATTTTATCTAGAGATGGAAAAATCAAATTCAAGAACCTTCTGTTTTAATTCTTTTTTTTTTTTTGGGGTTTGGTTAGGGAAGCGATTAGTATGTTGCCATCATTCTAAAAAAAGAAGAAACAAAAGGCAAGAAAAGGGAAAGTTAAAGAATTTTTTTAAAAAAAGGGGGGGGGGGGGGGGGTTTATTACAATGAACTATAAGTGGAGTTGACCTTTTTGAGGAGAAAAACTATAGGTCAACCAAAGAATAGACTATAGATTCCCGTTTTCCCTAATTCAGGGAGATCCATAATTTCTATACAAGGATCAAAGTCTTCCAAGCTGCCTCAAAACATATATAATCATGGCACTGTTATTACGCTCATTGAAGTCGACATCTCTCATCCTCTGACCTCATATAGATGAGTCCTCTTCGCAATCTCTGCAGCAAAATCAGGAAGATGATTAAATCAGCAAGTACCTTTGGAGCAGGTTGGTCTTTTGTCACAGGTCAATACTCGATTAAGTATGATAGTAGAGTCCAGCCCTACATATAAAATTACCCGTGGCTTCTTTAAGAGCAAGTGCCATTTAGCCATCCAAATATTTTGCTTAGTTTATTTACCGTAGAGGTAAAAAAACTACATCAATTTTGGTCTAACATTTGAAACTCGTTAGAATTTCCATACCCGACATCAAATCTTTGAGTAACAACCAAATCCTGTGCTAGCTCATTCCACACATAAAATGTCAATTTGAAGCACAAACCACTAAAATGCCATAAGGGTAATTTACTCACTGTACAACCAAAACTTCATTAACCAAGTGCAACTGTGAATGATAAACCACAAAAAAACAACCGTAATATCTTACTTGATGTTTTGCTCGTTCACATCAATCTTAGAATAAGTTGCCTTGCTAAACAATTAGATCATAGGGTAGATAATGTCTCATCTCTTGAAAAAACATCTTTACTCCCTATTTATTTCATACATTGGCTTTTGAAATGATATGAGAAAGTCTTGTTTAACCAATACTGCGAGAAGAATTATAAATAAACATAAAGTCAACAAACTCTAAGCCATCCAAACTGTTAGTATTCAACCATTCACAGATGCAGCAAAGGAATGAACAGAAACTATTTTTAGGGGGGATTATGGGATAGACCAATGTGCCAAATGAGAGCAACTAAGAAATGCAACAAAAGGGAACTTCTAATGGTTAATTAAGTAAAAGACAGATACCTCTTTTGTATCTCTCGTGCGCAGAAGCTCTAACCTTTCTAGTGGCCTCCGATTATTTAGTGTAGCAAGCTGCAGCGAAACCCAGAAATCAATTAACATAAAAGTGCATACAGTCTTTACCAACTAGATTCTGAGCTAATGGGCATACCCAAAAGCTGAAACGCTCTGGATCTCGTGTTGAGGGCATCATCCCTTCTGCTTTAAAAAGTTCTGCAAGCCGTATTCTATCTGCGTATGTACAATTATTGTCAGGATCAGCAAAAATAAAAGAATGAGCAGACTATTGAGCAACTAGGAGTACAAAAATATCCTTCAGTCCTCTCACTAGAAAGCAGAAAGGCTGAGCTGAATACTTTTGACAATTTTGAGAATCCTTTTCAAGGTTATGCAAATATGGTGAACAATCTTCATTTACATTTGCGGAAATGTTGCTTAAATATGACATGCAAATTTGTACTGTTTAGACATATAGCTGTATTCAACATCACTTCCAGAAGTCTGGCAATTGTAATCTAAACATCTTATAGCAATTCCACATCCAGGAACATGTTGATCCATTGATTAACCAATACGATGGAGAAAGTAAGGAGGCCAATTATGCAAAATCTCTTCATTGGCAACTTACCTCCTTGCGCAGCTTCTTGTGCTCTTCTTATCCATTGTCTAGCATGTGCTGCTGCTTTGTTTATCATTTCCTGTAACTGTAGCCTTGGAGAAATTAATCCTGATGTACCACAAATATTAAATACTAAGACATCCATTAAAAGCATACGCGTCATATAGAAAAATAGGTAGGCCATGTACATATATCCAGCGTTATTCTAATTATTTTGATACTTTTACATGCACATGGATGTGAGACCGACAGGGCAAACAAACATGAAGCATTATTGACATAGCAATACCCAATAAAAAGGAGGGCCAGTAGACAGCAGGATAGAGAGGGAGGACAGGATAGTTTCATCTTGGAACAATCCCATGGAAATAGTCAAAGCATTTAGTAAAGCAGTGCCAAAGGTTAAAGCATATTTATTCTTCAACAGCTTGAAAAAGATTCAGATATGGTGTAAAGGCAGACCCAGATGGCTCAATTTCACAGATAAGTGTTAATAGCATATGACACCTCTAATGTGTACCTGGTAACTATCTAAATCTTAGGCATCTAACTAATCGGTTCAGTTACTATGCCAATTAAAATCAATCTTCACAAGTAGTAATGGCATAATTAATTCACTTCACTTCAAGAAAAAGAACGAAAGTGGCACTCAATATGCCAGACCAATGTTACAAGGCAACAGTAGGCTTACATCATCCCTCTCAACTGTTCCTTCTGGTGGATATAGATCTTGAACCCATTCAACTTCTGCAACACGATACCTTCACAAATGAACAACAGAGTAAGGACAAAGCTAGTTAATAGACAAAATGAAGCAACAGAAAGCCAGAAATCTCAATTAACCATCATTCAGAATTGTTTCTTTTACTAAAACTAACCCATCCTGATCCCAGTTTTGAATGATGCGACATCTTCGGCGACTTTCAACCTACGTTAAGTTTCTACAGATTAGATGATTGGAGTACAAGTCTATAAAGAGAAAGTGCATTTGGAAAACAAAGTGGAAGATGAAGACAGATGTAAGCCTCACACGAAGATATACTATAGCAAACTACTAAAGTTAGGGAGCACTCAAGCAGTTTTTTTCTCGCTTTTCTATTAGGAGACCAGCTCAGCATTGTAATCACAATCATGTCTACAATTTACAGAGAAAAAAATTTAATGGATCATCATCAAATTTTTTCAAAATAACTAATTTCAAGGAAAAGATAAGAGCATATTATAGTTCAGAAAGAACATCTTTCTTAATAAATCTTAATCCTGGCTTTCCTAGAGCATTAGGAAGACAGCCATGATTGGAGACAATTCCAGTTTCAATTGGATAGGCATCAATTTTCTGAGGCATTTGTCCAGTCACCAGATAGAAGTAAAATTTAGAAACTTCTTCATTTTTCTCCACTTTCCTAGATCTTAAGCAACCTATTTCTGTGTGTTGAAGTTTTTCAGATTCTAGGAAGTACTCAGAATACCTACTTCAGGGCATCGACAGCACATGTTAAGATCCTAGCTCAAGGGCCTTGTCAAATAAACAGCCTAATCATTTTCAAGGAAAAACCACCTCTTATCAAGTGTAAATCAATTCCAAGTATCTCTAGTATCAGGATGTAAGCGTAGAAAACTGAGCATTTCAGGTTTAGCCTAGCAAAAAGGTATGAACAACTAAATAAGCATGGACAAAGAACTCAGATATGTTACAGAAACTTAAAACGGAAACTTAAAAGTGCTTCACCTCCAGGAAAAATCTTCCATCTGGAAGTGGCTCACAACTGCATCCACAAAAGCAGAGAGTTGGTAACTAAAACTAAAAATCTTAATAAATGTACAAAAGAAAATGTGATATATAAACATGAATAAATAACCTACTCTGTAATCTCCACTTCACAACCATAATCAGCTATGGAACCTGTTGTAGAATCAATGATCACCTACAATATTGATAAAGAAGCCAAAACAATACTTATGTGGGAGCTAGGACCCAACAAAAACAAAAGAAGTCAAAAAAGGGAGCGGTAACAAATCCTACCATTCCCATTCGGCGATTTCCTTCCATAATTCTCCTCACCTGTTTAAGACACAAGTAAAAGGGCATTTGAATATGTTCCATTAATATAGAGTTAGTTTTGACAAATAAATCCCACAAAATCCAGCTCACCATTAGTCTGTAACGAGGTTCAAATATATTCAGTTGAAACTTCTGACAAGGCAAAATAACATCCATGACAAAAAGAGGTAACAAATCTACACCAGGGTTTGTTAAACTCTCATGCTCAGACCTCCTTTCAGCATATTCTTCTGGAAAGTTCTTTTGAATAATATTGTTCAATGTCACACTGCAAACAAAAGTACATACACATTTGTTACCACTTTTCCTACAAATAGATCATATGCATCTGGAACTACTATAAAAGCAAGGGAGAAAGGAAAGCATTTTAATGAATTTATTAAACATAAAAGAAGAAGAAGAAGATTTTTTCTTTTTGGGTCAAAATGGGCAAACAGAAAACTAGCACAAAAATACAAGAACATCGAAGAAAGCTTGAGATCCATCCCTGCTCTCAACCAATAATTGAATTGGCGGTCCCCTCAAACCCATTACTCAATAGTAGTCAATTTAGCTCTGTTACAAGCAATGGGACACCCAGAAAGCCATGTTTCAGAACTTCCACGAAGCAAACAAGAATTTGAATCCGCAACATTATGATGTAACCCATTTTTTCTATGTTAACTGTCTATCCTTTTATCTTTACAGGATTCTCTCTGAGGGAAAAAAGAAAAATAATTGCACAGGACAATCTACATAAAAAATTTACTAAGGGGACAAATTATCTTTCCAACCAACTGCAGCAGAATGAAGAAAGATTTTGCCCGTAAATGCAAAGAAAGGTATACAAATCAGATTTCATCCTCACCTAGTAGCACAGGTTCTGGGACTAATGAACAGGACTGTTCTGCAGAGCGGACATCTGTTACCTAAAATTTCCATCAGCAATTAAAGAAACAAGTTGAAGGAAAATACTTGAGAAATGAGTAAATAAGCAGTAAATCAGACAGAATAGGGGAGATACAGGTTTGTGTTTATGACATGAAAACCTACTCCGGTCCATCGATTGGAACAGGCATGAGTGGCAAAAAGAATGTCCGCAAGGAGTTGTGACAGGTTCATATAACAACTTCAAACAAAGAGTGCAATCAAAGTCATCAGTTCGCAATGGTTTTCCAAGGTCTCTCCTCCCAGTTGTACTAGCTGTTGATCTCTCCAGGTTTAGAAGAGGATTGCTGCAATTTACAGGAATGAAATTTACAGTAGTTTAGTAAAATATTTAAACCCTAAAAAGGTGGATGGTTAACAAAGCTACCAAAAAAAAAAAAAAAACAAATCTATTTACTTGATTATTAGTTCACATTACCTTAAAGGATCTAGCTGAAGACCTGAATAGACAACATCCCGGGCAAGGTCATACTTTTCCAACTGCCAATTCATGTAAAGTACGAATTAGTTTTTCAACTTTCCTAACCACCAAAATAGACTGACAAACCAAATAAACAACACAAGGGCACATTGCAGGAGTTGATGCCACCACCTGCAAGTTCATCTCACAGGTGAAAATGAAAATTAGTTCTCAGTCATGCTAAAACATATCCAACTCAAATGCATACCAAAATGAGTGCGTTTGCCTTCAAAATGTATGATGTAACTGAATTAGCTCGCAGGCTCATCAACTTCTCAGCATCCTTCAGTGCAAGCTGCAGATCATGGTGAAACAAGAAAAAGAAGAATTAGCCATCAAAAGAGGGTGATTCCAACTAAACAGAGTGAACAACCTATACCCCAGCATGAGTTGTAGGATCCAACCCACTTAATGGTCTATATTCTGAAACTGATGGAGGTCTGTTTTTCAGGAATTCACTGAATCTGGTAAGAAAATTCAACAAAGAATTAGTGCAATGTAAGAGAGTAATAGTTGGGTCCACTACCAGGATAATAGTGACCAATTAAGAAGCCAACTCAAAGCAATTATTGGCAACAAAAAATTCAGAATATGCAAAACTTGCACAATGTTTTACTTGATGTAGGCAGCACATCTGTTGCTAAGAACAATAGGATCACCAGGTTTTATGTTGTTAGCCCTTGAATAATGATTGATTGCCTGTAAAAGGAAACTTATTCATCAAAAAAGATGACAACATAAACACAACACTAAGCTCTTTGTACAAATTATGTGTTTCAATTCGACAGAACTCAAGTAAGCTACTTCATGGTCAAACACTGCGGCCCAGCACTGGAAGAATTACACCTGTATAATGGATCTACTTTCTCATGCAAGAAGTGACAAAGAGAATTGGCAGCAGCAAATTTAATAATAAGAGGAAATATATGCATTGCATCCACATTTGTACAAGTATTTTGACATAAAGGCAACATAAATTTAGGCCTGCACGCAACCTAAATTTATGTTAAAGCAATTTTGCTAGAATTGAATGACTTTATTCAAACCTACTCTAGTCTATGGTGTTGGGTAAGTTGCCATTTTACAACAAAGCAGTATAAACATTCGGAACTCTACATTCACCAGATGTACAAATGATAGCTCATAGATGTATTATATTATAAGCAGCACTAATTCAGTAAATTTGGTCCTGAATGACCACAGTACAGATACCATGCATTGCTTGCAACTCCTAACCTCCAAAAGCCATAACATGCTGCTTGAACAAAAATGTCATCTTCAAATTAGTTAAGAAAAGGAAAAATCTGGATTTCCTGAAACTAGTCCAGACAGCACCAAAATTCTAAGTCACATCCCAGTACAAAGAATCACCATACCACCAAAATTTTATTCCAGTCGCAAGAAAACATACTGAAGTGGCCTTTTAAACACATCAACTTGTGGCCTGCTATTCACTATCATCATAAGACCTCTGTATTAACAGACATCATGACCAATACTATTGTTCCAAAGAATCTTTTCTCCTCTGAATGGATGGATACACAGCATAAGATTCTCACAGGTACAAAGTCAAAAAAGTAGGAACTCTAAGAAGAAGGGACATATCTTAAGTAGCTCCCACCATATATCCTTTAGTAAAGATGATACTCCTCCTTCCCGCAATATTGGTCTCTTTCAGGGACTAATACATTTTTTTCAAAGTGCACCTGAATGTATGAAGTTTACTTGGTTGACCAAGTTTACCTTGTTTCATAGTGGTTAACAGTACTATCTTCGTGGAAATTAGTAATGACAAGCAAACAAGGGCAGACATGCTTTGCTATGTTTCCAAAGGCCAACAAGAACACACGCATACCAACCATAAATGTTTTTGGAACTAATAAACAGTTGAAGAAGAATTATGCGGACAGCAAAGATGAAGTAAACTCACAATTGAATGCAAGATCAAAAGGAGGAATAGAAGGGGAAGATGTCTTTCCAAATTTACTATGTCACATATTTTCGGACAACTGGGACAGAAAATTACAAATAAGGCTCTCAACATAGAATATTTTCTAAGGATTTAAAAAATCATATTAGGGGACAAATGGACCAAACATCTTCTTGAGAAACAATGAGAAGAGAATGACAGACAATATGTCTGCAGATGATCCTAGCAATAGTCATGCAAATCTTGCCAATATCCCAAAAGACCTACTCATAGACAAGCTATCACCATCTATGATCCCAAAATTCCTAAAAGGACAGCCATTGACACATACCAGTATGCTGACAACAAAACTACTGCTGAGAAAGCAAAGGTAAGCAAATAGAGGCTACGAATCATCAAAAGCATTGCGTAATCTAGTTCATTAAACTACCTGAAAACAAATCCTTATACTTTTGAAAACATCCAAAGCCTAAATCTTCTCTACTACCAACTAATTCAGACCACTTACATAAACCACCTCCGTTTACAACAGTTCAAGGCTAATTTTGTCACATAAAAAGTCACTGATCTCAAGAGTCTAAATTCAATAAATTAAGCTCTTTCTGTTACCCTGCACCTTGCCTATGTTATCCTCCGCACAAATACATCCACCAAATAGACATCCATATATGCAAATTAGTATCACACGCAAAAGTATTACATTCAATTGCACAAACTGCTCACCAATAAAGAAAAAAGAGAACCAAGAAGCAGTATCACTCAAATTAAAAAGACGCACACTTGAATTGAAGATTTCTAATTCAGATTTCCCAAACGAATGTTTAAAGGGATGAAAATCCCGCAAAAAATTAAAAAATAAAACAAAATAATTCACCTCATCGAGTCGATTCTCTCGGAAGGCTTTGTTCCCCATCTGCACTAAATCATAGAGATGGCTATGCCTTCCCGACGACATCAACCTTTCTCCTTCATTATCCTACCAAAATACACGCATTCCACAAAATTCACTAAAAACTTTCACATTTTATCCAAAAACATTCACCTACATATCAAATTTCCACAGAAATAACTCCGAAATTCATCCGCATTATTCATAAACTCGATAACCAAAAAAAAAATCCTCACCCAGGGATAGTCTTCGACGTCATCGAGGCCTTCCAAACTCAATCCACAAGTTGAGGGAGCAGCATCCGCGGGAGATTCGCTCAACATTTCTAGTGAGAGAAGATTATAGAGAGAGAAGCTCTCTTTCTTATTTTGGGAAGGTTTTATCAACTTCTTCGGAGCTCTTCTTCTTCTGCTACTGCTCTATTGAAGTAGAGTTGATCGATAGGGAATGATGCTGGGAACGGCGTCGTATAGAATACAAAAACGGTGAATTGAATCGTGTTCTTCCCTGTGTCCTTCATTACATTCATGGACCGTATTCGTTTACGTGGTCTCCTCTTTTATCACGACTTTCTCTCTCTGCACCAACGGTTGTCTACGCTTTTTCCCTCTCTCTCTCAATAGAGAATGTATTTAGCGTTTTCTGATTGGCGCTTTCGGTATTTTCAGAGCTTTCGTTCTCAAAAGACTCCAGCATTTCTGCGAGTTTCGGGCTTTTATGGACCAGGAGTGATGTTCAGGTGAGGTAAAGTGTAGTTTTGGTATTGTGGAGTGTGCTATTGTGATGAGAACACGTGGGAGAGTCCCCCTTCTTAACCTTTTCTAACACATAGAAATTCGGCTTTTATAAACCTAGATCCCAGAAGAAACCTCAAAAGCCAGCAACTTTTGAGATCCTCCCAGGGACTTATAAATCCAAACCCAAACCCCCCCAGAACCGATGTGGGATGGCAACCCCACAAGGACAAGCCAGTAAGGCCGCTGTTGCTAAGAAGTAAAGACCCCTCACGACACTTAGTATGCTACCCCTGCAGGAATTTGCCTCTTAACCTTTTCTAACAGAAGTTAGAAATTCGACTTTTATAAATCTAGATCCCAGAAGAAACCTCAAAAGTCGGTAACTTTTGAGATCCTCCCAAGGACCGTGGGAGAGTCCCAAGGGATGGGTAAATCAATGCCCTTTACTTAGAGTTTTGTGAGTGGCTGTGTGATGCAACAGAAATCTACAGTTGTGACTAGTGACAATGGAGCAATGACAATATATGCAAGAAATCTACAGTTAATCATTTGATCATTTGATGATTTGACTGACTCCTTTGTAAAAAATAAATTTTCTTTTGTTTTACTTTTGTATCTCATTGCCTAAAAGAACAGGCTAAATTAATAATACTACATACGCATAGCCAAAACAAAAATGTATGTAAGCTTAATCTCATGAGATTTTGCAAGAGTTAGCTCATTTAGATTTGCCTAATCACAAGTATAAGAGTCAAAAGTAGTAACCTTTTAACATGATAAGGCTCACCCCACTTTAACGTGCAAGTTAGTCAACCATGGATAGCATCAAAAGATTAACGAAAGGGCTTGAACTTGTAACTAGTTGTACACGAGTTTACCCACAAAAAATGGTTAAAATCACAAGATTTCTAAGATAGACATAAGAGTTAGTATTATATACATGAACAATGTATACACTATCACGGTTTGATGCACCACACATATGCAAAATTTGAGTTTCAAATTCAAATTCGAATTATGTGTCATGCATCCGATAATAAAAGTGTATACACTATCAATGTATAAAAAATTAATTTTAGACATAAATATCAAATTTTTAAAATTAAAAAAGTAGGTCATCTTTTAATTTATTTCTGTCACTAAATCGTATCGTAGCTTAGTATAAAATTTTTTCTATATTTATCAAGTCAATAATGATTATGGTTAGCATCAAAGTCTCAATGAGTTATTAAGTCAACAATCTAAGCAAGTAACTAGAAAGGAAAGTTTTTAGACAAAACTTGTAGGGAAAAATATCAGGACAATCCTTTGAGGCTTCTATTAAAAGCTTGTGCAATATATTGGTTTAATGAACATGTCGGTATTTTTGTTACTATGAGCTCCAATACAGTTACATTTTGTGTAAAGGAAAACGCGTGTTCCGAACCTTTTACCAAGTAAACAGTTGTGTATTAATGCTGATGGACAATTCCTTTGTCAATGAAACTATCCTTGGGGTTCATACTTCATATTCTAACTTTTTATTCAAGACCAAGTCTAAAAATAATTTATTTAGAGTTTCCCTATAACCCTAATTATATGGTTTTGGATATATAAAATTTGTTTCCTCAAACATTCTTCAGTGTAGAGTTTTGAATTGAGTAACACGTTATGATTTTCTGTATATTTCAAAGGAAAACAAAGAAAAGGAGAAATAGAACTTGTAAATGCATCTTGTCAAATGACATGAAAAGATGAATGTGGTGAACTTGGTGATTTTCGAGTGTTAGAACTTAGAATTTAACATATATTATGGGAGGGATTATGTTATCATCGCATGAAGATTTTCGTTTCTAGGACACCCACATGCTTAATTAGAAAAGCCGGGAAGCTCTTGTCTGAATCCTACTTTCCTAATTTGGCCTTTTGTTAACATATGTCCTTGGTTTTTGCACCTTAAACCTCTGACAGCAGAGTTTCCAGAAACGTTTATTGCTAAAAATACAAATATATGAAAGAATTTTAAGAAGGTTTTGGTTTGGATTGTATTCCTGAATTATTCTTGTTTTTCCATTCTAAAAATTTCGTATTAAAATTGCCGACTTGGTTTGATCAAAATGGGAATCATCAAAATCAACCATGACATTAGATGATGAACACAACAAAACAACCTCCCAGAAAAATGCAATATGACTACTGTTTTCTTTACATTTGGCAATAACGTAAACACCAAAAGTTAATTAACGGACTTTGAGACCGGAAAGAGTAAATTACAAATGAATAGGGGCAGATAGGAATGGTTACGGCTAAAGGTCAATGGTCAGTCACAATTGGGCAACCAAAAAAATATATAAGACTTGCGTTACATTACCTACATCGTTTTCAACGTCATGTGTAAGACTCACAAAATTTTATTCTAACTTTTTGTTGTATTACCAAAGATTTATATTCTGAACAAATAGACTTATATTCTGTTGAATTGACTGTAATGAATTTACATTTCCTCCATGAATTTTGGCTGTAAAATTGCATATTGTTGTTTAACACACTTTATAACACATTAATCTTGACAGTATGTAGGATTTGAATGAAAAATAAAGAGTTTTATTGAAGAAAATTCATTTTTTATACTGTTTTCCTGCTGGAATTTTTCCAGCTTTGAGCCGAAGGGAAAGCTTGAATCTTCCAACTTTATCTTCCAATTCTTGGCTGAAAAAAATTGACATATCTTTGCTCCATATGCCTCTTAACACTTAATCCTTAGCATGCATGTGGTAATTACTCGATTAAACAAGGAATTTGGGTGAGTTACAAGAGAATGAGAAAATGAAATTTCTGGAAATTTATTTGCACAATTTTGGCCATGCATGTTGTATTTCTAGCATTTTATACCCTCGTAGAATATTGACCATAGAATTGCATGAGAGTTTTCAATTGATTTAAGCAAGAAATTTAATGTTTTGTGCAAGGGAAATGAAAGAGGCGAACCTGGAAAATTATTCCAACTTTAAAACGAAACCTTAACCCTAATTATTTCTTGGTTTTAACTCGAATTGTTGGGTTGATTTTAATACAATATTGCTGTACTTGAGCTTAACTATAATTATATTAGAATGAACGTTATATATATTTTGAGTGTCTTTTAACGATTATACCTAGTATAATCGACTTAGAATCGGATTTGAGGATGAAAGACATTGCACTTAGTATTTATTCCTAGAATTATACTTCTCAAAAGTAAATAACCATGGTACATGTAATATGTCTCAGGAGTCAATAGTGAGCGCGAAAGCAATCCCGAGACTAAGGTGTAACCCATTTGACTTGAGTGAGTGTTCTATATTTGTTTGTAATAATTGAATACTTGATGAACGATAAATGTTATGTGCCTAGTTGACTGACACTTGTTGGATTATTGACATTTGAATTGTTTAGAGTGAAAATTGGCAATTGCTACTATTTTACTAAAAAGGTGATCGAATACTTTATTGCACTCGACCTAAATGAATTTTGAAAATGATAAATGCCTAATTGTTATTGAAATTGTGCATGAATGTAAACCAAATGTGTATTTTATGACATCGGCTGAACTACGCCCAAATCCCATTGATGATCGGCCTATTCGAGCTAGCAACGGACTTGATTGAGTAGGTCGATAGTTTGGGCACTATTTATTGGTATACTCGAGTGTTACCCCCTTAATGAGGCGCCTATTGGAGTGATGAAATAATTAATGATTGAAAGGGAATTGTTTACTGCTTTGGAGGATATAAGGAGGAGTTTGGTGGAGTGTGAAGTGATTGTAAGGAGTTGTGTAATGAATTACTGAACGAAACTAAGTGCTACGTTTGGAAACGGACGAAAGCCACCTCTAGAGTCTGTATCAATACCGTATCCATTGATATTGATTGTGCTATTTGTTAATTATTGTTTCATGAATTATCCTATTATTAATTGGTTTGGTGTTCCTGTTATATATATTACTAAAAGTGTGAAATACAGTGTTTAAGGTTATCTATTTTCTTAGAACTTCACTGGGCAAAAATTCACCCCTTTAGTTGTTTTCTTTTAACAGGGGTTGGAAACGTGGAACCAGGGAATAGTGAGTTCAAGAGTTGAAGTCTTTGTTTTAAGTAAATTGCCATCCATTTTGTACTTAGTTAATTAATTAAACAACTTGTATTTTGATCCATTTAGTTGTACATAGATGGTTTGTAATGTTTAATTGTGGTGTTTTAATGCTTGCTTTAGAGTTAATGCTATTGACTGGAAGATTTTGAGTGAGTTCTGGCGAAAATTGGATAAACTGTCTGCTAAACCTTAGAGTACGCCCTAGAAGGAGGTGGAGGCGTCACAGGTGAATTGGCAATCCTCCCTTCCCCTTTCCTAGTATAAATAGTGCCATAACCCACTATAATCTCCATAAGTAAGGCGGGGGACTGGGAAGATTTTAAATCTCCTTGATTAAAGGTCTCAGTTTTAAGTTGCCAGTTATTATAAACAAGACACTATGAGTTGATAAGGTTGTAAAAATTAAGGGGGCGCTTGGTTCAAGCTTAGGAATTGGAATTGTAATTGGAATCATACAAAAAAATTTAGTATGGGTTTTGGACAAAGGTATGATTACAAATGGGGGTGCTTGGTAAATATTCGTAAGGAATGGGTATTAAATTTAATAATCAATTTTTTACCTTTAATTTCTTTTTTCTTTTCATATATCTCTTCTTCCTCATTCAAATGCTTATCCCATACCCATCTACCATATATATATATTCATATATAAATATTAATTTTCTGTTTAAAATATATTTATAATATTTATAAATATAAATATATAAATATATTTATTTATATAAATTTATCAATATATTTATTTCAATTTTGTTTTATAATATGTATATTAATATATATTAATATGTATATTTCAATTATGTATATTATATATATTATATCAATTGAAATAAATAATATATATTTATATATAAATATTTTTGAATAAAATATATTTATATATATTTATAAATTTATTTATATTTATATTTATATAAATATATTTGTTTATATATATATATTTATATATATATATATATATATTCCAATTTGTATATTTCAATTAATATTTATATTTTATTATATATAAATTATATTAATATTAATATGTATATTTCAATTATGTATATTAATATTAATATGTATGTTAGATATATTATATCAATTGAAATAAATATATATATATTTATATTTATTTATAAATGTATTTATATAAATATATATTTCAATTTTTGTATAATATTTATATTAATATATATTAATATATGTATATTAAATATATATTAATATACATATAAATATATATAATAATATAAATATAAATATATTTATTTATATAAATTTATAAATATATTTATTTCAATTTTGTTTTATAATATGTATATTAATATATATTAATATGTATATTTCAATTATGTATATTATATATATTATATCAATTGAAATAAATAATATATATTTATATATAAATATTTTTGTTTAAAATATATTTATATATATTTATAAATTTATTTATATTTATATTTATATAAATATATTTGTTTATATATATATATATATTTCAATTTGTATATTTCAATTAATATTTATATTTTATTATATATAAATTATATTAATATTAATATGCATATTTCAATTATGTATATTAATATTAATATGTATATTAGATATATTATATCAATTGAAATAAATATATATATTTATATATAAATATATATATTTATATATAAATATAAATATTTATAAATATATATATAAATATATATTTATAAATGTATTTATATTAATATATAAATATATATTTCAATTTTTTATAATATTTATATTAATATATATTAATATATGTATATTAAATATATATTAATATACATATAAATATATATTAATATACATATTATAAAATAAATTGAAATAAAAAATATTATATATATAAATAAATAAATATTAATATATAGAAACAGAGCCAGTATATATTTAAAAAAAATCCCAAAAATAATTTTTTTTTTAAGATTTTGGAATCAAATGTGGGATTCATCAAAACCCTCCAATCTACTTGGGTATTGAGAGTGGCTGATTTTTCATGAATCATTCCAAGATTTCAAAACCTATACCGATTAGCCAAGCAACAATTTTGGGGTTCAATCCAATTCTTGATTCCTATACCCTCTAACCAAGCACCCCCTAATGCTTAAATCTCACCAAAAAAAAAAAAACAGTGCAATATCTTCTTATATTGTTTTGGGGTTCAAACGTTAAGTAATGTTTAATGTCACGTTTTCTTTTGCAAATCTTCAAGATTAAATTCTTTTACCTGATTCAGGTAAAAGAAGGGCTTTTCAAGTTTAGCATCTAATTACACAAGTGTAACTTTTTTTTTAAAATCAAAGTCCTAAGTTAGACTTGAGTTGAAATGATCATAAAGCATGCATAAGAAATAGTCCATGGCTGAAATCGATCTCTTAAAATTTATTCATCCTCAATGCTTTTTTGTTTTTTCCAATACTTATGGCATGCAGTAAGGGCTTCACTAGACTTTTAAGAACTACTAGAATTAATCTCACGGAGGAAGGACTTAATTGTCCCATTAAACAGAGAAAACTGGAAGACATTCCTAATTTTGCCAAGATCTCAATGCGATTTATTTCATTTGTAAACAAAGAAAAATTGTCCAATCTAAAATCTGACAAATCCTGACACTTTTATATATGTTTAAGCCAACTAATAGCCATTTAGGCTGTTGGCTGCAAACTAACAAGTCTTGGAGCGGTGAAAGGTTAAAAATTTAAACTTTGCCTCCTATACCTTTCTCATTATATGTGATTTTTTCAAATTCATATGAGTGGGTAGTCCATACGTCTGATCTGATGGTAGTTTAGTCCCGGTTGATTTTTCAATTAGTCTAATTAGATCTTCCTCTATATTAGGCTAGAATAGGAGTAGGAATAAGCAAATAGGAATGGAGTAGATGATGATAATTGACAATATATATATATATATATATATATATATTTAAACCTCTAAGATTAATATCAATAAACATCTTTAATTGAGACGGGACAAAGAAAGAGGAAAATGCACACAATCTGCTAGAGGGAGCAATGGCCCGTTTGGTTCGAAGCAAGTGGCCTCATATGTTGTACTGTCTCCACCATCCAGCATTAGCACATGACATCCACATTTCAGTCATTGTTATTGTCTGTTGTTGCTGCCATATGAGCGTTAAAAATTGTCAAATGCGCCTCTAAATTCTGGTGTCCAATTAAAGCAATTGGTATAATTGTCAAATGCATAATTCCAAATTAGTCTCTTGTTTTACATCACAAGGGAATTTGGCTCATTTGTGGTGCTAGCATGAGCCACTCAAACCCTTTCAATTTTGTTATCACGAGGGCATTGGCTGGTGTGGAAGAGAATAATGGGCGTTGCCTACATTTTTATATGACAATTAAAAGTACCAACTATGCCAAGAAATAGACTTATTGAATAAGGATAAAACCAGTCAAATTTGATTTGACCACTAGACATTAGGTATTAAAATTAATTTGAAGAGTAAAATTCGAACAAATATAGCCAAACCAAAAAGTTAAAAACAAATAAACCCTTGCTCTAGCTTTTTGATTCACAATTACAGCTTTATAAGATTAGATTAATTTCCTGCTAGTCAT
The DNA here is from genome assembly GCF_036785885.1 of Coffea arabica. Classification (NCBI taxonomy): domain Eukaryota; kingdom Viridiplantae; phylum Streptophyta; class Magnoliopsida; order Gentianales; family Rubiaceae; genus Coffea; species Coffea arabica. Next base: position 44,819,634 of record NC_092317.1, read on the forward strand.
AATTGTTAACAGTGAAAATATTGATGTATTGCATACAAACATGTGTTTTGAACCTTTTACCAAGCAAGCAATTATACGGTTTTGAGTGTACAAATTTTTTATCCTCAAACTTTCTTTAGTGTAGAGTTTTGAATTGTGTAATACGTTATAATTTTCTACATATCTCAAAGGAAAATAAAGAAAAGGAGAAATGGAACTCACAAATGCATCTTATCAAAAGACATGAATGGATGAATGAACTGAACTTGGTGACTTTCGACCGTTAGAGCTTAGAATTTGGCATGCACTAAGAGAGTGATTATGCACAAAGATTTTCCTTTCATATTATACCCACATGCTTAATTAGGAAAGCTAGGAAGCTCTTGTCTAAGCCCTACTTTCTTAATTTGGCATTTTATTAACATATTTCCTTGGATTTGTACCTTAAACCTCTGACAACAGAGTTTCCAGAAACTTTTATCGCTAATAAACAAAAGACACGAAAGAATGTTAAGAAGGTTTTGGATTGTATTCCTGAATTATTCTTGTCTTTCCATACAAAAAAAAAATTCATATTAATATTGCCGACTTGATTTGATCAAAATGGCAGTACTCAAAATCGACCATGACATTAGACGACGAACACAACAAAACAAATCTTAGAAGTGTACAAATGCATCGTTAGTGTATATACTTACGGGTCTACATGCATGTCATACATACTAAGTTTGTTTTTTAAATTTACATTAAAATAATATGACATGCATTTAGACACGTCAGTATATACATTAACAATGTAGAAAAGATAAATCCATAACTTAAATGTTAAAGGTTAATTAACAAACTTTGAGAAAGGGTCAATACGGTAAAAGGCAAATTTTAGATAGTCGTGGCTCACCATTCTCACCAGTCGCTGTAAGTAGGGTACGGACTGGGAAGATTAAATGCTCATTCACCTTGAGCAAGCAACATTGCCAGTTTTTATAAACAAGACAGTATAAGCTGAGGAGCCTGTAAAAATTAATTCTTTAGTTTCATACATCAAAAGAAAAAAAAAAAAAAAGAGGAAGAATGATATCTTCTTATATTGTGTTGGGGTAAGTCATGTAATTTTTTCTTTTGAAAATCTCACGGGCCAAGTTCTTTTGCCAGATTGAGGTACAAGAAGGATTTTTCAAGATTGGCATCTAATCATGCAAGTTCAAATTTTCTTTTGATCAAAGTCCTAACTTAGACTTGAGTTGAAATGGATCATAATGCATGCATAAGAGAGTCTATGGCAGAATCAATCTTTTGAAATTTATTCATCCTCAATGCTTTTAAGAACTTAAACTATTCTTACGAAGGTGTCAATTGCCCTTTGCTTCATCTATTCATTTGATTAGGATCCTAAGGACTTTGTCAAACAGTTCAATACAAAACCGGAAGACAAATTGCTAACTTTCCGAAGATCTCAATGTGATTTATTTGATAATTAAATAGAGAAACCTTCTCCAAACTAAAATCTTACAAAAATCTACCCTTATATATGTATGTTTAAACCTCTAAGGTTAATATATATCACTAAACATCTTCCATTTAGGCGGGACAAAGAAAAAGGAAAATGCAAAGAAAAGTCACATTCGGCTAGAAGGAGCCAGGGCCCTTTAGGACTTTGGTTCGCAGCAAGTGGACTATATATGTTGTGCTCTCTCCACCATCCAAGAGTTAATTACATGACATTTACATTTCAGTCATTGTCATTGTTTGTTGTTGCTTCCATATAAGCTTTGCCAATTATCAAAGCTCCCTTTCCAATTAAAGCGATGGTGTATATATTTCTCAAATGCATGATTCGAAATTCGTCTCCTGTTTTACGTCACAACGGGATTTGGCTCATTTACGACCATTATGTCCCTCTCTAGCTTCAAGGAATGTGTAAAATGTCGTAGCACTGCTGTATAAGTCCTGCATTGGAAGTAAAATATTAGTTTGCGGGCTAAAATTGGTTAAAATAAAGTATAAAGGATGAAATTGATTTTATTGTAAAAGTTTAGGATCAAAAAGGCCAAAAAAATGCCCACATTTTTATGTGATATTTAAAAGTAGCAATGCGAAGATATATCCATTTGGATTGGCCTATTTTTTCAAAAACAAAATTTCAAATACAATATTATAGTAACACACAAATAAAAACAATTCAAAAAACATTTCATCTATACAATATATCAAATGTTTCAAAAAATATCTATAGTAAAAGTTTTTCATATACACTACTACGGTGAAATATTTCAAAAATATCCTAAAAAATAACTAATCCAAACGGAGCTATCTTTAATGAGGATATTAAAATCAATCAAGTTTGAGCTGACTACTAGACATTAGGTATTAACATTTTACGAGTTAATCTTGAATAAATATATTCAAATTTGACCCCACTCTAGCTTCTTGTTTTACAGTTACAGCTTTCTTAGGTTAAATTAATTTCTCGGTAGTCAGAATTGTTAACAGTGAAAATATTGATACACAGCATACAAAAATAGCAAGATGGATTGTAGTTGAAACAAGATGATTCAATTTCATTGATTTGTATGGTCCTAGTTTTGCTAACAATGTCATTAATGGGCTTAAATGAGACAAATTTAAGGGATTTATGGTACAAAGTGTTCAAAATTAGTTTAGTGCAAAGTGAGAATAAGATCTAAGTTTGGGGATGCAAACTAGAGTTAGTCCAATAATTTTATAATATTAACTGTGCAGCACATGGCTTTTGTCCAAGTCATGGGAACGTACCTTTTTTTTCCCCATTTTCATTTTGGTTTCTATAACTTTTTTGGTAAGGTTTTTGTTTCTTTTAAGCGGTCGCTTTGAGTAGAGAAATAGTTTCAAGAATGTAGCATTTTTTTCCTGTTAATCTTATTCTTATAATTTCCGTAAAACATTTTCAATTAAAGTCATAGACCAATTAAATATCTCATTTTTTTTTATAAAAATATCGATATATATTTCAAACTTGAAATGTCTTCGTAAAAATTTCATTCATGGATTAATTCCAGTCATTGTCAAAATATCAATATTTCATTATCATAGATGATAACTTTTCTGGGACAACTATAAAAGAAATTGTGGCTAATTAACATGAGATCGATCTACTAAAATTCTAGGTATCAAGAGCAAGTAGATTACTAATGAGCACTTAAACTGAAAATCCCTGACTTGAATCAAATTGGAACTACTAACTGAGGTACCCCTCTACTCCGCTGGATTCCTCCGCGCACATATCGCGTTTGGATTGGGCTGGAGCGCCTGGCCGGACTGCAGGGGATTAGTCGGGTCCCGTAAGAATTGACCCGGACACCCCTGTGTAGACAAAAAAAAAAAACTGAGGTACCCAATTTAAGTTCATCTAAAGCCTTTTTCTTTTTTTTTTCTTTGCCCAAGATGGTAATATCTGTGGCGGAGCCATGTGCAAGCAAGAATTGACCCCACTTAATTTTAGAAAATTAGTTTTTAGGCTTAGGTAATTTAAAAAATTTTAAAGTTTCATCTTATTTGACACCACTAAATTTTACTAAATTCTCTTTTTTTATATACATAGACCCTGAACAATTGAAATTTCATAATTCTTACCATCACAATAATTTTGAATTTATTTCAAGTTATTTATAGAAGTTAGTTCAAGAATAAATTTATCCAAAGTTTCCAAAAACAAGAGGTGAACTTTCTTGAGTAGAGTGAGAAAATTAATTCTTCAAATTTCAAAGTTTCCAAAAACAAGAATTTCTCAAGTGGACAATAAATTTTTTATTTATAATACAAAATTAAATTATTACGATTTTTATTTATAACACAGTAAAGATAAATTTCTTAAAAGAAACTCGTAGAAAATCAAGTTGATGGTGATTCACAAATTATTTTTAAAAAAATCAAGAGGTTCATTTAGTTACATTGAAAAAGATGTATTTAATAAAACTAATAATGAATTAATTTTGCAACATTTTAAAAAAATAAGTACACGTATGGTTTAATTTTAACTTGTATGTAAAGTTAGTAGTTTTTATTTTTTTTAAAAAATAAGTGTTATTGTACTAAAATTTGACCCCAACTTAATATGGGGTCTTAGCTCCCCCTCTGGGTAATATCCTTGCCGTCTATGTCATCAATCACCAGCAGTGACTTCTTGTTGTATTCCAAACTTAATTACACAACCTTCTTGCAAAAAGAAGTAAAAGGGTGAATTTGTAAAAGCGTAGAGAATAATAAACTTAAAGTCCAACGGGATTTTAGAATCGAATCCTACAGCAGCAACCCTTCTGATCTTCCACATTGTTTTTCGAAAGAATCTGAGTTTGCTGTACTTCATGTAATAAAGGGTTTATGAATTTGTGATGTAGTACAAAATTAAGAAAATTATATTTGCATAGGTGTCATGACCTAAACTCGAACAGTTTCTATCAGCTATATAAGGTCAGCTTTGCCAAATGGAAAGTTAGAGACACTTAAATAATTAGTGGATTGTGGTAAGAAAAAATAATAATTAGTGGAAATTTAGTTTTGTTGGTTTTGTCATCATTATGCTACTGAAATCATTTACATATTTGTTGGCTCTAAATAAACATATTACAGCCAATTGCGTGTGGAGGAACATGCATCAGCAGCATCTTTCAAACTGCCGAACCTTAAAGCTTTTGGAATCTTTTAATTCAATCAATTAGGTGACAGGTTTGATTGCACAGAAAACAAAACAGGATTAGGCATGCAACCCAAAAATTCCAAAGTGTTTTGTTATCACATTTACACATTTGTACTTACTTTTCTGAGTACTATTTCTAAATACACGTACACATTTGGATGGTTGTGTTTGCAATTTCCGTGCCCTTAAAATTTTGAGATGGATATTTGCATTCTATGTACATGATACCAACAGTTTATATACTACGAAAAAGATGTTTCTACCAAGTGTTCCACAAGCCTTTAGTTCTATCTTGGGTAGCTAAGTTCACAAATTTTTTAGGGAGAGAAAACAATAATCTTAGTTGACACCATTTTATATTAGTGAAATTTCTACTACATTTAGTTTGAGAATACAGAGATAATTCTTGATGAGGCTAATTCCTAGAACGTTGATGTTTGAGAATACAGATATTAGTATTCTCAATCTCATATGGTGTGTGTTTTATGAGTTTCTTACAATTGATTTGTCAATGATTGCCAATAAGCCTTTTTTCTAAGTAATGGAAAACTTCAAAAAATGGCTCATGTATGTTAAATGTTGACGTTGAGATGTATTAGAACAATATTGATATTATCCACTTTAATCAATTAACCCTTCTAATTTTGTGTTTCAATAGATGCCTCAGAGAGTGATCTTCTACTTCACAAGTTTTGCAGTTGCATTGCTTGGTTCTATTCTCTTAATTATACAAGGAAAAAGTAATTTCCTCATCTTTGACATTTTTAAAAAGGGCATTCAAAACAATGGTGACATGACTAAATATTCATACAAGAGAAACTAAAAACACCAGAAAGGATGTACCTTTACAATATACCCCAGCTTCAGAAAATGACAAGCAATTCTAGGTTCTTTATCGATGGGAACCAAAAGAAACACTAACAATTGATTCTTTCTTTGCTTCTCTGGAACCAAAAGAAACTCTACACTAACAATCGATGGGAAGTTTGAACTACATTTGAATCCCATAAATCCAGATGGTCCTACTTTTATTGTAGATAGAATAATTTGGTCTCATCTTGTTAGGATGAAACACTTCCGAGACAGTCTTTCAAAGAATTTAATATATAAGTAGGACTCCAATTTTGACCCTAAAACTTAAGTTATTAGGTCTCGGACCCTTACTTACATATTAACTGCTCTTTTTTCTTTTGAGTCAATGTGGATATAATTCTTTACTCATGAACTTAACATGTCTAACCAAAGAAACTATTTAAATTGGTTAGTTAATCACCTCAAACAGTGGCATAAATAATAATCAAATTTCATAATTGGTCTTGCTTTAGTTTTATTGACTAAACAGTACACCAGTTGTCCTATAATAGTTATGTGCATGAAGTTTCACCAAATTGTATGTCCAACAATTACTAAGGCAAAAGCGCGAGGCTGCATTTGTATTTCCAGTGTAAAGAAATAAAGGACAAGTAACAAATATTGATCCAAGGGAATTCGGAACTGATCAAGTTACTTTTTCCAAAATAAAGAGTTTTCGAAAATATTTAGCACTACTAAAACTTATGTTGTTCTTTATCTGTAAGTTATCTCTTTCGAAAACATAAGGATACTTAGTCACCACTCACCAATTCCTTGGGACAATAACATGTATTAATAGTTGGTACATTTTACCAGTTTTATATTATGAGACATAATGTACATCGAAAGTTCTCTAGCACCTGGTCTTGTAATTACTTGGAATAAATTTCATGTTTGATATGAGCACTTGTCATCTTCTCCCAAAATAAATAGAAGACAACTGGCTCTGAAAATTTTTCATAGATGAGTTGAAAGTTTTACTTCACATGCTAAATTCAAGTAGTTGAGTTATTAAATATGCTAAAAAGTATATCTTTCATATATTTCATTGATCTATTTATACAAGTAAATAGATTAAATGGTCAGCCATGTACAGCTGTATATAGCTGTATTCTTCTTAGACTAATTACATAGCTGTATTCTTAGACTAATTACAGCTAACTCCTACCAACTCTCCCCCTCAAGTTGGGGCATAAATATCACAAATGCCCAACTTGGATAGAGATGCATTGAATAAGCTACTAGCAACAGCAGGAGTCATAATATCAGCCAACTGATCTGAACTTCTAGTATAGGGAATTTCAATTGTCCCGAAATCAAGATTATCTTTGATGTAGTTCCTATCAATTTCAACATGCTTTGTCCGATCATGTTGAACAGGATTATTTGCAATCTTAATGGCTACCATATTATCACAAAATAATACCATAGGACCTTTTGGACCAAACCCAATCTCTTTAAGAGAATTTTCCGCCAAGAGAGTTCTGTGATAGCATGATGCATAGCTCGATATTCAGCCTCTGCACTAGATAATGAAACCACGTTCTGTTTTTTACTTTTTCAAGACACCAATGTAAGAGCCCGGTGCAACCCAATGAGTACAAACAAATTCACAATGATGCACAAAGATATATCAAATTTAAGCACAATAAAGAAAACTTAATTAAAGAGAAAAGATAAGAAATGCAAACCAAATATCAAACAAATAGCCTTTTCAATTGATGGCGATGCTAACCAAGATGTACAAGTGAAGGCTCACTCCTTCCTCACCCCAAATACTCTTTGGTTGAGCCAAGGAGTTTTACAACTATTCTAGTTAACCCTCAACAACCTACACTTGAAAGATCACTCACCCAATTAAGAACTATTTTATACAAATGAGGCAACCTTCACCAAGGTTTTACCACTCCAAGTGATTGGTTCACCTTCACCAAGGTTTTACTACTCCAAGAGAGTAACCTTCACTTGAGCAACCTCACAACCCAACTTCCCCAACCCCTTATACAACCAACAAAGAATCTTTCTACTCAAAAATCTCACATGTAAGCTTGTATTTTGTGTTGGCAAAAGTCTCTAGTCTTCTTGTGCTTTGGGGTTTTTATAGAAGGTGAGAAATGGCTCCAAAAGACTCTCCAACGGTCAAATATTAATTGCTGTCAAAACTAGCCGTTGGCCTGTCGGACGTCCGACAGGTGCCTGTCAGACGTCCGAACCACCTGTCGGACGTCCGAACCCTGCGTCCGAACGTAGGCAGAGAGTCATCAAATCTTTGCGAAATTTCTCGGACGTCCGATGCGATCGATGTGCGTCCGAGGCGTGCGTCCGATCCTTCCGGACGTCCGATGCTTCCTCACGAGCGTCCGACAGAGTTTCCTTCTTGATGTTCTTCATCCTTTCGGACGTCCGATAGTTTCCTTTTGGCCGTCCGACATGAGTGACCTGATTTTGCTTCTTCATTTGGTTGGTTTTCTTTCCTTGACACCATTGAACCTGATTCTAACAAATTTCTCACATAAAAACATTAGACCAAATCTACATTTTGGTTTGTTAATCATCAAAACCAAGGATTGATCGACCAAGGTCAACAACCAAGTTGCCTCCAACAAAAGCCAAATATCCAGAAGTTGATTTTCTATCCAACTTGCTACCAGCAAAATCAGAGTCTGTATATCCAACAACATCAAAATGTTCGTGTTTGGAGAATAAGACACCTTTTCTTGGAGCTGATTTCAAGTAAGCCAAGATTCGATTAACAGCATTCATATGTTGATCACTTGGATTGTGCATAAACTGGCTAACAACACTGACTGCATATGCTAAATCTGGCCTGGTATGAGTTAAATAGATTAGTCTACCCACGATCCTTTGATATCTTTCCTTGTTTGTTGGAATTTGATCAAAAAAGAAGGCTAGGCCATGATTCACTTCAATCGGAGTATCTATCGGCTCACAAGCAGACATACCAGTTTCAGCTAGGAGTTCCAATGTATACTTCCTTTGGGAAAGGAAGAGTCCTTGCTTAAACCGTGATACTTCAATGCCAAGAAAATATTTAAGAGTCCCCAAATTTTTAATCTCAAATTCTTTGGCCAAGTAGCTTCGAAGGTTCTCAATTTCTTCTTTGTTATTACCTGTTACAATCATATCATCAACATAGACAAGAAACACGGTAATATCATTGTAGTCACGTTTATAGAACAACGTATGATCTGCTGAAGCTTGCTTGAATCCATACTCCTCCATGGCATGACTCAATCTTCCAAACCATGCCCTTGGTGATTGTTTTAATCGATACAATGCCTTTTTCAGTCTGCACACCTTTCCTTCTTCTAGTGTAAACCCCTGAGGAGGATCCATGAAAGCTTCCTCAGTCAACTCACCATAAAGAAAGGCATTCTTCACATCAAATTGTCGTAGAGGCTAGTCTAAATTAACTTCAAGTGTCAATATGACACGAACAGTGTTCATCTTGGCAACCGGTGCAAATGTCTCTTGATAGTCAATACCATAGGTTTGAGTGTAGCCTTTTGCAACCAGTCTAGCTTTGTATCTTTCAACTGTCCCATTAGACTTGTATTTGACATTGAATACCCATTTACACCATACGGTCTTCTTTCCCATTGGTAACTCAACCATTTCCCAAGTAGAGTTCTTTTGGAGAGCGATCATTTCTTCTACCATTGCATCTTTCTACTTAGGATCATCAAGAGCTTCCTAAAAATGACTAGGAACATATATAGAAGACAACTGAAGAGCAAATGTCAAGTTAGCCTTAGACAAACGGTGATAGGATATAAAATCAGAAATTGGATAAGAAATAGTGGAAGCTTTTGAAAAACCAAGTCTATCAGGTTCTTTTCGTTCATGAAGAGGATATCTTCTATTCTGATCAATATTAGGATATGAGTCAAGACTTTCAGAAGAAGTACATACCTTAGTGTCAATCTTGGAAGATTCATTCGATAGCATGGTAGTATCATCGAGGGAGGTACAAGAATCAGGAGGCATAACAGTGATATCTTTTGTTCTCCTAGAATATCCTTTCTCAAAGAGATGAGCTGGTCTCTCACTTTTAGTTTCAATTTTATTTTCCTGACCATCATCTAAAACTAAGGATTCCCCAAATTCCTTTGCATTCTCTATACCTGAGATCCATATCCTTTTTTCTCCTGGCCATTGTTCTTCCTCTTCTCTACTTTTAATCTCCCCTGAAGAGGAACCGCAGACATATGTCCAGAAAAATAAGACTCATTTTCACAAAATTGAACATCCATAGACACATAGTAGGTTCTTGTAGGAGGATGAAAACATTTATATCCTTTTGTGAATTAGAATAGCCAAGGAAAACACATTTGATAGCACGAGGATCAAGTTTATCTCTATGATGAGAATGAACATGAACATAACATACACAACCAAAAAACCTTTGGACAAATATTAAGATCAGAAGGAATAGAATGAAATTTAAGATAACATTCTCAAAGGGGTTTGGAAATCAATAACCTTAGTAGGCATTCGATTAATGAGGAAAACAGCAGCCATAGTAGCTTCAGCCCAAAAATGTTTTGGAACATGCATAGTAAAACATAAGGCTCGTGCTACTTCAAGAAAGTGACGATTTTTCCGTTCTGATGTGCCATTTTGTTGGGTGTGTAAACACAAGTGGTTTGATGAAGAATGCCATGTTGTATCATAAAATCAGCAAGAGATTGATTCACAAATTCACGACCATTATCAGAATGAAAAACCTTAATTCTAGTGTTGAATTGAGTAAGAATCATGTTATAAAACTAAGGAATAATATGACAAACATCACTCTTAGATTTCATCAAATATACCCAACTGACTCTAGTACAGTCATCAATAAAAGATACAAAATATTTATGTCCTGAAGTAGAAGTAGTTGAGAAAGGACCCCACACATCAGTATAAACACATGAAAAAGGAGTGACACTTTTATTAAAACTAACTGTGAAAGGAACATGATGGTTTTTTGCATAAACACATTGTTCACATCTTAAGCTAGTAGTTGAAATATTGGAAAATAACTTAAGAAACATATGCTCTAAATAAGATGGATGTCCTAATCGACGATGCCAAAGGATTATTCTTTCTATGTCTAATGTCCCACTTTTTGTTTGAAAACCTCGAGTAGATATTGTCATGCCTCGATTGTCTTCCCAGTAATATAAACCATCCCTTTCCTTACCAATGCCAATCGTCATCTTCGTAAGATTCCTGAAAAACACAATGAGTAGAGTAAAAAATGACAAAATAGTTAAGATGCTTTGTTATTTTACTAATGGAGAGAAGATTATTTGAGAGTTTAGGTGCAAGTAAAACAGAGGACATAGAAAACTTTGGTGAACGAGACACATTTCCAGCAAAGTTGATTGGTGTAAAATTCCCATTAGCAACCTGTACAGACTTCACAGGTGGAGATGTAAGAGAGTCAATGATAGAAGAGTTACTAGTCATGTGATCAGTAGCCCCTAATCCAAGTGCTAGGATGAGCAGAAATAACAGACAAACCAAAATTACCTTTTTGAGAAGATGCCCGAGACACATGAGAAGCAAAAGATGGAGTAGTGTCTATGGCAGCAACATTTTGAGCAACAGTATTATGAGCAAATTTTTTATTTTTTCTCTCAGCTTGCTTAAGTTTATACCATTCTGGATAGCCATGCTTCTTCCAAAAAACATCAATTGTATGTGTATTCTTATTGCAGTAGGTGCAAAATTGAGACTGAGAGGCTGTAGAATTTCCATTAATGGCAGTGGGAGTGCTCTTTTGAACAGTTAGAGCTGAAGCCCCAAAGAGTGATTCTGCTCCCATTGCAACTTGTCTTTGTAGTTCTCGACGAACCATTGAGTAGATTTCTTCTAATCTTGGTAAAGGAGAAGTACCTAGAACACGGTTGCGAACTTGATCTAACTTATTATCATGCCCAGCAAGAAAAATATAAACTCAATCTTCGGCAATACGATTTCTGTATTTTTCAATATCAGCAGCACATGTCATGTCATTGGGCCGTCAATAATCGAGCTCCATAAAGGTTGAGTTTAATTCGTTGTAATATTCTGCTAGAGGCTGACCATCTTGTTGTAAATAAAAAGTTTTCTTCATTAGTTCATAAACTTCAGAGGAATCTGATACATCAAGATAACTTCTTTTTACAGCATCCCAAACTTCCTTTGTTGTGCCGCATTGTACAAAGTGAGATATCAGATTATCACTCATTGAGTTAATGAGCCAAGATTTTACAAGAAAATCTTCAGCTTCCCATTCATCATAACCTGAATCATCTACTGCTGGTGCAACTTTTTTTCCATTAATATAGCCCATTTTTTCCTTCCAGCAATATGCATCACCAAAATCTTGAACCAAACTCGAAAATTAGTGCCATCCAATTTAATGTGGATGGAAGAAGAAGCATCTTGTATGGTTAGAGTGGAGAGATTCTTGCTGTTAGGAGATTCAACATCAAGTTTGGTTGACATATTATGATGATTAGTGTTTTAGAGAAGAAATTTCAGCAGTGTGGGCTATTGAAAGTGTGACGCCCCCACTTTTCCCAAGGGCGAATCCAAAGATATCGGCAGGACGCCTGCCCAACTTTCACCGAGACTCGGTACAATCTATCATTCAAAATTAGGAATACTTCAAATAACTTCAATATATAATTAAAGTACTCCAAAATATCTCACACTTACAAAAGTTAACTTTCAAGTTTAAATACAACCCAGCGGAATATGTACTATAGCCATACGCTATAATACAACTTAAAATTTCCAAAAGAAAATAATCTAGTACTATTCACGAGCACTTTTGATCTCGATCCCTGTTAAGAAAAATAAAATCGTGGAATGAGCTACACAACCCAGTGAGGTTTCAAGACACTCTAGCAGTTCTAATAAATCAAACAAGTTAGGCATGATACATATTTGGTTCACGATTGCACATTGGCAGATTTATATGAGATGGTTATCATGTTACGAGTAATTTGAGCATATCACAGGTATGGCTCATGGTTGCACGTTGGCACATTAGCATGAAACAGTTATCATTATACAAAATAAACACAAATTGAAGAATACGGTGTTCCAGTGGAACTATTTTGGTCAACTGCACCTTATAACTTTAGAACCTCTCGGTTTGTCTGGCCATCACCTTATCCCTCCAGTGGTAATACTCGAGTATACCAAAATGGTGACTCAGGGTTCCAACCTACCCGACCGATCCCAGTCCTGCCTCGAGTAGGTCAGTAACCAAGGGCAGGGTCCAAGTTCAGCTTAGAGCTAACAACATGTACAAGTAATCAAATAGCTTGGTGAACGGTAAAAATTTATTCTTTTGGTAGGTCGAGTGAGATAAAGTAGACACTCGCCTTAAAATGGTGGACAATTTTATATGAGCAATTACTAGCAACAATTAACACATACACACGTAAGCAATATTTGATAATTTCATGTGAACATATAATTTACGGTAATCAAGCAATCAAATACCAGGTAATCAAGTAGATAGGAAAATGGTAAGTAATTACGGTAAACGGTTAACAGTTGACAGTTAACGGTTAACGGTTAACGGTTAACGGTTAACGATAGTAATCACGGTTAATTGGTAGACATTAGTCATTTTAATAGGCCGCCATTGGCCGTTTCTCACTTTTACCACTTAAGAGTCGAGGAGGTTCACTCCAGCCGACTTATGCAACCATAGCATAATTAATCATTTAAACACTTCACGTAAATATGCAATTCAAGTATTTCATGACGAGTAATTCAAGTATACCTTACTTAAATATGCATGAGTGCGGTAAATACTTGACATGTAGCAGTTAACACTTAATGATCATGGAATAAGCATGTCATAGATTTATTCAAATTACGTACTCCTATATAGAGCACTCACCAGAACAAGAAACAAGTACAAGCATTTGTTTTAGGCGTCTCCCGTAAGATCCTCTTGAACGTTTGAGCAAATTATAATCACTATTACATACTATTGCTTAAAACCCCTACTTATCGAGAAAGATTGCACCCGTGTACAATCTAAGAAAAATTTCACGAAAGCGAGCCTAAATTACTCTCGAATCAGGGCTCAAAAATAGGGTTTTTAAAGCACAAGGGAAATCGAGTTTTCATTTTCGAAATCAAGTATAAAATGTTCAAGTGATATCGAGAAAAGAAGTCTAGTTCCCAAAATTTCATTTTCTAAGAAATTGGCAAATTTCAGCTTTGTGTGTCAAATTTAGAAAAATCATATCTTACAATACGTAGATCCAAAATTGGAAAACTTGGTCCCGTTGGAAACATTTTCCAAAGTACTAAAAGTTCCTAGAATATACTTTTCTAAGATTCAAAATGGAAGACATTCAAAACTCAATTTCGAAACTCAATTAGAGTGGCACAATGTGAAATAGCCTCTCAAATTCGAAACTCAATTAGAGTGGCAATGAAAGTTTAAACCAAAACAAGTGGAACAAGGATTGGAGTTTTGAACGCCAAGATATAGCAGCTCAAAATTGGTCAAAAATCGAGATTGTTAGGCAATTTTCCAGATTTGGAAGTAAATTTTGGTGACTTGTTCATACGTCAAAACAGTCTTAGAATGACACCAAATTGATACATTTCAACTTCCATATGAGAACTACTCCTCTACCAAATTTCACTTAAAAATTCACAAGGGAAGGTAGTTAGCTAAACTACCAAAGTTCAAGGGAATCCGAAGGCAAATCTGTCTTCAAGCTTCCGTTTTCCGTTTTCAAACATTTATCCAATAAAATCATCACAAATCTGGTTCATTTATGTAAACATTGTATAAAAACATCCAAGATACATTTGGTAGGTGGTTAACATCAAGAATTTCGAAACAACAAGTCCCAATCAAAATTTAGGCATCCAACTAGCCAAAAGAGGGTTTTTCATCACTAAGTCAGTTTCGAATTTTGGTCACAACTCACTAAATTCAACTTGGAATTGAGCGTGGTTGGTAGTGTTGAAAACTAGATTCATAAAGCTACAATTTCTTAGCAGAAATCATTTTCAAAATCTATCCGCAATTAGCTCACATTTGAGCATCAATTCGCTGCTCAAAACATAGCTCCCAATGTAGACGTGAAATAGGACAGTCATGTTTAAATGATTGGTATGGACTGCTAAGGTGGAATCAGAATATGAATTTTATACCATTGAAAATTTGGGAATGTCTAGTTTCTAATGGCATAAATGGCACTCAATGTCGACATCGAAGTAAAAAGTTATAGCAAAAAAAAAAAACCACTGCCAGGGCAGTTACGGGAAAAATTTCCAATTTTGCTGATTTCCAAAAACACATCATTTGGCCAACCAAATCATGTTATTTTTTGATGAAACTTTCTACACAATCCACACAACATATATACATCATAACTAAGTCATTAGAACCATGAAAAATCACTCTAAAGGTCACCGACAACACAGGGGCAGAAATGAAAAATTTTCACCTTCACTCTCCTTTGAACTTTCATCTATAATATCACTTATTTACACTAATTTAAGCACTAAACCAATATTAATATCATCAAAACATAAAAAATCAATCCATCCAACCATAGTGGGAGTTCATAGAGTTCACACAACATTTTTCAACATAAATAAGACTACCCACATGAATATCTAAGCTTATAAGTGCAATATAACTTCCATAAGTCAAGATTCAAGGGATTGATCGTTCATTACCTTCTTAGACGATCAAGGCAGAAATTTTCTGTCCAAAGATGCTCAAGAAATGCCGTGGAAATGAAGCTCTTTTGGTAGCTTAAGATGATCACCAAGTACTTAGAAAAGTGTGGTTAAATTTGGTGTGATTTGGTGGAGATTTGATGAAGGAAAAATTGAAGAACTTGGTTGTTTTCCTTCTTGAGATAGCCGGCCAGAAGAGAGCAAGAGAGAGAGAGGCTTTGGTCTGAAATGAAGCTTCCAAGAGGAGCTTTAATGTGTGGCTACGAATAGTTCAAAAGTCAACCCTCTCCCCGCGCGCACAGGCGCGCGTTTCGTGCTCGATTCCTCTCAAATTTATTTTACTTGTGCACTAAACCTCTAACGCACTTGTATTCATACTATTATTATTCTCTCTTAATAGTCCAAAAATAATGGTCTTAAGTCTCTTAATTAAATCGCGTGTGTGAAAACGCGTATCTCCGATTTGTGCGCGGTAGAGTGGAATTTCCAAGAAATTCTTATAACGATAGTACTACTAACTATCACTTGAGTACTTAAACATAAAAATACTTGTTTTTAACACTAATGTATAAGTCTCCAATTTTCCAAACTCACTATATCCTCAAATCGATCACTGTTTCCAAACGCGTATTCACTTTTTTTTTTCACTAAACGAGCTTTCAAAAATTAATTTTCGTAACAAATCATTTTAAAAATACATGTAAGTCATAGTTCCATGTAATAAGGTCTAAAAAGGTTAGAAAATAATATTCGGGGCAAACAGGCAATTAAATATTTAAATAATCTCGTAACAGGAGTTTAAAATAAATACATTTTTACGAGTCCTCACGACTTTTCTTAATCTATTATTGATCATTCTTATTTTTTTAAAATTAATACACTCTCAATTCCAATATAATCTCGAAAAATGTGTACTTGTTGTTTCGAACTAAACGAGTTTTCGAAAAGTAACTTTTCTAACAAAACGCTTTTAAAACATAAGAGGGGCGTTTTCCATATAAATGAATTTTAAATAGTCGAATTAAATAATTAATTAAGCCAGTAAAATAAAATAAAATATGCAAATTTTCGGGTCCTCACAACCTCCCCTCCTTAAAAGAATTTCATTCTCGAAATTTATACCTTCTATGATCTCAGATAACCCTAAACCTTGTTGTGTGATCATGTCATATGTTCTTGCAGATGCCACTGGTCGGTTTTCTCTTCCATTGACTTGCCGAGGGTTAGTTCTATTTCCTCGTTGAGTGGTAGTCTCTCAGGGATACCTCCTTGGACAGTCGTGAATTTTATGGTTGGTACTCCCGCATCCCATACATTTTCGTCCTTTTAGCCAACAGTTTTCTTCGGTATGTTTGTCCTTCCACAATATCCACAGGTCGGACGAGACATTGTGACTTGACTTGCTTGTGAGGTTTCCTTTGATCGTATCTGTCCGACTGGAGTTCCTAGTTATATAGTTCCTTTTGGTTCCTTTATCATGAGTGATGCAGGGAGTAATAGTCTTATACCATCCTCTCCTTTTCTAACTTTGGGTGGTGGTCCAATTTCTCTGGGTCTATTGTCGGATGCATATCTTTTCTTCGCTTGAAAGGCTCTCAGTTGGGATTTTGCACTCTCTACCCTTTGCGCTTTCTCAAGAGCGTCACTAAATGTTTCAATCTGTGCTGCGCCAAGGGCATCTTGGATTTCTAAATCTAATTCATGGATAAACCGTCTTATTCTCTTCCGTTCAGTAGTCACCAATTCTGGAGCATAAGTAGATAATTTCGTGAAGTGTGTTTCGTACTCAGCCACACTTGAAGTTCCTTGATGAAAGTTTATAAAATCGTCTTCTCTCTTTTCTTAGACAAGCGGAGGGAGAAATTTCTCATTAAACTCACGTACAAAGTTTATCCAAATTCTTGGAGTTTGATCTCTTTTTCACTTATTTCTTATAACATTCCACCAGGCTCGGACCGCTCCTTCAAGTTGAAATACAGCAAAAGTGACTTGGCTTTCCTCTGTGTAGTCCATGGCATCAAATATATTTATTTTATTTTCTAACCAATTCTCGGCCACTTCTGGGTTAGACCCTCCAGAAAATTTAGGCGGGAAGAATTTCTAAAACCGCTCTAAAACTCGATCCTCCCCTATCTCTTGGTTTCCACGTTGGTTTTCTTGTCCAACCCCTTGACCCTGTTGAGCTACTAAGAGCTCTAGTATATCCGTCATGCGAGTTAAAACTACTCTCATTTAGTCATTTCCTTTCCCAGCACTTGGCTCGGCATTTTGATCAATATCAGACTCATTATCTACTCTTTGATTTCGGGGTTGTCTAGGTTGAGGTCCCTTTCGTTGTCCTTTAGTTTTCATGTTCACAGCTAATCTATATGCATATGTATAAACCTCACACCAACCTATAATTGAACTATGCACACATACTAGTAACAACTTTTAAAGAAAAGGAAATCACTTACACAAATAACATTATCACTATGCAAGTAAACACAAACTAGAGCTCATTAAATCATAACACAAGTTTTAGTCAAGTAAAATTCATATCAAGTCAAAGTCAATAAACAAAAATAAACAAGTGATTATCAAAAGTACATTCATCTCCAGGGCACAAACTCTTAAGTTGTACTCCCATCATCCCACTACGAAAGATCACAAATAGTGTTTCACTAGATTAATTGGAACTAAATGATTCCCGTTCCCTAACATGTTCAACTTCAATCCCAACACAAGGATTTTCTAGGCTACAATCTTCTCTGCATCCCACTCTTAATTATTGTACTGTCATGGCCAAACAATTATTGGTTTCCTATAACCATTCACGTGAAACATCGATTCATTCTTATTCCCCACAAATGGAGATCTCAAGTCCTTAGAATTGCCCTCAACTTCGAAGTACTCGGGTATAAGAATCCGAAATAAGGTAATTCACAACTCGAGCCGGCCGGTCCCAAGAGTAAATCACCACATTCGAGATTCCTATCCAACATACATATCAAATTTCCTCCAAGGATCAAGATAAAGGTTTTACAACATATCACATTCATGATTCACATCTTACATTTCTAGAAGGGCACTTAAGCCTTTACTCAATCACATAGTAAGGACCATAACACCACTTGATTCAATCTTGTCCCGTGTAGAGACCACGTGAAGTGGCATTGATTTTTGTCCCTACAAATAGTCATTTAACTTTCAAATCAGTCCCACAATCTGACATTCTAAACTTTTAAACTTAGGACACACTACAAAGATCTAAAACCTAAGCTCTGATACCAACTGTGATCCCCCCACTTCTCCCAAGGGCGAACCCAAAGGTATCGATGGGATGCCTGCCCAACTCTCACCAGGACTCGGTACAATCTATCATTCAAAACTAGGAATACTTCAAATAACTTCAATATATAATTAAAGTATTTCAAAATATCTCACACTTACAATTAGTTAACTTTCAATCTTAAATACAATCCAGTGGAATATGTACTATATCCATCCGCTATAATACAACTTAAAGTTTTCAAAAGAAAATAATCTAATACTATTCACGAACACTCTTGGTCTCGAGTCCTGTTAAGTAAAACAAAATCGTAGAATGAACTACACAGCCCAATGAGGTTCCAAGACACTCTAGCAGTTCTAATAAATCAAACAAGTTAGGCATGATAGATATTTGGTTCACGATTGTACATTGACACATTTATATGAGACGGTTATCATGTTACGAGTAATTTGAGCATATCACAGGTATGGCTCATGGTTGCACGTTGACACATTAGCATGAAACAGTTATCATTATGCAAAATAAACATACATTGAAGGATACGGTGTTCCAATAGAACCATTTCGGTCAACTGCACATTATAACTTCATAATCCCTCGGTTTGTCTGGTCATCACGTTATCCCTCCAGTGGTAATATTCGAGTATATCGAAACGGTGGTCCAGGGTTCCAACCTACCCGACCGAGCCCAATCCTGGCTCGAGTAGGTCAGTAACCAAGAGCAGGGCCCAAGTTCAGCTTAGAGTTTACAACATGCACAAGTAATCAAATAGTTTGGCGAACAGTAAAAATTTATTCTTTTGGTAGGTCGAGTGAGATAAAGTACACACTCGCCTTAAAATGGTGGACAATTTCATATGAGCAATTACTAGCAACAATTAACACATACACACGTAAGCAATATCTGATAATTTCATGTGAACATGTAATTTACGGTAATCAAGTACCAGATAATCAAGTAGATAGAAAAACGGTAAGTAATTACGGTAAATGGTTAACGGTTGACAGTTAACGGTTAACGGTAGTAATCACGATTAATTGGTAGACATTAGTCATTTTAATAGGCCGCCATTGGCCGTTTCTCACTTTTACCACTTAAGAATCGAGGAGATTCACTCCAGCCGACTTATACAGCCATAGCATAATTAATCATTTAAACACTTCACGTAAATATGCAATTCAAGCATTTCATGTCGAGTAATTCAAGTATACCTTACTTAAATATGCATGAGTGCGGTAAATACTTGACATGTAGCACTTAACACTTAATGATCATGGAATAAGCATGTCATAGACTTATTCAAATTACGTACTCCTATATGGAACACTCACCAGAACAAGAAACAAGTACAAGCATTTGTTTTAGGCGTCTCTCGTGAGATCCTCTTAAAGGTCCTCTTGAGCGCCTGAGCAAATAACAATCACTATTATATACTATCGCTTAAAACCCCTATTTATCGAGAAAGATTGCACCCGTGTACAATCTAAGAAAAATTTCATGAAAACGAGCCTAAATTACTCGCGAATCAGGGCTTAAAAATGGGGATTTTAAAGCACAAGGAAAATCAAGTTTTCATCTTCGAAATCAAGTATAAAATGTTCAAGTGATATCGAGAAAAGAAGTCAAGTTCCCAAAATTTCATTTTCTAAGAAATTGGCAAATTTCAGCTTTGTGTGTCAAATTTAGAAAAATCATATTTTGCACTCCGTAGATCCAAAATTGGAAAACTTGATACCGTTGGAAACTTTTTCCAAAATATTAAAATTTCCTAGAATACACTTTTCTAAGATTCAAAATGGAAGACATTCAAAATTCGGCTCAAAGTTACTATTTTGAAATGCCAAGACAGATTTGGGTTGATTTTCGGCAAAGTTTGAAAATTTAGCAAAATTCACACAATGTGAAATAACCTCTCAAATTCGAAACTCAATTAGAGTCGCAATCATAGTTTAAACCAAAATAAGCGGAACAAGGATTGGAGTTTTGAGCGCCAAGATATAGCAGCTCAAAGTTGGTCAAAAATCGAGATTGTTAGGCAATTTTCCAGATTTGGAAGTAAACTTTGGTAACTTGTTCGTACGTCAAAACAGTCTTAGAATGACACCAAAATTGATACATTTTAACTTCCATATGAGAACTATTCCTCTACCAAATTTCACTTAAAAATTCACAAGGGAAGGTAGTTAGCTAAACTACCAAATTTCAAGGGAATCCGAAAGCAAATCTGTCTTCAAGCTTTCGTTTTCTATTTTCAAACATTTAGCCAATGAAATTATCTCAAATCTGGTTCATTTATGTAGACATTGTCTAAAAACATCCAAGATACATTTTGGTAGGTGGTTAACACCAAGAATTTCGAAACAACAAGTCCTAATCAAAATTTAGGCATCCAACTAGGCAAAAGAGGGTTTTTCATCACTAAGTCAGTTTCGAATTTTGGTCACAACTCACTCAATTCAACTTGAATTGAGCGTGGTTGGTGGTGTTGAAAACTAGATTCATAAAGTTACAATTTCTTAGAAGAAATCATTTTCAAAATCGGTCCACAACTAGCTCACATTTGAGCATCAATTCGCTGCTCAAAACAGAGCTCCCAGTGTAGACATGAAACAGGACAGTCATGTTTAAACGATTGGTACGGACTGCTAAGGTAGAATCAGAATGTATGTTTTATACCGTTGGAAATCTGGGAATGTCTAGTTTCCAGTGCCACAAACGGTACTCAATTTCAACATCGGAGTAAAAAGTTATAGCCAAAACAAAAACACTCCCAGGGCAGTTACGGGAAAAATTTTCAGTTTTGCTGATTTCTGAAAACACATCATTTGACCAACCAAATCACGTTATTTTTTGATGAAACTTTCTACACAACCCACACAACATATATACATCATAATCAAGTCATTAGAACCACGAAAAATCACTCTAAAGGTCACCAACAACACAGGGGCAGAAATGGAAAATTTTCACCTTCACTCCCCTTTGAACTTTCATCCATAATATCACGCATTTACACTAATTTAAGCACAAAACTAACATTAATATCATCAAAACATAACAAATCAATCCATCCATCCATAGTGGGAGTTCATAGAGCCCCACAACATTTTTCAACATAAATAAGGCTACCCACATGAATATCTAAACTTATAAGTGCAGTACAACTTTCATAAGTCAAAATTCAAAGGGTTGATCATTCATTACCTTCTTAGACGATCAAGGCAGAAATTTTTGGTCCAAAAATGCTCAAGAAAAGCCGTGGCAATGAAGCTCTTTTGGTAGCTTAAGATGATCACAAAGTACTTAGTAAAGTGTGGTTAATTTTGGTGTGATTTGGTGGAGATTTGATGAAGGAAAAATTGAAGATCTTGGTTGTTTTCCTTCTTGAGATAGCCAGCCAGAAGAGAGCAAGAGAGAGAGAGGTTTTGGTCTAAAATGAAGCTTCCAAGAGAAGCTTTAATGTGTGGCTACAATTCGTTCAAAAGTCAACCCTCTCCCTGCGCGCGCACATGCGCGTTTCGTGCTCGATTCCTCTCGAATTTATTTCACTTGTGCACTAAACCTCTAATGCAGTTGTATTCATACTATTATTATTCATTCTTAATAGTCTAAAAATAATGGTCTTAAGTCCCTCAATTAAATCGCGCGTGTGAAAACGCGTACCTCCGATTTGTGCGCGGTAGAGTGGAATTTTCAAAAAATTCTTATAACGATAGTACTACTAACTATCACTTGAGTACTTAAACATAAAAATACCTATTTTTAAGACTAATGTATAAGTCTCCAATTTTTCAAACTCACTATATCCTCAAATCGATCACTGTCTCCAAATGCGTATTCACTTTTTTTTTTACTAAACGAGCTTCCAAAAATTAATTTTCGTAACAAATCATTTTAAAAATACATGTAAGTCATAGTTCCATGTAATTGGGTCTAAAAAGGTTAGAAAATAATATTCGGGGGCAAACAGACAATTAAATATTTAAATAAGCTCGTAACAGGAGTTTAAAATAAATACATTTTTTCGAGTCCTCATGATTTTTTTAATCTACTATTGATCATTCTTATATTTTCAAAATTAATACACTCTCAATTCAAATATAGTCTCGTAAAACGTGTACTTGTTGTTCCGAACTAAACGAGTTTTCAAAAAGTAACTTTTCTTGCAAAATGCTTTAAAAACATAAGAGGGGCGTTTTTCCATATAAATGAATTTTAAATAGTCGAATTAAATAATTAATTAAGCCAGTGAAATAAAATAAAATAAGGAAATTTTCGGGTTCTCACAGAAAGAATGGCTGGAATTTTCAGTGAAGTGGAGAGCAAGGAAAAACACCAAGGCTCTGATAACATGTTATTAAATATACTAAAAAGTATATCTTTCATATATTTTATTGATCTATTTATACAAGTAACTAGGTTAAATGGTCAGCCATGTACAGCTGTATATAGTCTGTAATTACAGACTATATACAGCTGTATTCTTAGACTAATCACAGCTAATTCCTACCAACTAGTTGCTTAAGTGTTGTAGATATTAGTAGTCATTGATATAAGTTTTTAATGCAAATTAGAATGGTGTAAATTGAAGATGAAAACTGTGCTTTTTTACCTTTTCCTAATTTAATGTGCCCAAGCACTTGCAAGTTTAGATGTTCATCACTTAATTACATGTGGTGCTGAACCTGTTTGGCTGGTTATAAACGGTGTAAATATCAACTCACATGATGTATTTTTTGGAACTTTCTAGTGCTCGATGGCACATTTTTTCTTTCCCTGGGGCTGTTTTTGCTTTCCTTATTCTACAGTTTTAGATGAATTATTTGTTGTTGCATTTTTCAGCTGATGTTCCTCTATCGATCTATTGTGAATTGTAGATTGATGGCTCGATTGAGAATTCACATGGCCCAAACCAAACTGGCACAGAAAATTATGAACAATTTGCTCTCGGGCCAGTTATCTATATCAAAGACTTCAAGACCGGTTGCTTATTCGAGAGATCAGTGAAAAAAAATAGTACTTGTCTGCAGTTAGTTTCTAAGACGTCAAAGAAAGATGATCTTAGTACGAGATAAGCCAGTATTGATAGCAGTGACAAAGATTCATCATTTGCTTTGCAAGTCAACAATTTGGAAAAGCAGCTGCAAGCTTGGAAACAAATTCCAGATCGACCGATCGATTCTACCCCATACATACATAAGGTACTGTATGTGAACTATAGATACTACATTACTTTACTCGGTTCTTAAATCAAAATTTGAGAGAATTTGGTGAGTGACTGCATAAAATTTTGATTTAGCCTTTGGTTAGATGTTGAATGGTCAGTTTGCCTTATTCTGAATATGATGAATGATTTAGAACTTCAGGCTTTTGATGTGGTCTATTAAGGTTAGGAACACATTCATGCTGGTTAGTGTTGCTAAAGGATGTCTTCGCAACTTGAATGCGAAAGTCAATATTGGGCTGCCTCTAGATGCTAGACAATTGATCCTGATAACAAAAGGTTATTCAAGATCATTAAGATGGGATTATCAACTCAAATAATTCGTCAATGTATTTCTTTGTGATCATCTCCCACTTAACTGTCGGAGAAGATGGGGATTACAAGTGTATAGAACCTATTACAAAGCTATTATCAAAAAAATTTCAAGAACTTGACTAAACTAATTTTTTGGGAATTCAAAAGAGTTTCCAAGGCATGTGATCACTCTAAGGTGTTATTTGCCCCCACTATCTTGCCTAACCAGATTGAGATGGCAAATTACCTCTAAGATACAATGGAAATGAAAATTATTATATAGCAAGTTTAATCTTAGTTTTCACAAGAAAGGGATGCAAGAAGTTGATTTTGCAAATTTAACATACCTTAAGCACAAGTTGCCACAAGAGAGGTATTAACCTCTATTTGTAGGCAATTCAAGAGCAAAAGTACATGAACTTCACTTAATGTCCATTTATGAATTTAGTACTTCAAGTACATGAATTGAATGGTTCCATAAATGAACTAGTGAACTTGAGAACATACATTAATGTACCAATAAATCTTATACGAAATTCATGAATCAAACATCTAGAATTGAAATTGAAAGATCATGTCACAAGTAATGATCATTTTCATACTACAAACTAATTTTCAACATTAACTCTCAAATTTAGAGCTGAGTACGGAGGTTTCTCTGGTGATCAAGTTTAATTTACCAAGAAGGGCGATTGAATTAAATATTTGAACTGATTTTTGAGCATCTGGCTACCAGATTTTCACATATCAGCCTCTGCCTATAGAACAAGGAAAAAACGACGAACAAAGTCCACAATGTTCAATTTTCACGAAGAACACAACTTCAACTCCTTCCAGCGGAGCCACATACAAGCAAGTGGGGTCAGTTGACCCCACTTAACTTTGAAAAATTAGTTCTTAGACTTAAGAAGTTTGGAAAATTTTAAAGTTGCATCTTATGTGACCCCACTATATTTTATCAAATTCTCTTTCCCATATACATTGACCCCAAAAAATTGAAAATTCATATTCTTACCATCACAATAATTTCAAATTATCCATGGAAGTTAGTTCAAGAATGACTTCATTTAAAATTTCCAAACACAAGGGGTCAACTTTATTGAGTGGAGTGTTCAATTCTCTAAATCATTTTTTTTCAAACTTCAAAGTCTTCAAAAACAAGAATTATTCAAGTGGGCGGTAAACTTTTTATTTATAATACGAAATTAAGTTATTATGATTTTTATTTATAATAGGGTAAAGATAAATTTTATAAAAGAAACCTATAGAAGATCAAGTTGATGGTAATTCACAAATTATTTTAAAAAATTCAAGAGGTTCAGTTACGTATATTGAAAAAGATGTATTTAACAAAATTGATAATGAATTGATTTTGCAACATTTTTTTTTAAAAAAAAGAGTACTCATAGGGTACAATTATAATCTGTATATAATGTTAGTAGTTTTTATTTTTTTAAAATAAATTTTACTGTACTAAAATTTGACCCCACTTACCATGGGGTCTTAGCTCCGCCCCTAACTCCTTCATATAGCATCGATGAGGATGGAGGGGGAAACACATGTAATCTATTTTTTTTTTATACTATACCAGATTAAGGGGTTGCAGTAACTTATTAAAAAGTACTTCCCTAGTAGAGCTTTAAATATTAGTACTTATTAACTGTTTAAGTACTTTTAAATATATTGTTTGGAGATATAGTTCAATAAGTACTTATTGTATTGGATAATGTGTAATTTGAAAATTTTTAAAAGTATTTATCTCTTTATTTGGTTCATAATATAGGATAAACTAATTAAATTTGATGTTTTATTTTTTATATCACAAAAAATATTCTAAAAGCATCAAATTTGAATTTTTGCTAAAAGTGATTTTAACACCAAAAGCTCTACTCCTAATTTTATAAGATAATGTTCACTAAACACTTTAAAAGTACTTTTAGTACATAAAAGTGCTTTTTTATCAAAAGCACTGCAATCCCAAACGAGCTGAAATGTACAAGTATGAAAATTACAAGTTACACCAGTGGTTATTCTTGCATTATAAGGAGCCATTTTATGTGTGTTACAAAAGTAAACTTTCTCAGACCATTTCTACACTTTCATTCTACATGTTAATAAAAAACTGTTAGCATTGATTTAGATTTTACGAGGCTAACGAATGTTTGACACTGTTGTGCTAATTATAATATAAGTTTTTTTTTTTTTTTTTGGCAAACCCTATACACGGGAGAGGGATGTCAGCCTGAATTTATTAATAAAATTAAAAAGTACCGATGGAGGAAGACATGAAACCTTACCTCCAAAATTACATGACTATTTGGAACGAAAGAAAATTTTAAAAAAAATAAAAGAAAAAGGACAATGTTCTCAAAACTAACGTCTTCTAACAAGAGTATTGACCCATCTGATCAAGTTTCAAATCTCTTTTTTTTTTTTTTATTTATTTTATTATTTTATAAAAATTTCGGCAGAGTTTCCCCTTAAAAAAGGACGAAACTCCCTGCCATCAAACCACAATTTGACAATAAATTTACAAGCTAGTGAAAGTTTAAGCATTTAAAAACTGAAATTAAGATTAAATCTTCATTTTTCCATATCAGGATGTCTTCCAGTGAATCTGAAGGATGATCTTTGAAGATTTTAGCAGTCAATCTTCCTCCCTTGATGTCCTTCTAACCGCCATTTTCACCTTCATTGGCCTTTTCTGCTTCTTATTCCAATTCATGCCAGACACCGTGTACGAAACGTAGGAAATCCTAATCGATCTAATCTAATAGCCCCCCTAACCAATTGCGGCAATTCTGAGAATGTATTAAACACATGACCTGCACTAGAATCAGCACCAAAATTTGCCAAATGATCTGCAGGTGCGTTTGCTTCCCTGTAGCAGTGTGTGATCGATGTGAAATATTGCTTGAACATCATCAACTCATCCAGATCTCTCTGTAAACGCCAAGGACAAGCACTAGTCCCTTGAACAATGTGAACCAGGGTGAGAGAATCCGCCTCTAAGTGTAACTCCAAGCACCCTCGAATCACACAATGTCTAACGCCCCATAGCAACGCTCGAAGTTCCGCCTGCATGCTGGTTATCACCCCGAAGGGCTCCGCGTAGCCGAATACAAAATTTCCTCGACTATCCCGCACAAGCCCACCCCCCCCACTCCTTCCTGGGTTCCCCCGAGAACATCCATCTGAATTCAACTTATAGCCTCTACGTGGAGTTACCCAGTAAACTGGCCTAATAACCATCCGCCTTTGATGACTACCTAATTCGAGAAGCAACCCTTCCCATGTAGGGGCAGAAGGCTGCACCCCCGGGAACCGTGACTGAAGGAAATCATGCAGAAACTGAACAATCCGATTCACCGTAGGCCTGATCCTCATCTTCCGACCTTCAAACACCCCTTCATTCCTAGCCTTCCATAAAACCCAGCATACCACCGAAGGAAGTATATTATGCAAAAACTTTACACGATCATTAGTCCCCCTCCTTAACCAACAAGACCACACCATATGACGCACTGTATGCACCCCACTAAACTCACCAGCAGTACTCTCGAAGTGTCGCCAGACCAATCGTGCCCCTTCTCCTGAGCAAAACACATGATTCAAATCCTCCTCCTGGGGATTCTGACAACACAAGCATCTAGATGGGCCACAAACCCCAAACCTCTTTAGGCGATCCATAAGAGGGAGCCTCCCCTGTAGTAGTCGCAGCATAAAGAAAGAAACCTTGACTGGAAGACCCTGCTGCCATATACGACCAAAAAGCCAAGAATTGTCATTGGATTGACGGATCAATGAGTAAGCCGATGCAGTGGAAAAAACACCCGAGTTCGTCAATGCCCATACCATTGTATCATTTCCCCTATCGGTAGGAGGGTCAATCTCCAAAACCTGCGTAACCAATTCTCCATCCAAGAATTGATGGAGCATGTCCACATTCCAAGCCCGCCGATCTACAAAATCAACCACCGAATGATCATGGAAGACCTCAACCTTGTCACAAAGCGCACCTGACCCCATCCAATTATCATGCCAAAAGTCCAAAGCCCCCTCCCGAACTACCCAGCTAATATTATCCTCCCCAAAACGCTGCATTGTAACCATCCTCTGCCAAACTTGGGATCCCGGATGCCCAATATCAGCAAGACAAGGGTGATGACCTGCACAATACTTCTGGGACATAAACTTTGCCCATAATGATTGTTGTTGTCGAAATTTCCACCAGAGTTTAATGGAAAATGAGTCGTAGACCTGTTTCAAACCCCGCAGGCCTACACCCCCTTCATCCTTCGGCCGACACAAATCTGCCCAACGTATCCAATGGAATTTATCCCCGAAATTCGAAGATCCCCACAAGAACTTGGCGAACAATTTCTCTATGACCATCAACATCCCTTTTGGAGGGGACGCGGCTGCCAGCAAGTGAATTGGCATAGAGGATAACACGCTCTGAATCAACACCACCCTGCCTCCTAGTGATAATATCTGGTTTTTCCAACTCAAAATCCGATTCGCCACCGCATTGTATATATCCGTATAGTAAACCTTCTTGCTCCTTCCGGTATACAAGGGACAACCAAGGTACCGTATTGGAAAGTCGCATTTATTATACCCTAGTATCTGGTTAACAACCGCTGCCCTCTGAGATGGTGCCCGTGGATGAGTAAGGAAACAACTCTTCTGAGGGTTGATTCGCTGACCTGATGCCTCATTATAATCATCCAAAACCCGTTTAATCAGACGTAGGGATGACTTGGCCCCACTGGAAAAGATAATCACGTCATCGGCGAATGCCAAATGCGTAATTATAGAACAATGAGGAGGAACTTTGAACGGAGTAAATCCTCTTTGTGTGGGTAGCGTGTTGAGGGTTCTAGACAGCACCTCAGCTCCGATAACGAATAAGGCTGGTGAAATTGGATCCCCTTGCCGTAAACCCCGTGAAGATCTGAAAAAGCCGTTTGAACCACCATTAACAAGTACCGAGAACCACACATTCGATATTAAGCGCCAAATCATGTCTATCCAGGTCTCACTGAATCCGAAATATCGTAGCACCTGTAGGAGAAAGGGCCATGAGACTTTATCATAAGCCTTCATCATGTCTAACTTGATGACCACATTGCCACCCCGATTTGATTTCCCGATATCGGCTACTAACTCCTGAGCTAACAAGAAATTATCTGTAATCTGCCTCCCTTGGACAAACCCGCTTTGCTGTGGAGATATAATCCGGGGTAATATCATCGCCAACCTTGCCGATAACAGCTTGGAGATGATTTTGTTAGTAAAGTTGCACAGACTGATTGGACGAAAATGCTTAAAATCTTGGGGGTTCTCCACTTTTGGCAGCAACACAATTGAGGTAGCCGTGATACTCCTAGGTAGTTCAGCACCGCAGAAAAAGCTGACAACCGCCCGGTATAAATCCGATGCCACTACCTCCCAAGCAAAGGTAAAGAATTTCCCTGTAAACCCGTCCGGGCCGGCTGCGCTCTCTCCATCCATAGCAAAGACTATGTCTTTAACTTCTGTAAGAGATGGAATGTCCGTTAACCGTGAGTTTTCCTGGTCTGTTATCAGTTTAGGTATGATCTCCAGACCGGTAAGGGAGGGAAGATCCCCCTCTGCCGTGAAAAGATCCTTAAAGAAACCCACCGCTGCCTCCCCAATTTGGCATTCCCCCTCGATCCACTCTCCAGCAGTACCCCTGACTCGATGAATTACTGCCCTACGTCTCCTTTCCGTAACCAAGGAGTGGAAATATTTGGTGTTCCTATCTCCGTCCGAAAGCCACTTAACCTGCGCCTTTTGTCTCCAAAAACCCTCCTCAACTACAAGCGCTCGGCGCAATCGAGCCCGAGCATGATGTAACTCGCTCCGTCGCTGCTCAGTAGGATCGAGGTCGTATGCTGTCTCAGACTCGGTTACCACACGCTCTGCACTACGTACCCCTTCAAAAATATCCCCCAAATGTCGTCCTAGACCACTGCTTGAGGGCATTTTTAACATTCCTCAACTTCGATGCCAATACTTGCAAAGGAGAGCCATTGACTGGATGAACCCAACAGTCCTTGATAACCCCCAGAAAATCAGGATGAGTGGTCCAGATGTTTAAGAAACGAAACGGCTTGGGTTTATTGTCTAGCCTCGTATCCACCGATAGCAACAAGGGAGCATGATCCGACGGGTCACGGCCTAAATGTTGCACCATGAATTGGTACGGTAGCTCCATTGCACTCCCACACAGAAGTAAGCGATCCAGACGCTTCCAGATCCGCGCCGTTCCCGAACGATTATTACACCATGTAAACCTTGACCCAGAGAATCCCGCATCACTGACACCAGCTAGCGCCATAAAATTCAGAAAGTCTGATCCCTCCGACGGTCTAAATGGCAATCCACCCCTCTTCTCCTCTGTATTTGTGACCACATTGAAATCCCCCACCAAAAACCAAGGATTGAAGGCGGGTTTATCCTGCAAAAGTGCATTCCACAAATCCTCTATGTCCTGCTGCGTACACTTCGCGTGTATACAAGACAAAATAATGGAGTCTTGGAAAAGATGAGATTGTACTCTAATAGTTATATGTTGGGGAGACTCCCCTGTAATCTGACACGTAAACAATGACCGGTAGAAAATCCAAACAGAACCCCAATGATTGAACATGCAACAATCCATCCCCAATTTAATTCTAATATCAGTAATTGACTCCACCCTCAACTTAGGTTCAACAACAACCACCAATTGAAGATCATACAATTTAATAAGTTTCCTTAACCGCCTTAAATTAGGAGCACGAGCTACCCCTCTTATATTCCAAAAAAGTAACTTAA
The DNA here is from genome assembly GCF_036785885.1 of Coffea arabica. NCBI lineage: Eukaryota > Viridiplantae > Streptophyta > Magnoliopsida > Gentianales > Rubiaceae > Coffea > Coffea arabica. The sequence continues at coordinate 44,850,501 of NC_092317.1, forward strand.
TCATCAGAAAGGACAGAAAAAGAATTTGTTGAAGAACTAACCATGGAGCGTAGTGTTCTATCTGACGGGAGACCAACCCGGAGACCACGCGACCTTGCATCCATTCGCTCCTTACGAACAACTTCTTCTAGTTCCAGGGTACCCCCCGTGTCTATATGCCCGGTCTCTAGTGATGACTCTTCTTGTCTGATAAGATCCTTGCCCCTAGGGGAGAGGGTACCGACCCTTCGTTGAGTATCTTGTATGTCTTCAACTTGCCCCTCAACAGAACGTACGACCACCCTCGCGGGCAACCCACTCCCCACATCTTCAGAACGTTCCTCTCCTTTGTCATGTGGCAGCACCACCTCGATACCTTCTACCGCCACCGTCCCATAATCCTCCTCCATTTTCCTCTCCTGCTGCGCTGGTATAGTAGCACAGGACTGCTGCACCTGGTCACCTTGCTCAGCTTCGTGAGGCGTACCACCTATTAACTGATCGTGAGCAACTAGCGCTTTGCCAGTCACAGTCTCATTAACTTCTCCCTTTGCCCCATCAATTACTGCCGCATCTTGTATCAATACCGATGGCCTTTCTCCATTACCCTCCAAAGGGCCATCAGGCATGTCTGTATTCGACGTCTCTGCCAACCGTAGTTGTGTTGTTCCAGTAGTCTTGGTATGGTGACCAGATGCTCCTCGCAACTCGGGCTTTAAAACATGACAAGTCTCCACATCGTGACCTTGGCGGAAACAATGTGAGCAGTACCTTGGAAGGTTCTCCACCACCAGCTCTTGCCAAAAACCAGCATGATTTCCATTGCCAATCCAAACCCGCGACGGTGTCGAACGCAACAAATCCATCTCAACACACACCCGTGCAACACTTGGCCGTGACACTGCAAGGGTAGCCGCATCAACTAGCAAAGGGTTACCTACCATAGACGCAATCTGGAAAATCACCTCCTTATTGAAAAAGTGCAGCGGGAGTTTTGGTAATTGAAGCCAGAGCGGAACCACCGACGACTCCCTGTCAACATGGAAGTCCGTGGTCCATTTGAATACTCTCATGGGGAAGGAAGACACATACCAGATCCTCCTAAACCATACACGATGGAAATCAGCTTCATTGTTCAACTGAATTAACACATGTCTTACGTCCAACAAGCCCACCACCGGGTTCTCACGTAAATCCAGCGATGCAATGAACTTCCTCACCTCCTCCAACTTCGGTCTACGTCTAGAGAATTTCCCAATCAATGCGAAACGAAATGGACTGGCTAGAGCTTCGACCGCTGCCTGTGGGAAAATCAACGCAGGTTCCCCTTTGTGTGTAGCCTCCTGTGCCGCAAAGGATAGCGTCGGCTGCTGTGAATTCTTCGTGAACAACTCTGAAAAGGATTTGCGTTGAAAGGTAGGAGGGGCAGGCTGCCCTCCATCAGGTGGGCAGATGGCAGCCATGGACTGCCGCACCACTACCCAAGCCGTTCCTTGGAATTAGCACAAAATCCTTAAAGAATGTAGAACTTTTTTCTATTGAACCGGAATGGATTTCACCTTTGGCTAGAAAAAAAAAAATTATTATCATGAAGATGATGATTGCTAGTGTTTGAACGAGGTAGAGATGATGGGCTGATGACTATACTTGGAGGCATGAACTAGCAGCCAAGGCGTTGAACGAATTTTGAACTTAGTTTGAAAGAGGCAATTTATCAAACAGCTGATGGGTTATAAAAAACCTTTATTATTTTGCATGAATTGTAAAGATAGCAGCCCGCAAAATTTTTGCAACAAAGATATTTTGATGAAACTATAGTAATGAACTCACCAGAAAGTTAAATCTCATTGACAAAGATATTTAACTGTCTAGTTGGGTGCAAATTGGGCATTGCTAGTTTCGAGAGTGCAATTGAAATTCTCTTCCTTTGGAGGTACACGTGAGATGCGGACATGAACTAGGAAAGAGTCTTGCAAACGTAATTGGAATGACAAACGTTGGGATTAACATAACATTATGGATCTTCACTAAAATCAATTCTCATTGACTCTGTGGTAGATATTCTTCAAATGGAACAAGGACCTGTAACTATTATAAATGCTGAGATTCATCATAAAACTTCGTCAGGAAATTATACCAATAGCAAATAACAATATGTAAAGCCAGACTCAGTACATCACTACATAGGTTGACATCCAAGTCGAATATTAATAGTGGCGAAGTAATCCAAGTAGTGCTGTTGTTCCCCATTAGTTCAAGCATTAAGGCAATTTAGGACCTTTGGTGTCGTCTAGGACCACTTTCAAAGCTCCTAGTAAGGGGGAAAAAAAAAAGGCAAGAAAAGAAGGCATCAGCCATTAAAGTGCGTCTGAGATTTAGAGTAATAAAAGAAAGATACTTTTGTCTCCGATTCCTTCTTTTTCACGACTTATTTTCCCTTCATTATTTTCTGCCGCAAATTTATTTTTTTTCTTCAAATTTGTGTTAGTTAAAAAATTTCAACAAGGAGTATTGAATCAGATATACTTCAGCTATGCATATTTTTAAGCCAATGCTTTAAACTTTACTTTAGAGTTCAAACATAATTTCTGTTTCACCCAATAAATTAACTAGTGAAATGACACTAAAGAAAACCATTTGTAGTACTACTATTCACGAGTAGTGATTCCATCAATATAATGAAAACAACATTCATTAAAATAACTTATACTAATCGTGAAGAAAGCTCATGATAATGTATTGCTAACTTGCCACTACAATTCAAGCTAATGCTAAAAAAAGACAGCACTAAACTTGCCTTGCCAATAAAAGAAAGGGTTAATTGCACTTTATCCCCTTTAGGTATGGACCGTTTCTCACTTTACCCTCCCCCAACATTTGTTTTTCCTCAGTTTACCCCCTTTATAAGTCCAGCTAAGCAAATTCACCGTTAGAAATTTGAACATGCCGAAATTGTCACCGGAAATAGCCGTTTCCTTTGGATGACTAAGATGCCCCTCGATTAGTTATAAAAGAGGGGGTGTCTGATGCTTCCATCCAAGCGAACTTTTTTTTTTTTCTTTTTAGCATATCCAGCAGCACCTAAAAGTTTTCTTTGTCAACCAAAAGCATCATAAAAATGTCACAATGTTGTTCAAATAACATTGAAAGACTACCCCAAAAATGTGTCGATGCGGTAAAGAGGCACCATTGTGCACCTCTTGGACACTTGAAAATCCAGGAAGAAGATTTTATGACTGTTCAAATTACAATGTAAGAATTTTCATTAATAATTTGTTATTATTGTCTTTAATTTTGCTCTGTACATGAATAAGTCAAAAAGAGTTTTAGACAGCCATATTTTTTTTTATTCAGAACGGGCAGGCATGTGGACACTTTTCATGGGTAGATCCTGAAGTTTGTAGCAAAGCTAAAAAAGTAAGTGCAGTGCTGCAATCTAGACTGTTGTAGCAAAGGGATGTACTTGCACTGGGAGCATGAAGAATTGGCAAATGAGCATGAAAAGCAGATATGCAGCCTTAGAAACAGAAGTCTACGTTTTACAAGCTGAAAACCAAGAGCTTTAGCAACAATACATAATTGTCAAAGCTGCTCAATCTTCATCATGGAGAAAAACACTAGCCATTACATTTCTGACTGCTAGCATTATGTATATGTACTCTATTTCTGAATCAAAAGGCAAGAAAAAATTGTTTTATCTACCATAGTTGTAAGCAAATTTGTATGAACTAGGAGGGGATCACCGCGCGATGCGCGGTGTTAATTTCATGTTGTCCAGAAAATGCCCAGATTTTCAAGTGAAAATATCATAAATCGTATGTATTGCATTTAGGTTATTTGGTTATAAAATGATTAAGCTTGTAAATAAGCAAGGCTGTAAGAAAAAATTTGACCACTGCATTTATGTTGTTGCATGCTTAATTTCATTGCAATGCAGGCATATTTAGCAGGAACGTACAGTGCGCTTCAATGGAAAAAATAATTCGACTATGTCTGATGAAAAGCTCCAAGAGAAAAGCGAATTTTGTTTATAGAGAAAACCATACTGCAGAAGTTAGGTACAAGCAGGACAATTAGAATAAATTTTGAAGATGCAAGACCATGGAAAAACTCTCTCGACTCCATTATCATCAAAAATTAAAACTGTGAAGGTAGTTGATGATTCTGGAATGAAGACAAGGACTTCATTATGCTGCAATTGATGTTGAAGAACGAAGTTTCGCCAATTTGTTTTTAGCTTTTTCCCTTTTACACCAATCTCTGTAAGTTTCTCTCCAGTCCTAATAAGAAGCATTGGGGTTCTTTGTCCATTAACGAAGTGATCGACAAATCTTGGGATTTTCTAATGGGAATGAATGAAAGACAGATTGGAGAACACAATATATAGAGCTCTTTTAAAGAAATACAGTAAGAGAGGAAGAACGAAATAGTGCAAGGATAGGCTACCAATGTGTTTGGGGTTGCTGTATTAAAGGTTTGATAGAAGGAAACCGAATCAATGAGATTTTGGGTTAAATCCGATTTTATTGATGAAGCAACCCACAGCTGACCTATCATAGAATCTGCACTATCCGAAGCTATTTAGCAGATAATAAATTAGAGGGAATCCTGCTACAAGTAACTGCATGATATAAAGCGAAGCATAAATGGACCTTGTGCATGATCACCACCAGCCTGCAATAAATTTGGCAACGGAACTCTCCAAGATAGGTAAATTTGTTTTTGCAGCTCGGAAAAATGGATGACATCGAAGATGAGATGACCGATATGGCGTAGAAGCAACATATCATGTTTGTTAGTGATATTCTCATGGCAATATTCATCCCAACCTTCTTCAAATGAACGATCACCGACCACAACCGACCATTTATAAATACCATGTCTGAGAATGATTGTATTGCGCTGGTGCTGATTAAGTAATAGCTTGAATTCAGCAGGCAGAATCTGTGTTTTAGGAGAGAAAAATAGGAAATGTTAAATGGATTTATATAACTGCACTGCATGCCATTAACATGTGTAGGAAAAAATTATACTTCTCCTATGCAATTGCATTTCAGCAGAAAACAACAGGCCATTGAGTTGCTGTTTGTTAATCCATAAGTAGATAAACCTTCTACCATCGATCTGACTGGAGAAGCTAATAAAAAAGAAAGTGACAAAGATGTAATTACATGCAGGCGAAGAAAATCTCCAAATGTTAGGTATAACTCGAGGAAAGCAAGCAGGAAAGTTAACTTGCTGTAGTGCTTTGCCTGGAATGTATGATGTTTTCAGGAAGTAGCTATATATAAAGAATTGATGGTTAGCAGTTTTTTTTAAATAAATTTTTTTATTGTTAGTCTAGCTCTCATTTTTCACAGCTAAGCGGATTAATGATCTGTAATATCAACGATGCAGAACTGGTTAATAATAAAAGGAGTGAATGCTAGGAATCGAGTCATTACTACCACCATGCATTTGTTCTATCTACCGTGTTTCGAATAAAGCAAGGGCATATATACTGCATGAGACAGTATTGTTCGAGGGAAAAAAACAGTACTTCTTAAATCTATTGAAGCCTGAATAGCCACACATTTTAAGAATAATAGATACCCGAGCCTGAGCTGGTGAGCAGAGTAAGTGCAGTTCATAATAGTAGGTGTGATATCTAATAACTCAACAGGCCATCTAAATAAATCAGAATCTAAGTTAAGTAATGGCTAAGCCGAACCAGAAATAAATTCCAACCTGATCTCTGTTTGCTCACAGATCCAGGTACGGTGTGTTTTTTGCTACGAAATTGACTAATAGATGGATTAGCAGAAGGATTAACTCTTCTCCTTCTCATCTCCAAACAACCAGATACTGGCCTACGGCTACCAACCTGCGTTTTGCGAGCAGAAAGTATGTCTGCGAATTGCAAAATTGAATAAGCTCTCTAAAATAGACCAAAGTCCCTTAAAGGGAAATGGTTAGCAAATGACGAAGGCTTTCAGAAACCAGACTATAAAGATGAGCATTCATTATCTATAGCCTGGTCGAAACAGTTCAGCATTTTTGCAAACATAAGCAATACGCTAAGGGAAGTCAGTACCTGTGCAAGAAGGTGCTAAAATAGAATCTGAAATTTTAGTGGACAAAGAATTACTTTCACAAGGAAGTTTTTGTTGGCCTGATTGTTCAAAGTTTGTAAGAGTCGAATTCAAAGAAAATGAGCCTAGTATAACTTTTGGATGTTTATCGCTCATCAATTGTTCATTTTCAGGCAAAAGTGACAATAAGTTCATATGTTTTCCTGTAGTTCATTCATCTCTGAACTGGACATCAGGAGAAGGAAAGGGAATTTTTTCGGCTCTGCACCAGCAGACGACCTCTGATGTTTTGCTGATGCAAGGGCATTACGGAATGGAAGCTCTACAGTTATGAATAGAGGCAGTCGTAATTTGAGAGATACAAGGGAATAAACGATAGCCAAAAAAGGCAAATAAGGCTAAACGCCGGCAAAGAGCAGGAGTTAAATGGATCAAGGAACTGGACGGTAAGCAAAGCTGATATACCTTGAGGAGGAGGCATAGTTTGCAAAGGAATTTCTTTGGCAAAGGAGGAGGGAGCATGATTACTAAAGGCACCAGGTAGATGGTGCGACATGAACTCTAATCCTTCTCTAATCGCAGAAGCATTATCAGCGGGGAGCACAACATCTGTGTTTCCCAAGGGCTGAGAATGGACAGAAGTCAGATCCTCACTACAGCATGGCATACGATGAGTTTTTGGGAATGACACACCAGATTCCACATATCCCAACGGAACCTTGCGAACGCGTGAACCTAAAGGTTTTTCAGCTTTCTTTGCAGCTCTAGTTTCTCTTCAAGAACGCAGAAGTTCCGCTTTCTTTAGAGGTGCCATTTCTGCATTTTTTTTGGCGCATAGCATTCCTATGCATCTGATTGCTACATAGTTTAGCAAGCGAAAGAAAGCCTAACGTACACCTCTAATACACCACAATAGGACCAACTAAATAAGCATAAAGGAGGGCAGAGTTGAAGGGAAAATTGTAAAGCAAAGAAATGGCATAACAAAGGCATGAATGGAACGCCTCTTATCCAAACAAAAAAAAAGAGCAAAGAAAATCTAAAGAACAGCTCTTACACAGCACCATGAAAATTGAGTAGATAAGCACAAAGCAGGCAAAAGTTCCAGCAAAGCTTTTAACATTTTTTAAATGGCATAACAAAAGCAGGAACCAAATGTTTGTTGGCCAGAAGCAAGCTAACATGCAAAGTAAAAAAGCTAAGCATATATAGAAGGGAAAGTAAGCGGTGTCACCTTAACCTTAGATTTATATAACAAGTCTTGACCAGCCAACAGTAGAGCAACAGATAAAGAGGACAGCATCTGGTTCTGTATGCAATAAAACAACAATGGGGGAAAAAATGAAGAAGATACAAGGACAAAGAGCAAATGAGCTACAACACGCACCAGAGGACAAAGGGGAAAAAAGTATAAGGACATAAAGAGGAAAACGAGGAGAGCTAACCTGCACGCACTAAGAATAGCGGGACAACAGCTACAAAAAAAGTACAGTGATGTTAGAGCTATTGGCAGGAGGAAAAAGGAAAACGCAGTTCAAAAGACTTCGACAGAAAAGAAAATTTAACCAAACTCATTAAAAACAAAAGAAGAAGCAAAATGAGCTGAAAGGCAAAGCAAACTGCCAATGTAACAGTAACAGCTGACCAAGACATAAGATTTAGGGGAAAAAACCAAACAAACATGACAATGCAGGCAACACACTTATCAGGAGCTACAATACAGCGATGTAAGAACTATTGGCAGGAGGGAAATGGAAAACACAGTCCAAAAGATTTCGACAGATAAGCAAATTTAAATAAACTCATCAGAAACAAAAGAAAAGGCAAAATGAGCAAAAAAGCAAAGCAAACAGCAAATACAACAGTAACAGCTCACCGGGCCATAAGATTCAGGGGAAAAAACCAAATAAACCTGACAATGCAGGAAACACACTCACCATGAGCTAAAATCGAACAATAACAGTGGAATTAAAATTGACACAAGAAGGCAGCAAGACAACAAGCAGGAAAGAAAAGGAAAGAGCTTATAACTCAGCGCATAGAAGCAAGTAGCTGGGGAGCAAGAAAAAAACAAATGAAAAATGAGGCACAGTTACCGTAGATCATGATGACGAGATCTGAAAAATGTGGCACTGGCACCAGAAACACAGGAACGTCTGCATACATCGTAGAAACAAAGAGTTTTCAGTCTTTTCAATCAAAAGAAAGGAGCAAAAAGTCGGTTTTTGGCAGCTCTCTAGAGCAGAGCGGAAGGTTCTCTCACCGAAGCTCAAAGGCAAGTAAGAAGCTCAGCAACAGACAATAATGTTGTGTTTGATTTTAAAAAAAGAGCAAAATTGTAAATCATGCCAACCCACATTGAGCCCACCGCCCAACACTTGTCATCAATCAAACCATCACCAACCGTCAAAAGCTTAGCCAGCTGGTCATCTGATGACCAGAGAAATGGCGCTTGTTGGAAACAAATTTAAGCAAAGTTCCTCATTCTTTTTCGGACAAGGACAACAGCAACAAAAAATTCCACTTCTTCTCTCTAGTTGGCACGTGATTTTGGCATGCGGAGGACGACCACATTTTCACCAACCACAGCTGGACACATCAGCAGAGACGACCACTCTTTTGTCAAATTGCATTCATGCTTTTACTATATAGGTAGAAGAAGATTATATTAAGTTAAAAATATTTTGCACATCAGATTACATCTTAGCATATGTCCACATGGGCACCCAAATGAAGGCCATTTTAGTAGAATCTAACCAAAACATGATGGTAGAACATGTCCAAATAATGGTAAAGGACTAAAACATAGGCCCATTTCTAGCATTGTTGCAAAACAAACAATCAAGTAAGTAATGACAAAAACAACAACTTAATTTTACTACACTACACATTCAGGTGTGTGCACAACTATTGAATTTCTAGTTGCAATCGAAGATTCTTGGCTAGAGAATACAGCTTTTTCAAATCTAGTACTCTTGGTTTGAACTTGTTGTGAGAACTCCGAATTTTAAGTTTATGTTTCCATTTTTAATCCATTTATATGCATTTAAATTATTTTAAGCATTCAAGATATGATTCATTTTTGGGCCTTATTTTCTTTACTTTATTTAACTTTTAAAAAATGAGTTTAAGAAAATGAGAGAATTAATTTTTGTTATATCTAATAAACCCTAGGAAATTTAATTGTTTTGGGGTGAAGTCAGAACTTAAGTAAATTACTAGGATTGGAAGGAAATTGGGAAAAACTTGCCAGGTGAAAATTTGGCCAAGTGTCATCACACTACAACACCTTGACTTGGACAATTAGCTTCTTAAGTAAACTTTACCATTTAACAAAATATTAGCCCTTTTGTCTTGAACTCTTGGCTGAACCTCTTGAGAGGAAAATTTTCACATAAACCCTAAGTCTAGTTCTTGGAAAATTAGTGCAAGATTCAAGAGGAAGTTCAACTAGATTCCACCCAACCTTGGCTTGCTACTTGAGAGGTGATTCTTGGAGTTCTTGGTGCAACTTGCAAAGCTTGAGGAGCTTGAGGTAAACCTTAAATCATGAATTTTAATGCTTTAAATTAGTAGGATATGCATGTAATTAAGGTGCTTAGATAACCAAGATACTTGGGTTGTTAATGGCTTGGCTTGGGTTCTTGTTTTGAAGCTTGGATCATGTGTTTATGTTTATGCCTTCTATGTGTTTGATGTATGGTTAGGTGTATTAGGTAAGAATTTCTTTAGGTTTTCTTGGTTGTATTAGCATGAGAATCATGGTTAAAGTAAGCTTAGTTAACTTGGTACACATGAAGTAAAAATTGAACAATCACAAGTTGGAATTTATGCTTGGGCTGGCCAAATTTTTAGCTTCAATTTTGTGAGGATTTTTGTGTTGTTTTGGTGAGATTTGTGCTCAAGGAACTTGGTTTAACCTTACCCTAGAAGTGGATGTTATGTTTGTGTGTTTAAGTAGTAGTTTTGTTGGAGTAAAGTTAAGAAAACAAAGGGAAGTGTTGCTAGAAATTTTCGCGCTGGAGACTCTGAGCAATCTTGGTAAATCTGTTATATCTTGGTGTAGAAAAATTCAAATTGAGTTCTCCTTGTTGTATTTGAAACTAGATTCAGAGTGCATTCTACTGTAAAAATTTCAGAATTTTTCTCAATTCCTATGAATATCTATGATTTTCCAAAGTTGACTGAATTTTTACACCTGCTCTGTTTTTCTACTTGATGAAGTAGCAACTTGAGACTGGAATTTGACTGATTTATGGACAGAATCTTACAAATATGTATTCTGAAAAATTGTAGTCCTTTGAGTCTATGTTCCAATGGTATAAATTTTATAAATTTTGGACTTAAGACGCTTGTGATACGATTTTTTCAAACAATGTCGCGCAAAACTGGAGAAAATTCTGTTTCCAAATGTATGCATGCTGATCGGTTTTCTTGAGTTTATTTCTCTTCACTTTTTGGTTTTTTTTTTTATGAAAGTTTGGTTCAATCTTGTGTTATAAACTTAGTAGAACTCTTGTGGACTGATTTGTAGCGAAAAACCATGCATTTAATTTGAAGAAAACTTGAGTTTTGATTGGCTTTTGAGTTGAATTTTCTGATTTTTGGGTATGGAACAGGGCTGCTGTTTTGGCCTTGTTTTGCCTTCGATTTGTGATAGTTTGGACTTGAAATCGCTTGTACTATTTGCCAACACATAATACTAGAGTTGTGTGTCGATTTGGTCATAAACTGATTACTCAAAGGGAGCGAAAATTAGCTATTTTTCACTGCCATAAAACTGGAAAATTTCCAGTATTTGTACCCTTTTCATGTATTTATTGTTGTTCTTAGTTTTTGATCCGAGAAACATTCTTTTCGCCCCAAACCTTGCTTGAATCATAAACCTAATGTGTATTGGTGATTTCCTTGAACTTGCATCTTCGCGTAGGTTTTAAAACTTATGTCCTTTTGAAATCTCTTTTGGGTCATTTGTCGCTTCGAAGTCGAGTCGCTTTAGTAGCTCTCTCGATCATTCCTTCTTTTGTTTAGTTGCTCTAGTTGGAATCTTAAAGTTTCGTACTTGCTTGAATATAAGTTTTGGTGTGGAAAACAAGAACCTTGGTGGGACCATTTGATTTGCTCTGCTTTGTCGGTAAGTGTTCCAATGCATGTTATTTGATTATGCATGACTTGAGAAAATGCTATTATTTGCTTAAGTGCTCTCCTGTGAATGACATCCGAATAAGTGAATGACTGTTGTGATTTTCTTGACTTTCTAATTTGCTATGAGTGCATGTTCACATTGCATGAATGCGTGATAAATATGCAAGAATATAGGTCGATGTGTACTTTATCGCATAAGCTGAACTGAGCTTAACCCCATGCTGGCACCTTATCGGAGACCTGCCATTTGCGAGGTCGGATTAGCTGGATAGCTTTGGATTTATAACTTACCAATGTTAAGCGCAAAACTCAAAACTCTTTGCCGAAAGGTCTTGAGTACAATGTTAAATGTTTAATGTTAAATGAGAGGATTGTAGATTTTTTTGGAGGGCATAAGGTGAATGTTAAATGAGGGGATTGTTGATCTTTCAGAGGACATAAGGTGAAAGTTTGGAGGTTATAAGGTGGTAAAATGTTGGGGATTGTTTATTGGCAGTTATAAGGTGAATGTTGCTCCCTGTGAGCTCGTATCCTTTTAATGTTTAAATTATTGTTCATCCTTGTATTTACTTGAACGAATGATTGAATACACGCATGAATGTTATTGTTTATCAAGTATTTTACATTGAAAGAGTCCTATTTCAATTAATTGCTCCTCTACCAGTTTCTAATGTTGAGTATTGATTTACTTGAACCTATATTACTTGGAAAAACGTGTTTACATGTTAAATTGTGTTATTCTCTTATTTGGCCTGTTTACCTGGAATGCTCATTGGGCGTAAGTTCATCCCACGTTTTGTTTTTCCTTAACAGGATTCGAATCCGAGAGTGCTTAAGGATACTGTTAGAATGTTTGAGAGACTTTAAGTTTTATTTTAGTAGAAATGACTGTAGTGTATATATTTTTTGGTTGTAATTAAGATAGGCACCGAATGATGAATCTTTTGTACGCGAACCTATGTAATAGCTTTTAGATGTATGTAAATATTATTTGGGGGTGTAATGAATATTATTTTGGTTAGTTTAGAAAATTCAAGAGATACTTGCTATGGATTGTAGTGAGTCCCAATGAGAGTTAGACAGGTGATTTGTTGACCCTTTTGGTTCACCTTTGGGAAAAGTGGGGCTATCACACCTGTAGTCATGGATAAAAGGTATCTTAGTGAAATACTACTAGGGATAACATGTCTTCATACAAAAGACTTGAACTCACCATTCCAGTTTTAGCAGCACTTGAATTGCTTTTCAAACTTCTAGTTTTAGCATCACCCGAATTGGTACTTGGTTTTTTAGTTCTTGCTGTAGCTGTTGCTTTGGAACTTGGACTTGGTAAGTTGATGGTAGCTACAATAGTAGTTGCACTTAAATTGGCACCAAATGTTGATGTTCTTGTCCAATTGATAGGGAGATAATTGCGCGTTTTAATCGCTGTTATTTGGTCCTAATTTTGGTCACTTAATGTGCAAAACACTGGATTTCTGCCCATATGTGGTATTTGTGTTGTCTGCAGGAGAGTGGTGTTAAAAGCGACACAAGAGGGGCAAATTCCAGAAGATCAGGCCTTCTCTGGCGTGCCCACACCAGACAACGCAGAGTAGCGTGAAAAAGACGGAGTACGCGACCCTACTCCCTAGAGGCTGCCGCAATTGTAGCTATGTGGGATTAGGAAGCTTTTCCGAAGGAGACTTTTGGAGACAACTCAAGGAGAGAAATAAAAAAAAACCCTTTGGAGAAACAAATTCCAATTCAACAAGCAAAGAAACGTGGGGTAACACTATAAATAGGAGGACTGTAATAGATTAGGGGATATCTTGGCCCTGGACTTTTCTCTTTGTTTTTTTTCTTCTTTTTGAACGCACGTTGTCGGCCGAATCTTTTACTCCTTCAATTAACGAAACTCCATGAAAACTTTGAATTGCTTTGTTGTCATGATTATGCGGCAAGGCTAGATCGTTTATTTAGTTGAGAAGTAATCGAGGGCCGGAACACAACCAATTGTGAGATCATTTTTATTATTCTAAGTTTTACGTTCGTGGGTATTTAATTATTCTTTGTTCGAATTGCTTGTTATTGTTTAGATATATTGAATTAATATGGCCAGTTGTTCAGTTGTCTAAATAATATACCGCCAATTAGGACAGGGGTGCGTATCACTTGAATGTTTTAAATTAGTGGCAAACGGTACCAATTTCATTGCCTCGCAAGCAGTGTAATCTGGATCGTAGGAATAATTAATCTAGTTTAAATGAACCCGCATGCGTGTTTGTTAACTAGAATTGGGTCTCTCTAATTCCTAAAGCTGTAATTAGATTAAATCTTTCGAGCGTCTCTGGGGTTATCTATTTTACAAGAGGGTAGTTTACGAGCGTCTCTGGACTACCATATAATTAAGGAGAGATTGGGAGTTTGGCGGTTGCTAAATTGCTAGAACCGATTTATTTGTGAACGTGTGAATTATCCCTGGTATCGGTGATCAATTGTGTGAACCGGCGCCCAGATTATCTCCTTGATTAGGTTGTGTCAATTAATTGTTTATTTCATTCTTGAGTTATTGCATTTATTGTGATTGTTCATTTAGTAATTTTAAGTCTTTAATTTGTTTCACTTATCTCTCTCTCTTTAAAAAATTCCCCAATTATCTGTGTGTGATAAATCTATCAGTTCCCTGTGGAGACGACCCTACTCACTACTATACTCATTCAGTTTTGGGAGTAGGTATCATTATAAATTTTATTTTTGGTTGTTTGACAGCCACCAAATTTTGGCGCCACTGCCGGGGACCTGGTGCTTGAAGTGATTTATTGCACAGGCTAGTGTGGCCTTGTTTTATGCCTCGATCTTCCCGTACAGGAAGACTCGAGTTCGACCCGGAGATCGAGAAAACCGCCAGGAGGTTGACAAAGGAGACAATTTGCAAAAGCAACAAACCTCAACAGCACAACCATCTGAACTTGAGCAAAACTTTCACTTTGGTGACACATCATTGAACTGGAAACAAATTCGCCTAGACCCAACGAAACAATGGCAGCCCAAAGAACCTTGAGGGAGCTTGCAACCCCGAATGTTAACCAACAGCCTCTGTGCATCACGTACCTTGACACTGAGGAGGCTTTTGAATTAAAATCTGGTTTGATTCACTTATTACCTACTTTTCGTGGTGTTGCAGGAGAGGACCCACACAAGCACTTGAAGGAATTCCATGTAGTGTGTTCAACCATGAGACCTCAGGGAGTCACTGAGGAACAAATCAAGTTGCGTGCCTTTCCGTTTTCCTTAGCAGATAAGGCTAAGGACTGGTTGTTCTACTTGCCATCGGGGTCCATCACTACGTGGGAAGCATTAAAACGACAATTCCTTGAGAAGTTCTTCCCAGCCTCCAGGGCCGCCAACATCAGAAAGGAGATATGTGGAGTTAGGCAAGCAAATGGAGAGATTCTCTATGAATACTGGGAGCGGTTCAAACAACTGTGTGCCAGTTGCCCACATCATCAAATTCCTGACCAACTGTTAATCCAGTATTTCTACGAGGGACTCCAACCCATGGATAGGAGTATGGTCGATCCAGCTAGTGGAGGAGCTCTAGTTAATAAGACAACAGATGAAGCCAAGTTGTTGATCTCAAATATGGCCGAGAATTCGCAACAGTTCGGAGTCAGGTTCGAGGGCATAACTAGGAGGGTCAATGAGGTGAATCATTCTGACTTGGCAAATAAGTTAACTGAGCTAACTGCCTTGGTTCGTCAAATGGCAGTGGGGCAGGTACAGGCAGTTAAAACCTGTGGGATATGTGCTGCTCCTGAACATGCGACCGATATGTGCCCGACTCTTCAAGAAGATCCGTACGAGCAAGCCAGTGCCATGGAAGGCATGTTTGGACCTCCCCAAAGAAGAAATGACCCCTATGCACCCACATACAATCCAGGGTGGCGAAATCACCCCAACTTCAGCTATGCTCAGAAACCTTCGGGTTTCCAGCAATCATTCCAGCAGAGGCCACCTGTACAGTAACCATCCTCATCTAATGCAAGTATGTCTCTGAAAGATATGGTTAAGTTATTGGCTGATAGCACTTGTCAAATGCGGCAGGAGTCGCAGAGATTTGAACAGGAAACTCGGGCGAGCATTAGAAATTTGGAGGTACAAATGTCGCAATTGGCATCTTCAATGAGCAATTTTGAGAGTGGTAAAGGGAAGTTACCATCTCAGGTAATTCCTAATTCGAAGGAGAATGCAAGTGCAATGATTCTACGAAGTGGAAAGGAGGTGCAATCCTTAAAATCGAAAGCAGCAAGAAATGGAGATGAACAAGTGGCCGAGGAGCCCGAAAAAGAGAAGGTAAGGACTCCACCACCCATTCCTAAGACATTCGACATAAACGCCCCTTTTCCTGACAGGTTTGCTAAAACAAAGAAAGATGAGTCGGAGAAGGAGATTCTGGACACCTTTCGGAACGTGGAAATTAACATTTCATTGCTAGAGGCGATTAAGCAATTACCAAAGTATGCAATGTTTCTGAAAGGGTTGTGCACTAACCGGAACAAGCTGAATCTCCAAGACAAGGTAAGGGTAGGTGAAAATGTGTCTGCAGTCCTCCAAAGAAAGTTACCACAAAAATGCAAAGATCCAGGTATGTTCACAATACCATGCATCATAGGCCAGAAAAGGATAGAAAAAGGTATGTTTGATCTGAGAGCGTCTATCAATGTTATGCCTATGTTTATCTTTAAGGCCTTGAATTTAGGACCTCTAAAAGAGACGAGGGTAATAATTCAACTAGCAGACAGATCCAATGTCTACCCCGAGGGTGTAGTTGAGGATGTCTTAGTAAAGGTTAATGAGTTTATCTTCCCTGCTAATTTTTACATCGTTGACACGAATGATGATCACTCAGTTAACTCGGCCGTACTTCTTCTGGGTAGACCATTCATGAGTACTGCTAGGACCAAAATAGATGTGCATAAAGGTACACTGTCTGTAGAGTTTGACGGGGAAACGATTACATTTAATATTTTTGATGCAATGAAGTACCCGGATGATACTGAATCTGTTAACTATGCTGGTATAACTAATTCCATTGTCCAAGATCATCTTGAGCAAAATTTTAGGGAGGACAAGCTGGAATTTGTGCTACAGCAAAGTAAGACGAATACAAACATGGAAAGTGAGGATGAGAAGGATACTATAGAAGCCATTATGTCACTACACTCGCTTCCTGCGCTTCTCGACAGGTCAATAGACTCATTCCTACCATTGCCTACTTCTAATAAAAGAATTTTACCTTCTGTGGAACAGGCTCCCGAGCTGGAATTGAAGGAGTTGCCGACACATTTGAAGTATGCCTACCTTGGAGGTCACAACACCCTGCCGGTCATCATCGCAAATGATTTGACCGCGGTACAAGAGGAAAAACTCCTAAGGATTTTGCGGGAGTATAAACCAGCAATCGGATGGACGTTGGCAGATATTAAAGGTATCAATCCATCCGTATGCATGCATCAAATTCGCCTTGAACCAGAGGCAAAATCGGTGACAGAGCGACAGAGAAAGCTCAACCCGGCCATAAAGGAGGTGGTGATGAAGGAGATTCTCAAGCTTTTAGAGTTAGGACTAATTTTTCCTATCTCTGATAGTGAATGGGTGAGCCTAGTTCATGTCGTCCCTAAGAAAACCGGCATCACCCTTGTGAGGAATGAGAAGAACGAGTTGGTGCCAATGAGACTCCAAAATGGATGGAGAATGTGTATCGACTTTAGAAAGTTGAATGCGGCAACAAGGAAAGATCACTTCCATTACCATTCATAGATGAGATGCTTGAAAGGTTGGCAGGTAAGTGTTTCTTTTGTTTTCTAGATGGCTACTCTGGGTACTATCAGATTACGGTTGCCCAAGAAGACCAACACAAAACAACTTTCACTTGCCCTTTTGGCACTTTTGCCTACCGTCGTATGCCTTTTGGGTTGTGTAATGCTCCGGGGACCTTTCAAAGATGCATGATGAGTATTTTTTCTGATATGATTGAAAATTGCATCGAAATATTCATGGATGATTTCACAGCTTATGGTGATTCTTTTGATCAATGCTTGCATCATTTGACAAAAGTTTTACAGCGGTGCATTGAAACGAATTTGGTCCTTAATTACGAAAAGTGTCATTTTATGGTCAAAGAGGGTATTGTTTTGGGCCATGTTGTTTCATCTAGGGGTATTGAGGTCGACAAGGCGAAAATTGATTTGATTACTAACTTACCTTACCCTACTAATGTCAAAGAGGTTCGTAGTTTTCTTGGTCATGCAGGGTTCTAGAGAGGTTTCATAAAGGACTTCTCACGAATCGCACAGCCATTGTCTCAACTGTTTCAAAAGGAAGTAGCATTCGATTTTGGAGAAACTTGTAGACTGTCTTTTGATACACTAAAGAGTATGTTGACCACAGCACCAATCATTCAACCTCCAGACTGGAACCTACCCTTCGAGCTTATGTGTGACGCCAGTTAATACGCGGTGGGAGCTGTACTCGGTCAGAGAAGTAGGAATTGTAGTCATGTCGTCTACTATGCTTCAGAAACGTTGTTTTCAACACAATATAACTACACCACCACTGAGAAGGAGCTTTTAGCCATTGTTTTTGCTTTTAAGAAATTTAGATCATATTTGTTGGGATCTAAAGTAACGGTTTGCTCTGACCATGCAGCTTTGAAATACCTTTTGGCAAAGGAGTCCAAACCAAGGCTTATTCGTTGGGTACTTCTATTGCAAGAGTTTGACTGGGAGATCAAAGATCGGAAAGGGGTGGATAACTCAGTGGCAGACCATTTAAGTCGATTGATTAGAGATGAAGAAGGGGTGCCCATATCTGAGGTATTTCCAGATGAACATTTGTTTCAGCTTAGAGGTAAGGAGCCCTGGTATGCTGATATTGTCAATTTTTTGGTCAGTCATAGATTTCCAAGTGGTATGAGTATGAGTAAGAGTAAGAAGGATAAAATTATCCAAGATTCCCGATATTATATTTGGAATGAGCCCTATTTATGGAAAATAGACTCCGACCAAATTATTCGGCGATGTGTTTCACATGAGAAAATTCCCTCTATACTCACTCATTGCCATAGTTATGCTTGTGGGGGGCACTTTGGCTCCAAGAGAATTGCTAGGAAAATACTTGACTGTGACTTTTATTGGCAAACCTTGTTTCGTGATGCTTATTTATTTTGTAAAGGATGTGAAAACTGCCAAAAGTTCGGGGGTTTATCTCACCGGGATGAAATGCCCCAGGTTCCTATGTTATTATGTGAAATTTTTTATGTCTGGGGTATGGATTTCATGGGACCGTTTCCTAGTTCTTTTGGTTGTCTTTATATCCTTTTAGTTGTCGACTATGTGTCAAAATGGGTTGAAGCAAAGGCTACCCGGACTAATGTTTCACGAGTTGTTGTAGGATTTCTTAAATCCCATATTTTTAATAGGTATGGTGTACCACGAGCAATCATCAGTGACCAGGGAACCCACTTCTGCAATCGCACCATTGAAGCATTGATGCGTAAATATGGAGTTCACCATCGAGTTAGTACAACCTACCACCCGCAAACTAACGGGCAAGCTGAGGTCTCTAACCGAGAGGTCAAGAGTATCCTGGAGAAAATGGTCAACCCAAGTAAGGATTGGAGTACCCGATTGGATGATGCACTATAGGCGTACCGCACAGCATATAAGACACCAATCGGAATGTCTCTGTATAGGCTGGTTTTTGGTAAAATGTGTCATCTACCTGTGGCTATTGAACATCGGGCATTTTGGGCAGTTAAGCAGTGCAATTTGAACGCAGATAGAGATGGAAAGGAAATGAGACTCCAACTTCAGGAGTTGGAAGAAATCCATTTGGACGTCTACGACAATGCCAACTATACAAAGAGCGCACAAAGTCTTTCCATGATCGACTAGTGCGCACTAAGCATTTCTCTATGGGGCAGAAGGTGCTTCTATTTAACTCACGGTTGAAATTCATGCCAGGTAAGTTGCGGTCCCGCTGGATTAGACCGTATGTTGTTGTCAACGTGTTTCCCAATGGTGCGGTTGAGATTAGAAGTTTAGAGACTGACAAGAGCTTTAAGGTGAATGGCCATAGTCTGAAGCCATTTTTGGATATGTCAGAAATTGGTACTGTGGAGGAGGTCCATCTACTCGACCCCAGTTCTAATTAAGTGTTGATCTCCCCATCGTCTGGCCACAGACGTTAACTAGAGGCGTTGCTTGGGAAGCAACCCAAAAGTTTCTTTTTGTTTGTCGTGTCTAGAATTTTTATTCCTTGTTTATGTGTTTTAAATCAAGTTATTAGGATTCCTATTGATGACGACCTGTATTGTAGGTTTTGGGGTGTGCTCCGTACAGTTTTGTATTAGGTTGGGGGGCACAAATTCGGGAGCTGACGACTTTATGTTACACGGCGTGCCCGCGCCTTGTATTCACCACACATTGACATTTGTATCAGTTGGTAAATAAGGGACTTACACTTTCAAGGCATGCCCACACTCTACTGGTACGCGCCAGTGGACCAGTTCCAAGCAATTGCTGACTGGATGACTTTCGTTCCCAAAGCATGCCCACGCCGCACAGCATCTCGCGTTGGTCATGCTCCAAGACATTGGTCAGACGACTCCACACTATAACGCGTGCCCACACCATCCTCATCATGCCCAACAACTGCCAACGATGGTCCCTACTTCCCTTTTACTTTTCTCACTTTTCTCATTCTTTTCCTAGTTTTTCCCTTTGTGGTCTTCCTTGGTCTACCCCAGATATTGACCCAAGGTCCACACCGCCGCCACCCAACTTCGAACCAACAACCGCTGCCATCGCACACCACGCCGTGCCGCACGACCGATCGCGCAGCCAACGACCACCGCCGTGCCGCATGACAGATCGCGCAGCCCACGGCCTCCACTGCTGCTGTCCCCTCGCTCTTTCTCGTTTTCGCTCGGCGCGCCGCCATCCTTAACGTGGTCACCGCTCATGCACCGCACCGCCGCCGCTGCTCACCTGCCTCCTCGGGCACGCCGCCGTCGCGCACCACGCAACAGACCGCAGCGCGATAGACACACGGACGCACCTCACTAACCGAGGCCTACCATCGCGACCGACTTGCTTTCGCGCGCACGGTCGTCACTCGCCGTGCCCATTCACCCTGGTGTTCCTCAGTGGTACCCCACTTCCTCTTTCTTGTTGCCGCTTTGTGGCTCAGATCTGGGATTTTTTTTCTGGTTCAATTTTCCATTTTGTGGGTTGACATAACGGTTGGGTTATTGGGAATCATTTGATTGCTGACCACACTTGTGGGTCTGGTGGATCTAATATTTGATACTTGTGGGTTGGTGACTTGTCCATTGGTTGGGGATAGTTGCCTGTTGACTACTATTTTGGGATTTCTTGGCTGCCTTTCTTTACTTTTAATTGTCACAGGCACGCTAGTGGGGCGCTCTGGTGTCCATCCATGCTTTATTTGTTATCTGTTGACTGTGGGTAGTGTATTTGTGGTCCCCTGTCTCCATTTTGGTATTTCTTTGTCAATTTGTGCCTTTGGAATTGCCAAATTTACCCCCTATGGCTCCAAAGCAAACTGCTACATCTGGGGCATCGAGCTCCAATCCTCGTAAGAGGCGGGCCCCGGTCCAACCCCCTACTAGGTCCCGTTTGGGACTGTCCAGGAGTACTTTGTCTCCTGAAGTGTGGGGGGAACCTCTGAAGGACCTCACTCCGGAGCAGCAGCAGCGCGTGAACTCATTGGTGATCCGGCCGTTCGCCCCATGCAAGTGCTTCCACCCCCCAACTCTACACCAGTTGAAGATTGCTCGGGAGGTGGAGCAGTTGTTTACTGCCATAGAGTGGGGTAAGTTTCTGGTTATTGACTGCCCGGCGTATGAGGAGCTCTGCTATGAGTTCTACGCCACCTTCGAGTTTAAGAGGTCCGCTGATCTCGCCTTGGATTCACCGGGAGTTATCACGTATCGGCTGAGAGGCACCCCACAGACCCATTCTATCAACGAATTCAATTTGTTGTTGGGCTTTGTGAGTGAGGACACCATCGCCTCCAGCGCTTATATCAACAGCGCGTACGACTACACTCGACCTTTCGCCACTAACTACATTGAGATCTGGCGGGAGTGGTCCACTGACAGGTAACTCTACGACCCGAGTCAGTCGAAGGCCTCGTATCTTAAGGATCCGGTGCTGAAGGTCGTTCACCGATTTCTGGCCTATAACTTCTCAGGTCGGAAGGATTCTTCCGACACTCTTGCCAAGGCGGAGTTCTATTTCCTCTGGTGCATGCGTAATAAGGCTTAGGTAAATTTTGGTTGCTGGATGGCCTCTCAGTTACAGTCCGTCCTTAGTAAGCGCCATAAGCCCTTGATTATGGGCTCCCTCATCACTTATTTGGCCATGTGCTTGGGAGTCCTCGATCTTGATAAGGAGCATAAGCTTATTTTGGCTCGCGAGCTTGAGCCTTTGGATCTGCACAGCCTTGAGCGGATGGGGGTTATTCGCAAAGTGGGGGACGCTTATCAGTTCACATCTCGGGGGAGGGTATTCTCCAGCCACAAGTTCCTTCCACTGTGCCGGACGAGGGTCAGGCGGGCCCATTCCCCTCCACAGCTCCGTCGTCTTGGGACATCTAGTTTCGTCACCTACAGGACTTAGTTACTGATTTGGGTGCTTGGGTAAAGCACTTGGATGGTTGTCTCGCAGCCCTGCAGCTTTTCGCCCGTATCCAGACGGAGAATCAGGCCACTTTCTACGCCCACATTGGCTTTCAGCCTCTTCACCCTCCTCCTTCATAGTGCTCTCGTGCCTTCGTGGCCCTCAGGGAAGCCCCTGTCCCTTTCTTGTTATCTTTTCTTTTTCCTTGCTCCATTGAGGACAATGTAACATTCTGGTGTGGAAGGAGTAGTTTTAGCTTTGGCCTTTTAGGTTTAGTAGATAGTTTTAACTCTTTAGGTTTGTTATTTAAAAAAAAATCAGAAAAGGGAACAAAAAGAATAGGTGTGGATTCAGTTGATAATGTCTAGAACCTTATGCTATGATGATGATTGCAATTACTCTACATGCATGAGCAGTTTTATTATGTGGATAAATGTCTTATTTTCTTGATAATGGAATTAAATGAGGAAATTTGCAAGATTTGACTGTTGTTACCTTGTTGTGAGCTGTTGAGCTATTGAACTCTGTATTGATAAATGTTCGATTTTCTTTCTTTGAGTGCTATCACACATGATTTGATTGTTCTAGAACTTGCTTTGTTGTGCATGTGAAGATCATATCTCTGAGTTTGATGCATTAAAAGGATAAGGGCACTTAGGTTCGCCATTTTTAGCTTTCTAAAGACCAACCCTATTCAGATCTTCCCTAGTTGACCATTGTTGAGCCTAGACTTTCTTTTTGTTTACAAACCCATTTTGTCACCCCTAAACCTCTCGTGTTCAAACCTTCTTTGTTTCCACCCTGTGTCAAAGGAATGCTTTGATTTCAATGCATGATAAGTTCAAATTGGGTTGAAAGGAGACAAGTGAAGTAAGCAAGTGTGTTATATGTAGCTGTGTGTATTTTGAAGGAAAAAAAAAGGGGAATAAAACTATGGGTTCCAAGGCATGCCCACGCCTTCCAACCAAAAAAAAAAAAAGAGAGAAACAAAAGAAAAAAAAAAGAAAGTGCTTTTGTCCATATGTGTTCTGTTGAGATAATTGGGTGAAGTCCTTGGTTGCGCTTGCACTTGTTATTATTAGGAAATTTATGGGTAGGCTTTGGAAAGATCAGTGGAATGAAGAGAAAAATTGGAAGTCATGCAGTCGGTCAGCGGCATTCTCTTGGACATAATGAGCCTAAATTATCTATTTGATCCTACCCGTGCCTAGACCCCATTACAACCCGCATAAAGACCCTTTGATTTTTGCATTAGATTTGGTTTCAGTGGTGGAGATGTGATATATTAGCAAGCATATGGTAACATCACTTTATTGTATGGTGAGAGTGACCCTATTGTGTTTCATGTCGGTATAATGAGTAGTCATATACCATTCTATAAGAGAGGGTTAAGTCTTGCAATTTCTGAGTTTGATAACATTGTTATAGAGGATGGGATATTCATACGTGCATGATGGATTGCTACATGTGTGTATTTGTGACTGTATCACTGAGCTCTGAGATGCTTGAGGACAAGCATTGTCTTGGTGTGGGGGGATTTGATAGGGAGATAATTATGGGTTTTAATCACTGTTATTTGGTCCTAATTTTGGTCACTTAATGTACAAAACACTGGATTTCTACCCATATGTGGTATTTGTGTTGTCTGCAGGAGAGTGGTGTTAAAAGTGACACAAGAGGGGCAAATTCTAGAAGATCAGGCCTTCTCTGGAGTGCCCACACCAGACAACGCAGAGCTGCGTGAAAAAGACGGAGTACGTGACCCTACTCCTTGGAGGCTGCCGCAATTGTAGCTATGTGGGATTAGGAAGCTTTTCCGAAGGAGACTTTTGGAGACAACTCAAGGAGAGAAATAAGGAAACAACCCTTTGGAGAAACAAATTCCAATTCAACAAGTAAAGAAACGTGGGGTAACACTATAAATAGGAGGACTGTAATAGATTAGGGGATATCTTGGTCCTGGACTTTTCTCTTTGTTTTTTTTCTTCTTTTTGAATGCACGTTGTCTGCCGAATCTTGTACTCCTTCTTCAATTAACAAAACTCCATGAAAACTTTGAATTGCTTTCTTGTCATGACTATGCAGCAAGGCTAGATCGTTTATCTAGTTGAGGAGTAATCGAGGGCCGGAACACAATCAATTGTGAGATCGTTTTTATTATTCTAAGTTTTACGTTCGTGGGTATTTAATTATTCTTTGTTTGAATTGTTTGTTATTGTTTAGATATATTGAATTAATATGGCCAGTTGTTCAGTTGTCTAAATAATATACCGCCAATTAGGATAGAGGTGCGTATCACTTGAATGTTTTAAATTAGTAGCAAACGGTACCAATTTCATTGCCTCACAAGCAGTCTAATCTGGGTCGTAGGAATAATTAATCTAGTTTAAATGAACCCGCATGTGTGTTTGTTAACTAGAATTGGGTCTCTCTAATTCCTAAAACTGTAATTAAATTAAATCCTTCGAGCGTCTCTGGGGTTATCCATTTTACAAGAGGGTAGTTTACGAGCGTCTCTGGACTACCATATAATTAAGGAGAGATTAGGAGTTTGGCGGTTGCTAAATTGCTAGAACCGATTTATTTATGAACGTGTGAATTATCCCTGGTATCGGTGATCAATTGTGTGAACTGGTGCCGAGATTATCTCCTTGACTAGGTTGTGTCAATTAATTATTTATTTCATTCTTGAGTTATTGCATTTATTGTGATTGTTCATTTAGTAATTTTAAGTCTTTAATTTGTTTCACTTATCTCTCTCTCTTTCAAAAATTCTCCAATTATCTGTGTGTGATAAATCTACCAGTTCCCTATGGAGACGACCCTACTCACTACTATACTCATTCAGTTTTGGGAGTAGGTATCATTATAAATTTTATTTTTGGTAGTTTGACAGCCACCACCAATGTATCATTGATAGTGAGATAACTGTACGCTTCATTTGTTGATGTTTGGTCTTGATTTTGGCTCTTTATTGTCCAAAGTAATGGGTTTCTTCTCATAATTGGTATTTATGTTATTTGCCGGCAACCGGTGTTAAAAGTGACAAAAAGAGGTAAAATTCCAGAAAACTAGTCATTCCAGAGCATGCCCACACCAGAGACCACAGAACTGCGTTAAAAAGACGGACCGCAGGACCTGTCCCTGGAAGCGGCCGCAATTCTTGGGAGATGTGCTTGAAGTTACATGGGATTAGAGAATATCTTCAAAGAATACCTTTGGCAACAACTCAAGGAGGAAAATAAGGAAGCTATCCTTTATGGAAACAAACTCTTGATTGGCAAAGAAAGAGGCAGTGGCGAGACTTTAAATAGGACAGCAATAGACTAGGGTCTTGGATCTTTTATCTTTTTTCCCTTCTTATACGTGAGTTAGAGACTAGCCACTGTACCTTTTACTTCTTCACAAACAAAATTACTTTGAAACTTGGGATTGCGTCGGCGTTATGCGGCAAGGCTAAACGCCTTTATCTAGTTGATGAATAATCAAGACCCGGTGCACAAACAATTGTGAGATCTTTTTTATTGTTTTAAATTTAGCATTTGTGAGTATTGGATTATTCTCTGTTTTAACAGCCTATTATTGTTTGGATTTATTAGATCAATGTGGCCAGTTGTTCAATTGCCTGAATAGTATACTGCCAATTAGAACAAAGGTGCGTATCACTTGATTGTCTTAAATTAGTGGCGAACGGCACAATTTCATTGCCTCTCAAGCAGTCTAATCTGGGACGTGGGAATAGTTGATCTAGTTTAAATGAACCCGCATGTGTGTTTGTTAATTAGAATTGGGTCTCTCTAATTCCTAAAGTTGTGAATAGATTAAATCTTTCGAGCATCTCTGGGGTTATCTAATTTACAAGAGGGTAGTTTAAGAGCGTCTCTGAACTACCATATAATTAAGGAGAGATTGGTGGTTCGGCGGTTGTTGAATTGCTTTAACCAATTTATTTGCGAACGTGTGGATTAATTCAGGTATCTATGATCAATTGCGTGAACCAGTGCTGAAATTATCTCCTTGACTAGGTTGTGTCAATTAATTGTTTATTACATTCTT
Organism: Coffea arabica; assembly: GCF_036785885.1. Classification (NCBI taxonomy): domain Eukaryota; kingdom Viridiplantae; phylum Streptophyta; class Magnoliopsida; order Gentianales; family Rubiaceae; genus Coffea; species Coffea arabica. The sequence goes on from NC_092317.1 coordinate 44,876,440, forward strand.
GAGTTCTTGCACTTATTGCGATTGTTTATTTAGTAATCTTACGTCTTTAATTTGTTTCTTTTATTTCCCTTCCGAAAATCCCCCAATTATCTGTGTGTGATAAGTTTACCGGTTCCCTGAGGAGACGACCCTACTCACCACTATACTCATTCAGTTCTAGTAGTAGGTCTAATATAATTTTTTTGGGTAGTTTGACAGCCACCAATCATTAATAGGAATAAATAAGTGAACACGTATAAAATAGCCATGCATGCAGAATTTAAAATGTAGGCTTACCAGTTGGGTTGGGGAGAGGGGGACTGGCCAGTCTTTAAAGTATTTGGAACCTACATAATAAAAGTAGTTTTTAATCAATGCAAGTGTAACAAATTCAGTTATCGATGCAAATAAAAAAGGAACTCACCATTTTAGAGTCAAATGGAATACTTCCTCTGTCCCAAAAATTTTGTGATGTTTTGGGAGTTGAACTTGTTATGCACAGCACTAAGTTTCAGCTTTGTTTTCCAATTTTACCACTTCAAAATCACTATTAGAAACAAGAATATGTGGTCATTAGTGGTCAAGGAGATAGAAATGACGTGTGGAGCTAAAGTTGCCTACAAGAAGTCTAATTTGCCAATGAGAGTGATATTCTCGCATCACTTCAGACTTTGTGTGTATCTCACGAATGTCTTGCAACTTTTGTTAATGGCAAATGAAAATCAAGGGGCCCATTAATAAAAGTAAAGAATAAGGGAATCTTGAAGGGTAAAAATTGAAAGAAGAGAAATTTTGTTTTCCATTTTGGGTATGTGACATATATTTTAGGACAAACCAAAAAGGAAAGTATGACACTTTAATGGGACGAAAGGAGTATATGTTTTACTTGTTGATACCACTTGGCCATTCCAATGCCACATAGTGGGCCATTGTTACGGTCCCAACCCCTACTCTTACCCTTACCTCTACCTCTACCTCTCCAATTAGCTTTAGTTGGGCCTCTTGTAGTAGTAAAATTAGTTATATTAGCACTCCTCCTAACACTAGGAATCAAAACAGGCTCAACATTATTTCTAGAATGACCCCTACCAACTCTGACACCCCTACTAGCACCACTTTTTTCACCTCTATCTTGTGCTTGAAGTCTGGCAGCTCGTTTAGTAGGTCCTTGTACCTTGCAACACATCAAAAAGTGACAGTTAGATGTAGATATAAAAAACCCAACAACTATATATTTTAGCTTTTCCATGTTCATTCACTAGTTTCTTTTGCCTCACAAATGTACAGCCAGTGACTTTGCAACTTCTAGTATTGTGGTCAGTATGATCACAATGACTACAGTGAATTGGCAGCCCTATTTTAGACAATTTTTCAACATGTAAGTTGTGACAGCCCCACCTCCCCCTAAGGCGAACCAAAGGGTTTGGCGGACCGCCTGTCCAACTCTCGCCGGGACTCAGATTTGGAACGAACGGAAACCCTACCAAACGCTCAGAAGAACTTCGAGGAAATAACATTCAGAACCCAATTGAGCCAAACTATAAGATACAATCAATCTTTAGGACAACGTTCCCACAGACATATAACCATAAGGAAACACTGTACAATATACAAATATACATATTAGTAAGTTTACACACGAAAAGAAACATTTTTATTAGGATACATTTAGGGTTTCCAAATTGTCGAGGAGCTATACCCAAAAGAGCAAAAGAATTTCTAACTAGCCCAACTCAGTCTTCAAAAACATCGAAGTTCCAAAAGATGATTCCCTGTAAGGAAAACAAGGATAATGGGACGGGGTGAGCTAAAAGCTCAATGAGGTACCAAAAGTATAAACAGTAGAAATTATGAGAAATCACTTTTAGGGCACATATACACATCAAATACGAGAAATGAATGAATATCACAGTTTAAAGGATATAGGTGGCTCTCAAGAGCCCAATCCCCATTGCAATACTTGATCCAACCTAGTTGACCCTCCGTCAACATTCAAATAAAGGAACCAGTCCAGTAGAACACCACTTTAACTCCAAATCCCGTCCACCAACCATACCCCTTACCGGGCCCGAACGCCAAATAGGAACATGAATGGTAATACTCGAGTATACCGGAATCAAGAGTCTCAATACTCAAAGATTCCATAAGAACAGGTACCCATGGATTGTCAATTTCCTCGACCAAGCCCTTGCATGGCTCGATTTAATTAACTCCCCATGAGGTTGAGCTCATGTTTAACAGGAAAGTCGCTGGACTCACTTCCAAACGACATTATAACAGGCGCAGGTAACAGATTCAAGTATATACAGGAAACAAGCCACACAGGCCAGAGAACGAGTGTGATAAAGTACACACTCGCCTCGTACAGAATAAACAGTTGATAAAGACATTCAAATAGCAATTTGCAAGTACAGATAACCATTTTAGCAATAATTCAGGGGAGTGATACACTCATCGGTTCCAGTACAGATACTTCAAAAGTTTTTACCCAAAGTGGCTTTAATCGCCAAGAAACCCTAAAATAATCAAGATAAAACAATAATAGTTCGCACATCCACAAACCCAGTAAATGGAATGCATAAATGAGGCCCGACTACATGTCGTACGCCTTTCCAAATTAAGTACTAGTACAGAAGAATAAAAATATGACTTTTGAGTAAAAAGATAACAGTTGGTCCTAGAGTTACAAACAACCCTCAAAACCCTTCATTTTTACTAAGATCAACTCAAGTTGAAGGAATCGCGTAGCCCTAAAATTTTGGGCAGCGTGCCCTCTGTATTTTGCTATATTCCAGCCATTTATGACTTCATTGTTTTTCCTCAAGTCAGTCCAATTTAACACATAAGAAATCTCAATACAGTAACCCTTCAACTAGGCTCAAGTTCATCCAAATACAAAGCAAGTTTAGGAATGCGACTAGACATCAAGTTTTAAGGACAAAAGCTAAATAGTAGGTTTAACGTCTCTTAGCGGAACAGACACAACTGAAGCTACACTTATCGGATTAGGGTACAATTTATACCATTTCGAAGCTAAGATAAAGACCTACAACTTTGATGAAGACCCCTTAGTCCAGTTCGTAGTGTATCTAGGTCAAAATTCCAAATTACATAACCAGCATCTCACAATCAGACTAGTTAACTGCACTATGATTAAATGACAATAACTCAGGTTACCGAAGTCCAATTAAGGTGTATCTTATGGCGTTTCGAAGCCAAGACATATACCTACATTTATTATGAAGACCTCCAAAGCTAAATCATGCATTTTCAGAGTCAAAAATTGAAATCCCCACAAAGACAGAAAACTGTCCGCGAAATAAGGGCTTATGGGCAGTCAAGGGTATTTCGGTCATTTCACATGCTACGGTGCTACGATCGAGGTGAAATTTTATAGGAAGCTATAAAACATCATTTCCTACAACTTTCATGTTTTAACCTAAGCCTGATTCAGCTTCTAACATGCTCAAATGAACCAGACAGAACAGGGAAAATTGAAACCCTAAACTGGAATTTCTGCACCAAACCAGAAATTTTCCGCAACCAATCATATCCAACATATACCAACTTCATTTTACACTATAACAAACCATCAATCTATGACTAAACAATAATTACTATATAAAAACAGAAAAAGCAATACTAAATCAAAAATCCATCAAAACTCTACTTCCAACCATCAAACCTACTACAAATCAACATATTTAGCCACAAAAGCCACTAATTAGACATTATTAGGATCAAAGGAAAGGTTCCTTAGTCACTTACCTTGCCAACCCAAGAAAAGACCCAACTTAGCACCACTTTCTTCCAAACCACTTCACAACCAACCTCACTACTACTAAACTAAGGGTTTTTATGGAGGAATTTCAAGTTTAATCGGTTGGATTGGGAGATTGAGCAAAATTATGAGCAAAAGAGTTGAAGGTTTCTTTTCTTTGCTTCCTAGAGAGAGCCGGCCAAAGAAGCTTGAAATAAGAATGAATTTTGGGTCAATTTTGATTTATGGTAAAGGTAAAGTTAAATGGTCAAAGTCCAAGATTGAATAGGATGGTGACACTTGTCACCTTTTAAGCTTAAACTTATCCTCTTGTCTCTCCAATACTAATCCATCTGGGTAACCTCTAATTACCTCTTAATACCTAGTAATTTAATCCCGGTATACAAAACTTAACCTAATTGGCCGAATTTGTTGCACTTAACGCTACTAGCGGGTCCCACGCCCAATATACACTCTTTATTTCTCATGATTTAACTTATATTAGAAAATGATTTAAAAACTATATTTACTTATAAAAATCTCGGACAAATCAATATAATAGGGTATAGTGACGAAAATGCATGCGAGAAAATAAAATAAAGTATTATGAAATAAAGAAAATTTACGGGTCCTCACATAAGTCCTCTAATGGAGCCTTTCTTCTCACTTTCTTAGATCTGCCCAGGGCTATCCTCCTATGAGGTGGGAGTAATGAATCAAAATCTATATTCACCCAATTTGCTTGGTTTGGTATAGGCATAATAACTCCTACATATGCCATTTTATAGTTTTCCACTGTGCAGCAATTATCAACATATGTATACGGATTTTTAGTGTCTTGCTCAAGTCCAGCACATGCATGGACACATGAAATTCCTGTCATACCCCACTCATTGCATGTGCAAGACCTTTGAATTACATTAACAGCAAAAATTCCTGCTATAATAGTTACCTGATACATCTCTCTTGTGGACACGAGTGCATCTAATTGAGTCAATTGCTTTTTCCTTTCTTCAAATTTCTGACATTCTCGGACAAATGTGAGATTTCACCTTCTAAATCCAGTCTCCTTTTTCTCAAAACCTACACATTATTTGCCTTCGAATGGCTTCAAAAATAGTCAAAACAGGCTCTTCCCTAGCATCTCTAGAGAAATTTCTAACTTTGTGATGGATTTCAAAAAAATTCTGCAAAAAAGGTGATTTTGGTGTGGGATTCCAACCAGGGGTCTTCGCATTTAGGGAACGCGCTCATGCGGAAAAATTGTTTTATTATTGGGCTCACATTTGCTAAATGCGAGTTCAAAAAAATTTTATTTTATTTTTATCTTAGATTCTAGAAAATTAAAATTTAAAAAATATTTGTGTTGCAGAGCTCGCATTTACTAAATGCAATCTCTAGTAAAATCTTATTTTTTAAAAAATAATTGTTTATGCATTCATTGAATGCGAGGAGTAAATATTATTTTGCACCTCACATCTGATAAATGCGAACTCCTAGAAATTTTTATTCAAATTTTTTTTTTATTTAAGAGCTCACAATTATTTTTGTTTGGGTAAAATACAAGGAACCCCCTTGTGATTTCCCGAAAAGACACCTTAACCCCTATCGTTTAGAAACCTCCACATAAACACCTTAAACTTCATAATTAAAGTAAAAATTGACCTGTAACAGGACGTGTGACCTAGTGACGATGGATATGCAAGATTTCTTTGTCATGTTTCACACATAGGGATAGGAAATATACATATAAGGAAAATATGGGATAAGAGAAATACATATAGTGAAAATATGGGATAAGGAATACATATATAGGGGGAATATGGGATAAGGGATATATACATATAAGGAAATGTCACGCAAAATGAAAAAAATCCTAAAAAGTAAAAAATATGCATGAAAATGTAGTGATTGCCACAAAAACATGATCTAGCACGTGAATGGTCTCTAAGGGTCTAGCATTGGACTAACCCATGTCTATAAGTTCTCACTAGCATTGGACTAGTGAGAAATCAGAAAAGAGGGCCACAACTAGCGTTGGACTAGTGTGGAATCGGAAAAAAGTGCAACAACTAGCATTGGACTAGTGTGGTGACGTCATGCTTTTATTATAATCAAATAAATCATATAAAGCATAATAAAAGCAAATAAACACATAATATCACGTAAAACACATAGCACATAAACATGGTCTCTAGATGCAAAAGCCCTAAGAAAGCGAGTAAACACGTAAACACATAGACATGCAAGACACACTAAACAAATAAAGAGAATAAAGACCTAACTATTACATTGGAGGGACCCTAACTACAATCTAAGGGGGAAAGGAATAAAATAAATACCTAACTATTACATCTTGGCATTTAAATGCCTCTAAAATAACCAAAATTAAATTAAAATAAATATATAAAATTAAAATAAATAAAATGAATAAAGAAATAAATGAAACAATAAAAGAAAAACATGTAAATTGTCATCGGCTTTATCGGATTCCCATCCAGATCTACTCTTCCTGCCATATCGTCTTTCCCAAATCCTTAACCCTCCGTCACCCACCTTGCTCCTACCCCATTTCCCATGCGTCCCCGGAGAAGAAATAAAGTAATAAAAAAATTCTATCAATTTTGTCTAAAATGTATAGGTTACCTGGTAGTAATCTTCCTTCAGATGTTGTTGTAAGTAGGAGAACAAGTCCTGAGACTTGTTGGCGATTTTCAATGAACAACGTAGCTCCACTGTTGCTAAAAACCCAGATACCAATTCCCGTTCAAACTCCATGGTAAAAACTCCATGCTGTTGTTGATTATGCTACCTTCTCAAAAGTTTACATGTTTGTCTTCAAATTGGGGAGAATTAAAAATCGAGTGGAAGAAAGAGAAAGAAACAAGGGATTCGATGGTGAGAGGGGTGAAGGATTTAGGTTTTTTACAGAGACAGTTAACGTGATTGAAGGTTTTAGGAGAGAGAACTGGGATGAACAAAGAGTAAAGTACATTGGATTCATTGGAGTAGTTAGAATTTTTCCCCCAAAAAAATGGCGCTGAAGTGCTGCGCCATTCTTTTCCCGCTTTTGTTTTTCACTTTTTACTACTATTTGGATAAGTTAGAGTGATACGATGTCGTACTCGTCATTTTCTTTGTCCCTTTAATGACGTTCCCTACTGCATGTTACATTAACCTGCTGTTGTGACACTTTTAGGAAAATGTCATATTAAGTGTGTGACTAAAGGTGCTTTTTGTAGTAGTGTAAAGTCACATAGTAGCATGTAGGATCAAGCAAAATCAAAATAAAGGAGTAGAGTGTACCTCCCTTGAATTGGTGACCTAGAGAAATGAAATTTTTCTTATTTACCCTCCAAAACAAAGAAAAAGGTTAGGGCATCACTTTAATTAATAAATAATCACAAGAAATGGAAAAGAACACGAAATTGAATCAATCAAAGCATTCAAATGAAAGTAAACAACCCATATTTAACAAATTAAAACAAAGAAAGACCCAATTGAAAGAATTGAAGAAGTTTTAGGGGTCAAATCACTATTATTACACATATTAGGGGTCTAAATTAAAGTAAATTAAAATTAAGGGCTTAAAATGAAACCTACCAAAACCAAATGACAAAATTTACAAAAAATAAATGAAAATCTATTTGCTATAACTAAACAATTAAATTACCCAAAATTTCACTAAAATCCAAATCAAAACTATAAATCTATCAACAATCATTAAACCTTCAAATTTCATCCTAAATTCACTAAAAATATATCCAAAAATCACATTAAATCATATCAAAGAAAAATAACATGTTAAAGGGACAAAAATTGATTAAATTTCCAATTGTTTGGGCCAAAGTTGAATAAGAGGAAACTTGAGGGGTTAAAATGTAATTTTAAGAAAAAAACCACGCAAGGCCACGAACTTTGTTCTTATTTCTGCAACTTCAAACCATTTAGTAACCCAGGAAGCTTGCCAAAAATTGAAACAAAGCTTCGAACCCAACACTCATCAGATTCCATAAAACCCTCATCAAACGTAAGATTGAACATACAAACAAATGAAATCTAAGATGGGAAAAACTGGCAAGTTCCAAATTCATTCGCAGGTTTCTGGGTTTCCTTATCAAATGTGCAGATCATGCGAATCAATCTCCAAGCTAACGAAAACTTGCTGACTTACTTCGTTTAATACTAAAACCCAACATCAAAATTACAAAAACAATAAGTAAAGGTGGAGCAGCGATCAAGGAAACATCAAACACAGACTTGCCCGAAGTTTTATGCCATTTTTCTGGGGTTGCTTGTTCAAACACACGAAGACCAACCATAAACATCAGGCAACGACTCATTCATCAGTTAACCCCATAGGAAACCCCCAAACCCATTTTCTTAACAAGTCTCGACTCATGGACTCCTACCGAATCAGAAACTATCAAACAAATAGCATGGCAAAGTCATGAACCAGCAAAAGCTCGAACCAGCCGCAAACATTCAAAAGATTCACATCCGATAGCTTTATCTTTCGTAAAAACATGTTTAAACCCACAAAACAAGAATCATCTTTACCTGAGAATGCTAGCACAGTTGAATGAACCTGAAATCTGCCCAGAAATGCGTGCTAATTCCAAGAAACGCGATCGAGAACTTTCATCGCAGAAATTGCAGCCTGGGCGAGGAGGCTACTTTGAGCAACGATTTGGACGTCTTCCCGACATTATCTTGCAAAACTCCCTGAACGAAAGTTCAAGATATGCCTCAGTAGATGTCCCAGATTACCTAAAATCTCCAAGAAGAGGCCGATTTAGTGGTAAAAATTGTCTCCCAAGACGGCGATAAATCAGTATGAATAGCAAATTTTCTCGGAAAATTTTCTCTTCCTGCTGCTGCTTCTTTCTCTTGTTTTTTCTTTCAGTTCTCTCTTCTAATCCTCCCCAGATTTCCCTAAGCTCCCCCCTTTCTGATTTCTTCCCTTTTCTCTTTCTTTTTCGCTCTCTTTTTTCTCTCTTTCTCTCCTCCTTCCCTATCCCCGAAAACCCTCTTTTGATGTTTCCTTTCTTGCCTTCCCTTTGTTTCTTGTCTGAAGCTCCCATTCTCCCTCACATCTCCCCAGATCCTCTCTTTCTTGCTCTTGTTTTTTCTCTCCCTTGCTTGCTCGGCCTTTTCCTCTTGGTTTCCTCCCTTTCTTTGTTTTTCTTCTTTGCTTTTTGTTTCCAAATGTTCCTAGGCTTCCAAGTGTCTTGCTACCTACCCCCTCATTGCATGCGGTGTCAACAAAATGAGGACACTTGTCCTATTTGCATGCACCCACCTAGCCATGGTGCATGGCCTCCACCTATCCTTTTTTTATCTTTATTTATTTGTTATATTTTCATTATGATTATTTTTTTGTTTTTCAAAATCAATTTAGGTAAACAAAGAAAAGGTTAATTCCTAATTGAAATTGCATTGCAAAATTTTCATTTATTTTAAAAAAATTGAATCTAAGATGATTAAAAACAAATTTTTTGAATTTTTGTGAGAATTTTCCTTTTCAGAAATTTAATGCAAAAATATCTTAAAAATAAAATTGATGAACCTAATTTATAAAAATAAGCGAAAAATAAATACTAACTATCATTTTGTAAAGTTAATCAACTAAAATAACATAAGATAAAATAAGAACAAAAATAAATAATAAAAATAAAGCTAAAAATTAAAATTAAAATTAAAATTTTTGGTGTCTACATATTTAAGTCAATGTCTATAATTCGAATAGTTTCTTCTATTGGGACCTGATTGATGACAATTTGTACATCTTCTTGGTTCCTCTGGATCTTTCTCATCCATCTTATTTCGAATTCTTCTATCTCGTACCCTTCTTACCCGACATGCAATATATTTACTTTTTTCTCCCTGTAACTCCCAATCAGGATAGAGTCACGTATCTGGATACAATAAAGGGCTAAATCTTCCTAAATACTATACTGGCTACCTCTTTTTTAAAACTGTGGATCTATAAGCAATCCCAAATTGTCCTCTCTATTCTTGCACACTGTCATGACATGTGGACAAGAAAGCCTATACTGCTGTCACTTGCCACAGGAGCATGTCTTATCAAAATACTTGACAGTTTATGTATTAGCCCCTTTACCGTCCATACCTCGACCTGAGACAATCTTGTACATCCCTAATGAGTCATCGAACTCCACAACCCTGTGGAGTCTAGTTTTCTGATTAGAATTCTTAAACCACTAACATATCTTTGGAGAAAAATGATTACGGCAATATCTAATATCTTCCCTCCTTGTTTTAAATAATTCAACTGTCCGATGAAATTTCATATCAATATAAGCCAGAATTGGTAGATGATGTGCTCTTTTAAATATATTGTTATAACTCTCAGATATGTTGGTGGTAAGAATACCCCAATGATGCCCACCGTCATATGTTAGACACCACTTTTCAGATCCAATATCAGACAGATAAGTCCATACATTTGGAAACGTGTTTCTTAATTCTCGCTTGAACCCCTACCACTTGCATAGTTGTCTAGCCTTTTATATTGTCCAACATAACCATTTAAGGTATAAACCTTTGAAGTGTATCATCAAATTGCTCCTAATTTATTGTAGGCAAAGCTTATAAAAGGTCAAAGGTTCTTTCCAGTAGTCAAACTCTATCATGGCATGAATGATACCATTATGATGATCGAAAATGACACAAATAGAATACCAATCACGGCCACATTGTATCAAAATTGCTCCATGAACCATGACCAACTGAAAGTAGTCTCTTCATCAACTATGGCATAAGCAATTGAAATTATTTTGTTATTCGCGTCTTGCATAACTACAACAAGCAGTTTGCCCTTGTATTTGCCACGCAAATGAGTCCCATCAACACATATAACTGGTCTACACATGTCGATCCAAAATCCCAAAATACAAATTTAAATATCTTGACTCGATCTATACTGTCCGAATGGTGGAACCACTTCACCACAATTTCTCGATTGGACTGAACAAGTGCATCGAGATACTTTGGTAATTCGGCTAAATTAGACTCCCAAGAGCCAAACACAAGCTCAATTGCTTTTTGCTTGCCGTACCAAATTTTTTTTTATAAGAAATATCCACCTTCAAGACTTTCTTAACATGACTTACTATATTTTTTACTTTAAATTCAGGATCATCTTTAATGCGACAAACTATATGCCTAACAATCACCGAAATAGTAAGATTTGTATTGCTATTACTCATCAAATCACCTAGACAATTGTGGTCGTTGACCCATTTGGTTATTTGCCATAACCCATGAGTCTTCTTTTTCACTATTCTAACACACCAATCGCATGTCGAATACGATGGGGTGTTTACAGTTGTAGTGCTCCTGTCAAATGCAGACTTGCATTTGGCAACCCATGTATTATTTTTACTCCCAACAGTTCTGAACTCCCTATTATGATTGATAGACCATATCCTAATAGCCCTGCTGAACTATTGTTTGCTCTCAAACCTCATATGTAGGCGTATATTATTATTGTTCTCACTGAATGTCACAATACACTCCAAGTCACTTTCATCAGTAAGGTCATCATCATTTGTGCTTCCAAGATCAGAGAAGAATGCAAATCCCCTTGGAACATAAGAGAGACTGCTATAGGCATTGTTTGACCTACTATCCGCATGCTCAGTAGTCGCAATTATATTATCATTAAAGGGCTGTTGGATCTCGAGATCCTGGTGGAAGCCATAAGCATCATGTTTATCATCTGAGTCATAATCGAACACATCTATCGACTCAGATTCTTCTATATCTTCTGCATCATGCTTCGGATCATCGTCTTCCTCTGAAATAGGGAGCTTGTCATGTCCACTGGCATACACATCATCTTCAATTGTTGTAGGATGACTTGGACTTGGGGTGGAATCTAAGCCATAAGAAGAGAAATGGTATAGCGATCCTGGATCTCTAAAATTTGGAATCGAGTCAAGGCTGTGAATATATTCAATATCACGCCTGAGCCCTAATGTGATCCTTAGTTCTGATGAGTCCCTAGCCAAATCTCCAAATAAATTTCATACACGACTCCATTGCCATCCTTTAGTAGAATGAAATGGGAAGTGTGAAGTAGAATAAAATGGAAAGTGTTAACAACAATGAAAGGGGGTGAAAAACTTTTGTTGTTGAGGGATATACAACTGCAATCGCGCCCTTTTATAGTCCGCAGGACCTTCTAATGTGCTAAAATTTCAGGGGCCAATGCGTACCAGGCCAACAATTTCTTCACTACAGTACCAGACATTGTAGAGTCACATGCAGCCACTGAACTATGTCAATTCAGAATCCTTACGTACACAGAATGAAATTTTTAGTACTGATACTGTTGATAAGTGTTACATCGTGTTTCTATTCAGTTACAGACAATAAAACAAAATTTGCAGCTTTTACCATGAAATGACCTATACACTAATATTTAGGGTCACGTGCATACAGAGTTACACATCGTTCAAGGGGATGTTTCACTATGTCCATACATAGTAACACTCTGCACGTTTTGCACAAAAGCTTCTACAACAGTTTCTTGGCCCAAAGTCAGATGTGTAACACTGTATGCCCTTGGATGGTTTATGACCCAAATTTACTACCTCTGTGAGCCATTCGTATGTCCTTTTGCTCCAATGCTTTAGTAATATTTTGTTATGATGCTAAATTCGATCTATCATTTTGATATCCTCACCCAAAAAATTTATCATTGAGTACAGATGGGTTACATCTTCTTGACGAACTTATAGCACAAAATGACATGATGTATTACAGGCACGTCAATAGGTATTCCAAGTTTAGTGACCTTCCATTATGATCAAGTAATCACATGACCACATGTGCTAATAGTTTTGGGGAAGAAAATGATAGTACAAGGGGACAACTAATTTGTAATGTTGGTTTTATAATGCAACAAATATTGATAATGAAAAGTACAGAATGAATTACAACCAGTTAGGTGTATATTACAACTAGTGATGGATCTTTAACAGGCATCATTAATATCCAAATAGGAGGCAAATTATTAAAGTAGAGATTATAATGATTAAACTTTTATTGGTACCTTCAAACATCCAACTACATCCATTTTATTCATTCATATCCCATACAACACCTGAGAACGCCGTCATGCATTAGACAATCGGGTATGTACTTTTGAAAGTCATCGTCGCTTGATTCAGTAAAGTCAGATAGGTCAGGGTCGGATATAAGTATGGGATCTATTAAAATCTATTGGACATCAAATTCTTTTGCAATAGCATGTCTTTTTGCAGCCTCAACCTTGTGAAACATGTGAAGTCTACGCTCCATCTGCATAACTTCCTGCTCTAGTCTATATAATACTCTTGCATCATTCACTTCTGGTCCTATAACAAGCTCTGCTGAGCGTGTTTTCGGGACGCGGAGGCTATGCCAGCGACAAAATATCTCTAATTCCATTCTTCGCTCGCGAGTCGGCTCTCATACGGGTTCATGATCCAGAACGGAATAACCAGAGCATAGGTGATCGGTAACGCTATCTTTGAAAATGTGACCAGTTAGTCCCAAAGAGTTATTGGTGTTAAGTGCAGCGTTCTTGAAAGCGCGTTTGACACCATATAAAATCCTCCCGTCTGGTGTTTCGCACCTCCTTAGGCCATTTCTTGGACCCGACAATCCTTTGCATCTTTTTTGCCGAACCTTTGATGGTGACTTTGTATGAGAGCCTTTGAGAGTGGGGTGCATGACTATGGTAACTTCTACTGCTTTTTGGACAGATGAAATAAGGGATATATTGCCAAAATAATTTGGGGAGGAGATAACAAAGAGGTATAGATTTATGGGCAGATGGTGGGTAGAACGTTTATGTATGTATGTATATAAATATATGAATGTTTATGACAAAACTATAAAATTGATTTGTATTGGATGTCCGTGCCATGCATAGCAAATGGTTTCTGTTGGCAAGTTTAACAATTTAGCTGTATCATTTCATACTGTTGTCCACTGAGTGTGAGCATTGTATTGGAGTTCAAATTTTGAACGTTGTAGCTAAGAATGTGCAAAGTTGTAATTAAGAATGTATGAATTGTAATTAGATATGAACTGTGACAGCCCCACCTCACCCTAAGGCGAACCAAAGGGTTCGGCGGACCGCCTGCCCAACTCTCGCCAGGACTACTAATACGGTTATACACAACTCAAACGTGCCGGAATACAGTAGCGCGCTTAAACAACGCAAAATCACGAAACAGGAAAAAAATGAAAATCGAAACGGAAAGTGAATAGTACCTGCCACGTCACAATCCGGCCGGATATTCGGCCGGCTTCCCGGCCGAATTGGAGGCAGTGGCCAACTCCAACCGGATCCAAAAATTCAAGACAATCCGGCCAAAAACTGGCCGGATTTACGGCCGGATTACGCTGCAGGATTTTCCGCCAAAATTGTTTTCTTCCATCGTTCAAAATCCGAACCTGTCCGAAACCCATACAAGTGCATTAAACTTTATATATCGCTAGAAAAGAACATTTCCAAACATCGTTATATACGTATGGTTACAAATTTACAACTCAAAAGGAAAATGTTGGATCAGGATACATTCAAGGTTTTTCCAACCATCGAGGAGATTTACAAAAGAATATATTAAACTAGCTCAACTCGTGCTTCAAAATCACAGTTCCAAAAAAAAATGGTTCCCTATAAGAAAAACAAGGATAACAGAACGGGGTGAGCTAGAAGCTCAATGAGGTACTAAAAGTATAACAGTACAAATCATGAGAAAACACTTTTAGGGCACATATACACATCAAGTAAGAGAAATGAATGAACACCACAATTTAAAGGATACTGGTGGCCCTCAGGAGTCAAATCCCCGTTGCAATACTTGATCCAGTCTCGTTAACTCTCCGTCAACGTTTAATGACACACTCATGTCCGTAGACCCCTCTTGTGCCAAAATTCCGTTCACCAAACATACCCCTTACCGGGCCCGAACGTCGAACAGGAATAGGAATGGTAATACTCGAGTATACCAGAATCAAGAGTCTCAATACCCAAAGATTCCCTAGGAACAGGCACCCATGGATTGTCAATTATCTCAACCAAGCCCTTGCTGGCTCGACTTAATTAACTCCCCATGAGGTTGAGCTCAAGTTAACAGGAAGATTGTTAGACACACTTCCAAACGATCTCATAACAAGCGCAAGTAACAAGTTCCAGTTCATAACAAGTACAAGTAATAGATTCCAGTTCATTCAGTACAGGTAAGAGAACGAGTGTGATAAAGTACACCCTCGTCTTATTCAGAATAACAGAGTTCATAGTTATCCATGTCACACATTTCAAGTATAGATGAACCAAATAAACAATAATTCAGGGGAGTGGTACACTCACCAGTTAAAGCAGAGTTTCAACCAAGGTAGGGCTCTAATCACCAAGAAACCCTAGAATAATCAAGGTAAACAATTATGGTTCCCATAGCCATAATTCCAGTAAACAGAAATCTGTCCACGAAACAGGGTTCATGGGCAGTCAAGGGTATTTCAATCATTTCAAAGGTTACAGTGGTCCGGTTGAACTGAAATTTTGCAGCCAGCTAGGTAACATCATTTGCTACAACTTTCATGTTTTAACCTATACCCGGTTAGGCCTCTAACAAGCACTAATAAAGCCGGCCAGAACAGGGCAGATTGGAACCCTAAAACTGAAATTTTCCGCACAAATTGAAATTTTCGGCAAATAACCGCAATTAACGCGCAAGGGATCCATTTAATACAATTTAAAGCCATCTATCCTAGGCCAACCATAATCATCATATGAAAATAGAAAAATTCCCAAAAAAAATCAAAAATTTAGCTAACTCCACTTTAATCTATGAAATCTTCCAAAAAGTAGCATCGATAACAACTATAAGCCACTACTTATCAATTAATTGAAGTAAAGAGGAAGTTTGTAAGCAAAGTACCTTGAAACCTCAAGAAAGATGATAACTTAGGGGTTTCTCCTCCAAATCAACTGCACCAAGACCTTGAAACTCCCTTAGCAAGTCACTTTAGTGGACAAATTCGAGATTTAATCGGTTGGATTTCAAGTTATAAGCAAGAAATGGAAGATGAAAGTTGAAACTCTCTTTCTTTTTTCTCCCTAAGAGGTTCGGCCAAGAGGATGAAAATTAGAGATGATTTTGGGTCAAAATTGTTCTTTTAATAAAGGTAAGAAAGTTAGGCAAGTCAACCATCCAATTGGGTCGCGACACATGGCACTCTTAATGGTTCAAGCTTATTCTCTGGTCTCTCCAAGATTAAACCATCTAAGTAACCTCTAATTATCTCTTAACACCTAGTAAATTAATTCCGGTATACAAAACGTAACCTAATTGGTCGAATTTATCGCACTTAACGCCACTAGCGGGTCCCACGTCCAATATACACTTCTAATATCTCATGAACTAACTTATACAAGAAAAATATTTTAAAAATAATATTTACTTATAAAAATATCTCTAAAGTTAACATAATAACAAAAATATAGAAAACGGGTGCAAAGAAAGAAAATAAGGCCTAAAAATTCAGAAAATTTTCAGATTCTCACACTCTCTCCCCTTTAAAAGAATTTCGTCCTCGAAATTTCTTATCATCGCCTTCTCCGAGATACAAAACTTTTATTACTTCCTTCTCACAATCAAATTGAGAACTGTACCTAGCTAACCAATCAGTATCCCTTCACTAGTTAAGCTCATTGAATTCTTTCGTATAGTTTCTTCTTCCTTCTCAAATTGAAATTCTTATGCACCATTCTAGTGGTCAAACGGTGGAATACCAGAATCTTACCTTCCACGTCCTCAAACGGGTCAGGGACTTATGATGTTCTAGGGAATACACCCGAGCCGACACTTTCGGTCCATTCTTCTCCCTCTTCGACTGGTCAGGGTTGGTCGTGGTTGGCTGTTGGTTCCTACTCCCTTCTCGTGATCGGCTTGAGCAATTAGCGATTTGATGATCTGCACTCCCGCAACACAGACATTTCCTTCCTTTCTTCCAGCAGACATCCTCCGTGTGATTCGGCTTCCCACAATACCCGCAAGGACCACGCAAAGCGAAGACTGAGCCTCTCTGTGATGCACTACTTGATATTCTCGGTAGTTGTACTCCCCCGTTTCCCTTTCCAATCTTAGGATGCGTACTTTCATCCCCTTGCTCTTATCTACTTCCAGGAAATCCTCTTTTCTTGGTTTGGATGTTCTTAACTTGTAACCTCATATTTTCAACTCGTTGGGCTTTCTCCACAGTATCACTAAAGGCACTGAGTTGGGCCACAGCCAAGTCCTTCTGTATCTCAACATTTAATTCTTGAACAAAACGTCTTATCCTCCTTTGCTCAGTCACAATTAGTTCAGGGGCGAATTTAGACAACCTAGTGAACTGACTCTTATATTCGGCGACAGTTTGAGTTCCCTGGCGAAACCTAATGAACTCATCTTCTTTCTTTTCCTGAATTAAAGGTGGAAAATACTTCGTGTTGAACTCTCTCATGAAATTTACCCACGTCCTCGGTGTTTGTTCTCTTTTCCATTTCAGTCTTATGATATTCCATCAAGAATGAACCGCTCCCTCCAGTTAAAAGATGGCAAATGTCACTTGTCGCTCCTCAGTATAGTGTAACGCGGTAAAAATATCAATCATCTTTTTTAGCCATCTCTCGGCCATGTCAGGGTCGGGTCCTCCAAGAAATTTCGGTGGCGAGAACTTTTAAAATCGTTCAAAAGCTTTATCCTCACCCTCTGTATGATTACCAGGATTTTTCGATTGATTAATAGGATTTTGGCCATGATGTTCCACTACGTGAGCCAAAAGGTCGGTCATACGTTGGATAGCGGCAGCTACCTGAATGTTAGGGTCCATTCCAGGTTCAGGGTTAGGTTCAGGCATTGGTTCCCAATTTTTCCCTTCATTCGAGGGTTGCCTACCTCCACGGCCCCGGCCTCATCCACTACAAGTTCCTTCCATTGGATTAACTAATCTAGACTCGAGGCGTGAATACAATATACAAACTAGCTAGGTCAGTCAGTCAGATATATATATAATACATCCGAATCAATTAAAAGCAAATATACATATAACACGACTATATCAAACAAATCACACAGTAACTGTCAGTTAGATACAAGCAAAGTAAATCCTATGGAAGTAAGAGGGTCATTCTATAATACACACTACGAATTGGACCATGAGTACAAAAATAACTAACGAAAAGCTTCCCCCCAGGGTTCCATCCGTAATCTACAAGAAATCACAATTTATCTCTTAGGCAGGGTTAATCATCCACGTATCAGATAAAGTTCCGTAGAATCAGATGTCTAATTCGCCCAAGTCATTTCTAACCTAGGCTTTCATCACATTTCGTATTCGGATACAAGAATTCAAAATAAGATAGTTCACCACTCGAGTTGGCCAGTCCCAAGAGTAAATCATCTACATTTGTAATTCTTACCTGACATATGTATCTATAGTCTCCAAGTACCAATATAATGTTTTAAAATCTATAATACACCGTGATTCATAACTTATGTTCAAAAGAGTACTTAGTCGTTTACACTCATTCACATGAGCGAGACCACAACACCACTTGGTCCCAAGCTCACTCCGCGCAGAGACCACGCGAAGCAGCTCTGATACTACCTGTGACAGCCCCACCTCTCCCTACGGCGAACCAAAGGGTTCGGCGGACCGCCTGGCCAACTCTCGCCAGGACTACTAAGACGGTTATACACAACTCAAACGTGCCGGAATACAGTAGCGCGCTTAAACAAAGCAAAATCATGAAACAGGAAAAAAATGAAAATCAAAACGGAAAGTGAATAGTGCATGCCACGTCACAATCCGCAGAATTCTGGTCGGATATCCTGCCGGCTTCCCGGCCAGATTGGAGGCAGTGGCCAACTCCAACCGGATCCAAAAATCCAAGACAATCCGGCCAGCAATTCGGCCAAGAACTGGCCGGATTTGCGGCCGGATTACACAGCAGGATTTTTCGCCAAAATTGTTTTCTTCCGTCATTCAAAATTCGAACCTGTCCGAAACCCATACTAGTGCACTAAACTTTATATATCACTAGAAAAGATCATTTCTAAACATCGTTATATACGTATGGTTGCAAATTTACAACTCAGAAGGAAAATGTTGGATCAGGATACATTCAAGATTTTTCCAACCATCGAGGAGCTTTACAAAAGAATATATTAAACTAGATCAACTCGTGCTTCAAAATCACAGTTCCAAAAAAAATGGTTCCCTGTAAGGAAAACAAGGATAACAGAACGGGGTGAGCTAGAAGCTCAATGAGTTACCAAAAGTATAACAGTAGAAATCATGAGAAAACACTTTTAGGGCACATATACACATCAAGTAAGAGAAATGAATGAACACTATAATTTAAAGGATACAGGTGGCCCTCAGGAGCCAAATCCCCGTTGCAATACTTGATCCAGCCTTGTTGACTCTCCGTCAACGTTTAATGACACACTTATGTCTGTAGACCCCTCTTACGCCAAAATCTCGTTCACCAAACATACCTCTTATCGGGCCAGAACGCCGAACAGGAACAGGAATGGTAATACTCAAGTATACCGGAATCAAGAGTCTCAATACCCAAAGATTTTCTAGGAACAGGCACCCATGGATTGTCAATTATCTCGACCAAACCCTTGCTGGCTCGACTTAATTAACTCCCCATGAGGTTGAACTCAAGTTAACAGGAAGATAGTTGGACACACTTCCAAACGATCTCATAACAAGCGCAAGTAACAAGTTCAAGTTCATAACAAGTACAAGTAATAGATTCCAGTTCATTCAGTACAGGCAAGAGAACGAGTGTGATAAAATACACCCTCGTCTCATTCAGAATAACAGAGTTCATAGTTATCCATGTCACACATTTCAAGTATAGATGAACCAAATAAACAACAATTCAGGGGAGTGGTACACTCACCAGTTAAAGCAGAGTTTCAACCAAGATAGGGCTCTAATCACCAAGAAACCCTAGAATAGCCAAGGTAAACAATTATGGTTCCCTTAGCCACAATTCCAATAAATAAAATGCACAAATAAGGCTCGACTACAAGTCGTAGATCTCGCCAACTAATTACTCATGCAAGTGTGCAAAACATGATTTCGGGAACAAAAAGGTAATGTGAAAACCTAGGGCTCGAACAACCCCAAAAGCCTATCTTATATATATCCCAAATCAAATCAAACTCGAAGGAATCCAACATTCCCAAAATTTGGACAGCATATCCCCTACATTTCCTTACTTTTCCATCCTGCAAGCAACACTAATGCAACTCAAATCAACCACATACACATTATAGACTATAGAATACACCTTTCGGCACAATAAGCACAACTGAAACTACACTTATTGGATTGAAGCGAATCTTATGGAGTTTCGATGCCAAAACATAAACCTACATTTCTTATGAAGACCTCCAAAGCCAAATCATGCATTTTATTTGGTCAAAAATAGAAATCTCTACGAAAACAGAAATCTGTCCGCGAAATAGGGTTCATGGGCAGTCAAGGGTATTTAGTCATTTTATAGGCTACATTGCTTCGATTGAACTGAAATTTTGCAGGCAACTAGTTAACATCATTTTCTATAACTTTTATGTTTTAACCTAAGCCTAGTTCTGTGACGCCCCTACTTCTCTCTAAGACGAACCAAAGGGTATCCGCGGGACGCCTGCCTAACTCTCGCCAGGACTCAAGCAATTCCATTCAAGCTTATTATCGATCTACACAACACAAGTAAAACTTAAACAGTAAATGCGGAAGCGTTCAAGCTTAACAATAGTTATCCATTATCCAGCCCGCACGTCGGGTGTTCAAAGTACAACATAACTCTCAAATATACATCACGTCCCAAAAGTTACATTTCAATTCCATAAGTACATCCCAAAACCAAGGGACATAGCCAAAATGTAATAGAAACCCTAAACAAAAACACATTAGGAGGGTTTTCCCCAGTACACCTCCGAGTTCAAACCTGTTAAGGAAAACAAATCTACAGAGTGAGCAAAACGCTCGTGAGGCCAAGAACACACATACAAGCACATTACTCAAATAACAATCTCAATTTACAAATCAAGCAATCATATTTTAGTAATTAACAATTTACTGGAAATATAACCAGAAACAATTCAAGGATACTGGAGCCCTCAGGAGCTATATTCCACTTGCACATTCAATAACCTCCACGAATTGACACTCCGTCAATCGGGTAGGTTTAGTCCGTAGAACTCCACTTAACCTGTCCCCTTTCACCTTACATACCCCTGTATCGGGCCTGCCTGTCATTTGTTTGTGGCGATACTACTCGAGTATGCCAAGCAAGACCTCTCATTAGGTCAAGCTTATATATCTCATGGCTCGCCAAGGTTCCCGACCAAGCCCATACCGGCTCGAGTCCAAGGTCGGCCAATGAGATTTGGGCGTCCCCATGTGCACTCGTGTGTCGAGGAGATTCACTCCAACGACGTATGCAGCTATAGCATACCATTACATTTCATTCATTCATTCAATACATTTCAATCATTCATTCAATGCATTTCAATCATTCATTCAATGCATTTCAATCCTTCATTCAATACATTTCAATCATTAAAATTTCATTTCTAATGAGAACGAGTGTGGTAAAGTACACACTCGACTCCACTTTCAAGATTTCCAATCATTAATAACAATTAAACATGTAACTTACATACACCTGACACTCACCAAGTATTAGGTGTAAGTAAGGTCAAGGAAAGTTCAAACGTCCACCGTGGGATTCTCTTGAAGGTCCTCGTGTGCGCCTGAGCAAATAATAGTGAATTATCATCCAAATCCCAAATATCGAGGAATAATTCGTTCACTAGTATTAATCTAGGGGATTCCGTGAAAATGAACCTCAATTACTCGTAAATCGAGATTCGAGAGGGGTTTGATAACTTTCAAAAGTATTTAAGTCTTTATCTAGGAAATCGGGGATAAAACGTTTAGATAATATCAAAAGAATAAAGAGTTCTTGAAAAACTTATTTCCTTGAAAGTTGGAAAATTTCAGTTTTGTTATGAATCTTTGAAAAATTGTAACTCACTCGGCATAAGTCGAGAATTGGAAAACTTTATATCGTTGGAAACTTCTTAAAAAGTACTACAAGTTCCTAGAAGACACTTTTCCATGAATCGAAGTGGAAAGTGCTCAAAAATGAGCTTGAAGGTACTGTTCCAAATCACCCAGGATTGAGCCGGGGTTGGTTTTTCGCTAACTTTGAAAATTCGGCAGAATTCACTCATTGCAAAACAGCCCTTGAAATTTATAGCTCAATTAGAGGTGCAAGTAAGGTTTAGGGCAGAACAAGCGGATCGAGAATCGGAGTTTCGAACACCGAGATATGGTAGCTCAAAGTTGGGTAAATTTCAAGACTGTTAACAAATTTCCAGATTTGGTTCCGACTTTGGACCTTTAGTTAAGTGTCGAAACGGACTTGGATTGATACCAAATTTTTTAGTATAATACTCCTATATGAAGGGTATCTCTCTATCAAATTTCGTGGAAAAATACCTTCGGGAAGGTGGTTAACCAATCAACCAAAGTTTGAAATTACTAAGGCCAAACTGCCTTTAGCTCTCTTTCTCTCCGTTTCCAAACATTCGGCTAAGGAAAAACCTCCAAACATGGTTCATTTGTGCAAGAAAGGTCTAAGGAACATACATGGTACTTTTAGTAGGTGTTTAACACCAAGAAATTCATTTAGTAAGACCACAACAAGTCTCACATCTAATCTGTCCAAATCTAAGAGTTTTCAAAGACGAGGCAGTCGTCGTATTTTGATCATAAATCACTCAATTTAGTTCGAAATTGGAAATGGTTGATAGTGTTGGAAAATACATTCATAGGACTGAAATTTTACAGAAGAAATCGTTTTAAGTTTCAGCATGCAACTGGCTCGAAATTAAGCCTAAAGTTACAGCATCATCAAATCATTTCGGCAGAACGGAGAAACAGGGCAGCTGAATTCAGAAGAGTGGTGCGGTTCACACACATGGAACCAGAATGTGCATTATATACCATTGGAAAGATGGGAACGTCTAGTTTCAAATGCCGTAACGGCACTTGATTTCGACGTCGGAGTACGGAGTTATGGATGAAATACGAACACTGGTCTGGTTACGACAGAAACCATTTTCCAGATTACTAGCTTTGGGAAATAAATTCTTTTGATCAACCAAAACTCAACATTTTTCAACGAAAATTTTTACACAACTACTACAACATGTAAACAACACAGTCAAGCCATTAAATCTCCTAATTTCTGCATTAAAGTGGCCGAACAGAGCAGGGGCAAAATGGTCAGATTTGGCCTTTGCGCCTAACGTGAGTTTCTATCAATTTTCCATCAACAAACCACTGATTTAAACACTAATTCCACATTATAAACATCATCAAGAACAAAATCAGCAGCAACCCAAGAGTGGGAATTCATAGAGCCCACTTTTCCAATTTTCCAACATCCACAACAACCCATAAGAAATCAAGAGCTAAAAGATATACTAGAACTTCCAAAAATCAAAGTTAGAAGGCTAGATTAAGACTTACTCTTAGTTGATGTCTAAGTCAGAGATTCGGTCCTTCCTTGCTTCTAAGTGAGCCGTGAAAATCCTCCCCTTTTTAGCTAGATGTGAACTCCAAGGCTTAGGCTAAGTGGTGCTAAATTTTGAGAAGATTTGGTGGTGATTTGAATGGTTTTTGTAGAGGAAATGTTGAAGAGCTTTCGGTTGTCCCTTGGCTGTCTGCTATCCGTCCATGGCAGCTAGAAGAAATGAAATGTTGGTCTGATTCCTTTGCGTACAAATGAAGCTTGCCGTCTAATATTTTAAGTACGTAAAAATCAATTGCAACTAGTGCGCCTACGCGCGCGTTTTGTGTTCGATTTCTCTTAAGTTTGTTGCACTAGTGCACTAAACCTCTAGGGCACTTACATTCATATAAATATTATTCATTCTTAATTGTCCCAAAATAATGGTCCAAGGTCCCTCAATTAAGCGCGCAAGTGAAAACACGTATTTCCAATTTAGGCGCGATAAAATGAAACTTTCGAGAAATTCTTATAACAATCGTACTACCAACTATCACTTGAGTTTTTAAACCTAAAATTGCCTATTTTAGGACCATTGTATATGTCTTAAATTTTTGAGCTTATTGTACTCCCAATTGGCTAAAGTGTTTAGACACGTTTTCACTTTTCACTAAACAAGCTTATAAGAAAATAATTTTTTTGAAACGAGACACTTCAAAGATATAACGAAACTATAAAACCCTGTACTTAGGTCTAATAAGGCTAGAAAATATTATTCGTGGCAAAAATCCAAATAAATAATTAATTTAGCCAAAATTAGGGTTTTTAAAAATAAAATTTTCGAGTCCTCACAAGTTCAGCCTCTAACAAGTACTAATAAAGTCGGCCAGAATAGGGCAGATTGAAACCCTAAAACTGAAATTTTCCGCACAACCTGAAATTTTTCGTAAATAACCGCAATTAACGCGCAAGGGATCCATTTAATACAATTTAGAGCCATCAATCCAAGGCCAACCATAATCATCATATGAAAACAGAAAAATTCCCAAAAAAAATCAGAAATTTAGCTAACTCCACTTTAATCCATGAAATCTTCCACAAAGTAGCATCTATAACAACTATAAGCCACTACTTATCAATTAATTGAAGTAAAGAGGAAGTTTGTAAGCAAAGTACCTTGACACCTCAAGAAAGATGATAACTTAGGGGTTTCTCCTCCAAATCAACTCCACCAAGACCTTGAAACTCCCTTAGCAAGTCACTTTAGTGGACAAATTCGAGATTTAATTGGTTGGATTTCAAGTTATAAGCAAGAAATGGAAGATGAAAGTTGAAGCTCTCTTTCTTTTTTCTCCCTAAGAGGTTCGGCCAAGAGGATGAAAATTGGAGATGATTTTGGGTCAAAATTGTTCTTTTAGTAAAGGTAAGAAAGTTAGGCAAGTCAACCATCCAATCGGGTCGCGACACATGGCACTCTTAATGGTTCAAACTTATCCTCTTGTCTCTCCAAGATTAAACCATCTAAGTAAGCTCTAATTATCTCTTAACACCTAGTAAATTAATCCCGGTATACAAAACGTTACCTAATTGGTCGAATTTATCGCACTTAACGCCACTAGCGGGTCCCACGTTCAATATACACTTCTAATATCTCATGAACTAACTTATACTAGAAAAATAATTTAAAAACTATATTTACTTATAAAAATATCTCTAAAGTTAACATAATAACAAAAATATAGAAAACGGGTGCAAAGAAAGAAAATAAGGCCTAAAAATTCAGAAAATTTTCGAGTTCTCACATGAACAATTTATGAAATTGTAGGGAGTTCGTTTTGGCGTATATCCTCCTCATGAGCAATAATAGTATCTTTGCTCTATATATTATATAGTACAAAAATTGACTTTTGCGGTGTTATCGTTTTTGTCACAAAGGTGCATTATCAACCTTGACCCAGTGATAATTGAGTTTAGGTATAAATTGTATTTTGGTAACTAGTTGTACACATACAACATCTGCAAACAAATTTAAGTATTAGACAGTATGGACTAAGAACTTTTACATTCATTCGCATAGAAGACTTTAATAATTGCACCTACTTTGTACCTACTTTGTACAAATTGCTCGACTTTTATAGTCTGCAGTACCTTCTAATGTGCTAAAATATTAGGGGCCAATGCATACCAGGCCAACAATTTCTTCACGGCAGTACTAGACATTGTAGAGTCACATATAGCGCCTAAACTATGTCAATTTAGAAGCCTTACGTACAAAAGTGTGAAACTTTTGGTACCGACACCCTTGATAAGTGTTACGTCGTGTTGCTAATCAGTTACAGACAATAAAACAAATTTGCAGCTTTTATCATGAAAGGACCTATACCAACATTTAGGGTCAAGTGCGTACAGAGTTACACATCGTTGAAGTTAAGTTTCACTATGTGCATACACAGCAAACACTCTACACGATTTGCACAAAACCTTCTCCAACAGTTTCTTGGCCCAAAGTCAGATGTGTAACACTCTGCCCTTGGTCAGTGTATGACCCAAATTTATGGACCTCTCTGAGCCATTCGTAACTCCTTCTGGTCCAATGCTCTAGTAATATTTGTGAGGGTTGTGTTCGACCTTTAATTTTATGAATGTTGTAACTAAGAGCGAACAAATCTGTAAGTAACAACGTATGCATTGTAACTATTTATAAATAGTTTGTGAATCATAGCGAAAAATTTATGGACTATATTCTGCCCACAACCGAAACTAGTATATAAGTACAAAATAAATAGCAAAAAAAAAAGTGTTGCTGCGTTTGATTCTTGGCACACAAGTACATTTCACACTTGAGTCGATAATAGTATGAGATAAAATTGAATATTATTCGTAGAAGTTCGTGTATTAAGGTAACCATTCGTGCATCATTATATAATTAATAGTGGCAGGCTTTTGGAGTCATTAACGATAAGAACAATTCAACAACACATGTAATTTCAGATGTAAGAGCAGCATAATACTTCAAATCAAATATGCAATGTGACTCCACCAGCTTCATTCAACTAAAAAACCGCATCTACCGTTTACTCTATCTTGCCGATCAACTGGCAAAATGAAAAGTCAACAGTACAAGGATGTCAGATACTTTGCGTATGAGGATACATCTACGACAAACTACAGGCGAAGTCCACATCATATGGGTTGAAAAAAGAAAAGTGGTGTCAAAGAAAAATTGCTATTAATAGCAACAGAAGGGCGACCGCTACCGATATTATCATGAAGGTTTACATTTGTCAAATGTCTTGTTCCATGCGGTGAACAGGATGCGGGAAAGAGTTTGATTCATGGAGCACTGTTTCGGGACTGTCGAAGGAGCTTTCTTTGCTTATTGTTTGTCCATTAGGTGAGGGAGGGCAATAGTTAGTCTGAACTTGCGCATGATTCCTCCCTATTGGATGACACCAAGCGAAAAAAGTACAAGCTTTTCCTTCACAGACGAAGTACAACAACCCCTTTGTTAGTTTCTGTGACTCTACGATCTTCAGGCCAGCCCTTTTTCTACAATGACAGTAGTGATATTGGTACCTTAACTCACTAGATCCACCACCAAGATTGCTAGATGAAGACATCTGAGTGATGTAAAACTACTTTGGGGCATATGGTAAGAGAATATGGGGTAAGAGGATGAAGCAAAATTTATGTGTTGATCGGGATGGTTCACACAGGTGGCAGTTAATAGGTGGCTCCTCTCAGATATAAACTAGCAACCATGGAGTGAAACTTGTTTAAGTCTTTACGTACAAAGCGTGAAAGCGGTAGTACCAGACATTCAAACAGTGTTACGTGGAGTTACTAACCAGTTACGAAAAATTGCAGCTGTTATCGTGAAAGGAACTTAACAACAGTTACAGTCATGTGCTTTGGTTCAGGGTTACTCTAGCTTTTATAAAAAAAAAATTGAAAGTGGATCTACTTTAGTATTTAATATTTGTTGTCTACACAAGTAATTGACCAGGCAAAACACTTCATGGTTCAAAGAAATGATGCATCGATCGTCAAGTAGTTACTAACAATAAATCGTGCCCGATTCAATTTGTTCGAAAAAGCACCCTACTGGTATTTGTTTCTGTCGATTAGAGGTCCAGGTTTGTTCCAATGTCAACAAAAAGAGGGTATGAATTGGAACTAAAAGTAATATTTAGAAGCAAATATTATGTAAAGACTCCTATGTAATATATTAAAAGAGTAGGTGATGAAAAGCTAAAGATAAATTTTGAGTGGAGTTACCACCAATTTGAAACATTCACCAAACATTTAGACAATTTGATGTGTAACATTCAAACCATCAATTTGATGTGTAACACTATACCCTCATAAAAGTACATGTGATTAATGCCTCTGTGTTGGTAGGTTTTGCAAGTAATTTACATACAATTACACATTATTTTAATAAAATGTTACAGATTTCAAAACGGTTAAATATCGTTCGATCAATGGTGCCCTTGGTTTTCATTGTCCAGACTCTTCATAGTACCGATATTACAAGTAGTTGGCATAAAGTTACATCAAATTTAAATAAATATACATGTTCGGCTAAGATTATTACTGACAACTGTAGTAAGAACTCAAAACATGACTTAAAATCACATTTTATCGCCACAAGAGATAAATAACTAGTATGATACAAATATACACAAATTTAGTCGCAACTATGGCCATACCAAAACAACTACTGTTTCAAAAAAATCCTTCCCTATTATACATATCAGTATCAACAATTTACATCCTTGGAGATGATCTAACTATTATTTATTGTTTACTCCCAAGAGAGGCGGCAATCGTGTCCTGAAACTTTGTATTATGTTCCGAACTACAAAGCCGCGCGGTGTACATCATTCGATACTTAGCAACATTTTCCTGCAAAATTTCACCTTTGGTCATCAGTACCACGATAAAGGTATTTATTAACCGTTTTATTTCCATGAGTATACAAACAAATATTTATTAAATATGACCAACCTTGGTAATGCGCACAGCCAGTCTTCCACTCCAGTGTTCAAGAAAGGTCATCGTGAAACTCCAATATCGAACATGTTTAGATCAACATAATTTGACTCAGGAGTATGGACTGGTACTAAAGTGATAGTAGTCGACATTGCAGTGATAAGGTATCGAGGTCGTCATGAAAGAAAATAAATTTTACATGCTATCGAATGACTGATGAGGGACATCAGCAAGTTCGAATTTGAAAGTTGCAAAGTCAATTTGCATCCCAAATTTACCTGCCATTATCAGTCCGAGGGCATGTTGCTGCATGAAACACGGGTTACAATAGCATATGATAAAAATTAATGAACAAATCCCACAAACAATTATACCAAGCGCTTCTGAACACTAATATCTTTGCTCTTTGTTTTTTATGGGTCAGGGTCTAGCAGATGGACTACACGATGTGAGACATGGAAGGAGTGCACAAACCAGTACCTGTCTACGTACACAGGAGCAAGAATCTGGGGCATAACAAATCATTTTCGTGAGCACTAGCTAATAGATTAGTTGACTAAGAACTTGCCAATATATACAAATTCATCAAACCACATACAATAAGGATATGAGCATACCAACTGGCACTTAGATGGATCAGCCCCCTTATCAGGGTCGCGGATCTTGAACAACTTCATAAGCTTAGCAGTTAGGATGTTATCAGACTGTGATTCAAATTTTCAAAGATTCAAAATGTCATCCTGTTAACAATCAGTACAAGGGGATGTAGATGTTTAGAATATAAATGCATTGGTAACAGATTGGTACATGCAGTTATGCCAAGCTTCCACAATATTTTATTGAATATTAGCCATTATCTAACAATAATTTTAATACTTACAACTACTATAGGCTCGACAATATAGCGTTTAACTCTACTGGTTGTGCTAGTCTCCCCACCCCAGTTTATATGCCGGGCAAACATGTCCATGACCTGTGTATTCACGGCTACTGGTTTAGTTACTGACATTGCAAAGACAATAAAACTTGACCTTACTTGGGATCCAACATAATGTATTAATTATTGGGCTTAAAAATTTAACTAACCCGAGTCGGGACATGCATGCCATTACTAAGAGTCTTGAGGTCATCTCGTGTGAGATAAAATTGGAACATTTGAATAAGTGTCTTCCTGCCATTACGCGAGACAAATTTGACATTTAGAATTGGAAACCGTTAACAGCTACTTACCAGAAAAATGTAAATGCATTGTCATAAAGTTACGTTCATTTTTAGCCAACAAATAGAGGCGCAAATAAATCCTTAACTGATTGTACCATAGCCTCATAATCGTATTATAAATAGGTAGGAACCTTACTTGGGATTCTTTCCTGCCTCCCATGCGAATGCAGCGATCCTTTTGTCATATTTACTAATTGTCATGTGTGAAGGCAGAAGATACTCTGCTGATCGCAGCATGCTGCTTTTCTTGGTTGCCCGAGTAGGCCTGTGCTCATTCTCATCATCAACAATTGCTGCAGAGATGAACAGATCACAAATTATAATTCAGTATGTATTTCAGATTTTCACATTAATGATTATGTATGTGTGTTATACAAAAAGGTAACAAGGTAAGCGCATGGCAACAATGTTTAACTGATCAACCAACTATGCATTCGTTCCCAGTGATGAAGTGTTGACTAGTAAAATACATTTATGTTATTGCAGTCGAGAATTCTTGTCGATCGCAGTTTTTGAATTAATATGCAGTACTCAAATATATTGAGCACACTGCAACCTCAATAGTATCAAGCTTTAGACTCGACATAACATAACTACTCTACTTGCTGATACTTGTACATCAAATAGATAATAGCCACCAAGTTCACTAACCTTTCCTTTTACGGCTACAAGACCTTGCCCTTCTTGGTGTGTGTGGCATCCAAAGGATGCTCAATTCCAACGGGACCTGATGAGCTCAAATACTACATATGTTGCGTGACTTCATTCCCAATATAGCTTGCTGTGCTTATCATCTGATCCCCATGGGCTATCACGGCTCCTGAATCGCATTACGCGATTGTTAGGGTATCTATTGACATGCACACCCTGTCGGATATGTCCTTCCCATCACTTGTGTTGCCTATATTTTCTGCCCCCTAGTCATCAGTTGTTCTCCCAGTTTGCTCTTTATCAACTGTCTCCTGCCCCATCGAATATCGGTTTGCTATATCAGCCGCATCTATTGATCTGCTAGGGGTCTCAATGTGATCATCATTACCGCCTACATCTTGTTCTTTTTCACTATCACCGCCTTCTTCATCTTCGTCAGATTTTCCGTCTTCTGCCGATTCGTATTTGGAATGGTTCTCACTTTCCATATCAAGATGTATTTGATCTGAATCACACAGCCCCTGTTTTTGCTTCTCCTTTGCTTTGACCTCTGTTGTTGCTGATTTGGCCCTAGGATGAGAACACAGCATTTCTGCAATGTTTAATATCCTTCTTTGGCAACTCACGGTCATACTATATATCTCTGAAAGTTCAGCCTGCTTTTATATTAACAAACCATAATGAATATGTGATACACTGAATTTTAGGAGATTGTTTTTAGAAAAGATACTAAGGTTTATTTCTTTGGTTTTGATTTAAAACCTTGTTTTGTTTTAAAAGACTAGAAACCCTAAATTTTAATCAAAAATCCTAGTTATACTTGTGACAACCAAATTGTTGTTTAATTAAGTCTATGTATGACAATGCATCCTTTATGATAAGTAATTATAATAGGTGGGTAGATAGTAGGCTTGTGAGGTGTAATTAAGCTCGAGGGATTGTTGGATTACATTAAGTTGGTGATCTATGGAGTGGTAAAATCCCTTTTATTTTTCTTAAAATTCCTTTTCATTTGGCATTTATTCCTTTAGAATAGCTTTACTACTCATTCACTTCCTCAGTAGTTGCAATCAACCATAGAATCAAGAGTTTTTCCTTTAGGTTCCTAGTTCAGGTAAATTAGAATTTTTGCGTATTTTGGCCGTGTGATCACTTGGTGAGGTGTGTGTACTAGATTTGTGGTTAAGAGTGAGTTTTATATAAGAAAAAGTGTGTGATTAGAAGTGATAATAATAAGTGAGTGGATCATAAGTTAAAACTCTAGTACATGCAAAATAACGAAAAATGGCCCGAATTGATGTATACCATTCGTTACCGATTGAGTGCACCACTTGAACACTACTTTATTACGTTAATCTCCTTGTTATTAATTGAACAAAATCAAGCTTAAATATCTTCTCAATGCAGCCAAAATATTTGACAAAAAAACAAAGGTGAAGAAGAAAATTTGAAATTTGATCTTGAGGCGACACTTGGCAACCATCCAAGGGTTGTTTGACCAATCGAATTCCAACCTTCTTATCCTTCCTTGAGCTTCATTTCTTCTTCATTTTCTCCTTGGATGGCCATGAGTTGAGAGAGAAAAGAGGGAAGAAAATCATTCAATTTCAATCTTGAGTTTTAGCTTAGTTTGAATAAAAATCCAAAAACAAAACCGATTAAACACTTACTTAGGAACCTAGAAAGCTTTGTGTGTGTGGCAAAGTTTTGGAGGGAAAGGTTGTGGTTCTCTCTTGCAAGCAGCCTTGGTGAGGTATTATGGTTTCCTATCCTTTTCTTGGATTTAATCTTGTTAAAGTTTAGTTAGAAGCTCTTAATCTTGCCTTATAACGGTTAATTAGTTAGTTTTGATTGATATGGTGGATTGTTGAGCTAGGGTTTGAGTTGTTCAGTTGTGTTTAGTATTTTTTCTAAAGCATATGATGTTGATAAGCTTTGATAGGGACTTACTATAGTGATTTAAGACATAAATGTGAATTTCAAGCATTGAATCATCAATTCCAGAACTGTGAATCCGATCTGTCCTGCTTCTGACCAGCCTCATTTTTCCATGTTAAGAGGTGAATTAGGCTTAGGTCAAAACATGAAAGTTGTAGGAAATAGTGTTATATAGTTGTATGTAAAATTTCAGCTCAATTGGAGCACTGTATCATGTGAAATGATCAAAATACCCTTAACTACCAAATGTACTGCTTTGCGGACAGTTTTATGTTTTCCTCTGAGATGTCACATTTTGATATTGAAAATGCACGAATTCAATGTTGATATCTTCATAAGACTTGTAGTTCTCTGTCTTAGCTTTGAAACGGTATAAAGTTTACCCCAAACGGATAGGCGTAGATTTAGTTGTGACCGAAACGCCAAGAGACATCAAATCTGTCATTTAGCTATTTGCCTTTAAACTTGATTTCCGGTTGCCTTGTTAAGACTTGTGTTGTAATTGGATTATTTTGAGTCTAGTTGAAGGGCTATTGTGGTAACATTGTCTGTGTGACATTGGGGTTGATTTGAGAAAAATAATGAAGCCATAAATGGCTGAAAAATAGGTAAACACAAGAGGCATGCCGCCCAAATTTTCACTAGAGGTATAAACCAGCCTTTGGAGTTCTGGTTCTGTAATCTGCAAATTCGACTTGGATCCACTGAAAACTGGGTTGGGTTATTTTCATGAAAGTTGTAACCCTTTGTCTTAGTTTCGAGACGCTACCTAATACACCTTGATCCGATAAACACAACTCTGGTTATGATCAAAACCGTGTAACCCATTTTTATACCGTTTTCATTTCCGTGCACGTGCACATGCATTTCTTTGCCCTTTTTGCCGTTTTGGCCGTTTTAATCCTTATTTCCATTTGTGATGGTCGATTGACTGGTAGTTGAGTATAATCTTCTATCACAGGCAGTGACGAACAGGACGGAATCGGTGGACCCGTATAAAGTGCCTTGATTTACGTGCTAACTATTTTGAGTGAGTAATTGGGTTTGTTTATGTGAGAAATTGTCAAAGTACTTTGTATATGTTAAACAGGTACTTAGGCGAGGGTGTACTTTATCTCACTCGTCCTAATCCCATTCTTTATTCTTGATTTAATATGTGAGAATACATGCCTTGTGTTGAGTATCCTTTTTATTGTGTGCTGTTGGGGTGATTACATGACTTGAATTGAACCCCTTGTACTGTGTGCTGTTGGGGTGATTAAATGACATGAGTATTTTGTTGAGAGATATCCTCTATTGAGAGACTGGATATCTCAGGACTTGGTTCCAATCCGGTTCCAAGAGTAGACGAACTATTCGAGCCAGCCGAGGTTTGGTCAAAGTTAGTTCCATGCTAACCTTGGGATTTCGTTCTTTGTTAAAGTTTTGATTAAAGCTAAGTGATTTTGTTTTGGTCGAGCTACTGTGTGTTGTTGACTGGCAAGCGGGGGTTAATAAGGTGAACGGGGAAAGTGAAGTAGAGTCTACGGATTATGAGTATTTTGGTTGACGGAGTGTCAATAGGTGGTCAAATTCGGGGAATTGAATTGGTTTTGAAGCCACTTGTATCCTACCATTGTGATGTTATATTTCTATTATTGATGTGAAATATCCTGGTTTACATGTTTATTTGGATATGATTTCACGTTTTTACCCCCGATTATTCACTAAGCATATAGCTTACCCCATTTCATTTGTTTTCCTTAACAGGGGCCGACGCGGGGAAAGCTCGGGAAGGTGTATAGACTTTTGGTTTATAGAATAGTTGATTTTGCCTTAGTACTTGTTATAAGTTGACTAGTAAGATGTATAGATTTGTTGTGGTGGTTATAGTTAGTAGCTTTTCTAGGGTTTACTTTCTGGTACTAGTGGTATGTATGGCTTGATGTAATAATTTATACAATTTTTGAAGAAATAATAGTGTATATAGAACTTTTCTTGTAGCGTGAAATCTATTTTCTCGTTTTAGAGTATCGAGTCCTGGCACGAGTTAGGTAGACGATCCGCTAAGTCCTTTGGTACGCCTCTAGGTACGGTGGGATCGTCACAGAATAGCCCGTTTCGATTTAATTCAGAACTTATCAATTTATAGTATGCACTTCTGCCGTTTGCACTTTTGCATGGCTCTCCTCACTAAATCTGCCTTTTACACAATGAATTAGTGAAATTTTTTGCATCACTAAATTATGTACATCATATACGTGAAAATGCCTTAAGGTGTATATTGCCATTCGAATCGAATGAAGTATAGAGTTACCTTTACATTTTTAGCAACTAATATTTGACACGTGGTTTTACTATGTTTCAATTGTATACTTGTTTGCTGAGCAGTAGTATTCTCTGTGCTCGGCGTATGAAAAATCTTGCCAACTCTGGTCATCAGAAACTTAACACACATGTCTATGCACTTCCTTGTCCCATACTCCATTTATTGTTCACTTTTTTGAGTTTCAATGTCATGCATAGCAAATGCAAATATTTTGTAAGGTTTATGCGCAGACTACGGTAATGATTTTATTTCACAAAATAACTTTCCTAAATGAGGCTAGGTTTGGCTGCTTACATGTGGTTATTTACATCATCAACAATGTATAACTTTTAATTACGCAAGAATAGGACATAATTTGCATCAATTTTCAAAGTTAGGCATCTTACAGCAATATCATGATGCCCACTGTCCATCATTATCCCAACTAGCTTAGGGGGTAGTTCACTTATTTGTGCACTAGATTCAGCATCTTCCTGTTCATGCGGGCCAATCTACGAAAACAAAATCAAACAATCATCTCACAAGTACATGGTATGTGTTGTCTATATATACAAATTAGTAAGTTACAATTCATCAAAAAAATTATCGCTCTCACCAGTTTTCCTTTTCCATAACCCCCGAGATTATCGATTTCTAATGCCTCCCACTCTGAAATTAAAGCATCAGTCCATGCCTTTGCTCTTGGTGTAGCTCGAGCCACTTTATACTTTAGTATTGTCACCCGATCAAGTTAATGCACCTGCAATTAAATTGGAGAGTGACTCATCAATTATATCAGCTGTAAAAATATGTATTATGGCAGTAAAATTTTTTTACATTTCTAATGTCTGATTTGTTCGAACAAACTCTTTCCCATCTTTCACACTCACTTATCATTTCAAGTACTATGCATAAAAAATTTATCATCCGACTAGTTGGAATTTGTTTTCGTTGCATCACCAACTAGTTAGATCATTTAATAACTTTTTTATATAACGTAACTAAACTTACCAGTAGGACAAAGAGGCAGCCCCCAACATATTGGTGCTACTTTCCTCTTTTCTTCTGAACTTCTAATACCTTATTGCATAGTACATTTCTAACGTACTCTGCCCAGTTTAATGAGGCCACCTCATTAACCACCTTTGTGTAACCCCATAGTCGGATTTTATACTCAACCCTAGTAGTTGGAGCCAATAGACATCCACAAGCAAATGCAACAAATAGTCGCTTAAACTCGTTCCCACTGCTCATGGATACCAATTCCTTTGGCAGCTCTTTCCATTTGTATGTTCGCCGACTTGGCCCATAATCTCCACCTTCACTGCTATCAGTATCTTCAATCGGCACGGGGCCATCATTCGGGATTCCAAGGATTAAATTGATATCTTTTGCTGTTAAGGGTAGCAGACCGTCTCTATGTAGCTGAAAGCTGCTTAGTGTCGGATTAAAATTGTCGATCAGCCAGGTTCCTATGCCACTCGGAATGGACCGACACTTTATTTCCAGTAGCCCTCCAAACCCCATATCTCTGATTTGCTATTTTTTTGTTTCATCGATGTTTGATGCTAACCAAAACATCTGATTTGGTGAATAACGAATGGTGTACTTCTGATTCTATAATCAAGTTCAACAAAAAAAAAAACTAGTTAGCCTTCCACAAATTATCACAAAACTACCCATTTCATTCAGCCATACTTTGTGTTTATCTTAATCCGCTGTTTTGGCTGTATAGCCTTTCCAAGCCGCACCAGTTCTGTCTTGTCCTCCTCTTTCTCTTTTCGATAGTTCTCTTTTCGCTTCTGTATATCTTCCTCGCTCAGTTTATCATATGCTGCTTTGGTCATTTTATTATACTGTATTAGATGCATATAATCGTGAATAATGTTATATGTAATTCAGCATGTTCTAATTGTGTTTTTTACATTTACCAGGCCATTTTTTGTTGATTAATGATTTATTTAGCTTTCCATGCATACCTCTATAATCTTAATGCCTTTCGCTAGAACGGTGCTTTGATACTCCTTCCTATATACATTAAATATTAACCAATTAACAGTGCATTCTACTCATGATTATTATTTTTTATGAACATCAATATTACCTAAACTTCATCCACGGATTCAACAGTGGAACTGGTTGTCTGACTTCACTTGTTCCCGCTGCCTCTATTTCTTCATTTTCGTCTAAACTCTTGTTCCATCTTTCGATTCTTATCCGTATTATCCTGTCTCTGCTCATTCATATTGTAATCAAATTTATGCATGTCACCTCCTACTACCCATGTTTAGAGAAAGATACTGCCCACTTACTTGTTCGATGCTTTTGATGGTGCCTGCCCTTCCCTTTCACAGCGTATTCCCCCTTCTTTTTCTTCTCTGCTCGTTTTCTTAGGTGATTTTCTTGATCTCTTTCATGCCATCTACAACAATTAGTCACAAAAATTTATTACAAATTTTCTGCTTCTCAATTCCTAAGATTTTAACAATGAAATACAGTATGAAGTACAGCTACGCATGATATACTACCACCAAATCTACATAACACATTCTCTACAATGACTAACTAAGAGAAGGTACCGATATTTTGTTCTATCTTTCAACAAGCAAGTGGGCAACTTTTTACTCTAACTTTTTTCAATTGCCTTCATTTCACAAACCTATTAACTTTGCTACAATAAATGACATCTTTATGCAACTAATACGATAAACATACACCAATGCAGTTGTAAATATGACCTACCAATCTGAGTACAATAACATTTCTATTCTGTTTCTGTGGTGTACCTGTTAATCCACAACATGTAACAGTTATCCAACATTATGTTTATGCAGAACAATGAAAACAATAAATATACCAACGAAGTCCGAATACGATATACCAATTGCACACTAACAATTCTGTTCTATTTCTTCTCTGTACTTGTTAATTTACAACATGTAACACTTATCCAATACTGTGTTCATGCACACGAACTAATATAATAAACATACACCAATGAAGACCCAAATACGACATCCCAATTTCAAAACCACATTTCTATTCTATTTCTATCCTGTTCCAGTTAATCCACAACATGTAATAGTTATCCAATATTGTGTTTATGCATAACAACGAATACAATAAACATACACCAACGAAATCTCAAATATGACATACCAATTACACACTAACATTTCTACTCTGTTTCTTCTTTGTGCTTGTTAATCCACAACATGGAAGACTTATCCAACATTGTGTTCATGCACACGAACTAATACAATACACATACATCAATGCAGTCGCAAATACGACATCCCAATTTCAAACTAACATTTCTATTCTGTTTCAGTCCTGTACTTGTTAATCCACAACATGCAAAACTTATCCAACAACATGTAAGACTTATCCAACATTATGTTCATGCACATGAACTAATACAATAGACATACACTAATGAAGATCCAAATATGACATACCAATTTTACACTAACATTTCTTCTTTGTGCTTGTTAATCCACAACATGTAAGACTTATCCAATATTGTATTCATGCACATGAACTCGTACACTAGACATTCCCCACTGAAGTTCCAAATACAACATACCAATTTCAGACTAACATTTCTATTCTATTCTGTTCTGTACCTATTCATTCACTGCATGTAAGACCTATCCAACATTATTTCGTGGCCCATAAACTAACAGAGATTGTAACATTTTTCGCACACTGAGTATGACACATACAACAGTCTGTTATTCTGCCTAACGTATTTATATTACTGCCAACTCTCCTATCATCAAATTCCATGCAATTCATTTCATCTTTTATGGTTCTATTTTTCAAATGGGCCTCAAGTCACATATAGGGAGGTAACACTTTCACAATACCATATAATATGTTCTTCGCCTCTAGCCTTTGTTATTTTCTAGTCCTTTTTCTTATACTATGTACTACATACACCATGTTTTGACTTTGTTATGATAATGATTTACACTTTAACACACCGTAATATTTTTTCTCCATGCCACTTTTTTTCTACATAACATAATTTTAAGCGAACGTGCTGTATGAGCCATCCTTCACTGAATTATCTTATGACTATTTGGTTTCACAGTGTATGATACACTCAACACGTTGTACTATCTACTTAGCACATAGTAATTATAATTTACACCCATTTTTTACACCTATGAACTCCCAAACTCATGCACACATTTTCTCAAGCAGTTGTGTCACAGGATTTCCCCCTCCATTCCCACTCTCCTGTTTCGATGCTCAAAAACTAATACATAATACTCCTATCACGCTGCACTTATCAATTGCTATACACAAAATCGTGCTCATGTGACATCCCCCTATGCAATCATCATAGTGTACACAAAAAACATCCACAAGTAAGGTCCTTCCACTTTTTTGTCAAATTACACACATTACTATATCATCTTAGGGTTCCTCATGTTTTACCTGATTGATTTGTGGTCGTTCACTACTCCAGATCTCACGATCTTTCACTTTGTAATTTGGGTTCACTTTTCTTCTTTTTTTAATAAACCCTAATCACAAAAAAATTTGTCCTTCTGCCACCACTTCTTGCTTTTTCTTGCTGTGATTTTCCTTCAACAATGCCGCAGTTCCATAGCTTTTCGCAATGTCGTATTTTTCTCTGTTATTTTCTCCTTTCCTCACAAGCCTATTTTTTGACAGTTGTGAATTTCAGCAACTGCTTCATTTGGGAGGAAGTCTAAGTAGGGCTTTTCATTTTCAACCTTTCATTTTGGGTGGGACTTTGCTTACTAATAGTGCTGACGTTCCGTAACGGGTCCGTTACGATCAACACTTCTTCTATTTTTTTTCCTTCTCACTTAATAAAACGACGTCGTTTTGGGGGTCTATTGAAGGCTTTTGATGTGGTTCATTTCTCGCATTTCCTTTTTGCTTGTGAGGAGACCGCTCGGGAACGGTCAATCTGATGACCGTTCCCGTCCCTATTCCGTACTTATCGTGTTTCCCAATTGACACAAGGTAAAAGTTCTACCTACAATTCATGTTTTTGCTAAATGTCAAAATTGAAGCAGTTTCATATTCTGAGCTAACTATTCTCGTGTTGTATGTGAATTCCATCATATTTGGGAATGCAGCTCCCCATGTAATGCATTTGACATTCTTCTGCTGTCCTATTGTGAATGTTTCAATAAGGCCTTTTAGTTTTTTTTATAGCTCGTGGCGATATTGGAAATAGATAAGGAGATTTTCATTTCAAGTTTCACGTGTAGACTGATATTAATCAGACTGGTCTTGAGTGTTTGCTGGAATTTCTCTTCAACCTGTCACTACTACTTTTCCACCACCTCCTCATGTAGTACCTATCTAAGCTCCGATAATTTAAATTCCACAACCAATGGCATCTATCCTGCTTGTCCTTGTGTTACGCACACTTACACTCGTACGCGCGCGCAAACATACGCAGACACGTGCACATGTTATACCCATTTGAACTCAATGTGGTCCAAAGCTCAAGCTTTTTCATCTTAATTTGTTGATTTTTATGTGCTAACAGCAGGGGTACTTTTTCCTCAACTTATAAATAGATGAAAAGTGGTACAAAAATAATAAATATTTACGATTTACACTTGGACAAGCATATTGAGGTGGCTGTGGAAGCATTGATTTACGGGCTAAAGTTGAGACCTCAAGACGTAGAGGTCTTGGATTTAAACGCACTTTTTAAATCCCACCTTCCCCTATTGGAAAAAAATTAAAAAAGAAAAAAGGCATGCTGAAGTGGCTGTGGAAAGGAAATTTCCATGTGTATTAAAGCTGGACTTGTTTGGGAAAATAAAATAACCAGTTATATTCATATTTTAGTGGTGGTCAGCAGTGATTTTGGATGGAATGATGGACGTTTTTGTCATATGGCCTGCAGATACTAGCCTACATCTAATCTAGCAAAGCACCATGTGAAGGGTCGTGTGTTAAACCCAATTCATCATTCATGGGTTCTCTCTCACCTCCTTTCCTTCTATAGCTGTTTCCTCCTCCCTTCAAATGCCACTAATGGAACACAATTTTTCTTCCTTGCTCTACCATCCCGGTCTTTCTTCTCATCGGGCTTCCTGGAACCCCTAAAAAAATCAGGTTAAACTCCCTAAACTTTATCATTTGAGCATTGGACAAACATAAATTGTAGTTAGATTAGATGCACAGGATTAATGTAATCTTCTGCCGTTTGTCTTTTTCATTAAGAATCATGGCGTTTGAGTAATACTTCTATCATTCTGTTTTTTTAAATTTAGGTCCATATAAATAGAGTTCCAGCAATTTTTGAATTGCCTTTAATTCATCATTTGTTATAGGATTATTCTTTCCTACACTGACTGTATATTGTTAGTATTGGATGAATGACAAATATGCAAAATTTAAATTAAAATTCAACTTTGCACATATACCATGAATTCAACGGTGATAGTATATATACTATTAGTGTATATAAAATGTACTCATTTGTATGATGTTATTCAAAATTTAGCTAATATAAGAAACTAAGAGTTTGTTTTTAGGAAATTTACATGAAGAGTATTTTCTAAGGTTATATTTAAAACTACAGTGTCTATTGAGGCATTTGCTAAAAAGAGTCTTTGGTATTAGTTTAGTTAATTTGGGAAAGTGTTATAACGAGGGGTGCAATAAATGTGAGTGTAGTAACTTGGATATGATATAGAGTTAAAATAATTGTATATTATAAGGAAACTGTAGTTGATTTTTTCAAGGAGAAAGTTAAAGGATACAAAATTAACTACCGATAAAATTTTTTTTTCCCGGGAAGAAGGGGCGCAAAGTGATAGATGTTTAATTCAAAGCTAATACACTATAAGGAATTTTTTGGAAAGTTTGACCGAGATTGTCTGCCTCTCTGTGCCCGTTGTTGTACTAATGAGGCTTAAGTATCCTCTTTTTTTTTTTTGGTTAACAAAAGTCATCATTAATAATAATAAGTTAACAAAAGTTTACAAATCGAGGCAGGGCAAAGCTTCTGCAGTCAAGTTCTAACAGTTTTGAAATTGCCAAAGGATAACAATCAAATAAAATAAAGTCAATTTTTTCCTCTACATCCATTTTGGTCCAAAAGTCCGCACACTGGTTTGCCTCCCTATAGACGTGCTTAAAGGTAATTACGTGGAATGTCTGCATAATAGACCTACAATCACAAACAATCGGAGCAATAGAATGCATTAGATCAACCTTAGAATTCAACAAATCCACCAGAACTTTTGCATCCAACTCTACAATGAGTTTAGAAACACTAAGTTGCTTAGCTAACTGCAATCCATCCCTTAATGCCCACAGTTCAGCTACAGTATTTGTAGCCTAGCCAATGTTTCTGCAAAAGCCACCAGTCCATTCACTTAGGTGATTTCTAATAAGGCCTCCAGCCCCAACTTTCCCTGCTTTGGCAAGAGAGGCCCCATCCATATTGAGTTTGAAAACATTTGGGGGTCGGGAAGTCTAGCTCACCTGAATTTGATGTTTAACAGAAACAAATTCTCTATTTGTCGGTCCCACCTTAAGGAATTCAGCAGCAGTAGCTATAGAAGCTTGAATTAAATTGCTT
The DNA here is from genome assembly GCF_036785885.1 of Coffea arabica. NCBI lineage: Eukaryota > Viridiplantae > Streptophyta > Magnoliopsida > Gentianales > Rubiaceae > Coffea > Coffea arabica. The sequence goes on from NC_092317.1 coordinate 44,918,474, forward strand.
CTGTGAAGCTAAGATTCAAACAAGCTTCTATTTCTTTGGTTCCAATGGATCCAGCAACCAAAGGCATTTAAAGACCCTAGGGGATTTTTTAGAATTGACACTCAGAAGAGTTGAGACAGGCAGTCTTAAGCCAAGTGGCAGTGGACTGTCCTGGTTGGGGATGTAGAAACTGAGGTAAGGATAGCCCTTGCCAAAGATGTCTAGCACGGGGACAATCCCATAAAACATGAAGAGAGTCCTCCTTCAACCAATCACAGAAACTATAGCTTTCCTCTTGTACAATTTTCCTGACCAAGAGGTTGTTTTTTGTGGGAAGTTTGCCCTGGCAAGCAATCCATAGAAAATGCAACACTCTATTATTAGCAGCAACTTTCCAGACCCGTAGGGTCTATTCCTCCAGCTATTTTGCTGTCCTTCCCCAGCAGATTCACACTAGACTTCAAGGAAAATTCTCCCATAGGGTCTGCTTTCCAATTAAAAGTTTCATTCCAACACATAAAATGCTGTCTTGGAATAGTCTCAACAACAAGGTTAGGGAACCGAAAGGAAATGTATTGGAGATTCCAAGATTCACCTTGAAGGAAATTAAACCAAGCTATTCTAGTATTAGTTTCCTAATTCATTTTGGTATCTTATTTGTTTAGTTTCCATATTAGATTAGGAAATCTTAAGTTAGTTTTCAAGTAAGTTTTGGTTTATAATTATATTTGTTTTAGGAAGCTTTAAAGTCTATAAATACTACTAGTCTAGCAAGCTATTAATTGAAGAGTTGAGTTGAGTTTGAGAGTAGGTTTGAGAGAAAATCTCATAGTTGAAATTTGTGAGTTGTCGTGAGCGAAAAGCTACGACTCGATATTTGTTATTGTTGAGTTTTGAGTTAATTGAATTATTGAGTATTTGTTCTGCTCTTCTTCCCACATATTTTTATATGTGTCAAAATTGCTTTCGCTGTGCGCGAGGATTTTTTGTGTGCTAACAAGTGGTTTCAGAGCTCTAGGTTTTGATCCCGAGGCTTGTCCGTAAAATTGGGACTTGGAGCTTGTTCGTGAAATTAAAGTATGGATCCGCATTATTTACACCATTGTCTTGCTTTTATCTTTGATGGTAAAAGTAATTTTGAGACTTGGAGGTCGATGATGAAGGATTTTTTCAAAGATATTGGAGTTTGGAATATTATCCAAAAGGGGTTCACGGAACCTCTAACAGGTACAGAATTATCAATCGACGCAATTAAACAATTAGAGAGGAATAGACAATTGAATTGTAAGACACTCTACTATCTCATAGATGTAAAGACAGCAAAGGAGGTTTGGAAATTTTTAATAAATTCCTATGGTCATGGTGGAGAAGAAATTTGTGACGAGGAAGAAGAAAAAGAAGTTTTTGATGAGGTATACACAGGAAGATGAAGGAATTGTGATTGAAGAAGAAATTTCGCAAGTGGTTGAGACAAAAAGTGAAATCATTGATCAAATTAAAGATGTGATTGAAGAACATGATGATAGAGAAATTGTTGACTTTATCGAGATTGATGAATTTTTTGAAGAGAAAAATCAAGTGATGAAATTGGTTGGAATCAATTGTGGAGTGGACAAATTAGTTGAAGATTGTAACACTGTTTAGATTGATGCAGTTGTCAACGTGAATCAATCAACACAAAAATATGGTGATGTTAAAAATATTGGTAGTGGTAACTATAATTTTGTGATTTTGGGAGATTTTATTAGTGATATGGATGAACTGAATGATGGAGTATCTAATGGAGTATGGGTGAATATGTTTGAATTTTTTGACAAGAGTGATCAAGCCAAGAAGTTGTTTGAGAAGTATAAATTCGTCAACTACCACACGCGAAGATGAAATTGAAGGTCAATTGCAGGTTAGAGTTCCATGTCATTTATACCGTGACTGAATTTTTCATGGAGATTCAAGCTAATGATAGCATTGGAGATAACAACATCAAGAGTTTGGTTTAAGGGAGGCAATGAAGGAAATTAAACCAAACTATTCTAGTATTAGTTTCCTAATTCGTTTTGGTATCTTATTTGTTTAGTTTCCACATTAGATTAGGAAAGCTTAAGTTAGTTTTCAAGTAACTTTTGGTTTATAATTATATTTGTTTTAGGAAGCTTTAGAGTCTATAAATACTACCAGTCTAGCAAGTTATTAATTGAAGAGTTGAGTTGAGTTTGAGAGTAGGTTTGAGAAAAAATCTCATAGTTGAGATTTGTGAGTTGTCGTGAGCGAAAAGTTACGACTCGATATTTGTTATTGTTGAGTTTTGAGTTAATTGAATTATTGAGTATTTGTTCTCATTCTCTTCCCACATATTTTTATATGTGTCAAAATTACTTCCGTTGTGTACACACATTTTTGTGTGCCAACACACCTTCCCAAATAAGTTAGCAACTACCAAATTTTCTTCCCCAGGCTGTAATGGTCCACTGATAAGAGAACTCAAAGTTCCAAGACCAGTCCAATCCTCAAACCAAACTATTACATAATTCCCATTTCTAATAACCCATCCAATACCTCTATTAAAAAGATCCACTCCCATCTTAAGGCACTGTTTGTTAATAGCAGCAGGGGTACTTTTTCCTCAACTTATAAATAGATGAAAAGTGGTACAAAAATAATAAATATTTACGATTTACACTTGGACAAGCATATTGAGGTGGCTGTGGAAGCATTGATTTACGGGCTAAAGTTGAGACCTCAAGACGTAGAGGTCTTGGATTTAAACGCACTTTTTAAATCCCACCTTCCCCTATTGGAAAAAAATTAAAAAAGAAAAAAGGCATGCTGAAGTGGCTGTGGAAAGGAAATTTCCATGTGTATTAAAGCTGGACTTGTTTGGGAAAATAAAATAACCAGTTATATTCATATTTTAGTGGTGGTCAGCAGTGATTTTGGATGGAATGATGGACGTTTTTGTCATATGGCCTGCAGATACTAGCCTACATCTAATCTAGCAAAGCACCATGTGAAGGGTCGTGTGTTAAACCCAATTCATCATTCATGGGTTCTCTCTCACCTCCTTTCCTTCTATAGCTGTTTCCTCCTCCCTTCAAATGCCACTAATGGAACACAATTTTTCTTCCTTGCTCTACCATCCCGGTCTTTCTTCTCCTCGGGCTTCCTGGAACCCCTAAAAAAATCAGGTTAAACTCCCTAAACTTTATCATTTGAGCATTGGACAAACATAAATTGTAGTTAGATTAGATGCACAGGATTAATGTAATCTTCTGCCGTTTGTCTTTTTCATTAAGAATCATGGCGTTTGAGTAATACTTCTATCATTCTGTTTTTTTAAATTTAGGTCCATATAAATAGAGTTCCAGCAATTTTTGAATTGCCTTTAATTCATCATTTGTTATAGGATTATTCTTTCCTACACTGACTGTATATTGTTAGTATTGGATGAATGACAAATATGCAAAATTTAAATTAAAATTCAACTTTGCACATATACCATGAATTCAACGGTGATAGTATATATACTATTAGTGTATATAAAATGTACTCATTTGTATGATGTTATTCAAAATTTAGCTAATATAAGAAACTAAGAGTTTGTTTTTAGGAAATTTACATGAAGAGTATTTTCTAAGGTTATATTTAAAACTACAGTGTCTATTGAGGCATTTGCTAAAAAGAGTCTTTGGTATTAGTTTAGTTAATTTGGGAAAGTGTTATAACGAGGGGTGCAATAAATGTGAGTGTAGTAACTTGGATATGATATAGAGTTAAAATAATTGTATATTATAAGGAAACTGGAGTTGATTTTTTCAAGGAGAAAGTTAAAGGATACAAAATTAACTACCGATAAACTTTTTTTTTCCCGGGAAGAAGGGGTGCAAAGTGATAGATGTTTAATTCAAAGCTAATACACTATAAGGAATTTTTTGGAAAGTTTGACCGAGATTGTCTGCCTCTCTGTGCCCGTTGTTGTACTAATGAGGCTTAAGTATCCTCTTTTTTTTTTTGGTTAACAAAAGTCATCATTAATAATAATAAGTTAACAAAAGTTTACAAATCGAGGCAGGGCAAAGCTTCTGCAGTCAAGTTCTAACAGTTTTGAAATTGCCAAAGGATAACAATCAAATAAAATAAAGTCAATTTTTTCCTCTACATCCATTTTGGTCCAAAAGTCCGCACACTGGTTTGCCTCCCTATAGACGTGCTTAAAGGTAATTACGTGGAATGTCTGCATAATAGACCTACAATCACAAACAATCGGAGCAATAGAATGCATTAGATCAACCTTAGAATTCAACAAATCCACCAGAACTTTTGCATCCAACTCTACAATGAGTTTAGAAACACTAAGTTGCTTAGCTAACTGCAATCCATCCCTTAATGCCCACAGTTCAGCTACAGTATTTGTAGCCTAGCCAATGTTTCTGCAAAAGCCACCAGTCCATTCACTTAGGTGATTTCTAATAAGGCCTCCAGCCCCAGCTTTCCCTGCTTTGGCAAGAGAGGCCCCATCCATATTGAGTTTGAAAACATTTGGGGGTCGGGAAGTCTAGCTCACCTGAATTTGATGTTTAACAGAAACAAATTCTCTATTTGTCGGTCCCACCTTAAGGAATTCAGCAGCAGTAGCTATAGAAGCTTGAATTAAATTGCTTCTGTGAAGCTAAGATTCAAACAAGCTTCTATTTCTTTGGTTCCAATGGATCCAGCAACCAAAGGCATTTAAAGACCCTAGGGGATTTTTTAGAATTGACACTCAGAAGAGTTGAGACAGGCAGTCTTAAGCCAAGTGGCAGTGGACTGTCCTGGTTGGGGATGTAGAAACTGAGGTAAGGATAGCCCTTGCCAAAGATGTCTAGCACGGGGACAATCCCATAAAACATGAAGAGAGTCCTCCTTCAACCAATCACAGAAACTATAGCTTTCCTCTTGTACAATTTTCCTGACCAAGAGGTTGTTTTTTGTGGGAAGTTTGCCCTGGTAAGCAATCCATAGAAAATGCTGTAGACACCAAATTTTTGGTGTAATTTAATTTTTTAGTTTTTTATTTGTCGTGTTCATTTTTAGTTTTTAGTTTCCAGTTTTATTTTTATTTTTAAGTTTTATCATAGAATTTGTTGAAAAGAAAAGAGAGAAAGAAAGAAAAATCATAAAAAGGAAAAAAGGGAAATTTGTTCACAAAAATATGTTTATTTCTTTAAATTCAACCTTTTTGCACTTTAGTTATTTTTATTAAGTTATTTTGAGAAAAAGAAAATGATGAAAAAAATTGAAAATTAAAAATGGCTATTTTTGTTTAGTTTTTTGTTTAAAATTATTTTTGTTTTGTTATTATTATTATTACCTGGTTTGTGTAGTTTTGTTAGTATTATTTATATTTTATTTTATCATTTCTGTAATTATCAAGTTGTTTTTCAAAAAAAAAAAAAAAAAAAAAATGCTCGCGGCATGCAAGCTGCATTTTGCCGCAGCTTGCAAAGGGGTCATCGAGCGGCTCCTTAGCTGCAAATACAGGAAAAGTTGCTGGAGTTTTAGGGTTGGGGTTTGCTCGTATAAAAGCCAAGAGAAAGGGGAGCCGCAGGAGAGCTTTTGGTCTGGAAAGAGGGGGAAGAAATCAGCAAGAGTGGACGGCTAAAAAGAAAAAGAAAACAACGGAGAGTCTTGAGAGATAGAGGGGGAGCTAGAGAAAAGAAGGAGAGAGCTCGGTTAGGGGGGGGACAGCCGCAAACGAGGAAAAAAAAAATCTGAGCAAAGTCCGTGACTTGAGAGAAGAGGGACGGCTGGAAGAAAAGGAGAGAGAGTGGCGAGGTTTTGGCAGACAAGTTTCGAGAGGAAGAAGGGTGACCAGGTGATGGGCTGAGCAAGAAAAAGAGAGAGCGAGAGGGTGAGATAGAGAATTAAAGAGAGAAGAGAGGCATCGGGTGCCGTTCTTCCAGCAACAAGGCAGCAACTGGAGCTGATGCTCCTCGCGAAGCTTTCACCATTTTCACTCCACCATCGTTACCCGTGAGCTCCACCGTGAGTCAAGAGCAAGAAGAGGCAAAGGGCGGCTGGATTTTGAGGGAACCACGGTGCAAGGCTGCGGAGGAAAACGCAAGAAAGGTCCGTTCAAGCCACCACAGTCCGCCTCTGCCGCTGCTTGCTGTCCACCGTCACTACATCGCTCGCAACCTCCATCGCAACCACCAACAACTACCGTCCTTCTTCTCCCGCGTAGCCAACAAGTGGCCAACGGCCTGCCCAAGGACTGGAGCCGCCTCCACCACCAGAATCAAGGTAAAAATCACAGCTTTGTTTGCATTTCTGCTGGTAAAGATGTTTCCTTTTTCTTTTTCTCTTGCTTACCTGAGATGTTTAATGATGGAGGGGGAAGCTTTCTCTGGTTTTCGATGATACCATCACTGGTTTCATTAGAAACACAAATTCATTACAGTTGTTTTTCTTTTCCCTCTGTTCTCGTATGTTCATTCATGTTTTACTTCGTTGTAATGGTCACTGGTTCGTGTATTTAATGATTGCGGTTGGCTTTGATATTTTTTTTTTTTGGTGATTATGGCATCTGACCTTTGTCCTTAGAACCTTCATGTTTAGGCAAGACACATGGTTGTTAGAGTTCTAAGTTTAGTTTTAGAATTGGCTGTAGCAAGTTTTAAACTTTCGGTTCTTATTGCAATAGATTTTCCTCTTTTTGGGTTGTTAAGTTGCAGTTGGCTTGACCTGTTTGATTTTGTTCATTGCCTGATTATAATGCCGTGGATAATATCTGTTTTAAAGCTGCATCTAGAGAAATCATTAGCTTTGACATTAAGAGGACATGAATCATGCATTTTGGTGTTTATCAAGTCTTGTTGGAGTGTAGTTAATCATACCTGTTAAAATTGCAGCAAGAAACATAGGATTGATGTTAAACTTGCCAGTTTTCCCATTTCTCCTTGATTTGCATGCCTAGGCTAATGTTTTATGATGGTTTTTGAATCTAATGTAAGCTCCCTGAATAGCTAATGAAGTTGCAAAATCATGGAGAAGTGAGCAGAGTTGTTGCTGCACTCTTGTTTTGCTGTTATAATTCTTGCCGCCCTTTGTGTTAACTAGCAACCACCAAGTCAGATTTTTCTGATTTAATCAGGCAATGAAAGTGTGTCATGTGGTTTGGTTGATGAATGGGGGGATGACTATGATCATTTGACTCAAAAGTGTGGCTGTTTTGTTGGTAACGTTTTGGTAATAAGGCATAGCAGATTGCAGAGACTAGCGAAGAGAATTGCAGAAGCATTGTCTAAAGAAGAAAGCTACGTGATTGCATGCTTATGCATGAAATAATTTCTAAAAATTGCACTTTGGCCCCCCGAGTCTCCCCTTGTTCCACTAGGACCCAATCAATTAAAGAATTTCATCAAATTGGTCCTTGATAATTTTAATTTGTGCAACTTTATTGCTTGTTTGCTTCAATTAACTACCATGCTTTGTTTCAATTGCGCTTAAGTCCTGACTTTAGGGGCTTCATGATCAAGTGAGCTTTGTTTTGCACATTTTCTTTAATTTTCCCAAATAAATTGGTACCTTGACCATTTCTATTATTTTGGAGGATAAATAAGTGATTTCGCTTCATTGGGGCCCAATTTCAAGGGAGGTACACTCTACCCTTTTATTTGCATTTCATTTGACCCTACGTGCTCCTACGTGTTATGTGAATATGCCTGTCTACTTCGCTTTCCTTACCTCCTTGCATGCGTTTACTTACTTTTACTTTTATTTAAGTTTTTATGGGGTATGTGTACACCTCTTGGCTTGTAATAGATAGGGCTCGGAGAGCATCTGGTCCATTTTCCCTTCCCCTTTATGCTTTCATGGGGTATGTGTACACCTCTTGGCTTGTAATAGATAGGGCTCGGAGAGCATCTGGTCCATTTCCCCTTCCCCTTGGTTGCTTGCTTTTGTTAGGCTCTTGCATCTAGTCGAGCATGCTAAGTGCTACGTGCTACGTGTTTACGAGCGTTTTGGCATGTCTACTTGCTTTCATAACCATGAATGAATGGAATGGATGAATGTACGTCACCACACTAGTCCAACGCTAGTTGTGGCTCATTATTTCATTAGGAATTCATAGAAAGGGCTAGTTCAACGCTAGACCCAATAGGATTTTCCCTTTGTTTTTCATTAATGCATTATTTGCTTGTTCACCACATATCAAGCATTTCCTTTAGATTTATCATTTGGCATGATCCTCGAACCCCTTTCCCCTCATTTTAGGTTTTGCATCCCATACTAGCTATAGGGTTCATTTTGCTTGAGTGTCCCCTTCTGATAAGGGAAACGAGCGAGTGTGGCTACTCGATAGCCTTAGCACGCTAGTTTTGCCTTCTAATCAAAGGGAAAATCGGAGTCGACAAGTTAGGAGTCATTCCCATACCCGACCTGATGCATTCCCTTAGGTTCATTCATTCTCATTTATCACTCACTCATTCTTTTCAATTCACATTTTCCTTTCCTTATTGTTCATTTTGATTTCTACTTCACAAAATTGCATTTAATTACACCTATATGCACTTATCACTATATTTCATACACTTGCACACGAACACTTGGAATTTTCATACAATTGCACACGTGCACCTTTTCATACACTTGCACACAAACACTTGGATTTTTAATTTCTTTCATACACTTCCACACTTGCACATTTGAGTCTCATTTGCATTAATCGACCTCTATGGGGTTTTCCTTTGTTGGCCGCCACAATTCATGTGGTTTGGGACCAAAAGGCTCACGAGAGACATCGTAGAATTTAGGATTGCATTTTTCTTTCCGTATTGCATTCATATAGTCATATCCAACGTGCGAACATATATTGGGTAGAAAATTAGGAAAGGTAAGGTTAAGTCGCGCAACTAGCCTTGGCTAGGTCAAAGGGGTGCCTTGGATTCTATCCTTGCCTCCCCCTTTGTCAAACGTGACCCCCGAACCTTTTTCTTTGGCTTACGTGGACTAGGAGTCGTTTTAAAAAGGGTTTTACTACTTTGTCTTTAAAAAACACTTTTTGGGTGACTTGGTACACCCCAAATCTATACCAAGTGGCGACTCCGTTTTCATATTTAAAAAACCCTTTTTAAATTTCATTTGGCCAAATCGTCGCATTATCAAGTCCCATGGCCTTTTACTTTTTATGTTGCACACGTTCACACCACACTTCGCACACAATTCACTTTCATCGAAAAGTGGGGCGCGACAGTTGGCGACTCCACTGGGGAATTCCTAAGTGGGTCCAAGCATTTGACTTAGCCATTCGTTTCCTTTTTCTACCCTTTTTATGCATTGCATTTGGATATTAGGGTTGCATTTTCTATTTTAGGACTTTTTCGCCTCGCGCACGTATCAAACTATTCCCTCACTCACGTGTGTATGATTGGTTGATTGGATGTATGTATCTCGCGCTTGCATTGCATTTGGGGGGGGTGTGTGTCACCTTTAGAGCCTCGCGTGGTTCTCACCCCTTTCCCTCAAAATAGGGAGCACTTCATACGTGCACGTCTATTTACTGTTATCCCATTTTATTTTATTTTTCGTGGCGTTTCCCACACCGCCTTGTAGGATTAGGATCGATTGCCTTGGGTAGGCGGCTGGTGCGCTTTGCGCCCATAGCGCTACCTAAGGGATCACTCGAGCCACCGATCAAAGGCCCTGGGAGTGATGACCCTTCGCCTTTAGGTCTGAAGGCTTGGGAGCCGAGACTTATCGAGTCTAGTTGCATTAGTGAACCCCAACCTCATGCATCCATGTTAGTATTTCCCTAGGATAGAGTCAGCCTCACCCTCTTTTAAGCACATTAGGCACGAGGGAAGGGGTTCCATCCCTTTTACTTGCTTTTATTATATTTCTTTTCTTAATTGCTCCTAATGTGTTATGTGTACTATCAATTGCACTAACCATTTCTTTTGTTTTGTTGGCTTGCATTCATTTGCCTTAGCAATAAGAGGCCTTTTTGGCACTCTTTTAGTGACTCACCCACCAGATAGCTCACATGTTTAAATTTCAGTCATTACACTTAATTTTCAATAAGTGCATTTCATTTTAGACCTTTTCCCCCCGATGCATTATTTATATCCTTTAGGCCATATTTGTCACATATTTACATCGCTTTGATAAATGGCATCATGCATAAACCCTAGAAAAGGGAATGCCATTTAGGCGATCCCGTGTTTAGGAATAAACCACCTTGTGTCTCGGATATTTAATCCAGTGAGACTTGCACGTTTACATTTTGTACCATCCAAAGGGGTAGTGCACAAGGTAAGGTAGGATCCGATCATTTTCATAGAGTGATCTTTGGAATATGAGCATCTAATAATCACTTTTTGGCCATTTTTTAAAAAAAAATTGGTAAAAATCCCTTGCGTAAAAGGACATTAATTTGAAGAAATTCACAAATGATTCCTCCTATTGAGACGATAAATAAATTGAGGCCAAAATTTGATTTTTAGAAGGTCATAGACCAATGCACCTCAATAATTTTGAAATAGCCAATGGCCGGACAATTCAACCAATCCATTTTGCCAATTCATTCAATAAATCATCAATTCATTTGACCAACTTACCCTTTTTAGGGTCACCTGGTCGATTTTCAATAAACCATCAATTCATTTGACCAATTTACTCTCTTTAGGGTCACTTGGTCGATTTTCAATAAATCACCAATTCATTTGACCAATTTACCCTTTTTAGGGTCACTCGGCAGATTTTTGAATAAATCACTAATTCAATTTCATTCATTTGACCAATTTACCCTTTTAGGGCGATCTGGTCAATTTTGAATAAATTCTCGATTGATCAAGTTCCTTTTTAGGATGATCCGATCCATTTTTGAATAAAATTTTCAATTTCATTCGATCAAGTTCCTTTTTAGGGATGGTTCGGTCAATTTTGAGTAAGTTTTTAAATTTTACTCAATTCATTTGACCCGTTTCCCTTTTTAGGGTAATGCGGTCGATTATAAATTTCATTCAACCCATCTGACCAATTAGGGTTTCAATGTCGAATTTCAAAATGGAAAACCTATTCGATTTTGAGAAAAGCATCCATTGCATCCAGCCATTTGATCAGTTGGAGTTTTGACCCGTGCTTCACTGAGAAAAGTTGTCAAAACGAATTCCAATCTCTTCGATAGGAAGTTCGTCAAGGTCAAACCCGTGCGTTTTTGCAAGTTCTTGTATCGATCAAAAGTGATCAATCCCTTCGGACGAAGTCCTCATTTTGACAAACGTCCCTTCTCATTCCAAAGGGCCAAATTTTTCAAATTATTTTTCACTCCATAAGCTGATCGGATCCATCAGGTATTGTATAGTGCCTACTCTGGAGGATTGCATCTTCATGCTAGGCCTACCCTTGGCACAAAAAGGGTTCCCCCATAGGACATGCATACCGATTTTATATTCTTATTTACTAACTCAGGGTATTTTTTTCTTTTGTTTTTCCCCCTCCCCTGCATTCATAAAAATATTTCAATAAGGTGAAAATGTTTTTCTATATCTGATGACACTTCTGATCTAATAAAGTGTCAAAATTGCAAGTATTGTGTGATTCTTGGGCAGATCCTACGATGAAAACATAAATGATCTATCTGGAAGCTCTACGCTAAAGCCTCTGAGAGATGTTGTGATTGTTTTCCAAAGGAAAATTTTCTATATTTGATTTGTTAATACATTTTGTTCCAAAAAGAAAAGGAGACAAAAAGTGTATATGTGGAGCTCTTTACAAGTTTCTCTCTTCTCATTTGTATTGTAATTGAATGAGAAATTTTGTTTCAAACTTTTTCAGTAATAAACTTTTTGGACAATCATTGTTTTGTGCATATTTATGTACATTTCATTCTTTATTCTTATTCATTGGAGATTTCGTGACGAATTTTAAGAAGTAAGACCAAATTGAAAAGCTTCATGATCACAAGGGTCTGCTTTCAAAAATCCTTATGTACACCAGATTGTTGATCCGAGTCATCCAATAAGAGTGCTCAGGAAAAGGGTGAACGGTCACTCAAAAGGCCCAATGAGATATCTTTTCTCCTTCACTTAACCCCAAAATAAAATCAGTGACATTGATTGATAAATTGCAAATTGGGGCCATCTTTGCTTGAAAATATCCATGGTGTTTAATCGATTCAATCACATCTAAGAGAAAGAAAAATGTGCATTATTCTTGTTTGTTTTGAAAATTTGGAATGATACTTTGAGCATTCGTTTCTTTACCTATACACATTTTATCATTTGCTCTCCCGTTTGAGCCTTTGAAAGAATAATTTCGTTTCAAATAAAGGCCTTAATGATCACTACCCTGCAATGGGAAAATTTTCAAAAAGGGAATGGATTCTCAACGACCATTTCGTTACTTTGGTTGTCATGAGGTGTAAGAATGATGCTTTGGCCGTCGTTTCTACAACCTAAACACCAATTACCACTTGCATCCCTATTTGAGCAAAAAATTGGTGGTTCTTTTCGAGTGCACATATGATCGCACCCCACATTGGGGAAGGAGATTGGGGAATTTTGAAAAGAAAAGGGGAAAAGCAAACATGCTAAAATAGGAAGGGAACCGCAAATTGGGGAAATTTGATTCCACTTAGTTTCCAATTTTGAAAAAAAAGAAAAGGAAGAGTTTTGTCCGCGTGGATCGCCTATGTTTCACACATATGGATGAACAAGGGTTTTCCTCAGTCAATTAATTCAGATACACGCAAAAATTTCGCATTAACGAAAATTTCCTTTCAGAGTCATTGTAAGGAACGGAATACAAGTCAGGCCATCTTCTTTTCCAATCGAACGTTCTATCCCTAGTTATCCCCTTTGAGCCTTCAGAATAAAATACTTCATTTGGCAACCCCTGAGGATCGCAAACCCCACACTGGGGCAAGTTGGAGTTGAAAAAAGGAAAAGTTTCAAGAAGTGAAAAGTGAAAAGCAACAAAATCAAAAACAAAAGAAGAAAAGAGAACCTCAGTTCAAAAATAAACTGGGGCAACTTTCAAAGAATGGCAAAAGGCCGAAAAGTCAAAAGAAGAAAGAAAATGAAAGTGAAAAGCCTCAGTTGAGCATAAACTGGGGCAAATTCTGATTTAACCCTAAAATAGGGTTGACGCAACAATGCGATCTCAGATTTTTCAAACCAGTTTTGAAATCCGTTTTCAAGCCTTAACTTTTCTAAAGCACCCCACCTGACCCCATTACAAAACCGAAAGTCCTGACTTCTGTTCTTTGCAATAGTCCTGTCAAGCAAATTTCTGATGCCGGAAGTTTTTGCTGTATTTCTGAATTGATTGGGTGTGAGGTTGACGCTGCTCTTCATGTGAAATCCCGCGAGGGTCTTTTTGGAAAAGAGGCAAAAAGCAAAGCAAGAAAAGTAAATGCAAGAAAATGCAGAAAATTCGACGCTGAAGTCTCCGATGAGTGATGAGAAAAATGCAAACAAAGGCTGAAGTCTTTTGATTTCAAAATAGGGACAATTTTGGAAAAATGCGATCTATGGTGCAATATCCTTGAAAGTCTTAAACTATCGTTTTCAAGCCAAATTACAAGCTAATAAAGTCCATCGTTGACTTATTCTTTCATGACAATCCAAAATGAGGATCATGCTCATAAGAAATTCATCAAATCATTTGTGATCATAAGGGCATAACCCGTTTCCACATGTTTAGCTATCACTTCTGTCCATACGTTACAAGCCTAGAAAGCTTGTATGTTGACTAAGTTTTCTTGAAAATAAGGGTAACAAACTCTTTGCTTTCACTAAGATGTGACATTAAATGGATTACATGCAACTGGGGCACAAAAATGAGACAGATTCTTATCTCCCATTTCCTTAGCCAGTTCAAAAATAAAGTCATGTGATTGGTCCTGAAAAGATGAGTCAACCAGAAGTGGTGACCCGTTACCCTAAGCACCAATGCTAAAAGTAAGGAAGAAATCTTCTTAAATTTGGTGTTATTTCGAGGAATTCATCATGAAATTTCTGCATGAGTTCAAACTTGACGATTAAAGTTTCTTCACATTGTTGTATATGTGCACTCTTTTCTAAATTTTAGAAAGTGCGGTTTTTCTTTGTTCAAATAAATGGGAAATCATCTAAACCAATTTTTGCAATCAAATGGGGCCAAACTGGGGCAAAATTTTTATTTGCAAAATTTCGCAAAATAAGCCCACACAGGGGCAAATATTTTTGTAGTCCAATTGAGGATTTCGTCCAAGAATCAAAATAATGCATTTTTCAAATCAGTCACGCTCATTTGAGTGCACGTAAGCCCTGTGCAGGTATTCACAGTTGAAGTCGACGAAAAGCATCTGGCGATGTAGAAGGCCGATGCCGAAGAAACAGAAGAAAGAAGGGAAAAGGGCCCTACACTGGGGCAAATTATTTTTGGAAAAAGATTCTCTCGAAAAATCAGAAAAATTCAAAAGTCAAAAATCGAAAATCAAGTTCAAATTTTTGTTTCTTGGAAAATCAAAATTTAATTTCTTATATCTTGACAGATCAAATCCAATTTAAATTTCTGTCCGGGTCTATCCCGTGGGTCTATCCCAATTTTACATTTCTGTCCGGGTCTATCCCGTGGGTCTATCCCAATTTTAAATTTTAGTCCGGGTCTATCCCAATTTTAAATTTCTGTTCGGGTCTATCCCGTGGGTCTATCCCAATTTTAAATTTCTGTCCGGGTCTATCCCGTGGGTCTATCCCAAATTTACATTCCAGTCCGGGTCTATCCCGTGGGTCTATCCCAATTTTAAATTTCTGTCCGGGTCTATCCCAATTTTAAATTTCTGTCCGGGTCTATCCCGTGGGTCTATCCCAAATTTACATTCCAGTCCGGGTCTATCCCGTGGGTCTATTCCAATTTTAAATTTCTGTCCGGGTCTATCCCGTGGGTCTATCCCAATTTTAAATTTCTGTTCGGGTCTATCCCGTGGGTCTATCCCAATTTTACATATCTGTCCGGGTCTATCCCGTGGGTCTATCCCAATTTTAAATTTTAGTCCGGGTCTATCCCAATTTTAAATTTCTGTTCGGGTCTATCCCGTGGGTCTATCCCAATTTTAAATTTCTGTCCGGGTCTATCCCGTGGGTCTATCCCAATTTTAAATTTCTGTCCGGGTCTATCCCGTGGGATAGACCCACGGGATAGACCCAATTTTAAATTTCTGTTCGGGTCTATCCCGTGGGTCTATCCCAATTTTAAATTTCTGTCCGTCTATCCCGTGGGTCTATCCCAAGTTTAAATTTCTGTCCGAGTCTATCCCGTGGGTCTATCCCAATTTTAAATTTCTGTCCGTCTATCCCGTGGGTCTATCCCAAGTTTAAATTTCTGTCCGGGTCTATCCCGTGGGTCTATCCCAATTTTAAATTTTAGTCCGGGTCTATCCCGTGGGTCTATCCCAAGTTTAAATTTCTGTGCGGGTCTATCCCGTGGGTCTATCCCAATTTTAAATTTCTGTCCGTCTATCCCGTGGGTCTATCCCAAGTTTAAATTTCTGTTCGGGTCTATCCCGTGGGTCTATCCCAATTTTAAATTTCTGTTCGGGTCTATCCCGTGGGTCTATCCCAATTTTAAATTTCTGTCCGTCTATCCCGTGGGTCTATCCCAATTTTAAATTTTAGTCCGGGTCTATCCCGTGGGTCTATCCCAAGTTTAAATTTCTGTCCGGGTCTATCCCAATTTTAAATTTCTGTTCGGGTCTATCCCGTGGGTCTATCCCAATTTTACATATCTGTCCGGTTCTATTCCGTGGGTCTATCCCAATTTTAAATTCTTATTCGGGTCAGTCCCGTGTTAGAATTCCTGTTCGTTGGAGTCTTTTGCAGCCCAATAACACAGGTAAGTTTTGGTGTCTACTTCTTTGTCTCAAGTTTTTCCAAAACTCAGACAAAGAGGGGCAAACTGTAGACACCAAATTTTTGGTGTAATTTCATTTTTTAGTTTTTTATTTGTCGTGTTCATTTTTAGTTTTTAGTTTCCAGTTTTATTTTTATTTTTAAGTTTTATCATAGAATTTGTTGAAAAGAAAAGAGAGAAAGAAAGAAAAATCATAAAAAGGAAAAAAGGGAAATTTGTTCACAAAAATATGTTTATTTCTTTAAATTCAACCTTTTTGCACTTTAGTTATTTTTATTAAGTTATTTTGAGAAAAAGAAAATGATGAAAAAAATTGAAAATTAAAAATGGCTATTTTTGTTTAGTTTTTTGTTTAAAATTATTTTTGTTTTGTTATTATTATTATTACCTGGTTTGTGTAGTTTTGTTAGTATTATTTATATTTTATTTTATCATTTCTGTAATTATCAAGTTGTTTTTCAAAAACAAAAAAAAAAAAAAAAAAAAATGCTCGCGGCATGCAAGCTGCATTTTGCCGCAGCTTGCAAAGGGGTCATCGAGCGGCTCCTTAGCTGCAAATACAGGAAAAGTTGCTGGAGTTTTAGGGTTGGGGTTTGCTCGTATAAAAGCCAAGAGAAAGGGGAGCCGCAGGAGAGCTTTTGGTCTGGAAAGAGGGGGAAGAAATCAGCAAGAGTGGACGGCTAAAAAGAAAAAGAAAACAACGGAGAGTCTTGAGAGATAGAGGGGGAGCTAGAGAAAAGAAGGAGAGAGCTCGGTTAGGGGGGGGACAGCCGCAAACGAGGAAAAAAAAAATCTGAGCAAAGTCCGTGACTTGAGAGAAGAGGGACGGCTGGAAGAAAAGGAGAGAGAGTGGCGAGGTTTTGGCAGACAAGTTTCGAGAGGAAGAAGGGTGACCAGGTGATGGGCTGAGCAAGAAAAAGAGAGAGCGAGAGGGTGAGATAGAGAATTAAAGAGAGAAGAGAGGCATCGGGTGCCGTTCTTCCAGCAACAAGGCAGCAACTGGAGCTGATGCTCCTCGCGAAGCTTTCACCATTTTCACTCCACCATCGTTACCCGTGAGCTCCACCGTGAGTCAAGAGCAAGAAGAGGCAAAGGGCGGCTGGATTTTGAGGGAACCACGGTGCAAGGCTGCGGAGGAAAACGCAAGAAAGGTCCGTTCAAGCCACCACAGTCCGCCTCTGCCGCTGCTTGCTGTCCACCGTCACTACATCGCTCGCAACCTCCATCGCAACCACCAACAACTACCGTCCTTCTTCTCCCGCGTAGCCAACAAGTGGCCAACGGCCTGCCCAAGGACTGGAGCCGCCTCCACCACCAGAATCAAGGTAAAAATCACAGCTTTGTTTGCATTTCTGCTGGTAAAGATGTTTCCTTTTTCTTTTTCTCTTGCTTACCTGAGATGTTTAATGATGGAGGGGGAAGCTTTCTCTGGTTTTCGATGATACCATCACTGGTTTCATTAGAAACACAAATTCATTACAGTTGTTTTTCTTTTCCCTCTGTTCTCGTATGTTCATTCATGTTTTACTTCGTTGTAATGGTCACTGGTTCGTGTATTTAATGATTGCGGTTGGCTTTGATATTTTTTTTTTTTGGTGATTATGGCATCTGACCTTTGTCCTTAGAACCTTCATGTTTAGGCAAGACACATGGTTGTTAGAGTTCTAAGTTTAGTTTTAGAATTGGCTGTAGCAAGTTTTAAACTTTCGGTTCTTATTGCAATAGATTTTCCTCTTTTTGGGTTGTTAAGTTGCAGTTGGCTTGACCTGTTTGATTTTGTTCATTGCCTGATTATAATGCCGTGGATAATATCTGTTTTAAAGCTGCATCTAGAGAAATCATTAGCTTTGACATTAAGAGGACATGAATCATGCATTTTGGTGTTTATCAAGTCTTGTTGGAGTGTAGTTAATCATACCTGTTAAAATTGCAGCAAGAAACATAGGATTGATGTTAAACTTGCCAGTTTTCCCATTTCTCCTTGATTTGCATGCCTAGGCTAATGTTTTATGATGGTTTTTGAATCTAATGTAAGCTCCCTGAATAGCTAATGAAGTTGCAAAATCATGGAGAAGTGAGCAGAGTTGTTGCTGCACTCTTGTTTTGCTGTTATAATTCTTGCCGCCCTTTGTGTTAACTAGCAACCACCAAGTCAGATTTTTCTGATTTAATCAGGCAATGAAAGTGTGTCATGTGGTTTGGTTGATGAATGGGGGGATGACTATGATCATTTGACTCAAAAGTGTGGCTGTTTTGTTGGTAACGTTTTGGTAATAAGGCATAGCAGATTGCAGAGACTAGCGAAGAGAATTGCAGAAGCATTGTCTAAAGAAGAAAGCTACGTGATTGCATGCTTATGCATGAAATAATTTCTAAAAATTGCACTTTGGCCCCCCGAGTCTCCCCTTGTTCCACTAGGACCCAATCAATTAAAGAATTTCATCAAATTGGTCCTTGATAATTTTAATTTGTGCAACTTTATTGCTTGTTTGCTTCAATTAACTACCATGCTTTGTTTCAATTGCGCTTAAGTCCTGACTTTAGGGGCTTCATGATCAAGTGAGCTTTGTTTTGCACATTTTCTTTAATTTTCCCAAATAAATTGGTACCTTGACCATTTCTATTATTTTGGAGGATAAATAAGTGATTTCGCTTCATTGGGGCCCAATTTCAAGGGAGGTACACTCTACCCTTTTATTTGCATTTCATTTGACCCTACGTGCTCCTACGTGTTATGTGAATATGCCTGTCTACTTCGCTTTCCTTACCTCCTTGCATGCGTTTACTTACTTTTACTTTTATTTAAGTTTTTATGGGGTATGTGTACACCTCTTGGCTTGTAATAGATAGGGCTTGGAGAGCATCTGGTCCATTTTCCCTTCCCCTTTATGCTTTCATGGGGTATGTGTACACCTCTTGGCTTGTAATAGATAGGGCTCGGAGAGCATCTGGTCCATTTCCCCTTCCCCTTGGTTGCTTGCTTTTGTTAGGCTCTTGCATCTAGTCGAGCATGCTAAGTGCTACGTGCTACGTGTTTACGAGCGTTTTGGCATGTCTACTTGCTTTCATAACCATGAATGAATGGAATGGATGAATGTACGTCACCACACTAGTCCAACGCTAGTTGTGGCTCATTATTTCATTAGGAATTCATAGAAAGGGCTAGTTCAACGCTAGACCCAATAGGATTTTCCCTTTGTTTTTCATTAATGCATTATTTGCTTGTTCACCACATATCAAGCATTTCCTTTAGATTTATCATTTGGCATGATCCTCGAACCCCTTTCCCCTCATTTTAGGTTTTGCATCCCATACTAGCTATAGGGTTCATTTTGCTTGAGTGTCCCCTTCTGATAAGGGAAACGAGCGAGTGTGGCTACTCGATAGCCTTAGCACGCTAGTTTTGCCTTCTAATCAAAGGGAAAATCGGAGTCGACAAGTTAGGAGTCATTCCCATACCCGACCTGATGCATTCCCTTAGGTTCATTCATTCTCATTTATCACTC
The DNA here is from genome assembly GCF_036785885.1 of Coffea arabica. Lineage (NCBI taxonomy): Eukaryota > Viridiplantae > Streptophyta > Magnoliopsida > Gentianales > Rubiaceae > Coffea > Coffea arabica. The sequence goes on from NC_092317.1 coordinate 44,937,829, forward strand.
ACTCATTCTTTTCAATTCACATTTTCCTTTCCTTATTGTTCATTTTGATTTCTACTTCACAAAATTGCATTTAATTACACCTATATGCACTTATCACTATATTTCATACACTTGCACACGAACACTTGGAATTTTCATACAATTGCACACGTGCACCTTTTCATACACTTGCACACAAACACTTGGATTTTTAATTTCTTTCATACACTTCCACACTTGCACATTTGAGTCTCATTTGCATTAATCGACCTCTATGGGGTTTTCCTTTGTTGGCCGCCACAATTCATGTGGTTTGGGACCAAAAGCCTCACGAGAGACATCGTAGAATTTAGGATTGCATTTTTCTTTCCATATTGCATTCATATAGTCATATCCAACGTGCGAACATATATTGGGTAGAAAATTAGGAAAGGTAAGGTTAAGTCGCGCAACTAGCCTTGGCTAGGTCAAAGGGGTGCCTTGGATTCTATCCTTGCCTTCCCCTTTGTCAAACGTGACCCCCGAACCTTTTTCTTTGGCTTACGTGGACTAGGAGTCGTTTTAAAAAGGGTTTTACTACTTTGTCTTTAAAAAACACTTTTTGGGTGACTTGGTACACCCCAAATCTATACCAAGTGGCGACTCCGTTTTCATATTTAAAAAACCCTTTTTAAATTTCATTTGGCCAAATCGTCGCATTATCAAGTCCCATGGCCTTTTACTTTTTATGTTGCACACGTTCACACCACACTTCGCACACAATTCACTTTCATCGAAAAGTGGGGCGCGACAAATGCAACACTCTATTATTAGCAGCAACTTTCCAGACCCGTAGGGTCTATTCCTCCAGCTATTTTGCTGTCCTTCCCCAGCAGATTCACACTAGACTTCAAGGAAAATTCTCCCATAGGGTCTGCTTTCCAATTAAAAGTTTCATTCCAACACATAAAATGCTGTCTTGGAATAGTCTCAACAACAAGGGAACCGAAAGGAAATGTATTGGAGATTCCAAGATTCACCTTGAAGGAAATTAAACCAAGCTATTCTAGTATTAGTTTCCTAATTCGTTTTGGTATCTTATTTGTTTAGTTTCCATATTAGATTAGGAAATCTTAAGTTAGTTTTCAAGTAAGTTTTGGTTTATAATTATATTTGTTTTAGGAAGCTTTAAAGTCTATAAATACTACTAGTCTAGCAAGCTATTAATTGAAGAGTTGAGTTGAGTTTGAGAGTAGGTTTGAGAGAAAATCTCATAGTTGAAATTTGTGAGTTGTCGTGAGCGAAAAGCTACGACTCGATATTTGTTATTGTTGAGTTTTGAGTTAATTGAATTATTGAGTATTTGTTCTGCTCTTCTTCCCACATATTTTTATATGTGTCAAAATTGCTTTCGCTGTGCGCGAGGATTTTTTGTGTGCTAACAAGTGGTTTCAGAGCTCTAGGTTTTGATCCCGAGGCTTGTCCGCAAAATTGGGACTTGGAGCTTGTTCGTGAAATTAAAGTATGGATCCGCATTATTTACACCATTGTCTTGCTTTTATCTTTGATGGTAAAAGTAATTTTGAGACTTGGAGGTCGATGATGAAGGATTTTTTCAAAGATATTGGAGTTTGGAATATTATCCAAAAGGGGTTCACGGAACCTCTAACAGGTACAGAATTATCAATCGACGCAATTAAACAATTAGAGAGGAATAGACAATTGAATTGTAAGACACTCTACTATCTCATAGATGTAAAGACAGCAAAGGAGGTTTGGAAATTTTTAATAAATTCCTATGGTCATGGTGGAGAAGAAATTTGTGACGAGGAAGAAGAAAAAGAAGTTTTTGATGAGGTATACACAGGAAGATGAAGGAATTGTGATTGAAGAAGAAATTTCGCAAGTGGTTGAGACAAAAAGTGAAATCATTGATCAAATTAAAGATGTGATTGAAGAACATGATGATAGAGAAATTGTTGACTTTATCGAGATTGATGAATTTTTTGAAGAGAAAAATCAAGTGATGAAATTGGTTGGAATCAATTGTGGAGTGGACAAATTAGTTGAAGATTGTAACACTGTTTAGATTGATGCAGTTGTCAACGTGAATCAATCAACACAAAAATATGGTGATGTTAAAAATATTGGTAGTGGTAACTATAATTTTGTGATTTTGGGAGATTTTATTAGTGATATGGATGAACTGAATGATGGAGTATCTAATGGAGTATGGGTGAATATGTTTGAATTTTTTGACAAGAGTGATCAAGCCAAGAAGTTGTTTGAGAAGTATAAATTCGTCAACTACCACACGCGAAGATGAAATTGAAGGTCAATTGCAGGTTAGAGTTCCATGTCATTTATACCGTGACTGAATTTTTCATGGAGATTCAAGCTAATGATAGCATTGGAGATAACAACATCAAGAGTTTGGTTTAAGGGAGGCAATGAAGGAAATTAAACCAAACTATTCTAGTATTAGTTTCCTAATTCGTTTTGGTATCTTATTTGTTTAGTTTCCACATTAGATTAGGAAAGCTTAAGTTAGTTTTCAAGTAACTTTTGGTTTATAATTATATTTGTTTTAGGAAGCTTTAGAGTCTATAAATACTACCAGTCTAGCAAGTTATTAATTGAAGAGTTGAGTTGAGTTTGAGAGTAGGTTTGAGAAAAAATCTCATAGTTGAGATTTGTGAGTTGTCGTGAGCGAAAAGTTACGACTCGATATTTGTTATTGTTGAGTTTTGAGTTAATTGAATTATTGAGTATTTGTTCTCATTCTCTTCCCACATATTTTTATATGTGTCAAAATTACTTCCGTTGTGTACACACATTTTTGTGTGCCAACACACCTTCCCAAATAAGTTAGCAACTACCAAATTTTCTTCCCCAGGCTGTAATGGTCCACTGATAAGAGAACTCAAAGTTCCAAGACCAGTCCAATCCTCAAACCAAACTATTACATAATTCCCATTTCTAATAACCCATCCAATACCTCTATTAAAAAGATCCACTCCCATCTTAAGGCACTGTTTGTTAATAGCAGCAGGGGTACTTTTTCCTCAACTTATAAATAGATGAAAAGTGGTACAAAAATAATAAATATTTACGATTTACACTTGGACAAGCATATTGAGGTGGCTGTGGAAGCATTGATTTACGGGCTAAAGTTGAGACCTCAAGACGTAGAGGTCTTGGATTTAAACGCACTTTTTAAATCCCACCTTCCCCTATTGGAAAAAAATTAAAAAAGAAAAAAGGCATGCTGAAGTGGCTGTGGAAAGGCAATTTCCATGTGTATTAAAGCTGGACTTGTTTGGGAAAATAAAATAACCAGTTATATTCATATTTTAGTGGTGGTCAGCAGTGATTTTGGATGGAATGATGGACGTTTTTGTCATATGGCCTGCAGATACTAGCCTACATCTAATCTAGCAAAGCACCATGTGAAGGGTCGTGTGTTAAACCCAATTCATCATTCATGGGTTCTCTCTCACCTCCTTTCCTTCTATAGCTGTTTCCTCCTCCCTTCAAATGCCACTAATGGAACACAATTTTTCTTCCTTGCTCTACCATCCCGGTCTTTCTTCTCCTCGGGCTTCCTGGAACCCCTAAAAAAATCAGGTTAAACTCCCTAAACTTTATCATTTGAGCATTGGACAAACATAAATTGTAGTTAGATTAGATGCACAGGATTAATGTAATCTTCTGCCGTTTGTCTTTTTCATTAAGAATCATGGCGTTTGAGTAATACTTCTATCATTCTGTTTTTTTAAATTTAGGTCCATATAAATAGAGTTCCAGCAATTTTTGAATTGCCTTTAATTCATCATTTGTTATAGGATTATTCTTTCCTACACTGACTGTATATTGTTAGTATTGGATGAATGACAAATATGCAAAATTTAAATTAAAATTCAACTTTGCACATATACCATGAATTCAACGGTGATAGTATATATACTATTAGTGTATATAAAATGTACTCATTTGTATGATGTTATTCAAAATTTAGCTAATATAAGAAACTAAGAGTTTGTTTTTAGGAAATTTACATGAAGAGTATTTTCTAAGGTTATATTTAAAACTACAGTGTCTATTGAGGCATTTGCTAAAAAGAGTCTTTGGTATTAGTTTAGTTAATTTGGGAAAGTGTTATAACGAGGGGTGCAATAAATGTGAGTGTAGTAACTTGGATATGATATAGAGTTAAAATAATTGTATATTATAAGGAAACTGGAGTTGATTTTTTCAAGGAGAAAGTTAAAGGATACAAAATTAACTACCGATAAACTTTTTTTTTCCCGGGAAGAAGGGGCGCAAAGTGATAGATGTTTAATTCAAAGCTAATACACTATAAGGAATTTTTTGGAAAGTTTGACCGAGATTGTCTGCCTCTCTGTGCCCGTTGTTGTACTAATGAGGCTTAAGTATCCTCTTTTTTTTTTTTGGTTAACAAAAGTCATCATTAATAATAATAAGTTAACAAAAGTTTACAAATCGAGGCAGGGCAAAGCTTCTGCAGTCAAGTTCTAACAGTTTTGAAATTGCCAAAGGATAACAATCAAATAAAATAAAGTCAATTTTTTCCTCTACATCCATTTTGGTCCAAAAGTCCGCACACTGGTTTGCCTCCCTATAGACGTGCTTAAAGGTAATTACGTGGAATGTCTGCATAATAGACCTACAATCACAAACAATCGGAGCAATAGAATGCATTAGATCAACCTTAGAATTCAACAAATCCACCAGAACTTTTGCATCCAACTCTACAATGAGTTTAGAAACACTAAGTTGCTTAGCTAACTGCAATCCATCCCTTAATGCCCACAGTTCAGCTACAGTATTTGTAGCCTAGCCAATGTTTCTGCAAAAGCCACCAGTCCATTCACTTAGGTGATTTCTAATAAGGCCTCCAGCCCCAGCTTTCCCTGCTTTGGCAAGAGAGGCCCCATCCATATTGAGTTTGAAAACATTTGGGGGTCGGGAAGTCTAGCTCACCTGAATTTGATGTTTAACAGAAACAAATTCTCTATTTGTCGGTCCCACCTTAAGGAATTCAGCAGCAGTAGCTATAGAAGCTTGAATTAAATTGCTTCTGTGAAGCTAAGATTCAAACAAGCTTCTATTTCTTTGGTTCCAATGGATCCAGCAACCAAAGGCATTTAAAGACCCTAGGGGATTTTTTAGAATTGACACTCAGAAGAGTTGAGACAGGCAGTCTTAAGCCAAGTGGCAGTGGACTGTCCTGGTTGGGGATGTAGAAACTGAGGTAAGGATAGCCCTTGCCAAAGATGTCTAGCACGGGGACAATCCCATAAAACATGAAGAGAGTCCTCCTTCAACCAATCACAGAAACTATAGCTTTCCTCTTGTACAATTTTCCTGACCAAGAGGTTGTTTTTTGTGGGAAGTTTGCCCTGGCAAGCAATCCATAGAAAATGCAACACTCTATTATTAGCAGCAACTTTCCAGACCCGTAGGGTCTATTCCTCCAGCTATTTTGCTGTCCTTCCCTAGCAGATTCACACTAGACTTCAAGGAAAATTCTCCCATAGGGTCTGCTTTCCAATTAAAAGTTTCATTCCAACACATAAAATGCTGTCTTGGAATAGTCTCAACAACAAGGTTAGGGAACCGAAAGGAAATGTATTGGAGATTCCAAGATTCACCTTGAAGGAAATTAAACCAAGCTATTCTAGTATTAGTTTCCTAATTCGTTTTGGTATCTTATTTGTTTAGTTTCCATATTAGATTAGGAAATCTTAAGTTAGTTTTCAAGTAAGTTTTGGTTTATAATTATATTTGTTTTAGGAAGCTTTAAAGTCTATAAATACTACTAGTCTAGCAAGCTATTAATTGAAGAGTTGAGTTGAGTTTGAGAGTAGGTTTGAGAGAAAATCTCATAGTTGAAATTTGTGAGTTGTCGTGAGCGAAAAGCTACGACTCGATATTTGTTATTGTTGAGTTTTGAGTTAATTGAATTATTGAGTATTTGTTCTGCTCTTCTTCCCACATATTTTTATATGTGTCAAAATTGCTTTCGCTGTGCGCGAGGATTTTTTGTGTGCTAACAAGTGGTTTCAGAGCTCTAGGTTTTGATCCCGAGGCTTGTCCGCAAAATTGGGACTTGGAGCTTGTTCGTGAAATTAAAGTATGGATCCGCATTATTTACACCATTGTCTTGCTTTTATCTTTGATGGTAAAAGTAATTTTGAGACTTGGAGGTCGATGATGAAGGATTTTTTCAAAGATATTGGAGTTTGGAATATTATCCAAAAGGGGTTCACGGAACCTCTAACAGGTACAGAATTATCAATCGACGCAATTAAACAATTAGAGAGGAATAGACAATTGAATTGTAAGACACTCTACTATCTCATAGATGTAAAGACAGCAAAGGAGGTTTGGAAATTTTTAATAAATTCCTATGGTCATGGTGGAGAAGAAATTTGTGACGAGGAAGAAGAAAAAGAAGTTTTTGATGAGGTATACACAGGAAGATGAAGGAATTGTGATTGAAGAAGAAATTTCGCAAGTGGTTGAGACAAAAAGTGAAATCATTGATCAAATTAAAGATGTGATTGAAGAACATGATGATAGAGAAATTGTTGACTTTATCGAGATTGATGAATTTTTTGAAGAGAAAAATCAAGTGATGAAATTGGTTGGAATCAATTGTGGAGTGGACAAATTAGTTGAAGATTGTAACACTGTTTAGATTGATGCAGTTGTCAACGTGAATCAATCAACACAAAAATATGGTGATGTTAAAAATATTGGTAGTGGTAACTATAATTTTGTGATTTTGGGAGATTTTATTAGTGATATGGATGAACTGAATGATGGAGTATCTAATGGAGTATGGGTGAATATGTTTGAATTTTTTGACAAGAGTGATCAAGCCAAGAAGTTGTTTGAGAAGTATAAATTCGTCAACTACCACACGCGAAGATGAAATTGAAGGTCAATTGCAGGTTAGAGTTCCATGTCATTTATACCGTGACTGAATTTTTCATGGAGATTCAAGCTAATGATAGCATTGGAGATAACAACATCAAGAGTTTGGTTTAAGGGAGGCAATGAAGGAAATTAAACCAAACTATTCTAGTATTAGTTTCCTAATTCGTTTTGGTATCTTATTTGTTTAGTTTCCACATTAGATTAGGAAAGCTTAAGTTAGTTTTCAAGTAACTTTTGGTTTATAATTATATTTGTTTTAGGAAGCTTTAGAGTCTATAAATACTACCAGTCTAGCAAGTTATTAATTGAAGAGTTGAGTTGAGTTTGAGAGTAGGTTTGAGAAAAAATCTCATAGTTGAGATTTGTGAGTTGTCGTGAGCGAAAAGTTACGACTCGATATTTGTTATTGTTGAGTTTTGAGTTAATTGAATTATTGAGTATTTGTTCTCATTCTCTTCCCACATATTTTTATATGTGTCAAAATTACTTCCGTTGTGTACACACATTTTTGTGTGCCAACACACCTTCCCAAATAAGTTAGCAACTACCAAATTTTCTTCCCCAGGCTGTAATGGTCCACTGATAAGAGAACTCAAAGTTCCAAGACCAGTCCAATCCTCAAACCAAACTATTACATAATTCCCATTTCTAATAACCCATCCAATACCTCTATTAAAAAGATCCACTCCCATCTTAAGGCACTGTTTGTTAATAGCAGCAGGGGTACTTTTTCCTCAACTTATAAATAGATGAAAAGTGGTACAAAAATAATAAATATTTACGATTTACACTTGGACAAGCATATTGAGGTGGCTGTGGAAGCATTGATTTACGGGCTAAAGTTGAGACCTCAAGACGTAGAGGTCTTGGATTTAAACGCACTTTTTAAATCCCACCTTCCCCTATTGGAAAAAAATTAAAAAAGAAAAAAGGCATGCTGAAGTGGCTGTGGAAAGGCAATTTCCATGTGTATTAAAGCTGGACTTGTTTGGGAAAATAAAATAACCAGTTATATTCATATTTTAGTGGTGGTCAGCAGTGATTTTGGATGGAATGATGGACGTTTTTGTCATATGGCCTGCAGATACTAGCCTACATCTAATCTAGCAAAGCACCATGTGAAGGGTCGTGTGTTAAACCCAATTCATCATTCATGGGTTCTCTCTCACCTCCTTTCCTTCTATAGCTGTTTCCTCCTCCCTTCAAATGCCACTAATGGAACACAATTTTTCTTCCTTGCTCTACCATCCCGGTCTTTCTTCTCCTCGGGCTTCCTGGAACCCCTAAAAAAATCAGGTTAAACTCCCTAAACTTTATCATTTGAGCATTGGACAAACATAAATTGTAGTTAGATTAGATGCACAGGATTAATGTAATCTTCTGCCGTTTGTCTTTTTCATTAAGAATCATGGCGTTTGAGTAATACTTCTATCATTCTGTTTTTTTAAATTTAGGTCCATATAAATAGAGTTCCAGCAATTTTTGAATTGCCTTTAATTCATCATTTGTTATAGGATTATTCTTTCCTACACTGACTGTATATTGTTAGTATTGGATGAATGACAAATATGCAAAATTTAAATTAAAATTCAACTTTGCACATATACCATGAATTCAACGGTGATAGTATATATACTATTAGTGTATATAAAATGTACTCATTTGTATGATGTTATTCAAAATTTAGCTAATATAAGAAACTAAGAGTTTGTTTTTAGGAAATTTACATGAAGAGTATTTTCTAAGGTTATATTTAAAACTACAGTGTCTATTGAGGCATTTGCTAAAAAGAGTCTTTGGTATTAGTTTAGTTAATTTGGGAAAGTGTTATAACGAGGGGTGCAATAAATGTGAGTGTAGTAACTTGGATATGATATAGAGTTAAAATAATTGTATATTATAAGGAAACTGGAGTTGATTTTTTCAAGGAGAAAGTTAAAGGATACAAAATTAACTACCGATAAACTTTTTTTTTCCCGGGAAGAAGGGGCGCAAAGTGATAGATGTTTAATTCAAAGCTAATACACTATAAGGAATTTTTTGGAAAGTTTGACCGAGATTGTCTGCCTCTCTGTGCCCGTTGTTGTACTAATGAGGCTTAAGTATCCTCTTTTTTTTTTTTGGTTAACAAAAGTCATCATTAATAATAATAAGTTAACAAAAGTTTACAAATCGAGGCAGGGCAAAGCTTCTGCAGTCAAGTTCTAACAGTTTTGAAATTGCCAAAGGATAACAATCAAATAAAATAAAGTCAATTTTTTCCTCTACATCCATTTTGGTCCAAAAGTCCGCACACTGGTTTGCCTCCCTATAGACGTGCTTAAAGGTAATTACGTGGAATGTCTGCATAATAGACCTACAATCACAAACAATCGGAGCAATAGAATGCATTAGATCAACCTTAGAATTCAACAAATCCACCAGAACTTTTGCATCCAACTCTACAATGAGTTTAGAAACACTAAGTTGCTTAGCTAACTGCAATCCATCCCTTAATGCCCACAGTTCAGCTACAGTATTTGTAGCCTAGCCAATGTTTCTGCAAAAGCCACCAGTCCATTCACTTAGGTGATTTCTAATAAGGCCTCCAGCCCCAGCTTTCCCTGCTTTGGCAAGAGAGGCCCCATCCATATTGAGTTTGAAAACATTTGGGGGTCGGGAAGTCTAGCTCACCTGAATTTGATGTTTAACAGAAACAAATTCTCTATTTGTCGGTCCCACCTTAAGGAATTCAGCAGCAGTAGCTATAGAAGCTTGAATTAAATTGCTTCTGTGAAGCTAAGATTCAAACAAGCTTCTATTTCTTTGGTTCCAATGGATCCAGCAACCAAAGGCATTTAAAGACCCTAGGGGATTTTTTAGAATTGACACTCAGAAGAGTTGAGACAGGCAGTCTTAAGCCAAGTGGCAGTGGACTGTCCTGGTTGGGGATGTAGAAACTGAGGTAAGGATAGCCCTTGCCAAAGATGTCTAGCACGGGGACAATCCCATAAAACATGAAGAGAGTCCTCCTTCAACCAATCACAGAAACTATAGCTTTCCTCTTGTACAATTTTCCTGACCAAGAGGTTGTTTTTTGTGGGAAGTTTGCCCTGGCAAGCAATCCATAGAAAATGCAACACTCTATTATTAGCAGCAACTTTCCAGACCCGTAGGGTCTATTCCTCCAGCTATTTTGCTGTCCTTCCCTAGCAGATTCACACTAGACTTCAAGGAAAATTCTCCCATAGGGTCTGCTTTCCAATTAAAAGTTTCATTCCAACACATAAAATGCTGTCTTGGAATAGTCTCAACAACAAGGTTAGGGAACCGAAAGGAAATGTATTGGAGATTCCAAGATTCACCTTGAAGGAAATTAAACCAAGCTATTCTAGTATTAGTTTCCTAATTCGTTTTGGTATCTTATTTGTTTAGTTTCCATATTAGATTAGGAAATCTTAAGTTAGTTTTCAAGTAAGTTTTGGTTTATAATTATATTTGTTTTAGGAAGCTTTAAAGTCTATAAATACTACTAGTCTAGCAAGCTATTAATTGAAGAGTTGAGTTGAGTTTGAGAGTAGGTTTGAGAGAAAATCTCATAGTTGAAATTTGTGAGTTGTCGTGAGCGAAAAGCTACGACTCGATATTTGTTATTGTTGAGTTTTGAGTTAATTGAATTATTGAGTATTTGTTCTGCTCTTCTTCCCACATATTTTTATATGTGTCAAAATTGCTTTCGCTGTGCGCGAGGATTTTTTGTGTGCTAACAAGTGGTTTCAGAGCTCTAGGTTTTGATCCCGAGGCTTGTCCGCAAAATTGGGACTTGGAGCTTGTTCGTGAAATTAAAGTATGGATCCGCATTATTTACACCATTGTCTTGCTTTTATCTTTGATGGTAAAAGTAATTTTGAGACTTGGAGGTCGATGATGAAGGATTTTTTCAAAGATATTGGAGTTTGGAATATTATCCAAAAGGGGTTCACGGAACCTCTAACAGGTACAGAATTATCAATCGACGCAATTAAACAATTAGAGAGGAATAGACAATTGAATTGTAAGACACTCTACTATCTCATAGATGTAAAGACAGCAAAGGAGGTTTGGAAATTTTTAATAAATTCCTATGGTCATGGTGGAGAAGAAATTTGTGACGAGGAAGAAGAAAAAGAAGTTTTTGATGAGGTATACACAGGAAGATGAAGGAATTGTGATTGAAGAAGAAATTTCGCAAGTGGTTGAGACAAAAAGTGAAATCATTGATCAAATTAAAGATGTGATTGAAGAACATGATGATAGAGAAATTGTTGACTTTATCGAGATTGATGAATTTTTTGAAGAGAAAAATCAAGTGATGAAATTGGTTGGAATCAATTGTGGAGTGGACAAATTAGTTGAAGATTGTAACACTGTTTAGATTGATGCAGTTGTCAACGTGAATCAATCAACACAAAAATATGGTGATGTTAAAAATATTGGTAGTGGTAACTATAATTTTGTGATTTTGGGAGATTTTATTAGTGATATGGATGAACTGAATGATGGAGTATCTAATGGAGTATGGGTGAATATGTTTGAATTTTTTGACAAGAGTGATCAAGCCAAGAAGTTGTTTGAGAAGTATAAATTCGTCAACTACCACACGCGAAGATGAAATTGAAGGTCAATTGCAGGTTAGAGTTCCATGTCATTTATACCGTGACTGAATTTTTCATGGAGATTCAAGCTAATGATAGCATTGGAGATAACAACATCAAGAGTTTGGTTTAAGGGAGGCAATGAAGGAAATTAAACCAAACTATTCTAGTATTAGTTTCCTAATTCGTTTTGGTATCTTATTTGTTTAGTTTCCACATTAGATTAGGAAAGCTTAAGTTAGTTTTCAAGTAACTTTTGGTTTATAATTATATTTGTTTTAGGAAGCTTTAGAGTCTATAAATACTACCAGTCTAGCAAGTTATTAATTGAAGAGTTGAGTTGAGTTTGAGAGTAGGTTTGAGAAAAAATCTCATAGTTGAGATTTGTGAGTTGTCGTGAGCGAAAAGTTACGACTCGATATTTGTTATTGTTGAGTTTTGAGTTAATTGAATTATTGAGTATTTGTTCTCATTCTCTTCCCACATATTTTTATATGTGTCAAAATTACTTCCGTTGTGTACACACATTTTTGTGTGCCAACACACCTTCCCAAATAAGTTAGCAACTACCAAATTTTCTTCCCCAGGCTGTAATGGTCCACTGATAAGAGAACTCAAAGTTCCAAGACCAGTCCAATCCTCAAACCAAACTATTACATAATTCCCATTTCTAATAACCCATCCAATACCTCTATTAAAAAGATCCACTCCCATCTTAAGGCACTGTTTGTTAATAGCAGCAGGGGTACTTTTTCCTCAACTTATAAATAGATGAAAAGTGGTACAAAAATAATAAATATTTACGATTTACACTTGGACAAGCATATTGAGGTGGCTGTGGAAGCATTGATTTACGGGCTAAAGTTGAGACCTCAAGACGTAGAGGTCTTGGATTTAAACGCACTTTTTAAATCCCACCTTCCCCTATTGGAAAAAAATTAAAAAAGAAAAAAGGCATGCTGAAGTGGCTGTGGAAAGGCAATTTCCATGTGTATTAAAGCTGGACTTGTTTGGGAAAATAAAATAACCAGTTATATTCATATTTTAGTGGTGGTCAGCAGTGATTTTGGATGGAATGATGGACGTTTTTGTCATATGGCCTGCAGATACTAGCCTACATCTAATCTAGCAAAGCACCATGTGAAGGGTCGTGTGTTAAACCCAATTCATCATTCATGGGTTCTCTCTCACCTCCTTTCCTTCTATAGCTGTTTCCTCCTCCCTTCAAATGCCACTAATGGAACACAATTTTTCTTCCTTGCTCTACCATCCCGGTCTTTCTTCTCCTCGGGCTTCCTGGAACCCCTAAAAAAATCAGGTTAAACTCCCTAAACTTTATCATTTGAGCATTGGACAAACATAAATTGTAGTTAGATTAGATGCACAGGATTAATGTAATCTTCTGCCGTTTGTCTTTTTCATTAAGAATCATGGCGTTTGAGTAATACTTCTATCATTCTGTTTTTTTAAATTTAGGTCCATATAAATAGAGTTCCAGCAATTTTTGAATTGCCTTTAATTCATCATTTGTTATAGGATTATTCTTTCCTACACTGACTGTATATTGTTAGTATTGGATGAATGACAAATATGCAAAATTTAAATTAAAATTCAACTTTGCACATATACCATGAATTCAACGGTGATAGTATATATACTATTAGTGTATATAAAATGTACTCATTTGTATGATGTTATTCAAAATTTAGCTAATATAAGAAACTAAGAGTTTGTTTTTAGGAAATTTACATGAAGAGTATTTTCTAAGGTTATATTTAAAACTACAGTGTCTATTGAGGCATTTGCTAAAAAGAGTCTTTGGTATTAGTTTAGTTAATTTGGGAAAGTGTTATAACGAGGGGTGCAATAAATGTGAGTGTAGTAACTTGGATATGATATAGAGTTAAAATAATTGTATATTATAAGGAAACTGGAGTTGATTTTTTCAAGGAGAAAGTTAAAGGATACAAAATTAACTACCGATAAACTTTTTTTTTCCCGGGAAGAAGGGGCGCAAAGTGATAGATGTTTAATTCAAAGCTAATACACTATAAGGAATTTTTTGGAAAGTTTGACCGAGATTGTCTGCCTCTCTGTGCCCGTTGTTGTACTAATGAGGCTTAAGTATCCTCTTTTTTTTTTTTGGTTAACAAAAGTCATCATTAATAATAATAAGTTAACAAAAGTTTACAAATCGAGGCAGGGCAAAGCTTCTGCAGTCAAGTTCTAACAGTTTTGAAATTGCCAAAGGATAACAATCAAATAAAATAAAGTCAATTTTTTCCTCTACATCCATTTTGGTCCAAAAGTCCGCACACTGGTTTGCCTCCCTATAGACGTGCTTAAAGGTAATTACGTGGAATGTCTGCATAATAGACCTACAATCACAAACAATCGGAGCAATAGAATGCATTAGATCAACCTTAGAATTCAACAAATCCACCAGAACTTTTGCATCCAACTCTACAATGAGTTTAGAAACACTAAGTTGCTTAGCTAACTGCAATCCATCCCTTAATGCCCACAGTTCAGCTACAGTATTTGTAGCCTAGCCAATGTTTCTGCAAAAGCCACCAGTCCATTCACTTAGGTGATTTCTAATAAGGCCTCCAGCCCCAGCTTTCCCTGCTTTGGCAAGAGAGGCCCCATCCATATTGAGTTTGAAAACATTTGGGGGTCGGGAAGTCTAGCTCACCTGAATTTGATGTTTAACAGAAACAAATTCTCTATTTGTCGGTCCCACCTTAAGGAATTCAGCAGCAGTAGCTATAGAAGCTTGAATTAAATTGCTTCTGTGAAGCTAAGATTCAAACAAGCTTCTATTTCTTTGGTTCCAATGGATCCAGCAACCAAAGGCATTTAAAGACCCTAGGGGATTTTTTAGAATTGACACTCAGAAGAGTTGAGACAGGCAGTCTTAAGCCAAGTGGCAGTGGACTGTCCTGGTTGGGGATGTAGAAACTGAGGTAAGGATAGCCCTTGCCAAAGATGTCTAGCACGGGGACAATCCCATAAAACATGAAGAGAGTCCTCCTTCAACCAATCACAGAAACTATAGCTTTCCTCTTGTACAATTTTCCTGACCAAGAGGTTGTTTTTTGTGGGAAGTTTGCCCTGGCAAGCAATCCATAGAAAATGCAACACTCTATTATTAGCAGCAACTTTCCAGACCCGTAGGGTCTATTCCTCCAGCTATTTTGCTGTCCTTCCCTAGCAGATTCACACTAGACTTCAAGGAAAATTCTCCCATAGGGTCTGCTTTCCAATTAAAAGTTTCATTCCAACACATAAAATGCTGTCTTGGAATAGTCTCAACAACAAGGTTAGGGAACCGAAAGGAAATGTATTGGAGATTCCAAGATTCACCTTGAAGGAAATTAAACCAAGCTATTCTAGTATTAGTTTCCTAATTCGTTTTGGTATCTTATTTGTTTAGTTTCCATATTAGATTAGGAAATCTTAAGTTAGTTTTCAAGTAAGTTTTGGTTTATAATTATATTTGTTTTAGGAAGCTTTAAAGTCTATAAATACTACTAGTCTAGCAAGCTATTAATTGAAGAGTTGAGTTGAGTTTGAGAGTAGGTTTGAGAGAAAATCTCATAGTTGAAATTTGTGAGTTGTCGTGAGCGAAAAGCTACGACTCGATATTTGTTATTGTTGAGTTTTGAGTTAATTGAATTATTGAGTATTTGTTCTGCTCTTCTTCCCACATATTTTTATATGTGTCAAAATTGCTTTCGCTGTGCGCGAGGATTTTTTGTGTGCTAACAAGTGGTTTCAGAGCTCTAGGTTTTGATCCCGAGGCTTGTCCGCAAAATTGGGACTTGGAGCTTGTTCGTGAAATTAAAGTATGGATCCGCATTATTTACACCATTGTCTTGCTTTTATCTTTGATGGTAAAAGTAATTTTGAGACTTGGAGGTCGATGATGAAGGATTTTTTCAAAGATATTGGAGTTTGGAATATTATCCAAAAGGGGTTCACGGAACCTCTAACAGGTACAGAATTATCAATCGACGCAATTAAACAATTAGAGAGGAATAGACAATTGAATTGTAAGACACTCTACTATCTCATAGATGTAAAGACAGCAAAGGAGGTTTGGAAATTTTTAATAAATTCCTATGGTCATGGTGGAGAAGAAATTTGTGACGAGGAAGAAGAAAAAGAAGTTTTTGATGAGGTATACACAGGAAGATGAAGGAATTGTGATTGAAGAAGAAATTTCGCAAGTGGTTGAGACAAAAAGTGAAATCATTGATCAAATTAAAGATGTGATTGAAGAACATGATGATAGAGAAATTGTTGACTTTATCGAGATTGATGAATTTTTTGAAGAGAAAAATCAAGTGATGAAATTGGTTGGAATCAATTGTGGAGTGGACAAATTAGTTGAAGATTGTAACACTGTTTAGATTGATGCAGTTGTCAACGTGAATCAATCAACACAAAAATATGGTGATGTTAAAAATATTGGTAGTGGTAACTATAATTTTGTGATTTTGGGAGATTTTATTAGTGATATGGATGAACTGAATGATGGAGTATCTAATGGAGTATGGGTGAATATGTTTGAATTTTTTGACAAGAGTGATCAAGCCAAGAAGTTGTTTGAGAAGTATAAATTCGTCAACTACCACACGCGAAGATGAAATTGAAGGTCAATTGCAGGTTAGAGTTCCATGTCATTTATACCGTGACTGAATTTTTCATGGAGATTCAAGCTAATGATAGCATTGGAGATAACAACATCAAGAGTTTGGTTTAAGGGAGGCAATGAAGGAAATTAAACCAAACTATTCTAGTATTAGTTTCCTAATTCGTTTTGGTATCTTATTTGTTTAGTTTCCACATTAGATTAGGAAAGCTTAAGTTAGTTTTCAAGTAACTTTTGGTTTATAATTATATTTGTTTTAGGAAGCTTTAGAGTCTATAAATACTACCAGTCTAGCAAGTTATTAATTGAAGAGTTGAGTTGAGTTTGAGAGTAGGTTTGAGAAAAAATCTCATAGTTGAGATTTGTGAGTTGTCGTGAGCGAAAAGTTACGACTCGATATTTGTTATTGTTGAGTTTTGAGTTAATTGAATTATTGAGTATTTGTTCTCATTCTCTTCCCACATATTTTTATATGTGTCAAAATTACTTCCGTTGTGTACACACATTTTTGTGTGCCAACACACCTTCCCAAATAAGTTAGCAACTACCAAATTTTCTTCCCCAGGCTGTAATGGTCCACTGATAAGAGAACTCAAAGTTCCAAGACCAGTCCAATCCTCAAACCAAACTATTACATAATTCCCATTTCTAATAACCCATCCAATACCTCTATTAAAAAGATCCACTCCCATCTTAAGGCACTGTTTGTTAATAGCAGCAGGGGTACTTTTTCCTCAACTTATAAATAGATGAAAAGTGGTACAAAAATAATAAATATTTACGATTTACACTTGGACAAGCATATTGAGGTGGCTGTGGAAGCATTGATTTACGGGCTAAAGTTGAGACCTCAAGACGTAGAGGTCTTGGATTTAAACGCACTTTTTAAATCCCACCTTCCCCTATTGGAAAAAAATTAAAAAAGAAAAAAGGCATGCTGAAGTGGCTGTGGAAAGGCAATTTCCATGTGTATTAAAGCTGGACTTGTTTGGGAAAATAAAATAACCAGTTATATTCATATTTTAGTGGTGGTCAGCAGTGATTTTGGATGGAATGATGGACGTTTTTGTCATATGGCCTGCAGATACTAGCCTACATCTAATCTAGCAAAGCACCATGTGAAGGGTCGTGTGTTAAACCCAATTCATCATTCATGGGTTCTCTCTCACCTCCTTTCCTTCTATAGCTGTTTCCTCCTCCCTTCAAATGCCACTAATGGAACACAATTTTTCTTCCTTGCTCTACCATCCCGGTCTTTCTTCTCCTCGGGCTTCCTGGAACCCCTAAAAAAATCAGGTTAAACTCCCTAAACTTTATCATTTGAGCATTGGACAAACATAAATTGTAGTTAGATTAGATGCACAGGATTAATGTAATCTTCTGCCGTTTGTCTTTTTCATTAAGAATCATGGCGTTTGAGTAATACTTCTATCATTCTGTTTTTTTAAATTTAGGTCCATATAAATAGAGTTCCAGCAATTTTTGAATTGCCTTTAATTCATCATTTGTTATAGGATTATTCTTTCCTACACTGACTGTATATTGTTAGTATTGGATGAATGACAAATATGCAAAATTTAAATTAAAATTCAACTTTGCACATATACCATGAATTCAACGGTGATAGTATATATACTATTAGTGTATATAAAATGTACTCATTTGTATGATGTTATTCAAAATTTAGCTAATATAAGAAACTAAGAGTTTGTTTTTAGGAAATTTACATGAAGAGTATTTTCTAAGGTTATATTTAAAACTACAGTGTCTATTGAGGCATTTGCTAAAAAGAGTCTTTGGTATTAGTTTAGTTAATTTGGGAAAGTGTTATAACGAGGGGTGCAATAAATGTGAGTGTAGTAACTTGGATATGATATAGAGTTAAAATAATTGTATATTATAAGGAAACTGGAGTTGATTTTTTCAAGGAGAAAGTTAAAGGATACAAAATTAACTACCGATAAACTTTTTTTTTCCCGGGAAGAAGGGGCGCAAAGTGATAGATGTTTAATTCAAAGCTAATACACTATAAGGAATTTTTTGGAAAGTTTGACCGAGATTGTCTGCCTCTCTGTGCCCGTTGTTGTACTAATGAGGCTTAAGTATCCTCTTTTTTTTTTTTGGTTAACAAAAGTCATCATTAATAATAATAAGTTAACAAAAGTTTACAAATCGAGGCAGGGCAAAGCTTCTGCAGTCAAGTTCTAACAGTTTTGAAATTGCCAAAGGATAACAATCAAATAAAATAAAGTCAATTTTTTCCTCTACATCCATTTTGGTCCAAAAGTCCGCACACTGGTTTGCCTCCCTATAGACGTGCTTAAAGGTAATTACGTGGAATGTCTGCATAATAGACCTACAATCACAAACAATCGGAGCAATAGAATGCATTAGATCAACCTTAGAATTCAACAAATCCACCAGAACTTTTGCATCCAACTCTACAATGAGTTTAGAAACACTAAGTTGCTTAGCTAACTGCAATCCATCCCTTAATGCCCACAGTTCAGCTACAGTATTTGTAGCCTAGCCAATGTTTCTGCAAAAGCCACCAGTCCATTCACTTAGGTGATTTCTAATAAGGCCTCCAGCCCCAGCTTTCCCTGCTTTGGCAAGAGAGGCCCCATCCATATTGAGTTTGAAAACATTTGGGGGTCGGGAAGTCTAGCTCACCTGAATTTGATGTTTAACAGAAACAAATTCTCTATTTGTCGGTCCCACCTTAAGGAATTCAGCAGCAGTAGCTATAGAAGCTTGAATTAAATTGCTTCTGTGAAGCTAAGATTCAAACAAGCTTCTATTTCTTTGGTTCCAATGGATCCAGCAACCAAAGGCATTTAAAGACCCTAGGGGATTTTTTAGAATTGACACTCAGAAGAGTTGAGACAGGCAGTCTTAAGCCAAGTGGCAGTGGACTGTCCTGGTTGGGGATGTAGAAACTGAGGTAAGGATAGCCCTTGCCAAAGATGTCTAGCACGGGGACAATCCCATAAAACATGAAGAGAGTCCTCCTTCAACCAATCACAGAAACTATAGCTTTCCTCTTGTACAATTTTCCTGACCAAGAGGTTGTTTTTTGTGGGAAGTTTGCCCTGGCAAGCAATCCATAGAAAATGCAACACTCTATTATTAGCAGCAACTTTCCAGACCCGTAGGGTCTATTCCTCCAGCTATTTTGCTGTCCTTCCCTAGCAGATTCACACTAGACTTCAAGGAAAATTCTCCCATAGGGTCTGCTTTCCAATTAAAAGTTTCATTCCAACACATAAAATGCTGTCTTGGAATAGTCTCAACAACAAGGTTAGGGAACCGAAAGGAAATGTATTGGAGATTCCAAGATTCACCTTGAAGGAAATTAAACCAAGCTATTCTAGTATTAGTTTCCTAATTCGTTTTGGTATCTTATTTGTTTAGTTTCCATATTAGATTAGGAAATCTTAAGTTAGTTTTCAAGTAAGTTTTGGTTTATAATTATATTTGTTTTAGGAAGCTTTAAAGTCTATAAATACTACTAGTCTAGCAAGCTATTAATTGAAGAGTTGAGTTGAGTTTGAGAGTAGGTTTGAGAGAAAATCTCATAGTTGAAATTTGTGAGTTGTCGTGAGCGAAAAGCTACGACTCGATATTTGTTATTGTTGAGTTTTGAGTTAATTGAATTATTGAGTATTTGTTCTGCTCTTCTTCCCACATATTTTTATATGTGTCAAAATTGCTTTCGCTGTGCGCGAGGATTTTTTGTGTGCTAACAAGTGGTTTCAGAGCTCTAGGTTTTGATCCCGAGGCTTGTCCGCAAAATTGGGACTTGGAGCTTGTTCGTGAAATTAAAGTATGGATCCGCATTATTTACACCATTGTCTTGCT
Organism: Coffea arabica; assembly: GCF_036785885.1. Lineage (NCBI taxonomy): Eukaryota > Viridiplantae > Streptophyta > Magnoliopsida > Gentianales > Rubiaceae > Coffea > Coffea arabica. The sequence continues at coordinate 44,957,884 of NC_092317.1, forward strand.
TTTATCTTTGATGGTAAAAGTAATTTTGAGACTTGGAGGTCGATGATGAAGGATTTTTTCAAAGATATTGGAGTTTGGAATATTATCCAAAAGGGGTTCACGGAACCTCTAACAGGTACAGAATTATCAATCGACGCAATTAAACAATTAGAGAGGAATAGACAATTGAATTGTAAGACACTCTACTATCTCATACATGTAAAGACAGCAAAGGAGGTTTGGAAATTTTTAATAAATTCCTATGGTCATGGTGGAGAAGAAATTTGTGACGAGGAAGAAGAAAAAGAAGTTTTTGATGAGGTATACACAGGAAGATGAAGGAATTGTGATTGAAGAAGAAATTTCGCAAGTGGTTGAGACAAAAAGTGAAATCATTGATCAAATTAAAGATGTGATTGAAGAACATGATGATAGAGAAATTGTTGACTTTATCGAGATTGATGAATTTTTTGAAGAGAAAAATCAAGTGATGAAATTGGTTGGAATCAATTGTGGAGTGGACAAATTAGTTGAAGATTGTAACACTGTTTAGATTGATGCAGTTGTCAACGTGAATCAATCAACACAAAAATATGGTGATGTTAAAAATATTGGTAGTGGTAACTATAATTTTGTGATTTTGGGAGATTTTATTAGTGATATGGATGAACTGAATGATGGAGTATCTAATGGAGTATGGGTGAATATGTTTGAATTTTTTGACAAGAGTGATCAAGCCAAGAAGTTGTTTGAGAAGTATAAATTCGTCAACTACCACACGCGAAGATGAAATTGAAGGTCAATTGCAGGTTAGAGTTCCATGTCATTTATACCGTGACTGAATTTTTCATGGAGATTCAAGCTAATGATAGCATTGGAGATAACAACATCAAGAGTTTGGTTTAAGGGAGGCAATGAAGGAAATTAAACCAAACTATTCTAGTATTAGTTTCCTAATTCGTTTTGGTATCTTATTTGTTTAGTTTCCACATTAGATTAGGAAAGCTTAAGTTAGTTTTCAAGTAACTTTTGGTTTATAATTATATTTGTTTTAGGAAGCTTTAGAGTCTATAAATACTACCAGTCTAGCAAGTTATTAATTGAAGAGTTGAGTTGAGTTTGAGAGTAGGTTTGAGAAAAAATCTCATAGTTGAGATTTGTGAGTTGTCGTGAGCGAAAAGTTACGACTCGATATTTGTTATTGTTGAGTTTTGAGTTAATTGAATTATTGAGTATTTGTTCTCATTCTCTTCCCACATATTTTTATATGTGTCAAAATTACTTCCGTTGTGTACACACATTTTTGTGTGCCAACACACCTTCCCAAATAAGTTAGCAACTACCAAATTTTCTTCCCCAGGCTGTAATGGTCCACTGATAAGAGAACTCAAAGTTCCAAGACCAGTCCAATCCTCAAACCAAACTATTACATAATTCCCATTTCTAATAACCCATCCAATACCTCTATTAAAAAGATCCACTCCCATCTTAAGGCACTGTTTGTTAATAGCAGCAGGGGTACTTTTTCCTCAACTTATAAATAGATGAAAAGTGGTACAAAAATAATAAATATTTACGATTTACACTTGGACAAGCATATTGAGGTGGCTGTGGAAGCATTGATTTACGGGCTAAAGTTGAGACCTCAAGACGTAGAGGTCTTGGATTTAAACGCACTTTTTAAATCCCACCTTCCCCTATTGGAAAAAAATTAAAAAAGAAAAAAGGCATGCTGAAGTGGCTGTGGAAAGGAAATTTCCATGTGTATTAAAGCTGGACTTGTTTGGGAAAATAAAATAACCAGTTATATTCATATTTTAGTGGTGGTCAGCAGTGATTTTGGATGGAATGATGGACGTTTTTGTCATATGGCCTGCAGATACTAGCCTACATCTAATCTAGCAAAGCACCATGTGAAGGGTCGTGTGTTAAACCCAATTCATCATTCATGGGTTCTCTCTCACCTCCTTTCCTTCTATAGCTGTTTCCTCCTCCCTTCAAATGCCACTAATGGAACACAATTTTTCTTCCTTGCTCTACCATCCCGGTCTTTCTTCTCCTCGGGCTTCCTGGAACCCCTAAAAAAATCAGGTTAAACTCCCTAAACTTTATCATTTGAGCATTGGACAAACATAAATTGTAGTTAGATTAGATGCACAGGATTAATGTAATCTTCTGCCGTTTGTCTTTTTCATTAAGAATCATGGCGTTTGAGTAATACTTCTATCATTCTGTTTTTTTAAATTTAGGTCCATATAAATAGAGTTCCAGCAATTTTTGAATTGCCTTTAATTCATCATTTGTTATAGGATTATTCTTTCCTACACTGACTGTATATTGTTAGTATTGGATGAATGACAAATATGCAAAATTTAAATTAAAATTCAACTTTGCACATATACCATGAATTCAACGGTGATAGTATATATACTATTAGTGTATATAAAATGTACTCATTTGTATGATGTTATTCAAAATTTAGCTAATATAAGAAACTAAGAGTTTGTTTTTAGGAAATTTACATGAAGAGTATTTTCTAAGGTTATATTTAAAACTACAGTGTCTATTGAGGCATTTGCTAAAAAGAGTCTTTGGTATTAGTTTAGTTAATTTGGGAAAGTGTTATAACGAGGGGTGCAATAAATGTGAGTGTAGTAACTTGGATATGATATAGAGTTAAAATAATTGTATATTATAAGGAAACTGGAGTTGATTTTTTCAAGGAGAAAGTTAAAGGATACAAAATTAACTACCGATAAACTTTTTTTTTCCCGGGAAGAAGGGGCGCAAAGTGATAGATGTTTAATTCAAAGCTAATACACTATAAGGAATTTTTTGGAAAGTTTGACCGAGATTGTCTGCCTCTCTGTGCCCGTTGTTGTACTAATGAGGCTTAAGTATCCTCTTTTTTTTTTTTGGTTAACAAAAGTCATCATTAATAATAATAAGTTAACAAAAGTTTACAAATCGAGGCAGGGCAAAGCTTCTGCAGTCAAGTTCTAACAGTTTTGAAATTGCCAAAGGATAACAATCAAATAAAATAAAGTCAATTTTTTCCTCTACATCCATTTTGGTCCAAAAGTCCGCACACTGGTTTGCCTCCCTATAGACGTGCTTAAAGGTAATTACGTGGAATGTCTGCATAATAGACCTACAATCACAAACAATCGGAGCAATAGAATGCATTAGATCAACCTTAGAATTCAACAAATCCACCAGAACTTTTGCATCCAACTCTACAATGAGTTTAGAAACACTAAGTTGCTTAGCTAACTGCAATCCATCCCTTAATGCCCACAGTTCAGCTACAGTATTTGTAGCCTAGCCAATGTTTCTGCAAAAGCCACCAGTCCATTCACTTAGGTGATTTCTAATAAGGCCTCCAGCCCCAGCTTTCCCTGCTTTGGCAAGAGAGGCCCCATCCATATTGAGTTTGAAAACATTTGGGGGTCGGGAAGTCTAGCTCACCTGAATTTGATGTTTAACAGAAACAAATTCTCTATTTGTCGGTCCCACCTTAAGGAATTCAGCAGCAGTAGCTATAGAAGCTTGAATTAAATTGCTTCTGTGAAGCTAAGATTCAAACAAGCTTCTATTTCTTTGGTTCCAATGGATCCAGCAACCAAAGGCATTTAAAGACCCTAGGGGATTTTTTAGAATTGACACTCAGAAGAGTTGAGACAGGCAGTCTTAAGCCAAGTGGCAGTGGACTGTCCTGGTTGGGGATGTAGAAACTGAGGTAAGGATAGCCCTTGCCAAAGATGTCTAGCACGGGGACAATCCCATAAAACATGAAGAGAGTCCTCCTTCAACCAATCACAGAAACTATAGCTTTCCTCTTGTACAATTTTCCTGACCAAGAGGTTGTTTTTTGTGGGAAGTTTGCCCTGGCAAGCAATCCATAGAAAATGCAACACTCTATTATTAGCAGCAACTTTCCAGACCCGTAGGGTCTATTCCTCCAGCTATTTTGCTGTCCTTCCCTAGCAGATTCACACTAGACTTCAAGGAAAATTCTCCCATAGGGTCTGCTTTCCAATTAAAAGTTTCATTCCAACACATAAAATGCTGTCTTGGAATAGTCTCAACAACAAGGTTAGGGAACCGAAAGGAAATGTATTGGAGATTCCAAGATTCACCTTGAAGGAAATTAAACCAAGCTATTCTAGTATTAGTTTCCTAATTCGTTTTGGTATCTTATTTGTTTAGTTTCCATATTAGATTAGGAAATCTTAAGTTAGTTTTCAAGTAAGTTTTGGTTTATAATTATATTTGTTTTAGGAAGCTTTAAAGTCTATAAATACTACTAGTCTAGCAAGCTATTAATTGAAGAGTTGAGTTGAGTTTGAGAGTAGGTTTGAGAGAAAATCTCATAGTTGAAATTTGTGAGTTGTCGTGAGCGAAAAGCTACGACTCGATATTTGTTATTGTTGAGTTTTGAGTTAATTGAATTATTGAGTATTTGTTCTGCTCTTCTTCCCACATATTTTTATATGTGTCAAAATTGCTTTCGCTGTGCGCGAGGATTTTTTGTGTGCTAACAAGTGGTTTCAGAGCTCTAGGTTTTGATCCCGAGGCTTGTCCGCAAAATTGGGACTTGGAGCTTGTTCGTGAAATTAAAGTATGGATCCGCATTATTTACACCATTGTCTTGCTTTTATCTTTGATGGTAAAAGTAATTTTGAGACTTGGAGGTCGATGATGAAGGATTTTTTCAAAGATATTGGAGTTTGGAATATTATCCAAAAGGGGTTCACGGAACCTCTAACAGGTACAGAATTATCAATCGACGCAATTAAACAATTAGAGAGGAATAGACAATTGAATTGTAAGACACTCTACTATCTCATAGATGTAAAGACAGCAAAGGAGGTTTGGAAATTTTTAATAAATTCCTATGGTCATGGTGGAGAAGAAATTTGTGACGAGGAAGAAGAAAAAGAAGTTTTTGATGAGGTATACACAGGAAGATGAAGGAATTGTGATTGAAGAAGAAATTTCGCAAGTGGTTGAGACAAAAAGTGAAATCATTGATCAAATTAAAGATGTGATTGAAGAACATGATGATAGAGAAATTGTTGACTTTATCGAGATTGATGAATTTTTTGAAGAGAAAAATCAAGTGATGAAATTGGTTGGAATCAATTGTGGAGTGGACAAATTAGTTGAAGATTGTAACACTGTTTAGATTGATGCAGTTGTCAACGTGAATCAATCAACACAAAAATATGGTGATGTTAAAAATATTGGTAGTGGTAACTATAATTTTGTGATTTTGGGAGATTTTATTAGTGATATGGATGAACTGAATGATGGAGTATCTAATGGAGTATGGGTGAATATGTTTGAATTTTTTGACAAGAGTGATCAAGCCAAGAAGTTGTTTGAGAAGTATAAATTCGTCAACTACCACACGCGAAGATGAAATTGAAGGTCAATTGCAGGTTAGAGTTCCATGTCATTTATACCGTGACTGAATTTTTCATGGAGATTCAAGCTAATGATAGCATTGGAGATAACAACATCAAGAGTTTGGTTTAAGGGAGGCAATGAAGGAAATTAAACCAAACTATTCTAGTATTAGTTTCCTAATTCGTTTTGGTATCTTATTTGTTTAGTTTCCACATTAGATTAGGAAAGCTTAAGTTAGTTTTCAAGTAACTTTTGGTTTATAATTATATTTGTTTTAGGAAGCTTTAGAGTCTATAAATACTACCAGTCTAGCAAGTTATTAATTGAAGAGTTGAGTTGAGTTTGAGAGTAGGTTTGAGAAAAAATCTCATAGTTGAGATTTGTGAGTTGTCGTGAGCGAAAAGTTACGACTCGATATTTGTTATTGTTGAGTTTTGAGTTAATTGAATTATTGAGTATTTGTTCTCATTCTCTTCCCACATATTTTTATATGTGTCAAAATTACTTCCGTTGTGTACACACATTTTTGTGTGCCAACACACCTTCCCAAATAAGTTAGCAACTACCAAATTTTCTTCCCCAGGCTGTAATGGTCCACTGATAAGAGAACTCAAAGTTCCAAGACCAGTCCAATCCTCAAACCAAACTATTACATAATTCCCATTTCTAATAACCCATCCAATACCTCTATTAAAAAGATCCACTCCCATCTTAAGGCACTGTTTGTTAATAGAACCATGGCCTTTGTTCAAAATTAAGTTTCTATTTACTAAAAGAAGCTTCTTTATCCACATATTTATGAGTTAGCATTTTGGCCCAAGGTTGTTCACGGTTCCTCTTAACCCTCCAACACAGACTCGCCATTGCTGCTACATTAACATCATAAGTCTTCCTAATATTAAAAGCAACTGTGACCATCGAGTCGGTTAGTTCTTTTCAATTTGCGAAATAATACATCAAATATTATAAAACCATTGTATTGATTGTTCACGCTTATTAATAAGAATAAAAAACAAACCATTTTGAAAGGTTTTATGCTAGATAAAATTATGTGTCCTCATGAAGGTAGGTCTAGTTGGGAAAACAAGGGAGGTGGAGTTGTAAAAATGATTTTCATTTAAATCACAAAACACATTTTATGATAATTAATGCAAAGTTTTGTTGATGTCAGCCTTTTGGGTTCATTTTTTTACATATTAGTCAAATAAATTGGGAACAAGATTTTTTTATTACCATAACATGTCACTTTTTTAGATTGTTGTTTTTCTTAGACAAATGTAACACTTTTATTAAAGAGTAGATCTGTTATATACTGACAATGCATACACGATCATAGTTGGATATATGATATATATGCAAAATTTGAGTTTCAAATTTAAATTCAGGTTATCAAATCAGCTGGAGAAATTCTGACAGATCCAAACTAGCTGGAATGACGTTGATGAAAAATGGTAGTGGAAATAGTGTCACATTGTTCCTATTTTTCATCATGGAAAAAGAAAAGAAATTGAAGAATGAAGAGACAAAGAAAGGAAGAAATTTGGGAAATTAGATTTTGGCAAGAAAAGAAACATCAAAGATGATGAACCCATGATGGAATAATACAGTCTCAATATTCCTCTTTATGAAATATGCCAAATGTATACCCCATTTAAAAGTAATAAAACTTCCGTTACTAATATGATAGAATTTCCTCATATTCTAAAAGAAACTTGAGGAAAAAAACTTAAGAGACAAAAAGATATATTAAAGGGGAAAGTTTTTTTTTCTTTTGTCTTAATAGAGATAAACTCATTACATCATAGTATTTCATTTAGATTTTGGGTTGGAATGTGAAGAATAGAAGAAAATAATGTGTAATAAGTACTCTAAATTAAAACAAAAATGAGTGAACAAGCTTTTAGTAATACAAAAAAAAAACTCTTAGTAATACGTATCCTCTTAATGTTTTTTTAGAAAAGAAAAATGAAAATAAGGACAACTAATTAAGCTGCAAGTAGAAGTGGAAAACACTCCTAATTAGAACAGCAAAGAAATCAAACCAGCACTCTTCGGAAATTTATAGTGCTATGAGTTTTCCAGGTCGACATCGAAACCCTCGTTTTTCCCACACAAAACCTAGAGTCTGAGAACAAAAGAAAACTTCTTCCTTTATGTCGACCCTGTTGGATCTCCGTCCCGCTTCTCCACCATCTCTGACCGTGACCGGGAGGAGGAAGAAGTCCGTCCACCATGTTTCTTGTATCTATTTGCCTCATCGATCCCCCACGGTCAATGACGGAGCCAAGGGGGGGCAGAGGGGGGCCATGGCCCCCCCTAAGTTTTGAGAATTTTAATTCATAATATGTAAATATGTGTGTAAAATAAAATTGGCCCCCCCTAAATTTTTTCAATTTTAGTTTATATTACGAGAGTTGATATATATATATATATATATATATATATATATATATATATATATATATATGAATTAGTCATCTTTGAATGGAATTTCAATTTTGGCCCCCCAAAAAAAAAAATCCTGGCTCCGTCACTGCCCACGGTGATGGTGCGGATGTCAAGTCCCTGCGACACCTCTCCTGTGGAGACTTCTCCCCCTCCGCCTACTCCTCCTAGAGCTGCAATGGTTAGTTTTGTCTCCATAAATTGTTACTTGTCTCCTTCACTTTAGCAACTCTTTATTGTTGTTTCCCATATGCCTGTGGTATTGGCAGAAAAAAGACACGGTTAATATTAGCAGTAAGAAGAAAGTTGTGGACCACCTGGGGGAGATATGCCATATAATTGACAAGACTAAGCAAGATATTGAGTCGCTGAACGAAGCTCTAGAACCCCAAGCTCCTGCCTTCCCCGTCATCATGGCCAGCACTTTTGCTGTTTTCTTGGTATATTTACACACCTTGTTTATGTTTTTTTCTTTAATGGAATTAATCAAACTGTCTAAATGAGTTCATGGCATGATGGTGTTTGTCTTTGTGCGTTACCAGACAGTGCAGTGGTGGTGCAAAAAATAGCTCTGCTTGTGGCGCTTCCTACCTTAAGGTGATTGCTTTATATTGCTACTATTTTATTTTGTCTTGGATTTTCACCCTTGTGAATTATTGCTACTAAATTGGTAGCAACTTACTTGGTTTCTTTTTTATGGAATTAACCTAAAATTCATAGAGAATAAATGCATCAAAACTGGTGATCAAGATCTGGAATGATCTTGGTGATCAAGCTTAATCGAACTCAATGTATAATTTAACAGCCATCGAGAAAATATTAGCTAGAAGTCTTGGGCACAATTTTTTTTTTTTTTTTTTTTTTGGATTTAAGGAGACTCTTAACCTTACAACGGGAAGCAAAAAGGGGAAGCACGCTTTATTATTAGTTTCAGGCTGAGATCAGGAGCCCTTAATGCATGATTAACTTCTCCCTTTGACTGGCTGGATTAACTCAGTTTTTTGGATTTGTTCAAGGGTTTACCTTCTTTTCTTAACAATTATTTGCTTCCAGGTACTTTCGAGCATGCATCCGCCAATGTCTTGTGTAGAAAGATGGCAGCAATTTGGTGCTTTAATTGCGTTTTCTGTCATATATCTCTTCCTTTGGACGCTTCAATTGGTTCTACTGCTGGCTCACTTTGAAACTATTAGTGTTACTAGTTAATTGGGGCCTCACGCTTGGCATGAGGTTGCCCAAATTTCTTCCCAATTTGTGTAAACAGTTTGATGTTTGGTTGGTACTTATGGGTATATATTTATCACTACGGAAAACCCAAAAGCTGGTATCCGGACCTTAGGACGAGCACTTGATAAAACTCTCACCAAGTGAACTTGTAAAAATTTAGCGTAATAATCGTCAGTCTATATTCTATAATGCTGATATGATATCCCAATATCATAAGAACCAAAGCAGCAAAACAAAACAGCAAAGGGCAAAATGTACGAAGAGATCCGTCAAACAGTTAATGCAGATTAGATTATCTAACAGCTAATTCATAACCTGTCTGTAAAAGGGGCAAGTTTACATGTACTGCTATAAGAATTTTTTTCCCTACGTAAATCAGTCATGTGGTAATGTGAACGGCGCGAAATTTTGCTACAACAATGATTTCCCTCCCCCCCCCCCCCCCCCGTCCCCCAACCACAAGAATGATGTTCACCATTAACTTGGTTTTGCGAAATCTACTCTTCCCAGCTTTTGTTAGAATGGTGGTTGTTTTTATTGACGGTTGGTTCAGCGTTTGACAAAGTCCTTACCAATGATAGTAGCTTTTCTGGTGAAATCCGGACAAGCATACGAAGGTTGCAGTTGATAAAACTGATTCATTAAGTTATTAAATTGTAAATATTGAAATTCTAACATTTAAGCACATTCTACATTAAACAATAAACGACTAGCTTATCCCGAATCCATTAAGTTATTGTGTGAATAACTTATCCTGAATCCATTCAATTATTGAAATATAAATGTTGAAATCCTAACATTTGAGCTCATTCTATGTTAAGTGAATGGGTTATCCATTATTTTTTGAAGTACATTTTTTCTACATAATTCGGGCCCATTTAATTAACTAAGATGTTCTATTTTTTAGTTATCAAACATATTTGAATATATTAGAATCTTAACCCATAAATTTAAGTGTTAAATTTGATTATCAAATAGGATCTTAGTACTATTTATGTACGTAGTATGGCCTATGCTAATTCAAATACAAGCTTCAACCTTAGGACTTTATTGAACTCATAAACCACACCATCCAAAACACAAAATTCAGCACAGAAAAATTTCAGCAATAAAGCTTCATTCAGCCGAGAAAAAACATCTTATAATTTAATACTGATAGTAGATGATGTAGGCATGTATTGTACACTGCGCCCTGTGAGTGTGAGAGAGGGATTCAAGGGAGGATTGAGGTGAGCGCAGTTGTTGTAGAATCAGACCAAACCGGAAGAAATAAAGCCGAAAGAGAGGGAAAAAAAGAGGAGGAGGAAGTCATGGTTCCAACGAGACTAGAATGAGGAGGACATGGCGGCGGCGGCTTTTGGAGAGGTAACGAGAGAAAATCATGATCGGCAGCGGGAAAGGATTCTCTTCTCCTCCTTAAGTAGAAATCTCCAGATTGTTTTGCTGCAACTGCAAGTGCTCATTCTATCGTAATCTGGTAGTAAATGGGACTACACATTTCCCGGTAAATGCTGCTAAATATAAACAGTATTAGTTATATACTTATAGAGTTTATCATTTTATTGAGTAAATTTTTGTCAATGAAAGTCTTACAAGGTTTTCTAAATCATTGTATGTGAACATGATGTACAAGGAAAATCTAGTCATTGTGTTTCTCATTCTAAGAAGAAGACTAAAATTGTTAATTGATAATGTTAGTTAATGAATGCAAAATTATAGAACTGTGTAAGGAATCATAGGAACATGCACAGCAGAAAATTTAGAACTTTTGATTGCTTTAGCATATCGTTATTTGATTAATGCTGTATAAATCGATGGAGATTTGATATAGATGATGGCTAAGAGATCTAAATAGCCGCACTCGTTTCTGGTCTTTAACGTTGATCTACACAAACCTCGTTAGTTAGAACCTTCTAGGCTAAATTAATTTAAATTATATTAGCGCTAGTTATTTTCAAAACACTTTATACAAATTGTATAACAAAAACCATGAAAAGAAATAAGAGATGTGATTTTTTACTTATTTTCTTGAACAAATATTTGGATATTTTTCTCCAAAGATTTTTCACAAAAATCTCATAAAATAATTTATGTGTCAAATAGTGTAACTAATAAAAATTTAATGAGTATTTATAGACAAATAAGTTGTCCATATCCTTATGAAACCTAAAACTAGTTTTTAGGATTTAATTTCCTTATTCTAATACAACTCTTATATTTTCAAGACTTAAACTTATTTGCACCACAAGTCCTTCACTAATTAAACTCTAAGTTATAAAAACTTATCTTTTAGGTCCCTATTTAAAATTCTTTTAATCCAACTAAAATAATTCTTAATAAATGTGTTCATTAGATTCTCATACGTGTTGACAATCAGTGAGAAACTATTTTATTTATGTATTTACTTATGTAGGTTTGATAAGCTTTCAAAAGTTTTAATTATGACTAATATATTCTAAATGTGAAACACTAAAAAATTATTTTTACATGAAATAAGCCACAAGTATCAATCATTTACAGAAATAACAAAATTTGACAATATTCACATAACATTTATCAATATCAAACATAAGTGTTACCGAACGATCAAAACCATCCTTATATCCCTTGAAATCGTTTCATGCATGACTGTGAAATTACCTGATCACACCGATTGTTAATAAGGCACAGAAAGCAAGAAATTTGGTATATCGCCAAATTATCCCTTTCGGACAAAAGGGGTGAGTGAGAATGGTCTTTAATACAATTGTCAACCCAATGCTTTCCCAACTATCACTAAGCAACACATGACTTAGGTCCAAAACCTCCCCCATAAAATCGGGTTCACGATCTCCCCAAAGAAAAAAAATTATTTTCTTGGGTTCACAAAGTAATACAATTCAATTTCTCAAGCGGAATATGCAAGCAGAATATGCAACGAACAAATAATGCATATGATTTTATTTAATTGTTTATAAATTATAAGTTATGCTTTCCATAAAAGAAAACCGTTTAGCTTTCCAAATAATTAATCATTTTTATAACATTATATAATAATGGATTATAAAACTCCACACCAAATACTAAGAGTCAAAGGAATCAACTTCTAGTTTCTAGGAATGTCAAATAATTTCTTAGTGCTAAATTCTATGAAAGGAACTATAGTAACATATACCTTTTTTGGTCAAAATTTCTTAACCAGTTAGCATTTGTCATTATCATATACCAAAGACAAAACTAGTTTAGTAAAGATGAAATTTACTTAAAGGATTCAAGTCAGGTATGTTCCGGATTATCAATAAAAAAAAAAGATGAAATTTAAAGTAGGGAAAAGTGATCATGGAAACACATCCACTTTACATTATAGTTTAAACAACTTTTGGGGCAAGTTCATAATTTCAAAAAAAATTGAGGGGCAATTTAAAATTTTTTTTTGTTTTGTTTTCCTTTTCTTCTTCTTCAACGTCACGTCTCATCTACTACTGCTACTGCTACTACTGCTTGTTTCCTCCATAACCACCGCCAACCACTACAAAGGCCAGTGATCTCTTCCATTTTTTTTTTATTTTTCAGCCTCTCTCCCTCATACACCCACCCACATATACTCTCATAATATAATAACTCCTCTAATCACCACCTTTCTATTTCTCTCTTATTTTCTGATGTTCATACTATGGTGGCGTCGAGATAGTTTGTGGGCAACTTCATGGCTATTTTTCTGCATCCCAGATACTATAACAATTATTTTGTCTATCAAATGTAAATTTGTCCAAGAAAATAGCAAACCGAGTTCATTATGTTTCCTTTGTTTCTTACTTTTCTCATGTGTCTCTTCTCCAGTCATATATGGTTTTCATACCTTCATACATTTAAACACTTAGTTCTATCATATACATACGTGCTAAACGGGCAGAAGCTTCCCAACATGCTGTGATGAACAATTTGCATTCACCGGTCGTCATTGCTTCCCGCCTCAATTTTCGCTGCTACAGTTTATCTTTATTTCTATAAGAAAGAATGACGACGAACAGTTTTTATAGCTTTTCAAATGAGGTGCGATTTTCACTTCACAATTTCATATCAACCCGATCAAGATATTATTATTATTGTTGTTGTTGTTGTTGTTATTATTGTTAGGACCTATGTTTTTAGAACCGGACCGGATATCGACTCGGCCGAGGTCAGGGGTCAGGGGTCAGGGGTCAATGGGTTCGACTGGGGGTCAATAGGGGTCGAACCGGATAACATCATAAATAAAAATTATTTAAAAATTAAAATATTATATATAAAATATCTAATAATATGTTACTATTAATAAAGGTATATTCATATATATTTGATGTTTCAAATATATTTAACAAGAAAATACAAAGAAATTAGAACAATCAAGTAGCAATTTATGTTATTTAATAAATATTAACAAGTTTAGAATTAAAATTATGAATTTAATTGAAAAATAACATCAAATTTTAGGACAATATTTATAAAGTATGAAATATTTGAGGTATATTAATAAGTTTTAACAATTTAGGGGGCCAAAATATAATATTAAAAAGATTGAGTTTTCTTTTTTTAAAAATGCCCATAGAACCGGAAAAACCGATTTTTTCCCGGTCAAACCCGGTCAAATCCAATTTTTGACCGGCTTTGACCGGGCTTTAAATTTTCGATTTTTTACCATGATTCGGACAGGACACTTGGTCGGTTTCCGGTTCGACCGGCCGGGCCGGTCCGGTCCGAGTTTCAAAACAGAGGTTAGAACTGTTCCAGGAATAAACAAACTAAAGTTAGAACAAAATAGACAGTATAACCGACCATATAATAATTAGGCGGTAGACACCAACTATATAATATTTAGGCGGTAAAATCGACCATATAAAAGGATTGTGTCAACCCAATAAAGACAAATAACATGCAAAATAAAAGACACAGAAATTTACGTGGTTCGGTCAAATTGACCTACGTCCACGGACGGATGAGGAGCAATATTTTATTATGAAGAAAATAATATAAAAGCCGTAGGAAAGTGGTTCTTAGGCCAAAATGACACTTACAAAAGGTTTACGAAATATTCTTAAACTAAAAACAAGAGAGCCTAAAATATTTGATTAAATGGGTTAGATGACCCAAGAAACTAATAGCCCATATAAGACTCTCTTGACTGGTGCACCTTTCTTCACCACTAAACCCCCTTATTTATATGAAGCAAACGGAGGAACTCCTTAAGCTTCTTCTGATGTGGGATGAAAAATTTTGTCACCAAAGTCAAACCTTGCGGCTCAACAAATCTCCACCTTGGCATAATTTTGAGTCCCACCAAAAAAACTGCTCCACCTTCTCCACATAAACCCCAATGGGCCTAAATCATCAATAATGAACACCAACCAAGTCCAAGTACTGCTTGAACTTATAAATTGGAAAAGGTTTTGTAAACATATCGGCTGAATTGTCCTTAGTATTGATTTTCTGAACAAGGACTTTTTTTTCAATAATGATATCCCGAATGAAGTGATACTTTATATATCAATATGCTTTGTTCTCTCGTGATCCATCTGGTCTTTAGTTAAGTGTATGACACTTTGACTATCACAGTGAATAACAGTAACACCTTGATGTAGACTAAACTCGTTAAACAAACTCTTCAACCACAAAACTTCTTTGATTGCCTCGGTCACAGCCATATATTTTGCTTCTGTAGTAGATAAAGTTACGACAAGTTGTAGAGTAGCTTTCCAACTAACAGCACAACCGCCAATGCAAAATACATAGCCTGAAAGTGATCTTCTCCTTTCAAGATCCCCAGCGTAGTCTGAATCTACAAAACCAACCAAAGTGTTATTATTTTTTCCAAACCCCAAACATGCATTTGAAATCCTCGCAAGTATCTGACAATCCACTTCACACCCTATCAATATGATTTACCAGGGCAGGACATATATCTGCTAACAACACTGACTGCATGTAAGATTTCTGGACGAGTACAAATCATTACATACATAATACTGCTGACTGCATTGGAATAAGAAACCCGTGCCATATAATCTTCCTCTTCATCTGATTGTGGTGATTGAACAGCAGATAGCCGAAAATAGCTAGCAAGAGGAGTAGATACTGGTTTAGCATCTTTCATGTCAAAATGCTCCAAGACTTTCTCAATGTAATTTTTCTGGATGAAGAACAACTTCCCTACTCCTCGATCTCGCTTGATATCCATGCCAAGAATTTTTTTAGCTGCTCCCAAATTTTTCATTTCAAATTCACTATTTAACTGCAGTTTCAAAGTGTGAATTTCTGACAAATTCTTGGCAGCAATGAGCATGTCATCAACATAAAGTAACAAATAAATGAAAGAACCATCGTTTAACTTCCGGAAGTAAACATAACTATCATACATGCTCCTTGAATAATCATGACCCAACATAAAGGAATCAAACCTTTTATACCATTGTCTTGGAGATTGTTTCAATTCATATAAGGATTTCTTCAATAAGCAAACAAGATCTTCCTTACCTTCAATCTCAAAACCCTGGGGTTGTTTTCGTATAAATTTGTTCTTCAAGTTCACCATGCAAAAAAACTGTCTTAACGTCGAGCTGTTCTAACTTCAAATTATACATGGCAACTAAAGCAAGCAAAACACGAATAGAGTTATGTTTAATAACAGGTGAAAATACATCATTAAAATCAACACCTTGTACCTGACTATAGCCCTTTGCAACCAATCGTACTTTATACCTTGCATCTTCAACCCCTGGAATACCTTCCTTCTTTTTAAAGACCCATTTGCATCCAACAATTTTCTTATCTGAAGGCGACTTTACAAAAACCCAAGTTTCATTCTGATGAAGAGATTCAATTTCTTCATTCATTGTAATCAACCACTTTACAGAACCATCACAAGAAACTGCTTCTGAATAGGTGGAAGGCTCACCAACTGCATCAGTTTCTTCTGCAACAGATAAAGCATATGCAACTAAATTTGCATATCTTTGTGGTGGTCGAATGTCTCTCATTGGTCTATCTCTGGCTATGGAATACTCCTCTTCATCTGAACTATCTTCAATAGTAGATTCAGGTGCATCTACTGGCACTTGATGAATAGAAGATTTGGTCTGAGAAGGACCAGAACTGCCAATATCAAGTTCCACCTGCTTCTGTGTACTATCAGTAGTACAAGAACTAGAAGACTCCTTTTGGAAGATAACATAGACAATTTATCAAAAGTAACATCTCTATTGATCACAAATTTTGGAGATTTGGGATCAGAACACCATAATCTATATCTTTTCACCCCAGAAGCATACCCAAGAAAAATGTACTTTTTAGCGCTAGACTCCAATTTTTCATCATTCACATGTATGTATGTTGGACACCTAAAAATTTTTAAATTGGAATAATCAGCAGGAGTATCTGACCAAATTTCCTCAGGAGTTTTGAAATTAAGAGATGCAGAAGGAGAACGGTTGGCAATATAACAGGCCATATTGATTGTTTCTATCCAAAAGTTATTTGTCAACCCTGCATTGGAGATCATACATCTTGCTCTCTTCAAAAGCGTTCTGTTCATACGTTCGGCCACACCACTTTGTTGAGGCGTCATTCTGACAGTGCGATGCAGAACAATTCCTTCATTTTTACAGAATCTATCAAATTCATCTTCACAAAATTCCATGTCATTATCTGTTCTCAACCGCTTAACATGTTTTCCTGTTTGTTTCTCAATCAAAACTTTCCATTGCTTGAAAGTTAGGAAAATATCATTTTTATACTTAAGAAAATATACCCAAACTTTCCTTGAATAATCATCAATGAAAGTCAACATGTACCTGACACTACCTTTAGAAGGAGCACGAGAAGGATCCCATAGATTTGAATGAATGTAATCAAGAGTACCTTTTGTCTTGTGAATTACTGGTGAACTGAAACTGACTCTTTTCTACTTTCCAAAAATACAATGTTCACAGAATTCCAATGGCCCGGTACTTTGTCCACAAAGAAGTTATCTTTTGCTCAGTATGCCCAAACCTTTTTCCCTCATGTGCCCCAAACGCATATGCCATAATTTGGTGATGTCTGTATCTAACAAAGATGATGTTGAAACAGCAACATCACCTATAACAGTAGGTCCCTGCAAAATATATAAAGTACCGGATCTGTGTGCTTTCATAACAATAAGAGCATCTCGAGTGATTTTGAAAACTTCACCTCCACCAGAATACCTGCACCCAATAGACTCAAAAGTGCCCAAAGAGATGAGATTTTTTTTCAAATCTGGAACATGTCTAACATTTGTGAGTGTTTTCACAATACCATCGTACATTTTAATCCGGATTGTGTCTTTGCCAACAACTTTACAAACGGCGTTATTACCCATTAAGACAACTCCATCTTCAGTTGATTCATATGTTGAAAACCAGTCCCTATTGGGACACATATGATATGAACAACCCGAATCTATAATCCACTCATTGTTAGACCTAAAATTGTTTTCTGTTGCACAGAAAATGGTTCTATCATTCTCATCAACTGCAATACTAGCCTCGGTGATCTCACTCTTTTTCTCCTTTTGCTTTTCTTTATTTTTCAATTTAAACCAATCAGAGATAACATGGCCCTTCTTTTTACAATAGTTGCACACCACATTTTTATGTCTGGATTTGGATCTATTTCTATTTTCTGTGTTTCTCTTTTTAGATCTATCCCGAACAAACAAGCCATCGGCTTGATTCTCACTAATTTTTCCAGTAATATCCCTATCTATATACTCTTTAGATTTTAATGCAGATTTAATTTTTCGATACGAAATTGTTTCCTTTCTATAAATCATAGTATCACGGAAATACTTAAAGAACTGGGGAAGGGAACACAAAAGTAATAGGGTCTGATCTTCATCATCAATTTTTGAATCTATATTCTCCAAATCCATAATAATGGAATCAAATTTATCAAGATGTGAGAGTATAGATGTACCTTCAGACATCCGAAACATATACAAACTCTGCTTCAGATATAGTCGATTCTCGACTATTTTCTTCATATACAAGACTTTTAATTTATTCCACATAGCCTTGGCCGAAGTCTCCGTTGCTACCTCCAGTAAAACTTCATCGGAAAGATTCAAAATTATGCTGGATCTAGCCTTCTTATCCATATCGGCGAAATCCGCATCCTTTACATCTTCTGGCTTTTTTTCAATTCCCTGAATAGCCAAATCAACTCTATCTTGAACAAGAATGGCCTCCATCTTGAGTTGCCACATGTCGAAGTTGACATTCCTGTCGAATTTTTCGACGACCGTCTTTGTTATCGCCATTGTTGCCACAAAATCTGTAACCTGAAACTTGTCTCAAAAACTAGTCAAACAAATATGCAAGTCTCGTGAGCGGGCCCCACGGGATGAGCGGGCAGCACAAGGTGAGCGGGCCCCACGGATAAACAGGCCTCACAGGGTGAGCGGACCCCCACAAGATGAACGGGCCCCACGAGATGAACCTGTCTTATAAAATATATCAACCAGTTCTGATACCAGTTTGTTATGACTAGTCCAGGAATAAACAAACTAAACTTAGAACAAAATAGGCGGTATAACCGACCATATAATGATTAGACGGTAGACACCAATCATATAATATTTAGGCGGTAAAACCGACCATATAAAAGGGTTGTGGTAATCCAATAAAGACAAATAATAAAACAAAATAAAAGACACAGAAATTTACGTGGTTCGGTCAAATTAACCTACGTCCACGGGCGGAGGAGGAGCAATATTTTACTATGAAGAAAATAATACAAAAGCCGTAGGAAAGTGGTTCCTAGGCCAAAATGACACTTACAAAAGGTTTAGGAAATATTCCTAAATTCAAAACAAGAGAGGCTAAAATATTTGACTAAATGGGTTAGATGACCCAAGAAACTAATAGCCCATATAATACTCTCTTGAGTGGTGCACCTTTCTTCACCACTAAGCCCCCTTATTTATAGGAAGCAAACGGAAGAACTCCTTAAGCTTCTTCCGATGTGGGATGAAAAATTTTGCCATCAAAGTCAAACCTTGCGGCTCAACAATTATTATGATTATTATTAAAATAATTTATTTTAAACAATGATATTTAAAAAAGAAACTAATCATGAAAACTAGTAATTTAACCTTTTCTAGAAACTTTAAAAAAAACAACAAACTAAAGCAAAAAATGGATCAATTGGTCAAATTGAAAAAAAAAAGTAGGTGAAGTTTATTCTTTTGGTGAATTTTGAATTGGACAATGGACTTGCGGAGTTCCTTTTTGGTCCAATTGTCGATGGAACAAATGAAACAATATCGCGGGCTGTTGAAATTTTGAGAGTGGAAGGGAAGCCATTTGCAGCCAAGAATTTGTGAGGAGGGGATTTTGATGAGGCAAGTGTGTGGGTAATAATGCTTTCCATGCAACAGAAGCAAAGAGGCAATATTTGAGTGCTACATATCAGTTGTCATCTCTTACATTATTCAGGTAAATGAACTTTTCATGTCATAGCTACTGTCAATTTTGCACAGTTCGACCCACCAGACAACCCAAACATGACAAAGGAACAAATATATAGCAGACTGTCAAAGCATCGAATTGCTGCTGACATTCAAAATCATCAAATCCTTGAAGCATATAAATATGAGCATATGCTATGTAACACCAACTCTAAATCCACAATCTAAATAGTTGTTTGTAATTTTCAAGTACGAAACACTATTTGGAGTGAAATCCTGCAGAATACATGCCCAGAAGATGTTAAAACTAATCTTTCATGGTCAACCAAGAGTAAAACCAACCCAACCGTGCCAAAGCAAGAGATACATAACAGCCAATTAAAGCACCAAATTGCAGCCATCCCTCCACGCGAAACAATGGAGGATACATATCCGAAAACAACCTGAAGTTGGTAATCATAAGGAAAAATGGTATACCCTGAAATCAACCAGAAGTGATGATGAGTTTTAGTTGATTAAACCGCAGAAGCTTAGTATACGTTAAGCACACGTAATCTGTAGCCAATCAATTGCATATGATCTGCAGCCAGGACTACTAATTAATGTTGTCGATGTTGATAAACCAAAGTCATGATCGCATATGATGCACCTATTTCTGATGCATTTGTTAATTTGAATACGTACGAATAACAAATACCCAATTATTTTTGAAAGAGTCGTTATTCTATTCCAAAAATAAATTCTTTTAAAGAATAAAATCCATATACTCCTGTCTATGCAACTACTCCCATTTAAGAACTAGCAACTTACAAGAGCGAAAAAGCAATTTAAAAGACTCACAATATAAATAAAGCACTCTAAGGTTGGATATGCCAGAAGCAGAGTTGTTTGCATCACCACCTAAAAAAAAGAAAAAAAGAACAGAAGAACGTCAGGTATCAACTCATTGGTTTAATTTAACATTTTGATTTAACCTATTTTTTTTTCAGGAAGAAAAGTCGTATCTACAAGGTATATACCATGAGAACAACCAAAAAACCCCCTATGATTCTCCCAAACCCGGGATGACTGGGTTTTAGAGCTTTTTTTAGTAATTTGATATCTTGCTTAGTCTGCTGAATTTTACACGATATCTGGTCCAAAAATTTCTTCTTTTTACTGATAGTGGTCCTTCCCGCTGTATTCTGCTGCCACAACCAACACTAGGTAGGTTAGAAGGAAAGCTTTTAAAATCAAAATTGGGTGCACTACATCATTATTGAGATCATAGAATCAAACAGTAAATAGGATTTGTAATTGTGATATCTTAATGAAAATGCATAAAATACGATGTCTGTTTGGGAAGTAAGTTTTTTGGACTGATTTTAATAGACAAGTTTTTTTACAACTTTGTCTAGAATAACCCTCTAAGACACCTCCAAAGTTTTTAAAATATACACCTTAAAATATCCAAAAATAGCTTTTTCTTTTTTTCCTTTATTCTTCCTCCTACCCCACCTCAGCCCACAACCACTAGACACCACCCTCTACACCCATTTTCTTTTCTCTCTCCCCCTCTCTTTCCCCTTCTCCTCCCTCCCAACTTCTATCCTCTCTCCCTTCCTCCTTCCCCCACCCACTCCCTCCCCTTTCCCCCTGTCCCTCAACTTACCCCTTCCCCCACAATTTGTTTGCATGGGCAGGGGGGAGACAAGTTGAAGGCGAGAAGGCAGAAGGGGGAGTGAGAGGTTGGCGGGAGGAGGAGGTGAAAGAGGAGAGGCTCTGGTCATGTGACCAACGATCATGCAGGGAGGGGGGGATGAGGGAGACAAGGGGAGAAGGTGGAGGGGGTGGCAGGGGATGGAGTGGGGGAGAGAAGAGGAGGGAGGGAGAAGGAGCAGAAAGAGGGAGGAGAAGAGGGAGAGAGAGAGGGGGGAGGGGAGGTGGTGGTAGCAGGGATGGAGGAGGAAGAGCAGCAGTGGTGTGGGGAGGAAGAAGAAGAGAAGAAAGAAAGCGAAACGAAAAATAAATAAAAGGAAATGAAAAGAAAAATGAAAATTTTCTAACACTACATACCATAAAAGTTCAAGACTGGTAGTCCTATATATCTTTTTAGAATGGAAAACTTCAACTGTTAGTTGCAATGGTTTACAACTGACTGTGTTGTATTCATGGTTCGAAGACTCGGCCAAGACCGTCTTGGCCCCTTCCGATACGATACCGAGATACTTGACTCACCGAAAAATCGGCCGAGACATCACCACGACGGGTTGACTTGGCCGAGTCACACCGAATTAGTCCGACTTATCCCGAGTCAAGTTGAATTCAATAGAAAACCTTTAGAAAAAAGGGGAAAAAAGGATTATAAAAGGGAAATCTGGGGACCTCTGTACCGCCTGTGTCAATCTCCTGTCAAGTATGCTAGTACTGATGTTCCTTCATACAGGGAAAGAGATGTGAGTGATAGGCACGTCATAAAAGACTTCGTAGGGCCTTCTTTAGATTAATCATAGTGGTTCCCTATTCTATTACCAGACATAATTGGGACAAACTCATCCGAAACACCAGACATAATTGGGAAAAGCACTTGGACCGTAGCTCAATTACATCGACCCTTGGAGTAAAAACTATAGCTAGATCCTAACACACGAGAAGGAGAAGTCAATATCGAAATCATTCATTGGAAAATAGAAACAAATTTGCCAAAGTACTGATCACGTGAAAAGATGCATTTATATTACTCCAACTTGGTTCAAGTATATGTACCTTCACTTTTCTTTTCTTTTCTTTCAAAGGCTATCACTTCCAACTTTCTTTTCCAAAGTTATCACTTTACTTTTCTTTCAAAACTGGTAGGCATCCAAGGTGATAGAATAAGTGAGAGGAGAAATGCCCAAAAGTGAACTGGAAGACCACCCCAGTTATAATACTCTTGTTACGAACTCTTATGCCATGGTGGGATCGGCCTGGAGTTTTGTCCTTCAAATGGGATGTCCATAATGTGACTGCCTTTCTTATATCGATTTTGCTTGGCTTTCTCCTGCAACTTTCTGGAGCTTTGGCACTTGGGTACGAAACTCTTTAATTAAAAGACTAGAATAGTCATTTTATGTGTCAATGCAAGAGTCCACAGATTTAAAATTTTTATGCTTTCTCTCATCTCTGTTCTTATTTGGACGTTCTTAGGGAAGCGAGATAATTTGGACAATGGTGACAATGGAGATGGAGGGAACAATTCTTTCAAGCATGGTGGTGGTTACAATCAAGATAGCCAACAAACCGGAAGTATGTCATGGGCTCAAAGACAAGATAATTATTATGC
The DNA here is from genome assembly GCF_036785885.1 of Coffea arabica. Classification (NCBI taxonomy): domain Eukaryota; kingdom Viridiplantae; phylum Streptophyta; class Magnoliopsida; order Gentianales; family Rubiaceae; genus Coffea; species Coffea arabica. The sequence continues at coordinate 44,980,689 of NC_092317.1, forward strand.
CACTCAAGATACTGATCATGGCCATCGTCCTAGCATAGAAGCACAACGTCAATTCCTCAATAATTTAACTCAATTTTCAAGTGAGGATACTTTCTCTCACCATTCAGGGTCACAAAGATATAGAGGAATCGATGATCAAATGCAAAATTTGGGTATACACCCAACCTATGAGCATGAATCTAGCCAAAACTGCAGTACTAGTCAATTGAGATATGGCTATGACCAATTATATGGAATCACTCCTGACTATTACAGTGGATATCGGTCATTTGATGGATCTGGATAGGTCGAAAGGTCTACTAGCATTCATGGTAGTGGATACTATGAAAAAGAAATAGATAAATCTCATGATGATTCTTCTTTTGATTCCAATAACATTGAGTTTTATGGTCATGATTCTACTGCATCATATGGTACTAGTGATAGTGTTAACTATCAAGGGTTTGGATACTACTATCATACTCAACAATTCATTTCCAATCTAGAAGTTCTTCCATCTAGTGATTATGGAACATCTAGTCAATCCTCACATCCAATAAATACACCAGATAACTCTTATACACTACCTACTCAAGGTCCTATGCCACTTCCACATCTGTTTTACCATTCTTCGAGAAATGAGGGTGATTTTGAAACACATCGTCATTCTACTTGGTATTAACAGGTACGAAATATAAAGTACTAGTATATCTTTTTATATGTTTGCCTTTTATTTAGTATGATTTCTTTTATTGTTGGCAGGAGATTGATCAAATATTCCAACTTTATGCTATAAATAAATCCTTAGTTTGTATTGTTAATGGTTGATATTACTTTTGCAATTATTAGTTTTAAAATTGTGGTCTATGTTATTTTGATTTTATTTGTGATGCCATTGTCTTAAATAATTAAAAGTACTTATTGTGTTTAATATGTATAAAAATAGTACATTTTACAAATTTTCTTTTGCTATTTTTTTATTATTTTTGTTTAGCATACTTTTTTTATATTATTAATAATTTTTAGAATGTTAAATGCTTTAAAATTTACGTTTCACCGAAATCGCAACCGATATGTCGAGACCAATGTGAAACGTTCCGGGCCGCAACCGCGACTTTGAACCATGGTTGTATTTGACAACTTAAAAAAAAAAAATAAGCCAGATATACCGACGACAAGACGCGTAGTTTCTTCATCTTAGGTTGCCCAATTGATCAATGAACGGATTATTATTGTGAATGCAGGAATTGAACATGAAAGTCTAATCAATCCCAGCAGCCATGAAAAATTAAAACATTTGATATTGAGGAATGAGTAGATGTATTCAAGTTAATCCAACAAGTACGCAAAGTATATACTTTAATCATCAGCATTAAGCCATTAACCCTTTTTCTCTTGAATTGCATGTATCACACAAATTTGAAGCTCAGAGTATCTAAAAGTTTCACGTGCCTGATTGTTAACAACTGGCTGTGTTCATGTTTTAGGCAAAATTGTGACTATGAATCACTTTTCATCACTCACATAGAGGCAAACCTGCAAAATGATTTTCTTTTTTATTACTTAGCAGAATTACATATAAAGGTGTATTTATATAACTTTGAAAATATAACTTATTTATATAACTTATCCTATATATTATATAAAAAGCACCTTAAGATTTAACATAACAACTTTTCTTCTGACCTGTCCCAGGTTGTTAAAGTTTCATCAGCAAGCAGGCCTTATTCTGGAAACATCTACTACATTTCCAGTTTAAATAACATATGAAGTACTAAATTTCCCGGGTTGCATCTACTACGTGCCATTGAAGTGGTGGTTAGTGTGAAAACTCTATTTTTCCAACGGTAACAGAAATTCTTGGTATCGCATTGACTGGATTTAAACTATTCATGGATACTCATTTATTCCACTTCCTTCCCATCCTGTCTGGTGATAAATTTTGTGCTCTTTTCAAGTCATTTTGCTTCCCTTTTTCTTCCTTTTCCATGTTTAACTGTGGCTAGATTCTTAGTTGTCTGCTTCATAGATTTGTTATTGCAGACTTCCCTCTCTAACTTAGCCATTGCTCTGGCTTCTTCGTTCTTGTCTATGGCCTCTTAATAAATAGTTGTTTTCCAAGAGTCATTGTGCTCTACCATTTCTCTTTTCACACTTAATCATGATTAGATTGTACCTTGTTAGTTTATATAATTTGTTATTGGAGGCTTCCTCTCTTGTTTTCTGCTTCGTATTTCACTTTAGTTTTAGTTCTTATGATTCGCATGCCATTTAGTGGTCAAGTTTCAGTTTGAAGAGAAATTTTTGTGCTGTTTTAGTTGTAAACATTAGCTTCAATGGAAGGTATATGTGGGACATTTGTAGGCTTGCCTTACATGTGTGTGGTTGAATGCTCATGTATGACTTACAATTTTGACATGGTATGTGGTCCCCAGTTGCCAGCCATTTGCATCTATGCATTGATCCTTGGAATGTATCTGCAGATTCCAATAGATAGAAATTGATAGTATATTAAAAGCTTATTCTCGATTGATTATTTTAACTGATTATAGATTCTGATTTTGAAAATGATTATAGATTTTTTAATGACCAAAAAACTAATATTTATAATCACCTAAATAGTAGTTTTTGCTAATTCTAATTATTCCCTATAATTAGATTTTGTGAAATCTAAAGCAACCGAGAACAAGGTCTAAATCTAGGCCACTATTCTCTTTACAGTCATGCTGTGGAAAAATTTGGAACAAGTGCAAACAAGCTAAATGTAGTTGCACTAACTTCAATCATTCTAAGCAAAAAGGTATAGTAAGTCTTTTTAAGTAAATCCTTTTTGTTAGACCAGATACACAGCTGTTTCGGTCACAAGAGGCTTGAAAACACCATCATAGATATTGTCATGCCCAATAATTACACATGTTGTGAATATTTTCATCCACAGGCCCTTGCCTAATGTGTGTTTTCTTTTCAGTTTGTTTCTTTGTTGATGAAAGCTAAGTAGTTATATATCTATGTTTTCGAAAACACAGAAACCGGTTTGGATAGAAAAGCTGACTTTGTGGACCAGGTCATTTTTTATTTTAGCTAATAGTTAAGGAATTATGAAAGATGAATACTAGAAATTATTATTTTAAACATAACTTAAATACAAGTCTTTAGTTTAGTCCTGTTCCTGTATGATGATTATGATAATGTATTTCCAAAGTGAGGCTTTTTAAGCATTCAGTAGGAGAACATGTAGAAGCTAAAAAGACAAACGCAAATTTTACCGGAGCACTTGCTCTGCTTACTCAAGAAATTTTGAAGGCTATTTTCACAATTGATACTGCATGTGAGCACAAAGTAATGCAAAATTATGAAGTTCTTCTTTTAAATTTGCATGCTTTTTCTAAAGGAAAGAGATATTGATCCAAAATTAACCACATCATCTGGTGGAATTTAGTGAACTAAAAGCACTCAACAAGACACCTTAAATAATTTCTGCTATTTTACAGTAGACGCAGATACGTGAAATGGACAGAAGTGCAGACCATTTAACCATCTTGTGATCGGTAGAGAAGCAACATCTGAGCCGCTAAAGTCACCTCCTATGCATCAGGAAGACTGTTAATGCATCCATACATCAAAAAGCCCCAAAAAGAAACATACATGTATAGAATAAGAGACAGAGCAAAAGTCAAACAAAGCTTCCTGCTCTTTCTTAAGACATCAAAGGAATCATTCCTTGGATGCACCTCAATCATAAAATCATCCTCAATGCCAAAGGCTTAAAGAGGCAAGTGACTAATTAAATGCAATGGAAGCAGTAGTAGGCACTTAGGGAATATGTTTCATATCTATGTCAATTTAGTAAGCAAATAAGGCCAGCAGCAAAGGGAAAGTGAGCAGTGAATGACCTTACTCTTGCATCACCTGGATTGGCTTAGGCAAATAGGCATTCAAGTGCGAAACAGCAACCGCTAGGTGCTCATTATTTCAAGTAGAAATATTAAAGCGCCCAACACATCACCATGCCATCAAAAGTTGTAACATAACACCCAGTGATTGCAACCATGGTTCGAAGACTCGGCCGAGTCGTCACTGTCTCGGCCTTCGCCGATACGATACCGTGACAAAACGATACCGAAATACTCAATTTGCCGAGACCTCATTTCCCAGGCGCATCGCGCAGGGTGTTTCCTAGATGTATATTAAATTATTTTCTTACTTGTGGATAAATTTATCCCCGTGCTTAACTAGTCGTCCTAATATTGTCAAGAAGACAAGTTAAAAATCATGGAGACAGCGCCTGGAGGAGGAACTAGGATGAGCGTCCGCCGCCATCAGTGGCTGCAGCCTCTAATGATCAGAAATCCGCACCTTAGGCGAGATACTCCGTTTATTTAGATGGTACATTTTTGGAAGCATAACAACGGATTCTTGAAAACGAGCAGCTGACACAAAAGCAGAAACTAACAGGAAGAAGAAGTAAACACGCAAACAAGTAAATAAGTTCTAATAAACAGGAGAAGAAGGCCTAGCATAAAATTCACGCCGTGCATGCAGAGGAGAATTCTACCAAAACATACACACACACACACTATTCATGGAACGAACGATTAGAGAGATCCATCAGGGATTAGAGACAGATAATTAAAGACGTACAAAAAACGCTGTCGATGAATACCTCCTTCCTCCAATCGTACACTGGATGACGACGAAGATACGGTGAAAAAGCCACAACATCCGACGCTGCTATAGACCAAGATAAAGGGTTGTGATGAGTAGAAAGAACAAAGCTAGGAATTCTTTGATTTTTTTTTGTAGTATTCACTTGGGTTAATTCCACTTTGTCCCTCCAAACTTTGGACGATTACCCACTTCAGTCCCTAAACTTCAAAATGGGACACTTAAATCCCTAAACTTATAAATACCTCCCACTTAAATTCCTAAACTTATAAAATGGGACACTTAAATCTCTAAACCGTTACAAAATGGGACACTTCGACCACCAACGGCATTCAGGATTTGTTAACAATTTTCCTTAAGTGGGAGGTATTTGTAAGTTTAGGGACTTAAGTGTCCCATTTTGAAATTTAGGGACTGAAGTAGGTAATCGTCCAAAATTTGAGGGGACAAAGTAGTATTAACCCTATTCACTTCAGTAATAATTAATTGTGGCTGAAGAACTCTCGAGTATCAATTAGAGATGGCAATTGGGGCGAGTGGTGCGATGGAGCAGGAGGAATATTTTTTCCGGTTTAAAAACAGGGCAGGAGCGGGAGAGTATACCTAAACCTATCAATGGGTTGAGTTCGCGTCAGAATTGAAAATTCCAAACTCAAATCCGTTTTAATATACTAGACCCGAACCAGACCCATTTATTCGATGGATCTTGTGCTTAAGATTCTAAATCGGGTCCGACGAGTATTGGGTCGGGTTCGGGTCTACCCGAAAAGAAAAGGCCCAATATGTGTCATTCATTTTCTTTTATCCATGTTAGTAAAAAGGCTGAACATAATCCCAGGATATTTAGCAAAAAGTACTTATATGCAACCTGATGAATACATTTTTGGTCAAACAAGTTTGCCTCTTTCAAATCTTAATTTCTTTGATGCTTCGTCTGGGATACGGGGTAATTTGGTCAATTTGATAAAAGAATATTTTTGTTAATTTAGTAAAAGAATGTATTTAGAAATATTTATATTTTATAATTATTAATGTATTATTCAGGTTCGGATCAGATACTAGTCGGAATGCTATATTTTGTATCTGACCCGCTTTTTTGTTTGAGTAAATGGGTACGGGTCCGAATCCGAGTACCGGAATTATTTCTCAACCCATACCTAGAAAAAATTACCGGATCCGGGCCAAGTCCAAGGTCCAAACCTGATCCATTGACAGCCCTAAGTATACCCCTGCCCGCCACCCGTTAAAATAAATTAATAAATATATATGTGTATAATTATATATAATATTTAATTTATTAGTTACAAACTTACAATAATGATATTATTAATTATTAGTTATATGTATTACATAATGTATAGTAGTATATGTAATATGATTATACATGTCTACTAATAAAAATTATTAATTAATTATACTATATTTACTAATGCATTTATACTAAATTCCTAATTACACTTAACATAATAATACTTTTTTCTCAAAAAAAAAATAATGACTTAGTGATTATATTTGTGTCAAAAGTAAAAATTTGACTACTTTAGTTATATTTGTTTCATCATGTTAGATTGCATTCAAATAACTTTTATTTGATTGTTTTTATGAGTTTCAATTATGAAATTATAATGGATAATAACTTAGTGATATGTTGATATTTTAGTACTTGATTATTTGCTAAAATTTAACTATAATAAAATTATATGATAAATTTATATTAGTCTCGTGAGGGCACCCGTGGGGCAAGGGGCAAGGGGCGGGGCTGGGAGGAATTAGTGGGCAATGGGGCGGGGGGCAGGGGGGAAGGGCCTCTCCCCCCAATCCCGCCCCGTATCGATCCCTCCCCCGCCCCAACCACGTCTTGTTGCCATTACTTGTATCGATCCCTCGAATAGAGAGCAACAAAGGAGAAAGGCGTTCTGGTTCTGAAGGATGAAACCTCTCATGGTGGTAGGGTTTGGCTCAGTTAGCTTGTCTTGTGATTATATGAAAATGGGTAGGGTCGAATTGTATTCTTTTGATCCAGATCTAGACCCATTAAATTTAGTTAGATCCAAATCCAGACACTTATGAGTCTGGAAAAATAAGTCCAAACCCAGACTCTCTTGGATCTAAATATCTAATGGATACATGCTGCGTTTTTCTAAATGCACTAAAGTAAAAATGTATTTCAAAAATATAAATACCATCCAATTTTTATTTTCAAATATATTCAAGAAGTTAAATGCAATATTATGAATTCAAAAAATAACTATTATCAACTATTTCAATTTATTTTTAAAACTTCAACTGTATCGATGTCTAATCTTTCATTTTTTTTGCCTTTACATTTTTTTGCCTTTTATGAAAATGTTTGTACTCATTACAATGACAACTAGGATTAGTTCGAAAAAAATCATGAAGTCTTACTGCATTCGATCCAATGACCAAAGAATATTAGAATATTTTATAAATTTACTAATATATATATATATATATATATATATATATATACATGAGTTTGGATAGGATCTGTTATGGGTTTGGATTTGGATATAGATCATAGAAATCCAATCCCTACCCAGACATATGTGATTTGATATCTTGCTCAGTCCGCTCAATTCTACACGATATCTGGTCCAAAACTTTCTTCTTTTCACTAATGGTGGTCTCCCCGCTGTTTCATGCTGCCACAACCAACACAAGGGAGGTTAAAGGAAAACTTTAAAAATCAAAATTGGGTAACTAGATCATTTTTGAGGCCATAGGATTGAACTTTGAGTAGGATTTAAAATTGTAATATCCTAGAGAAAATGCATAACATACAACTTTTTTTATCACAAGCTTATAGTTCATTCAAATTAAAAAAAAAATACTAATGTAGATGCTCCGTTGTTAGCTCAAAAAGTAATTTTATCCAATTATGATGTATGATACGAACCCACCAAGATGGCCTAAACTCGTATCCCACACTGCCCCGGATCTAGACAAAGAACCAAGTTGAGTTGCAGAAAGACTCTTTGTGACGACCCCACCTCCCTCTAGGGCGTACCCTAGGGTTTAGCGAGTCGCCTACCCAACTCTTGCCAGGACTCACTCACGTTTAACTCGAGAAAAGAACTTACAACCATAGAAAAGAAATAAAACAACGATTCCAAACTTAACATATACATTGATGCTCAAATCCAGCTACAAGGCTTATACACGCCCAAATATATCAAGGTGTTTACAATCCAGGTGCAACCAACCCTAGTCGAGCACTAGCGCTAGTACAATTGTAAAATCCAAAAAAAAAAAATTAGACTACGCTAACCTGTACAAGTCTCACGCCTCGCTCGTATCCCCTGTAAGGAAAACAAAACTAAAGGAATGAGCTAAAAGCCCAGTGAGGTTCCATACACATAATTCGAGCAATTAAATCCAGAATATTAATCATTTAATAGCAAATAATCCAAAAAACATTTAACATATAAAAGCAATAATAACCCACTCATTAAAAGGATACATGCTCACGAGGAGCCATTCGTTCATTCGTTTGCCAACCATTTTCCTTATTCCTCCAACATTAGAAAACATTTGCAAGTGAAAACTCCTCCAATGTTCTTGACATTCATTCATTCATTTCATTTCCCGCCACTAACCAATTCACTAGCCAGTCTCCACCAATCTTCGTAGTCATACTTGAGTATACCAAACATTATCCCAGGGTCACCAATCGCCCGACCGAGTTCGCTTCTGGCTCGAGTCGACTGGCAACGAAGGGTCAGGGCCTAGTTCAGCCAAAAGGCTTACATTCATGCACAAGTAGCATTTAATCATTTAATCATTGAAAATTTCAAGTTCATTTAGGTCGAGTGCGATAAAGTACACACTCGCCTAACAAACATTCATTTTAGCAATCATTGAAAACATTTAACATTTAATCAAACATTCACAACAATCCACATAGTCATTTGAAGCATAACCTACAAAGAACACTCACCAATTTAAGCAAAATAACGTCAAAAGTTTCCTTCCAGATTATGCCCTTGATCACCGACAAACCCTAAGAATAACCAATCCCAAATTGAAGTAAACAAAGGTAATTCAAAGTTTTCGAGTGAAAACTACAACTTTTCATCTTAGTTGATACCAAATCTTAGTCAAAACAACTCATATACTAATATTGAAATGCATTCAAGGATACATATATAACTTAAGATCCAACTAACCCTAAACTCAAACCTTACATCTCACTAATATTCATAAAAGCAAGTAATAGAAATTTGGGCAGCATGCCCTTTGTATTTTGCTATTTTCCAGCCATTTATGGCTTCATTTTTTTTCCTCAACTCAGCCCAAATTCACACATAAGCAATCTTAACACAATAGCCCTTCAACTAGGCTCAGTATCATCCAAATACAAGGCAATTCTAACAATGCAACCATAAAAATCAAAGTTGGAAACCAGTTTTGAAGACAAATGGCTAAGTAGCAAGTTTGACATCTTCCGGTGTTTTGGTCACATTTGAAGCTACGCTTATCGGATTGGGGCAAATTTTATGGCGTTTCGAAACTAAGACATAGACCTACATTTCCTATGAAGATATCGACACCCAGTTCGTGCATTTTCAGGGTCAAAATGTGCAATCTCAGAGAAAATAGAAAGCTGCATGTGAAATAGGGCTTTTGGCAGTTAGGGGTATTTTAGTCATTTCACATACTACAGTGCTCCGATTGAGCTGAAATTTTACATAAAGATATTTAACTCCATTCCTTACAACTTTCATGTTTTGACCTAGACTTGATTCAGCCTTTAACATGGATGAATATGCAGGTCAGAAACAGGGTAGATTCATCATTAATGCTGGAAATTTGATGTTGCAATGCTTGAAACTAACACTCATGCCTTTAATCATTACCCCAAGTCCCTATCCAAGCTCATAAACATCATATACTAGATAAACAACATTAATCACAATTAAAATTACAAACCCTAGCTGAAAATTATAAGCTAATAAGCAAGACCATGAAATCTTTCATAAAATCCATCACTATCAAGCCATGTATTACTTCAATTGCAAAATAAGAAAGAAAAAGAGAGGTTTCTAGTATAATACCTCAAAACCCCCAAAATAAGTTGTGATACAAGAACTTTCTTCCTTCCAAAAGTTGCACCAAACTCACCTCCAAGCTTCCCCAAAGATTAATCGGAGTGGATTCAAGTTTCACTTTACTTTTCTCAAGAATCAAGCAAGCTATCAAGATGGAATTTTTGGAAGTTTTTCTCTCTTTTCTTTCCCTAGAATTTTGGCCAAGGTGAAGGAAATGGAGAAGAAATGAAGCCAAGAGAAAGATAAGAAGATAGGAAATTAATTTAGTCAAAGTTGGTTGGACCCTTGACACTTGTCAAGCCAAGATTTCCCTTCTTTGTTTTTTTTTTTCTTTCCTTTCCTTTGTTAAAAAATGGTGGCTTCTTTATAGGATATTTTAGGGGTGATTAGCTGAAATAAAAGCATGGTGATTAAGGTAATAAAGTAGTGTTCAAATGGTGCACTCACTCGGTAGTAAACGGTGCACATCGGTTCGAGCCGTTTTTCTTTAACTCGCATGTACTTGTGTTTTTACTTATGGTTCACTAACTTATTATTATCACTTCTAATCACACACTTTTTCTTATCTAAAACTCACTCTTAACCACCAATTTAGTACACACACCTCACCAAGTGATCACACGGCCAAAATGCACCAAAAACACACCAAAAACCCTAGTATGCACAAAAACCCCTAACTTATGCCATTCCTTTAGAAAAATCATAACTAGAATTATAGCTATCAAAAATTCATACAACTTGGCATGTTAAAAACTAGATTTCAAATGCTAATAATTTTTGGAAAACACCTCAAAGAAATTCAGCTCATAAGTTGGTCCAAATTGAGCCATAAGCTACTACAACATTCCTATGTTTACTTGTGCAGGGCAGAATTTTCAGTTAACTTTGCCAATTTTCTGGAATTTATTGAGATTGAATCAAACTCTAAATTTTACACCGTAGGAAGATCTATGAGTCTAGTTTCAAATGCAACAAACGGAACTCAATTCCGACTTTCCTATACGAAGTTATAGCCAATTTCCAAAATCTGCGCAGAGTCTCCTGCGAAAATTTCTAGATTTTCTAACAACTGAAATTATGAAACTTTTCTTAACAAAATTCACTCCCTTAACTCAAATTCAATCATTAAAGCAACCAAGAATCAAAGGTAAGTGAGTTCACATAAGGGTTATAAAGACAAGTAAAATTTTGGGGTCTCACACTCTTGACCCTTCTAACCTGCGAAATTATGAACCTCGAACTTAATCGTGGCCCACAACTTAACAAGATAGTGAACCAAGGTTGTTGGTAGAGGACGCCACAACCAATTGTAGTTATTGGTTGATAAGTCAATGAACACTCAAGAATTATCTCAAGTATTCAAGTTGGATCTCTTGAACAAGGGCGTTGCTAACACACAAATGTTGGCTGAAAATTCTCAATCTATTAATCATGTGTAAAACAATATTTGGACTAAGGCATATATATAGCCTTTACAAGATTCAAATTCTAGTCAAACTTGGAAACTACTAACTACTTTCCTAAAACCCTAATCGGCTTGACTTATGGTCACATGACCTAAGCCATTTATTCCTTTAACTAATGACTTAACTCAACTACCAAACTAACTCTACTTAATGGCTAATAATGTTGGAAACTTAAGTAAACAAACGAGAAGAAGAATTCATGAAACAAGCTCGGATCTTCACTAATGCTTGCACCCGAATGCACTTCTACAACTTCACTTGTATCAATGACTTGTATAAGTGTGTGAAGTGTTGTTTCATCATGGTAAAGCCCTTGAATGCCTCTTGTATCACCAACTAGGGCTTGTACATCTTGAACTAAGGCTTGAAAAGAGTCTCGAAATTTCTTAGCACAAGCTCTTGTCATTAGACCGTGGAGAACAAGTTGATCATTGCTTGAACTTGAAACCATCGTCCCATAGAGAGCTTGATCAGTCACAAGTGTATCATCATATGATTTCTAACACTATATGCCATAAAAGTTTCAATTTCAAGTCACCTAGTAGACTTAGACACGAAAAACTTTTTAGCAATCCAAGATTTTTCCTACTAATTGTCTATTTCAACCTTGCTAGGATTACGAATTCTTTGATCAATTTTGACGAGAAAAGTGTGCATTAGATTTTGCCTCCTTGATTGGTTTATGTGATTTGAGACAAAACTAATCGCTGCCACTTGAGAAGGAAGGGGATTTGAGGGGGCACTAGCATAAGTGTCCATCGCAATCTGTGAGGATCCGAAAAATTTTCTTATTTTATTTTATTTCTTTGAATATATTTTCGTTACTTTACCATATTGCCTTCATTTCCTAGATATTTTTATAAGTGAGTCAAGTTTTTAAATCATTTTCCTTGTATAAATTAGTACATGTTAAGTTTGTAATGCATTATAAAAGTGGGACCCACTAGTGAGGTGCGTAATAAATTTAGCAAACAAAAATGGGTATTTTACTAGAAAGATTATGTGATTAGCAGTGCTAAGAGTGAATTAGAGGAAAACCATATAGATTAGCCATTAGAGACAAAGGAAAGACAAGAGGATAAGCTCGAAACCCTATGGCAACACTTGTCGGTCACGTAACTATCCTTTGACCAAGATTAGTCTTGGTTTTATCTTGAAAAATTGAAGCAAATCCTTCATCCTTTCCCCCTGTCGATGGCCGAACCTCCTTGATAGAAAAGAGAGAAAGAAAACTCAAATTCCAACTTCAATCCTTGCTTGAATCTTCAAGATTTCATCCTAAACTTACAATCCAAACCATAAAAAGTGACTTTAAGGAAGGAAAAAGACCTTTGGTGGAGAAATTTAAAAAAAGGAAGCTTTTGGCTGCTCTTTTCATAGGGTATTAAGGTAACTATATCAAGAAACCATCTTCTCTTTTATTACTTGCATATGATAGATTTAGGGCTTGATTTTGCTAGTTTTCATGGAAAATTTCATGGGTTAAGTGGTGGTAGGAAAATTTCAGTTTTAAGTGATAAATTTCAGCCTTGATATGATGAGTTGAGTTTGGCTATAATCTAGTAGTTTTGCCATGTGAATCTTCTAGCTTTTATATGTTATTTTGGCTTGATTATAGAAAATTTCAGCTTGTAGAGGAAAATTTCAGCCTAGGGTTTCCATTTTCCAGCTTTATTATGGTAGTTCTTGAGCTAGATAATTGGTTATTTTGGGTGGCTTTGTGGCCTTAAACAAGTGTATTTTATAGCCTATAACTTGTGGTTGATTGAGGTTTGATTGCTATAAATATTGGTGTTGAGTTTGGATGGAAAAGTTAAGAAAATAAGGGGAAGTGTTGCTGGAAATTTTTCCGCAGGAGACTTTCAGAAGTCTTGGAAAATCTATTATATCTTGGTGTAGAAAAATCTAAATTGAGTTCTGCCTTTTGCGTTTGAAACTAGATTCATAGTTCATTCTACCGTGAATTTTTCAGAATTTTTCTTAATTCCTATGAATATCTATGATTTTTCAAATTTGACTGAATTTTTACCCTGCTCTGTTTTTCTACTTGATGAAGCAGTAAATTGAGACTGGAATTTAACTGATTTATGGACAGAGTCTTACAAATATGTATTCTGAAAAATTTTAGTTCTTGGAGTCTATTTTCCAATGGTATAAAATTTATAAATTTTAAACTTAAGAAACTTGCTATACGATTTTTCAAACCGTGTCGCGCAAAACTAGAGAAAATTCTATTTTCTAAACTTGTTCTTGCTTCCATTTCCAACTTTAAGTTGGAGTTGTTAAGCCATTTTGAGTTTGGTTTTATGAGTGGAATTGAGGTTTAAATGAAAGGAAATGAGTTTCTTCAAATCATTTTAGGTCGGGTAATTTCCAACTTTGTATTTTGAAAGTATTGTTCTAATTTCTTCAAACGTTTGACTATAATCGATACTCTTGTACTCCAAATGACTTTTGTAACGTTAATTTAGTAAGCACATGAGATTTTGTCCTCAATTGCAACAAGAAAATATTATATTTTGATAGGTTATACGAGTATAAAACTTGTAAATTGATGCATTTTCTAAATGAAGTTTTGCAACCTCAATTTCTTCATGTATTTTGACTTGTATTACTAGTTTTTTAATATAGTATATGACCATAGGACTCGAGAGAGCTCAAGAGGACGAACCAGGATTAAATTGAAGGATTGCAATTGATTGGCGAGTGTTCCAATTCATGTTATTTGATTATGCATGACTTGAGAAAATGCTATTATTTGCTTAAGTGCTCTCCTTTGAATGAAATGCGAATAAATGAATGACTATTGCGATTTTCTTGTCTTACTAATTTGCTATGAGCGCATATTCACATTGCATGAATGCGTGATAAATGTGCAAGAATGTAGGCCGATGTGCATTTTATCGCATCGACTGAACTGAGCTTAACCCTATGCTGGCACCCTATCCGAGATTCGCTATTTGCGAGGTCGGATCAACTGGACAGCTTTGGGTTTATAACTTACCAATGTTAAGTGAAAAGCTCAAAACTCTTTGCCGAAAGACCTTGAGGAGAATGTTAAATATTTAATATTAAATGAGGGGATTGTTGATTTTTCGAAGGGTAAAAGGTGAATGTTAAATGAGGGGATTGTTGATCTTTCAGAGGACATAAGGTGGGAGTTTGGAGGTTATAAGGTAGTAAAATGTAGGGGATTGTTTATTGGCAGTAATAAGATGAATGTTGCTCCCTGTGAGCCCCGTATATTTAAATTATTATTCATCCTTATATTTACTTGAACGAATGATTGAATGTACGCATGAATGTTATTATTTATCAAATATTTTACATTGAAAGATTCCTATTACAATTAATTGCTCCACTACCAGTTTCTAAAATTGAGTATCGATTTATTTGAACCTATATTACTTGGGAAAACGTGCTTACGTGTTAAATTAAATTGTATTATTCTCTTATTTTGCCTATTTACTTGAAATTCTCACTGGGTGTAAGCTCGTCTCACGTTTTGTTTTTCTAAACAGGATTCGGATCCGAGAGTGCTCAAGAATACTGTTGAAATGTTTTGAGAGACTTTAAATTTTTATTTTAGTATAAATGACTGTAGTGTATATATTTTTGGGTTATAGTTAAGATAGACATCGAATATTGAATCTTTTGTACACGAACCTATGTAATGGCTTTTGGATGTATGTAAATGTTATTTTGGGTGTAATGAATATTATTTTGGTTAGTTTAGAAATTTCAAGTAATTCTTACTATGAATTGTAGTGAGTCCTGACAAGAGTTAAGCAGACGGTCTGTTGACCCCCTCTGGTTCGCCTTTAGGGAAAGTGGGGCTGTCATACAATCACTGGTTGCGGCCTCTAATGATCAGAAATCCGCATCTTAGGCAAGATACTCCGTTTATTCAAACAGTACATCTTTGTAAGCATAACAATGGATTCTTGAAAATGAGCAACTAACACAAAAGCAGAAAATAATAGGAAAAAGAAGTAAACACACAAACAAATAAATAAGTTCTAATAAATAAAAGAAGAAGGCCTAGCATAAAATTCACACCGTGCATACAGAGGAGAATTCTACCAAATCACACACACATGCACAGGCTGTTCTTGGAACGAACAATTGGAAAGATCCATTAGGGATTAGGGAGAGATAATTAAAGACGTACAAAATACACTATTGATGTATCCCTCCTTCCTCCAATCATACACTAGATGACGATGAGGAAATGTTGAAAAGCCAGAACATCCGACGCTACTATCAACATAAATTAAGGGATATGATGAGCAAAGAGGGGAAATTAGCCAATTTGGTTAGGAACACTAGCACTAAAACCAATTTCGTCTTTTATGATTTTTTAAAATTAATTTAGTCCCAGAATATTTTTTATTTTCTGACGTAGGATTTTTACAACAGTTCCACCAAATTTTGCATCTTTCATGCTACCAATCAAGGGTATATTTGCTTCCTCGGATCACATTGTCTATATTGAGGAATTAGAATTACCAAAAGATACAATTAACACTCAAAATGAGTGGCTTTGACTGATTAGCACTCGCTTTGGGATTCTGAGAAGTTAGAGAGAGCAGAATGAAGGCTTTGAAAATGAATGGCAATTTTTAGCATGATACGATAGCAAGATTTGAACATGATCCAATTGAAGAACTTGAATTACCAAAAGACATAATTATCACTCAGAAAGAGTTGGCTTTGACTGATTAGCACTCGCTTTGGGGTTTTGGTGAGGTTAGAGAAAGGAGAATGATGGTTATGAGTAGAGGTGGCAATTTTTGGCACAATACGATAGCACAACTTGAATGCAACTCGAAATTAGCAGGTATTAACAAGACTCGAATCCAAGTGGGTCATTATTGGGTCAACTGTTAATTACACAACTAGAAATGAGTTGGATTGGGTCAACCCGCAGGTTGACATATTAACCCAATAAAAAAATAAATTTTTTAGAATATTATAAATTATAGAGACAATTTTGGTAATTTCTAAAAACTAAAAACTTACAAACCAAATTAATAAATTATCAACGTAATGCAAGGTGGCTCATTTATCTTCTTCCAACTAATTTATCTAACTGTATTCCTCTAAATTCCAAACCCTACACCCATGGTCATACTTATTTTTCAAAACCGAACTCCTAAATCACAAGTTTTAAATGACAAGTATGGAACTTGGAAGTATATCATAAAAGTAGGTAAGTTTAATAGTTATGACAATTTATTTGATCTTTCTATACTTCAGGCATGTGTTGATATTGTTCAAAAGTTAAAAGAAAAAAATTCAAAAAATGATTTGTCTAGGATTTGTTGCTTGATCTCCAGTATGTTTATGCAATTTCAATTTAGCAAGCTTTTGTTCTTCTTCTGCTGCTGCTTTCTTGTGCCATGTAGAGTTTACGTTAATTAGAAGCCCAGTGTATGTGCCAACCTAAAACCAATGTTAAAATACATAGTCAACATAATATTCCCCATTATATTGCTATGAAATTCAACAACAATCATAAAATAGCTTTACCAATGTATGCAGCACAAAAAGTAAGCAAAGGGGAAGTGCCTCCAGAGAAAATTTGAAGAGCTCCTCTCCACTCTTCCAAATACAGACTTCTCCATACCCATATGTAATGCTCCTTTCACTTTTAGCACAAGTTTCAAAAGAAAAAACATAGCAAATGAGTGATTTTGAATTTGGGAGAAAATGACAAATACAACCAAAGGTTTAGGAGAATATTACCAAAACACATAAGATCACAACTAGAATAATAGCCGTTAGAGAGTAAATAAAACATTCAACCTCAAACTCAAGACACTTTCAAACTTGCTAAATTATATTTGCTAACTAGCTCAGCCCTCTGCATTTTCTCTTCAATCCTGAATACAAAACCACCATCACTCGATGCTAAGTTGGAGTTTGATAAAGCCCTCAAAGGATTCAAACGTTGAGAAAAGCTCTCAAATGCTACAACACACGAAAACAAAAAGATATGTCAATAAATTCTGCAATTGGCATTGTACTTTTAGAATTATTGTTAATATGAAATTGCAAAGACCAAAACAGAGGGCAAATTGATTTGGGTAAGTATTTAATTTATTGTTGTTTCTTTTTTCAAAAAATGGATAAATTCAGACTAATTTGTTGTTTTTCTCAAGGGTGGGACAACAGTCTATGGGTTATGGATGTTTTTTTGTACAAATAAGATCGAAAAGAGTGCAAGAAATAACTTACTCAAATCTTTCTTGAGCCAATTTTCATCTACTTTGACATTTGTCCACAATATAGTGGTAAGTTTATAAGCGGTCAGTTTGTAAACTAGAGACAATTTTTGTGTAATGCAACAAATTATAAGTGCTGATTATGTGGCTTTCAACATTTGATTTAGCTTGTTGGATACGTTGCTAGTTTGATCAAACAAATTAGTTCATCATACGATCTGAAAAAAGTAGAGAAAAAACTGGAGTTCAAGAAATCAGGGTTGACAGATTATGATGAGGAAATTCTGAAGTTGAAGAAATCGGAGTTGACACATTATGACGAGAAAGAAGTCATCAAGAAATCGGAGTTGACGCATTATGGAGAGGAAGAAGCTGAAGAAGCCATGAAAAAACTATGAAGTTTGTTAATTTTGTATATCGCAAGAGACAATTTTATTGTTATTAGTCTTCTATGCTTTTCATTTGTTGCTGTTGTCCCTTATTGACACTTCTATGCTTTTCATGGTTAACACTTATGCCTGTGGACACTTTTATGGTAAGTATGGGCAAAAATTCTACCTCCAATACGCTTCTTTGCTAAATGTTTCTCTTATTTTGCATATCAATTGCACCATATTTATAAATTGTATCATATTTGAAAATGCAATTCCTCTTGTAATGCATTTGAATTTCTTTTGTTATCCTACTGCTAATGCTTCAGTGAAGTCTTTACATAATTATTGCTTCCAAATGAGAACTTTTGCTCATAGTTAAAGTCTAACATAAAGAAGGTGCAAATTGAGGTATTGATGGATAACTTGTAGCAATTTGAAGTATTTGAAGTGTAATGGGCAAATGACGCAGCACGAAACTAAGTAGGCACAACAGCTTGTAGAATAGCTTAGATACGGAATTTCATCCGAACTTATAATAGCAATTTGGAATAGGATTAGAGAATATGCTTGAGAAGGTAAAAACTGGTTGGTAAATCTAGAAATCACTCCTAGGAATCTTTAGGCCTCACACCTAAAGTTGGGATGTATCACACAACCCTAAAGAAGAAGGTAAGTCTGCAGGAGAATTTTATTAATGACCAAAAATTAACTTCTCTTTGTGGAAAAGTGGTTATTTATAGACTTTAGAACAAAGCCAATTTCAATCGTAATTAGGACTCCTAACTAGAGTAAAATTCTAGTAGAATGTTAGAAAGCTAAGCCTTCTTATTCCCTATAACAACTAAAATACTAATTACCAAAAATAATTACTAGACAGAAAATTACCATAACCCTAAAATTCCTGCAACTAATCCAAATTACTGAAATACTCCTACTAGTGAAAATCAGAAAACAAACGCCATAGAATTCAAACCAACTCCCATGTTGGTTCCTTGTCCTCAAAAGCATGCCAAATCAATGCTTGGGCGTTGACGCATCCTTCCCACCTCTCCTATAACCCTTAGTGGATTTTTGCCACTGATCTCTGTCATCTCTCCCCGGCTTGAGAAGACTCGACTCCGGCGAGTTAATGGCCTGATACCTCTCATAAAAATCTGGATCCAATTTCTGAAATTCAGATTCGGTAATCCATGTATAATCTGTGCGTGGTCATCCCCTCCAATGAATAAGAAACTTTTGGTAGCCACCCCCTCTAGTGGACACAATTTGGTGGTCAAGAACATCTTCAATTGCTTCACGTAAGCGTGTAGGAGGTGGAAGAGCAACCTTAGAAGTCCCACCTGCTGAATCGTCTAAATGCCCATTATAAGCAGTCAAATCTTCAATATTGAACACATTGCTAATCCCCATATCATCGGGTAACTCAAGAACATAAGCATTGAGCTAATTTTCTTGAGAACCTTGAAAGGACCTGTACTTCTTGAATGTAGCTTCTTGTAGACACCCTTAGGATACCTTTCTGGCCAAATACGAACCATAACTTCATCCCCCTCTTCAAATTCTACAAATTTCTTCTTCAAATCTGAATGTGCTTTGTACCTTTCATTGCTGGTAGCAATCCGATGTCTAACTTCATCATGCATATCCAAAATATGCTTAGAAAAAGCCTCAGCGGCAGCGCTTGGATGAGCATTAACTGGTAATGGAAGCAAATCAATTGGTTTGCTAGGATTATTTCCCGTTATAGCCTCAAAAGGACTATAACCAGTCGATCGATTCACTGAACTATTGTAAGCAAATTCTGCCATCAGTAGAATTTGATCGCAATTGGAAACATGATCACCAACCAAACACCGAAGTAGATCACCAAGGATACGGTTAACAACTTCTGTCTGACCATCCGTTTGTGGGTGGAAAGAAGAAGAAAACTTGAGTTTAGCGTGCAGCATCTTCCACAAAATCCGTCAAAAGTAACTCATAAGCTTCACATCCCTGTCTGAAACTATAGTCATGGGCAGTCCATGAAGTTTAACTATCTCTTTGATGAAAATCTTAGTGATGTGGACAGCATCTGAAGTCTTAGCACATAGGAGAAAGTGAGCCATTTTTGAAAATCGGTCCACAACTACTAGTTTATGAAGTCTTAGCACATAGGAGAAAGTGAGCCATTTTCGAAAATCGGTCCACAACTACTAGTATAGAATCATAACCTTGCAATATTCTTGGTAGTCCAAGGACAAAATCCATGCTCAAATCCTGCCATGGTTCATGTGGAATGGGTAGTGGCATGTAAAGACCAGTGTTTTTCTTTCGCCCTTTGGCCAATTGACAAATTCGGCATCTAGCAACAGTCTTGCCGACATCTCGTCTTATACTCGGCCAATAGGAGCGATCTTGCACTATGGCAATTGTCTTGTCACACCCAAAATGTCTAGCAGTACCTCCACCATGTAATTCCCAAATTAACTCCTCTCTCAGTGAAGTACTAGGAACACAAAGTAGAGTACCCTTGAAAAGATAGCCATCATGGATGGAAAAACCAGCATATTCTGCTTGTTTACCAGCCATTAAATCCTTATATATGACCTTGAAATCTTTGCAATGAGGATAATCTTGCTTAACTGAATCAAAGCCAATTACTTGAACAACCATAGTAGTTAGAATAAGATGCACACGGCTAAGTGCATCAGCCACCTTATTTTCAACACCTGCCTTGTGTTTGATAACAAAATTGTATTGTTGCAGGAAAGAAACCCATTTGCCATGCCGATGACTCAACTTCTTTTGAGAATTTATATATTTGAAGGCCTCATGATCAGTATATAGGACAAATTCCTTATAAATAAGATAATGATGCCAATGGCAAATAGATTGAATAACAGCGTAGAATTTCTTGTCATAAGTAAAGTATTTCTACTTTGCCTCATTCAACTTTTCACTAAAATAAGCTATAGGATGACCTTCTTGACTTAGAATTCCACCAATTCCAACATGAGAAGCATTACATGCGATCTCAAACACCTTAGAAAAATCTGGCAACCTAAGTACTGGAGCTTCAGTCATTCGCTTCTTCAATTCTTCAAAAGCCTTAGCTGTAGTTTTTGTCCATTGAAACTGTCCCTGCTTCATGCAATCAGTGATGGGAGCCATAATAGAGCTAAACCCCCGTATAAATCGCCTATAGAATGAAGCCAGCCCATGGAAACTGCGAATCTCCTTCAAATTAGTAGGAACTGGCCAATCTACTATTGCCTTCATCTTTCCCGGATCAGCAGCTGTCCCTTTATTTGAAATGACAAAACCCAAAAATTCAGCACTAGGAGCCATGAAAGTACACTTCTTCAAGTTGATATAGAGTTTTTCTTGACGAAGAACTCTCATTACTTGTTGAAGATGGTTAATGTGCACCTCTTTGTTCTTGCTGTAAATTAAGATATTATCGAAATAGACAACCAAAAAACGGCCAATAAAGGGCTGAAATACCCGTGTCATGAATCTCATAAAGGCGCTGGGAGCATTAGAGAGGTCAAATGACATCACTAGCCACTCGTAGAGACCATCCTTTGTCTTAAAGGTTGTTTTCCATTCATCACCTGGACGAATTCTGATTTGATAGTACCCCTTTCGCAAGTCAATTTTAGTGTAGATAGTTGAACCAGCCATCATATCAATCATATCATCAAGTCTAGGTATGGGAAACCTATACTTGATTGTTATCTTGTTGATTGTACGGCTATCTACACACATTCTCCAGGTTCCGTCTTTCTTTGGAGTCAATAAAGCCGGCACTGCACAAGGATTTAGGCTGACTTGAATATGTCCTTTGTCCAAGAGCTCCTCTACTTGTCTCTTAAGTTCAGCAGACTCACTTGGGTTTATGCGATAGGCCAGCAAGTTAGGGAGTTGAGAGTCTCGTATGAAATCTATTGCATGTTGGATATCACGCATAGGTGGTAGTCCATACGGCAAATCCTCGGGAGCTACATCAAAAAAATCGGACAGCAACTTGACAATTTCTGGAGGCACTTCTTCAGAGTTGACAACTGCTGAAATTTTCGCCTCTCTGAAGACTAATACCATAATAACTCTTTGCTCCTTGTTTTCCCTTTCAAATTGCTTCTTGCTCAAAATCTGAAAAGGTTTCTTCCTTGTCTCGATCACTTCATTAACTCTTGATTTCTCTTGTTTGGTTGGTTTCTTTTCGTGAAACTTCTTCATAGTTTCAGCACTCATAGGCTTTAAGACAATCTGCTGGTCATTAAACTTGAATGAGTAAGTGTTCGTCTTTCCATTATGATCCACATCTCGGTCATATAGCCAAAGTTGACCAAGAAGTATGTAGGAAACGGTCATTGGAATAACGTCACACCATATAATATCGCTGTAAGGTCCATGTTTAATGGACACCAAGCAACGTCTCGTTACCGGTATAGAGCTACTGTTGATCCAAGCAACCTTGTAAGGTTCAGGATATGGCTTGGTAGGCAAATTTAACCGTTGTACGGTAGACTCTGAAACCACATTCATGCTGCTGCCACCATCAATAATTAGCTTTCTAGTCTCTTGTCCACAGCAAACTAAGGTTTGAAAGATTGAAGTTCTTCGCCAATCTTCCTTTTGTGACTTTGGTGCACTAAGGAGACGCCTCAACACTGAGAGATAAGACGTGTCATCTTCTCCCTCTTCCAAATCATCAACATTAAGTTGTGCTATCTCAGTCAAATAATCAGCACCTTCATCTTCCTCAACCTCTAGATTTTCCTTATCTCCGAAATCGGCGCCAATGTGCAAGTTTCTCTTGTTCGGGCACTCCCATGCCATGTATCCCTTCAAACCACACTTGAAACATCTATCTTTGTTCTTGTTTCTTTCATCGATTGTGGAAGCCTTAGTTTTTGTCTCTACAGGCTTGGAAGTTGCTTGAGTTGCTGCTGATTTATATGGCTTGCCATTTGCAGCAAATCTTTTGGGAATTACCTCCCCACTTTGAGTATTGAACCTCTTAAGTAGTGGCTACTGCTCCAGGCTCTTTTCAAGTCTAAGATGTGAGGACCCATATTTTATTTTAATTTAGTCTATTTTATAATTATTTTGCCCTAGTGTTATTTAATTTTACTATTTTTGCATGAATATTTCTTAAATTAAGCTTTTATCGCGCGCGCGTCGAAAGTTTCTCAAAAGTCGCACTGGCGCGACTAATTGGAGATTTGAGGATTTAATACTAGGCTTGTATGTATGAGTAATTGTAGTGCTAGAGGAACTACCTTGGAGGGTTAGTAGTTAAGTGTATCAAACAAGAAAGAAAGTGGTAGTGCAAGGCACTATTGAACTACTATTGAAAGTTGACTTTTTATACAAACTTATGGTTAGCCTTTCTTCATTTTCCCTCAACAAAACCAAACACATTTTACTCCCTCACCATCTCTCTCCCTCGGCCGAACCTGAAGTTCAAAGGGGGGGAAGAAAAATTTCATCTTTTGCTCTAATCTTACTTGATATTCTTCATCCAACCCACAAATCTCTTGGAATTTTGCTCTCACTAGAAGAAAGGTGCAAGCTTGTGGTGTTTCTTGGTAAAGTATTGGTGGAGAGTCTTGCTTACAACTAGGGTTTAGGAGCTTGAAGAGGTAACCTTCATCCTTCGTTAATCTTTCAAAGTTTACCTAGAATAGAGGTTGTATTTCATGGGTTTGAAACCCTAAACAAGATTCTAAACTGGAGGACTTTTATTTCTTGCCTTACATCCTAAGCTAGTGGTCTTGAGGTGGCCTTTAGGTAGCTAACTTGAGGCTTTCTTACTTGATTGTTGTTGTTTGTGTGATGAGTGACTTGATATTGGCTTGGTAAGATGAGAGAAAGTTGGAAGAGACTCTTGAGAGGTGCTGGCCGAATTTTGCTGCTTAGTTACCTTGCTTTGATTTTGAATTTTATTGCTTATATGGTTGCTAAAATACTTGTTATATGTTGTATTATGTGTGTGGAAATTGTATTTCAAAAATCATTTCAATTGGTTATATAAAATTTGACTTTTGAAGAAAGGAAGAAATCTGAAAAACAGTGGCCAGGGCAGCCGACCAATGATTCATTGTCTGTGTATAAATTTTTGTACAAAAGTCAAAATCAAGTGCTGTTTGTGGCATTTGAAACTAGACACAAGAGTTTTCCAACGGTATAAAATTTCCCTGCTAATTCATTTTGAGTGAGCCGTAGCGAACTGGCAAAATGGACTGACCTGTTTTACTTGTTTATGCGAGAGAAACTGGGAAATTGTATCTTATGGCTCAATTTCGTCTCACTTGTGAAAAGAGTTTGAAAATGATGTCTTCTGATGAATTATTGCATTTTAAATCTAGTTTCTAACGCATAAACCATTCTTAATTTGGACTTGTGTAGAGTTAGATATGATCTGATTTCAAAACAATGTCAAAAGTGGAAGCTAGAAAATTGTTGAACAGGTTGAGAAATCCAGCCAACTTCAAACTGTTGTATCTTGCTGTTCAAAAATCCAAATTTAGTTCCTCTTATTGTGTTTGAAACTTGACTTGAATCTCTTGCTGTGTTATAAATTTTGGAGGCTAATTCAATTCCAGTGAATTTTGCCGAATTTCCAAACATTGCTGAAAAATGAGAACTGGTTCTGCCCTGTCTTCATGAAACAGTAACTTTGGGCTGGAATTTGAATAATTTCTAGTAAGAATCTGGGAAGAGTGTCTTCTGGAAAGTTTTAGCACTATGAATCTAGTTTCCAACGGTATAAAGTTTTTCATTTTTGCACTTACCAAACTCAAGATATAATTTTTCAAGTATTATCAAGTAAAGCTGGAAATTTCTGGTTTCATAAGAAATGGACTTTTAGGAACTCCCAACTTCCTTTTGAGATTGATAGTCCGTTTTAAACTTGATTTCATGGATGATACAAGTTTCTCTTGTGACTTTAAATCCTCATTTTTGAATCTCGATTTTCGATGAGAAAAATTCTTTTGAGGCGTTGTTTAAATTTTAAGCAAGTGCCTTTCCTTCCTTGAATGTTGAGTGGTCTAGAGTATATGTGAGTGATGGTTGGTCACTATTTCTTTAGGTGCTCAAAGAGGTTTCGAAGGGGATCTCGGTACGGACAATTGAAGGACCTTATTTGCTCACTTACTTTTGACTTAGTGAGTGTCAAGCGCATGAATTGTTGTATCTACTTGATTGATCTTGCTTGTATACGTGAACATGACTTGATAAGGCGAATGTGTACTTTATCACACTCACTCTCCTTTACTTGACTTGTTACTTGATTTACTTGAACCTGATTTGTATTGAACTTGAATTTGAATGTCGATTGGAGTGAACCTCGTCGACAAATTATACATGTACTTGTGGGGACGCCCAAAACTCATTGGCTAATCTTGCGACTCGAGCCGGCATGGGTTTGGTTGAGAAGCTTGCTAAACCATGAGAAAATTTTGAAGCTTGATCTTTTGAGATCTTGCTTGGCATACTCGAGTAGTATTGCCTTTTCTATTTGACGTGTGGGCCCGGTAGAGGGTGTAACAGTGGACGAAAATTTGGTGAAAGTGAAGTCTAAGGATTTGATACTCGTTCGGTTGACGGAGAGTCAACGTGGGATATTTGGATCAAGGCCTTGACTAAACTGTGTGGAGTTAGCTCTTGAGAGCTCCCGTATCCTTATTGATTGTGCTTTATTATTATTTGCGAATTACACGAACTTTCTAGCTATATTTCTTGTACAAGTGTTATTGTTACTTGAACTTATGTGTTTGCATGCTTTATTGGCCTCACTGAGCGTTAGCTCACCCCCGTAGTTTGTTTTCCTTAACAGGATCTCAGAATGGAGACATTTTTTTGGAGAAACTGACTTGATGACTACCTTTTGATTAGAATTTGGATGTTATTGGTTTAGTCAACTTTGTATAGTTGTATTATTTGGGAAATTTGACATACCTTTTGGAAACTTTGTGATGTGAGGCTTAAATGATCATATAAGGAAGCGACTTTTCTTTATATTGACTTTTATTATTGGTTGATTACCTTTAAGTTTAAATTTGACTTGTATTGAACCCTAGTGAGAGCTAAGCAAGCGGCCCACCGATACCCTAGGGTTTGCCCTAAGGAGGAATGGGGTCGTCACATAAGAGCTGCTTGGAATGCATTGTCAACCGTGTAGATATCACGTCCCGTCAATTCTTTGTGAATTTCAGGTCTCAAACCCAACTTAAATCTGGATAAAGCTTGTGCTGAACTTTCGGTGCCTCCGTATCGAATTTTCAGTTCTGCAAACTTATTCATATATTTAGCAATTGTCATTCCTCCTTGCCTTAGGCTATTTATATCATCAAAAAGATCAGCTTCATAATGTAGAGGCACGTACTTTCTCTTCAAACGCAGCTTCATCTCTTCCCATGTCAAGTCTAGTTGTCCAGGAAGTCGAAGGTCATGCTCGACTCCTGTCCACCACACTTGGGCTTGTCCAACAAGTTTCATGATAGCAAACTTAACTTTTCTCTCATCAGTCATATCATACCAATCAAAGTAGCGTTCCAAAGTAGCGAGCCAATCAGAAAATACTTTAGGATCAATTCTTCCATCGAAATCAGGGATATCTACTCTTACCTTTTTTTGTGAAGTCTCCTGTGAAATCATACGGGTCTTGTCTTCCTTGCCTTGCTGAATGAACAATCTCATCAGCCATGTCAAAAAGAGAGGCTTGTGGCCTTCCAAAAGATTGATTTAATCTATTTTCACTCCTACCAGATTGATTCCCGATTGTGTGTTCAGGCTGTTTGAGATGCTCTGGTTCCTTTCCATTGTTTTTGACCCCAGATCTGGACTCACCGTTGCCTCTAGATTCAGGAATTTGCTGTTGCTCAGTATTAAAGATTTTGTCTTCTAACGCAGCAACCCTCTCTAAGAGAAGATTAATGATGTTATCCTGTTCCTTGTCTGTGTATCGACCTCTAAAATTCAACCCACTTCTTGTCGTCATGGGAAAGCCTTGCTCTGATACCAAAATTGACGCAGCACGAAACTAAGTAGGCACAACAGCTTGTAGAACAGCTTAGATACGGAATTTCACCCGAACTTATAATAGTAGTTTGGAATAGGATTAGAGAATATGTTTAAGAAGGTAAAAACTGGTTGGTAAATCTAGGAATCACTCCTAGGAATCTTTAGGCCTTACATCTAAAGTTGGGATGTATCACACAGCCCTAAGGAAGGCATTAAGCTTGTAGGAGAATTTTATTAATGACCAAAAACTGACTTCTCTTTGTGGAGAAGTGGTTATTTATAGACTTTAGAACAAAACCAATTCCAATCCTAATTAGGACTCCTAACTAGAGTAAAATTCTAGTAGAAAGTTAGAAAGCTAAGCTTTCTTATTCCCTATAACAACTAAAATACTAATTACCAAAAATAATTACTAGACAGAAAATTACCATAACCCTAAAATCCCTGCAGCTAATCCAAATTACTGAAATATCCTTGCTGGTGAAAATCAGAAAACAAACTCCATAGAATTCAAACCAACTCCCAAGTTGGTTCCTTGTCCTCAAAAGTATGCCAAATCAATGCTTGGGCATTTGACACATCCTTCCCACATCTCCTATAACCCTTAGTGGATTTTTGCCACTGATCTCTATCAGCAAATTGATAATGAAACATATTCAATTATTTATGTTCACTTGGATTGTTTAGTTTGTTGTAGCTCCTGTGGTGACAATTGAAGTAGATGAAGGGATCCTTGTTTTAACTTTTGTTAGAGCCCACACATTCAGCTACTGATATTAATCAGACTGGTTTTGAGTATTTGCTGGAATTGCCCTTCAACCAGTCAACTAGTGATGTTCCATCAACAATTCCAACTCCTCATGCAGACCTATCTAAGCTCCAATAGTTTCCGTTCCATGACCAATGGCACCTATCCTGTTTGTACTTGTGTTACAACAAATGAAGAAGCAAGTGCTAAGGTTTCTATTTCTGATGGGGATGAAGTGGTACCAAGGTGTGGTGCTACATGCACTTTTGCTGAACATTTGATTTCTTAACAAAGAAGGCTGGTAAGAGAGCAGCAGGAGAAAGCTGTGCAGAAACTTGTGATGAAGCGACAAGCTACTGCTCTGGCTGTGCCTACTATTGACATTGGCTCTTTGGGCTTGTCTTCCCTGGCAGGGTGAACCTATTGCCCTGTTTCGTGAGTGGGAGATGGAAAACCAGGAAAGTTTTCTGAATCTTATGTCCAAGCTTGATTTAGAGGGCAGTTGGAGAGACTGATGAAGGCTCCCGAGGATGAAGAAGCTACTGATTCTTCCGTACCAGCAGTGGGACTTGAGGAAGATATTCCGTGTCGGTTCCACTTTTGTGGTTCAAAAGCATTCCTTGATGCTCGAGTAGATGTTGCAATGTATTCTGTGGTGAAGGCAAACTTTTTGTTGCCAGCAGGTGAGGAGGAAAAGAGATGATCCTGATGAAAACTTGGATGCATAGGTCTTAAACCAGGCTGGGAGTCTGGTACTTGATTGCAGGGAAGTTGGACATGATAGACCCCTTTTGTGATGCTTCCTTTCACACAATGGTTGCCACACACACACACACTCTCTCTCTCACACGCACACACACACACACACACACAGCACACTCACACACACGCAGAGACACATGCACATGTTATTCTTATTTGAATTCAATGTGGCGAAACGTCAAGCTTTTTCATCTTGATTTGTTGATTTTTATGTGCCAACCGTAGGGGTACTTTTGCCTTAATTCATACATAGATGAAATTGGTAGGCAAATATTCTCATATTATATAGGAGGAGTTTTTCTTCAAACTTTTCAACCAATTTCGACTGCTTGGTTAGGGGCATTTTTATCACTTCATATACTTTGGATATTGCTTCTTGAGAGCGTAGTACAAGTTGTCCGTGCAGTATCTGATATTAAAATCATGTTTTTGACCTTCAGTTGGCATCCAATTGCTTGTTGCATGTGAGCCGATCTAATGATTGGCTGGTATTTACATGTAATTAACTCATTGTTCTTGTATGCACCAACTTAATCGTTTTGCTTCCAAAGGCTCCTGGTACTTTTTTGTAATTTCACTCTTGTAATTAATTGTCTATTATGTTTTGAATTGTGTAACCTTTTTTTCCCCTTATATGATCTTTCTACTTCCTCTCCTTCATTGTGTCCCTTGGCTTTTTTCAGTTGCCTGGTATGGATATCAGGTGCTTCTCTTGCTTTCCTTTCTTTTTTGTTTGTTTGTTTGTTTGTCATTTAGCCTCCTCTGCTCAGGGGTACAGCTCCTAAGTTTTCTCCCCCCGGTTGTTATTATAAACAGTTTGATCTTTTCTATCTTAGATATTTATGATAAAATTTATTGAAATGGTGGTTAGACTATGATTTGTTTGTAACTTTTTGATGCTCATAAGTTAAGCTATGACAATTTGTCATATAGGTTGAAGCGCATGTTTGAGAGGTCATCAAGCAGGGCATTGCCAAAAAGGTATCTATGCTGATACTCATCTTGATTTTGTTGCATTTAACTTGTTGTAACTACTGATTAATTCATAATACTTGATTGCATAAGATTATTATAATAGCTATTGCAGATTTTGGAATTCACACTGCTTTGGGATGTATGGCTTTGTTATGGTCAGCAAATGATGGTTGATGCAGTTCAGGTTCAGTTCTTGCTAAATTAGGGCCAACCATGTTTATTCTTCTGGAGTTTCAGTTCTTCATCGACTGTGAATTAGTTGATTCTGCTTAACGTCTGTGAAAACTTCATCCAGTTGTCTGATACTCCATATGGTTTTATATTAATATGCCTGCTGGTTATTGAATATTTTGAGATGCCATTGATAAATGGGTTTCAATTTCAAAGTTTGTTTCATTTGATTATGGGAAATTTTAGTATCTTTGAAGAATTGGAGATGGTTAACATCGAAAGCTTCTCATTTTTTTCCTTTGCAAACTCCACGGTAAAATTATTGGCAACTTAAAGCTATTGGTGGTCCTGGGAAATTATGGAGAGAGGACTTGCTGTTGCCTATATCAATTGACCTTTCTTTGTTGATCATGTGTAAATTCATGGATACACTTGAGTTAAAAATTAAAGTGCACTTTTGACTTTTTGATAAGCACACATGGTTGTTATTAGGAACCATTAATTTGTTTGCATATTAAATTCTAGTTGTAGTTGATATCAAAACAGTTCTTACTTAGTTTCTTATTAGTTTTTGGTCTTGCAATATGGTTGTCTGATCTGCATAGCAATTACTGTATCACAAGGGCATTCTTCTCTTTACCCAAACTTTTTATTATGAGAAAAGCAATTAGGGTAACTTGAAGACAATGTGAGCACATTTAACAGAAAAAAAGAGGAGAAAGAAAAAGATTAAGCTTAGACATGTCAAGCTTATTTAACAGAAAAAAAAGAGGGAGGGGGAAAAAAAAAGATGAAGCTTTATGGAACTATTGAAATTTAATATTATAGCTCCCTGCTATGATGCCAATCCTAGAAGGATAAACTGTATTGTGTACATTTAACCTATCTTATCCCCTTGAGTAGGAAAATTGTCTTTAATCTTTTTACAATTGCTACTTGAAGATGATTTGCTATTTCTTAACAAAATCCACACTGCCTGTGTCTTTGTTTTTCTGATATTGTTTTGATATATTGAAATGCTGCAGAAAGATGGTGATCAAAAGTTATGGAAGTACTTGATAAAGTGAGTGAAGTTGGTTGGGCAAAAAAGCTTACCTTACTTTCGACGGGGTTAATGAAAGTAGTAGGTTGTTCCTTTGGACTGGGTTAATGAAAGCTGTAGGTTCTTGGTAATGAGTTTTGCAACAAAACCACATGAACAGCTATGTATCCTCTTCGAAGTTAAGTTTTTAACTGAAGCATTTTTTACTGATTTTTTGCCTTCCACATGAACAGCTAGGTATCCTCTTCAGAGTTAAGCTTTTAACTGAAGCTTTTTTACTGATTTCTTGTCTTCTTTAGTATATTAATTGGAATTATGTGCTCTGGGGAACAGTTTTGTGATTGCCATATGCATTGGTTAGGACCAGTTTGTTGCCCCATGCATGAGAATTTGTGTATTAAGACCAATGTGTTTGTAATATTGTCAGATGATTGTTATATTATCTGAGATCTTTGGTTTGCTGCTGACCTGCTGCAGTGTTAAGCTAGAGTTAGTATTTGGACTACCATTCATTTACTGAACGGTAAAGTGATAATGCTTAGTTTGCCCTTTCGCATTAATTGTTTTCAGCTGCAGAATGTTTTTGTTGATTGGAGGAAACTGTTTGTGTGTTCCTTTTTGTTTTCCTTTGGGGGTCCAACATTAATTAATATGCCATTAGTTGTACAGTATTTTTGAGCAATTTGGGTGTTATTTTGGTAATGGTGATACCCGATAGAGAGGTGGACATTTTCGTCATGTCCAAACCACCACCGCCCCTGCTTCTTTTTCATTTCAATTCAACAGCCCATTCCTCCTCCTTGTTAATTTCATTAAATTAAAAAATCTGTATCGAATTTTGTTTAGCTTTTCAATTTTTGAAGTTTCATCGTGCTTTTGTTTTCTGTTGTCTATAGGCATGTCTTCTGCTATTTTAAGTTTTATGCTTGTTCTGCTCATCGTTTTAAATCTGTCACTTGAGGGTGGTGAAACCATTAAGCAATCCGTTATGTAGTTCTTTCAATTTCTTCAAACTTTTGCATCCTCCTTTTTATTTTTTTAATCTTTTTGGTCAAAATTTTTGTGATGTTTGAATGACTTGATAGAAATTAAATTATAAGTGAAAGAAAATTACATTGGGCTTTGACTTGCAAGCAAGGCATATTTTGTCTGGAAATTTTCTTTTCGTTTGTCAATAACCTATACTTTGATTATATTTGATTGTGCAGGTGAACAAGGTGCACTATCTTTCGAAGATATCAAGGTCTTGCAGGACCACCAAGATTTCAGAATGAAATGGCTGCCATTTTCCTTCTCTTCACTGATCTTTTAGTTAGTGGAAAACATCATTTTCCCTCTTCTCCTTGCTGCACTACGATGGAGACAATTTATTAAAGGTAAGAAATTTTCAATCTGTCACCGATCCTATTGAGCTCAAGTTTCTTTGTTTTGTATCGGCTACTAAAATTTTTGCTTCCTTCCCTTTCTTCTCTGTTATCGTTTTCTTTTGAGATTAGCTTGATCATCAGCCATGCCATTAGTTATCATTCACTGTTGTGGTGATTGATCAAATTTGATGTTGTGCCAAGATTTCGATTCTCTAATTCTTTATTTACTCATCTTTTTGCATGAATTATTTAGTTCTGTTACTATATTTCTTAGCATCATACAAGTTGATATTCATCTCTTTATTTTCAGTCATAACAATATGAACATTGCATATTCTTCTCCCACATTTTTTTCGCATGCATTATTTTCCTCTGCTAGTATATTTCTTAGCATCATGCATGTTGATATTCATCTCTATATTTTAAGCTGTACCAATATGAGCATTGCATGTTCTTCCCCTACATTTTATTTAGCAGTGTCTAATTCCAGCCACTTATTCTATTAATCTTGGAAATCTAACTTTCCAATTCAATGACTTGTCAATTTGGTATCTTTTTTATAGTCTATTATGGTTTTATTAGGATTGACATTTGGGCTTCCACAGGGGAGGAGGAAAACTATTGAAAAAGATGGTGCGGAGAAGACTAAGGTTGTTAATGATGTTAAGAAAGATTTTGACCCAACTTTAATGTAAACTGAATTGGTAGTTCTGCCAATAGATGCCAGTATCATCCAATTAATATTGCTTCACGTTTCCTCCATTTGGTTGCAGCTGAGAACTTGAAACAATTGGAGCTTTAGATATTTTCGTAAAACCTCTAAATGAGACAAGGTGATAATTTTGCAGGTTTTATATGGATTGACTAAGAATCGGAGAGCTTTCATCTTGTTGAATTGGAAGACTGAAGTTTGAACTTTAATATGGCACTTTCCTTTTCATGCAACTTCTTGTTTGAAACTATTCAAGAGCTGTATGCCTTTTCGTGGACCTTTAACTATTCCTACTACAGATTTGTCCTCCTAGGAACTCAAACTTCATAGAAAAAGCAGAACTTGAAAGCCTTTTAATTTGCATGCATCACTCAAAAACACTATTGATCGAAGTTGGGCAAGAGAGCAGAGGAGCACATTGTTGCATGCATTTTGCTGTTATTTTGGTTTTGGTTTGGTTTTTGGCTTATTGTTGCACTTTCCCTCTCCTTCTACAGAATAACAGTATGACCTCTTATGCCCATTACAAACAGGGATGATGAACACTGGATGGGACGTACCTTGGGGTTAGTTCTCATTTTGTTACTATTGCTTCCAATTAATCTTTTCTTTCGCCTTGACTGTTCTTTAAAGATTTTGATTTCTTCGCAAAGAAATGAATAAATAAATGAATAGAGAGTAAAACCAGTTGCTCGTGAAATTGGTCAACCGACTGATTCACATCCCAAGTATTGTTATAAGATGTGTACCCATTGCTTCGTGGGTGTAACGAAAGCTTATTTAGTTAACTTTCATGAGCTTTTTGGAAAGAACCCTTAAAGTTGAAGATTTTATCCTTTTTCCTTTTTTTTTTCCTTTGGTAGTTGGGTTATTGTCTTTGGATATAGCAACTGAAACACCATATGACATGGTACGAGGATGGGAAAAGACTAACGAATCATCTATTCTTTGTCCGGCTAGCATCAGATTGGATGATTTTAAAACATTTAGAAATGTCTGGACGAAGTCATGTTAGAAGGTTTATATTCATGCTTCTTTAAAAGTGTTCTTCAGTTTAGAGTTTGCTAGCCTATTATTACTTCATTCCTCTTCTTTGCGTGATTGGTAGAATGGTTGAGGCCTTGTATAGAAAAATTGCTACTTAAAATTTTCCCATTGCTTATGAAGAAAGCTAGGGTACTGCCGAGCCTGCTACGGGTCAGAGGAGATGTGCAGATCGGTGTCAACAAAATGTTAAACCGATGTTTTGTATCATTTCACAACTATTTTGAGTATTCAAATTACCAAATCTGATATCTTTTGACTCAATTCAGTTTAAGTTAAATTTCATAGTTTCCTCATTCATTTTACCTGTTTTACTCATTAGTTTTAATCTGTTTTGGGTTTCCTTGATGCATTTCAGCTTTTAAGGGATGAGAGCAAGACTATTCCTTAATACATGCACAATTTGATTACAGGTACATTATCTTATGCGAGAGAGTGCAACTTTCTGGAGCAGCATAGTGATATTGATTCTCAAATCTCTGATTTGCTGATGCTTAGATATAATCAATGTTTTGAAAACCGGACCAGACCGACCGGTTTGACCGGTTGAACCGCGAACCGGCCATGGCACCGGTCCGGTTCAATGCCATAGTTGACTTTGTCAGAAAACCGGTCAAGAACCGGTCGAACCGTAAAAACCACGGTCGAACCGCTATTGAACCGGTTTTCAACTTTCCTCTTTTTTTTTTTTTTTTTTGCAAAATGCAGCTATCAAGATTCGAACTCAAGACCTTTGTAATAGAAGACCAATGTATTAACCGTTGCACCATCACATTCTATTGATTTTTTTTGATAACTTATTTATATAAAGCAAACACTCATATTTCTTTTTTCCATTTTTCTTACAAAGTCTCATCCTCTCATGGCTCTTTCTTTTTAATTTTCAACTCTCTCTCTCTCTCTCTATCCTCTTTTTTTTGTCACTCCCTTTTTAATCAAACCTCTTTATTTTTAATTTATTGATGTTTTCTTCCATCTTTTAATTTTGTTTTTGTCCATTAAATTGAAAAAAGTTCAAAAAGAATTATTTTTTTAACCCAAATTATTTAATGTTACAACCACTCACTTTTATCTCATTTTTTGTTTCTTATCAAGTTTACATTTCTATTTTCGATTTTCTTGACTTCCTTCGAACTCCAAACTTCCTTTTTTAAATTGCAATCTCTAAAACGTAAATTAAAATTTAAGTTCACAATATCTAAATTCTCATAGACGGGAATTTTGTATAATTTCAAAATATTGTGATATTTTTGGGTTGGATTTAGATATAATTGAAATTGAGATGAAATTTATTTGTTTTAACTTATAATTTAAAAAATTTATTTTTAAAAATCCAAGTTATTAAAAAATAGTAAACCTTTCATCATATAAAGTATTAAATTAATCCATTACATGTCTTATTTTGTACATATATATATTTATATAAATAATTTTTAAAAAAATTCATTGAACCGAGGTTGAACCGGTCCGACCGATTGAACCTCGACCCTTTCACTTCACCGGTTCAATGAACGGTCCGGTTTTTAAAACATTGGATATAATACATACACACTCAGAAATCAGAATGCCGATGTATGGAGCATGATTGACAGGAATATGATGCACGTTCTTGTTAAATTTGCTGTCACGACACTTTGTGATAGCTCATTAGTTTCTTTTCCCAGCCCTTGTGAAGATTAGTATCTCAAAAGATTAGTTCAAGTCACTGCTGTAGTTTGAACTTTTCAAGAGATGACAATTCGTGTAGTTTCGTATTAGTATTTATGTTTGCGATGATTTCAGAATCCTCCCCTGAAGTTTCTCATAATATCATTCAGCTCCTTGAGATTTTTAAAATCTCACTTACTTCTTCTATTAGCTTGACAAGACTAAATATTCCTCTAAAAGGTCACAAGTTAAAAATATTACCCTTGCTTTTAATAACTATTTAGCCAAAAATTTAAACCAAAATATGTAGATTGGAAAAATAAATTGATATTTAATAATAGTCCATGTTCTTTTATATTGAGGTCGTGGTGGGACAATATAGAGCATGGGTAAATTGAATCTAGTTAAAGTTAATCACTTAGAAGAATTTTGGTGAGTAAGTGGCACATTGAAAATTTTCGTGGACAGTTATAAGGAACTCAAGAAATTTTTTTAGGAAATATATTTTAACATGTGATGTAGTTTAAGTTGTACAAAAACTTAAAATAATCTCTTCATATATGTGAATTTTTGAAGGTGTAAATTTTACTTTTGTTTCAATCAACAAAAATAAATAGTTTTAAGTCAAGAAATTTACACCTTCTAAAAATTTAACCTTATTTTATTTTTTAAATTAAATCTTACATATACTAACAATGCATATACTATCATGGTTAGATGCATGACATATAAGCAAAATTTGAATTTGAATTTTAAATTTAGATGAGTTATCGTACATCCAATGGTGATGGTGTATACACTGTCAGTGTATAAAAGATTAACATTATTTTTTATTGTTGCTGTAAACTTTATAAGTAAGATAACATAAAGATATTATTGGAATAAAAGTTTTTTAACTTTCTTGTATTTCCTCTAAAAGGGTAAAATATTACAAGAAGTATCAATTCAAGAGAGGTAAGTAAGAAGGGGCCGCGGGAGACCCACTAGACAACACCCGGAAGCGGGTAGAGATAGAGAGCCCGAGGTCAATCCGGACCAAGGGCAAGAGGGAGGGGCCGGAGACGGAGTAGCCACCGCTATTAATCGTATCACTGACGTCCTAGAGCGCTTGACTGAACACCGAGCTGCTGGACCAGGGCGTCATCAGGGAGGCCCAGTCGATTCCGATGATCGGGCATTGGAAAGGTTCCTGAAGTTCGGACCTCCCAAATTCTACGGAGGACCTGAGCCGGAAGTGGCTGAAGGCTGGTGGGAGAGGATCACTGAGATCTTCGCCGCCTTAAACTATACGGAGGAGCGAAAGGTGACTTTTGCCACCTTCCAGTTCGAGGGAGCTGCTCGCTCCTGGTGGAACCTAATGAGGGTTCATTGGGAGACTAATCATACACCACGAACTTGGGTGAACTTCACTAGGGAGTTCAATGCCAAATTCCTTCCACCTCTCATTCAAGAGAAGAGAGAGGACGATTTCATTCGATGCAAGCAAGGGGCGATGAGTGTCGCCGAATATGAAATCCAGTTCACAAAGTTATCCCGCTTTGCACCTGAGTTGATAGCCACCGAACAGAGGCGTGTTCGGAGGTTTGTGCAGGGTTTGAATGTGGAACTACAGGAAAGTTTAGCCGCCGTGAGGATAGATACTTTCGCAGATGCTGTCGAAAGAGCTCAGAGAGTTGAAGTAGCTAGAGCTCAAGTGAAATCTTTTCAGGCTAAAAAAAGATTTAACCCCAGCAGTAGTCGAGAGCCGACGTATGGAAATACTCCACCGGCTAAAGTGGGCCGAGGTACAGGCGGAGTGACTAGTCCCGGAGCACCGCGAGGTGCATTAGCAAGGGGAACCGGGGCAAGGAATGCAGGGGGAAGAAACAATGGAACTAGAGGGGGACCGATTGGAAGAGCACAACCTAGGAATACCTCACAAGGAGGCCGAGCCATAATTCCCCAAACGACTTGTGCATATTGTAAGAAACTTGGTCATAATATGGATAGCTGTTGGAAAAGGCAAGGAAAGTGCCTGAAATGCGGAAGTAGCGAGCACCAAATTTCTGGGTGTCCAAAAATGCAGGAAGGGACTACTTCGAATGCTAGACCAAACACCTCTGGAGGGAGCCGGCCGACAGTTCCTGCCAGAGTGTATGCTATAGGTGACCAACCTGTACCTGATTCCTCGGAAGTGGTGGAAGGTACACTTCCAATTTTTCATCGATTAGCTAAAGTGTTAATTGACCCTGGTGCAACCCATTCATTCGTTAATCCATCCTTTATGTCTGGAATAGATGTGCAACCTGTTAAATTACCTTTCGATCTTGAAGTTAGAACACCCATGGGTAATAAGAATGTAATCACTAGTCTGGCTTATAAGAATTGTGAATTCTGGATTGGAGAGCGTAAAATGCTAGTGGATTTGATCAGTCTGGATATACAGGGTTACGATGTTATAATAGGAATGGATTTTCTAGGCCATCATCATGCTAAACTTGACTGCCGAGCGAAAGTGGTGGAATTTTGTATACCTGGTGAAGCAACCCTGAGGTTAGATGTCAAGGGTAGGTTAGCATCATCTGCTATGATCTCAGGAATTCGAGCAAGGAAAATGTTGTCTAAAGGAGCGCAAGGTTTTCTAGCCTTTTTGATAAACGCTCCCAGTGATCAATTGAAGTTGGAGGATGTACCAGTAGTACGGGAATTTCCGGATGTTTTTCCCGAAGAGCTAAGGACTCTACCGCCGGAAAGAGAAGTGGAATTTAAGATTGACTTGATGCCTGGAACGGCTCCAATTTCTAAGACCCCATATCGAATGGCTCCTGCCGAGCTAAAAGAATTGAAAATTCAATTACAGGACCTGTTGGAGAAGGGTTTTGTGAAGGAGAGTGATTCCCCATAGGGAGTACCCGTCCTATTCGTGAAGAAAAAAGATGGAAGCTTGAGGTTGTGTATCGATTACCGAGGGTTAAATGAGGCTACAATTAAGAATAAATACCCTCTACCGTTGATTGATAGTTTGTTCGACCAACTGCAAGGGTCCACTTCTCAAAGCTGGATTTAAGGCAAGGGTACTATCAGTTGAAGATCAAGAAGGAAGATATACCTAAGACTGCTTTTAGTACAAGATACGGACATTTTGAGTTTGCAGTCATGCCTTTTGGATTAACCAACGCACCAGCTGCTTTCATGGATCTAATGCAGAGAATTTTTAAGAAATATCTGGACCAGTTTGTAGTGGTTTTCATAGATGATATCCTGATTTACTCTAAGACTCGAGAGGAGCATGCTAAGCATTTAGAGGTGGTTTTGCAGATACTAAGAGAACATAAGCTGTATGCCAAATTCAGTAAGTGTGAGTTTTGGTTGACTGAAATATCTTTTCTAGGGCACAGAGTTTCTGAAGATGGAATTGCCGTGGATCCGGCAAAAGTTGAGGCCGTTATGAATTGGAAACAACCAGAAACTCCAACTGAAGTTAGAAGTTTCTTGGGCTTAGCAGGTTATTATAGGCGATTTATTCAGGATTTCTCAAAAATTGCAGGACCTATGACTGAGCTAACCAAGAAAGGGGCTAAGTTTGTCTGGACTCCGAAGTGCGAGTCAAGTTTTCAGGAACTAAAGAAGCGGTTAACATCCGCTCCCGTTTTGGTTTTACCTGATGGAGGTGAAGGTTATGCTGTATATTCTGATGCTTCCAGAGAAGGTCTGGGATGTGTTTTAATGCAAATGGGTAAGGTAGTTGCCTATGCTTCTAGGAGATTGAAACCCCACGAACAAAACTACCCAACTCATGACCTAGAGCTAGCCGCGGTAATTTTTGCCTTGAAGAAATGGAGACACTACTTGTACGGCGTGACTTTTGAGGTTTTTACGGATCATAAGAGCCTCAAGTACTTGTTCTCCCAAAAGGAGCTGAATTTGAGACAAAGGCGATGGGTAGAATTTCTGGAAGATTACGACTGCTCGATTAATTACCATCCAGGAAAAGCCAATGTGGTGGCTGACGCTCTAAGTAGGAAGGCCCAAGTAGCAGGGTTAATGGTAAAAGAGTGGGATATGTTAGAAGAAATAAGTGGTTGGAACCCTCGCTTGGAGAAATTGAAGGTTTTATTTGGGAACTTATCATTGAAGTCACCGTTACTAGAGCGTATTAAGGAGGCCCAGAAAACGGACCCTATAATTCGGAAGAATTTGGAGAAAGTGCAAAAAGGGGAAACCCTAGACTTTAAATTAGGACCTGAAGGGGTATTGAGGTTTCGAGATCGAATTGTGGTTCCGGCAGATGAAGAGATAAGAAAAGGAATTCTAGAAGAATCACATCGGTCGAAGTATACTATACACCCAGGTGTGTCTAAGATGTATCACGATGTAAAGGGATTATACTGGTGGGAAGGTTTGAAAAAGGACGTGGCAGCATTTGTACAAAGATGCTTGATCTGCCAACAAGTAAAAGCTGAACATCAGAAGCCTCTGGTTTATTGCAACCGTTAGAAATCCCTGAATGGAAATGGGAACACATAACAATGGATTTTGTAACGGGACTACCTAAAAGTCAAAAAGGTTTTGATGCAATTTGGGTAATAGTCGATCGACTCACTAAGTCTGCACACTTCTTACCTGTAAGCATGAGTTTTTCATTGGAGAAATTGGTCAAGTTGTACACAGAAGAGATCCTAAGGTTACATGGTATTCCAGTGAGTATTGTGTCTGATCGAGACCCAAGATTCGTCTCGCGTTTTTGGCAGAAATTTCAGGATTCCTTGGGGACCAAGTTGAAGTTTAGTACTACGTATCATCCCCAAACCGACGGGCAATCGGAAAGGACAATTCAAACTTTGGAGGATTTACTGAGGTCGTGTATACTGGATTTTGGAGGTAAGTGGAGCCAATATATGACCTTGGTGGAATTCGCATATAACAACAGCTATCAGGCTTCGATTCAGATGGCACCATATGAGGCTTTGTATGGAAGAAGGTGCCGATCTCCGATTCACTGGGATGAAGTTGGAGAAAAGAAAGTCGTAGACCCTACAGCTATACCTTGGATCGAGGAAGCACAGGAAAAAGTAAAACTAATTAGAGAAAGGCTTCAAGTTGCTCAGAGTAGACAAAAGAGCTACGCCGACACAAGGAGGAGAGATTTGGAATTCGAAGTAGGAGACAAGGTTTTCCTCAGAATTAAACCCTTGAAGGGCGGAGTAGTGTCTAAGAAAGGTAAGAAGTTGAAGTCAAGGTATATCGGACCTTTCGAAATTTTGAAAAGAATTGGGTTAGTAGCGTACCAATTGAAGTTGCCTGCAAGCATGGCTAAGATTCACGATGTATTTCACGTCTCCATGCTTAGAAAATATTACCCCGACCCAAGTCACGTGCTGCCACTGGAAGGAATTGAAGTGGATGAGACGTTAATGTATGAAGAAGGACCGGTCAGGATTCTGGAAAGAGAAATGAAGGAGCTGAGAAATAAGAAAATTTCTCTGGTGAAGATTTTATGGAAAAATCATGGACTCGAGGAAGCAACTCGGGAGTTAGAAGAAGAAATGCAGAAAAAGTACCCTAGTTTATTCCTTTGGAAGGAGTGAATTTTGAGGACAAAATTCATTGTAAGGAGGGGAGGATGTGAGAACCCTGAAAATATATTCAAACATCATTTCGTATTTCACTTGCATTTTTAATTCATTAGTAATTTTAGCATTACTTTCACTTGGTTGCAGATAAGCATTTAAAAACACTTTTCATGTGTGAACTAATATAATTTTTCTAAGTTATGAAATTTCTTGGTTTGCTTAAACATATTATTACATTTGGATTTGGAATAATTTTATCACCGTAACATAAAACGTTAGAACGTTTAATCGCCACTACGCTAGATCAACGTTACTTGAGCTGATTAATCTTACTACCTTAGAATAAACTATTTAAAGTCCAATAATTAATTCTACTTAGTGAATAACGTTAAAAATATAAAGCCGACAAATTTTAGATAAGAATAATACAAAGTATACTAATTACGCGTGGGACGTAAATGTTTCGAGAATAGAAGCCTCGCAAGATTAGTACATCATTAGGAATTTAAATTATGTTTGGAACAATTTTTGGAGTTAAATTGCAATTAGGACTCTAAGTGGTCATTAGTAGGACAACGTGAAATGTCCAAATTACCCTCTACAATATCACAAAATTACCATGCAAACCCAAACTAATATCCGGACATCATAATAACCCACCTCCCATTCGGCCAACCCGCAGCTTCACCATTCCTACACTTAATCACTTCCGACACTCAACCACCCTCAAAACCGCAGCACCACTCCACAATTCCATTTCATATCCTCTGCACACCTCCTACCCCAGATAACACTCTACCCTCACTTTGTTATCATCGCCAAAGATAGAGAGGGAGAGGCCGAGCTGCAATATCTTCCATTTCTGTTCGTGAGCTAGAGGAAGGAAAGGGGAGAGCTAGTGGAAGTCGTAGGAGCTGCTGATCATCATCATCTTCGTCAACTTCAGACCAACATCCACCAGCTGCAACCAAAATCTGCTGCGTGCGTGAGAGCCGAGAGGGAGGAAAATTTTTCAAACTTTCTGTCCGAGAACTTAGCTTGCTGTGAGGTGATTTCTGAGCTTCATTTAAACTGATTAGAGATTGATTAAGCTGTGCATTTGACGTTTGAGCAAGGATAAGTTAGAAAATTTTAATGGAATAAAAACTTGGCCACATTCAAGCCACCTGGGATGATCGATCAAACTCTGGAAATTTTTGGGTGAAAGATGTTGTTAATTGAACTCGATTTCGAAACTAAAAATGTTAACCAGTGGCTAAGCTTCTGCATGTTGAACTTGAGCATCTAAATCCACGTATAATCCAAGGAAAATCAGGAAAAACTAAGATCAAAGCTGCTGGAAATCTGGATTATGCGAACTGCCGAGAGTTGATTTTGTAATTTTAATTAATTGGAGTAATCTGAGCATACAGTGGTGACTAACTAACTGAAGCTTGGATGATTATTATGATCAGGGCCATGCATGATAATTTATATGATTGGATGATGAACTAAGGAGCTTAGAAAATTCTGTTTTGGATGAATATGATTCTGCCGAGAGAATGGTTTGGAAATGCAACTGTAATTCTGTTTGTCCGTGACAATTTGAGCATTCAAGTGTAATTAGCCGGGTGAAAGCTTGATGATTAATATGGTTAGAGTCTTGCATGATAGCTTTATACATTCGGATGATGTATTAAGAAGCTTAGGAAAATTCTGTTTTGATGAAGAAAATTTCTGCCGTGACGGGTTAAAGAAATGATTTGCTTAATTTGCCTAATTTTGACAAGCTGTGGCTATAATCCTAACTATCCAAGTGAAGATAAAATGCTTAAGGGCCTGCATGTTGAGTTACACGATTGGACAAGGAAACTAGGAACTTGGAAAATTCTGGTTTTGTGAATTGGAACTCTTGTGAACTGAAAATTTCCGAAATCTTGAATTTGAAATATAATTTTCAATCTGTCTTATGGTGATGATTTGAGTTGATAAAGGCGAATAGCCAGTTAACAACATGTTAATTAAAGCTTGCATGAGGTCAAGTAGCTCGGCTAACCAAGAGAATAAAATGGAAGCAGAAAATTGGTTCATGAATGATCATCCGAGACTAGTTGTTATAATTTCTGGATTTGTGTTAGATGTGTGTAATTGTAGTTTGAATTTGGAAACCTTTACTAGCTAACTACGTGTTTGCATGTCCTAATAGAGTACCAAAAATTCTGTTTTAACCAAAGAAAATTCTGTTTAGAACCATTGTTATTGCTGGAATTTCTTTGTGAAACTAAATTTGGATTTGGATTGAGATTTTAGCTTACTTGCGGTTTAAATTCTTGATTAAATTGTGGTTGGTGGTGATTGATGATGTCAAAGGCTAATGATTGATGAAGCCTTGGCCATTGGAATGATTTTATAAAGTATTACTGGATGATGGAAGTTAATTGCTGGAATGTCTTGGGGCTTTACTTTTATTTTTATTTGCTTATGATGGGTTTGCTGAAACCAAGTGCTAATGATTGATGAAGCCTTGGTTGATCATTTTATTTTATTCAGAAATGCACTTGTTGAAATCTAGGGCTAATGATTGACGAAGCTCTAGTAATTTGCTATGTGAATTTTTGTCATATTTTGATCCATATTATGATTTCAAAACGGAGTCGGAGCTGTGGAAGTCGTTTCGACCTTGCGAACTTGAGTAGCTGCGATCAAAATTTATCAAAAAAATATTTTCCATCTAGTATTATATTATAAAACTCCATATCTAGGGTTTTGCATAAAACTTTCCAACTCGATAATTTTCTTTAGCTCAATCTAGCCCTGATAACTATAGTAAATAAGTTCTATAACTTTTGGAAACTCCAAGTCTTATTTCAATTCTTTTCCTTTCTATAAGCTTTGCACTTGAATAGTTAACTATAGGAAAAGTTCCAAAATACAAGCTTTACCAACTTTTAGTGAAAAGCTTGAGAGACTTGCTCGGCAAGAAACCCTATTCTAGGAAAAATAGTTTTAAGGATAATTTTTGGAAAAGCCGTAACTTTAGAGAAATGTTCAAAGTAACCTTCTAACTTTGATATTGAGAAGTTTGTCGACTTGTTTCTAGCAAATAATACTAGTTACCCTCTTCTAAGGAAAACTATAAGGAACATTTTTACTACTTTTGTCAAGCTTCAACTTAAATAGATTTTCGAAATTTCTTGAGAAAGTAAACTAGTATTATATTAAATAAATTTCTTATACGAATAAGTTTAAAAATTGATTAGAAAACTTATAGTTTCAAAATCTGGTTTTTAGGATTTTGCGAGGACGCGGAATTCGATTCTCAACTTGATACCTGAACTCCACTCTTGGTGAGTGTCTCTGCTTGTTTTATGCTTATATGGTTAAGCGCTTTATCAACTCGCTATGTGATAATTGTCAAAAATGAAACAAATGGTTTCTGATCCATCGAAGTGTGCAGTGTGTACTTTATCGCACTAGCCGTTCGAGTGGTGACGTGCGTGAAACATTTTCTAATAAACTCGTGAATCTAAATGTAGTTGCGTCGTTGGGTGAATCCCTCGACTCGTGAATCGACTACCATAACTTATGAATCCGTGAATCTAAATGTAGTTGCGTCGTTGGGTGAATCCCTCGACTCGTGAATCGACTACCATAACGTCGGTGGGTGAATCCCTCGACTAATTTTATACGGGTATATCTCGAGTATACTGCGTCGGTAGACGAAGTTCGGGCCCGAAGCAGAGGTATGAACGGTGACGGGTTAGGATTAAAATGAGTGGATCTACATGGATTATAGGTAGTGAGAGTTGACGGAGGGTCAACTACGATAAATGGTGATCAAGCGAGGAAAATGGCTCCTGAGAGCCCCTGTATCCTACCTTGTGCTGTTATACGCTTTCCTAATTGTTAGACTTGTTTAAGTTATTACTCGTTGTTTGATTTACGTGACTGCATGATTTGGGGCACCACTGAGCTTTAGCTCACCCCATGTTTATTTGTTT
Source organism: Coffea arabica (assembly GCF_036785885.1). NCBI lineage: Eukaryota > Viridiplantae > Streptophyta > Magnoliopsida > Gentianales > Rubiaceae > Coffea > Coffea arabica. The sequence goes on from NC_092317.1 coordinate 45,025,481, forward strand.
TCCTTACAGGATGGGAAGTTTGAAAGTATTTGAGCAGCTTATATTTCCTATGGTTGTACTTGAACAGTTAAATGTAATTCTCGGTTTGTAATGAATTCTACGTTAGGTACTGTATCTTTTATTTTGGTTACCACTTGAAGCTGGAAAAAGTGTAATCCCTAATTCTAATATTCGGTTTGTATGTTTGTATCGGTATAGTATGTCCTAAACCTTTGCGAGCGACGTGTGAAATATTTAAGAACCGTCGATTGGCTAAGTTATATGTTGTTATCTTTGAAGTTAATGTGGTGATAGAAATTGATTTGTTTCGGAAGAATCCTTTTTGTAATAGCTTAGGTTAACCGTCGGAGGATTTTGGATTAGATTGCTTGCGTGAGTCCTGGTGAGAGCTGGGCAGACGGCCCGCCAACCCTTTGGTTCGCCTTAGGGGGAAGTGGGGTCGCCACAGGTGGTATCAGAGCCTAGGTTAGAAAAGTTATTTGAGAGATATACTATACGAGCTAGAAATCCTGATCCTTCTAAAAGTAAGAATTGAGACCATTAGATACACCCTAAGGAATGCCGATCTAATTAGCTATTTGAGTTCTAACCTTTAAGTTTTAATTCTTTTGTAGGTATGGAGAATGGTAATGGACACGCTAATGGTAATGGGGCGTCGAATGGACATATAGAGCCTCTTCGGTCCATCTCTTATAGGCCTCGAGGTGGAGGAGCCCATATACGCTACTCACCTGCTGATAGGCACCCTAGATGCCAGTGTAGAGCCATGTACGCGTATCCCAATGAGCTGGTGTTATCCTTAGACGATGAGCGTCGCCAGTTGAGGGACGCTAACTTCACCATGACCCAGGATGTAGAGGAGTTGAGTGTCATGGTGGATACCCAGTTCGACCGCATAGCCGATTTGGAGATTAGGCTAACTGCTGAGCATCATTTGCTGGAGGCTGCTCGTTTGGAGATAGAGCGACAGAAGTCTAGGGCGACTCGACTAGCCGAGAGGATGCGTGATAGGAGTGCCGGCATCAGGGCTGATGCCGCGATGATGATGGATGAGGCCACTAGCTTTATTCAGGGTGGCGAGCAGGCAGGTGTAGAGGAGGATCCAGAGGAGGACCCGGAGGAGGACCCGGAGGAGGATCCGGAGGAGGACATAGCTCCTGATAGCCCTACTGAGGGTTAGGCTTGGATCGATTTGACCATATTGGATATGTAGGGTTAGAATAGGGGGACATTAGCTAGGTCATCAAGTTTTGTCTAGGTGGATGACTTGCTTCGGAGGCACCATATCCCTAATTTTTGTTTAAGGGACTATTTGTATGTATTTTTGCTAGTCATGTGCCTTACTTTTGGAAATGTCCCAACTTATTATTTGTATGACTTTCACTTAGAAATATATGTTAAGTGTTTTACTTACCTTTTCCTCCATTTCCATATTGATTTTATTTACTAAGGAAATGATAATAATCATAAATAAATAATACTTCGCCTAATCGCCTTATCCTTCCATAATAGGCATAATTTAGACTATGGATCGCCAAGTGATAGGAAGGGGCCGCGGGAGACCCACTAGACAACACCTGGAAGCGGGTAGAGATAGAGAGCCCGAGGTCAATCCGGACCAAGGGCAAGAGGGAGGGGCCGGAGACGGAGTAGCCACCGCTATTAACCGTATCACTGACGTCCTAGAGCGCTTGACTGAACACCAAACCTAACCCTCAGTAGGGCTATCAGGAGCTATGTCCTCCTCCGGATCCTCCTCCGGGTCCTCCTCTGGATCCTCCTCTACACCTGCCTGCTCGCCACCCTGAATAAAGCTAGTGGCCTCATCCATCATCATCGCGGCAACAGCCCTGATGCCGGCACTCCTATCACGCATCCTCTCTGCTAGTCGAGTCGCCCTAGACTTCTGTCGCTCTATCTCCAAACGAGCAGCCTCCAGCAAATGATGCTCAGCAGTTAGCCTAATCTCCAAATCGGCTATGCGGTCGAACTGGGTATCCACCATGATACTCAACTCCTCTACATCCTGGGTCATGGTGAAGTTAACGTCCCTCAACTGGCGACGCTCATCGTCTAAGGATAACACCAGCTCATTGGGATACGCGTACATGGCTCTACACTGGCATCTAGGGTGCCTATCAGCAGGTGAGTAGCGTATATGGGCTCCTCCACCTCGAGGCCTATAAGAGATGGACCTAAGAGGCTCTATATGTCCATTCGACGCCCCATTACCATTAGCGTGTCCATTACCATTCTCCATACCTGCAAAAGAATTAAAACTTAAAGGTTAGAACTCAAATAGCTAATTAGATCGGCATTCCTTAGGGTGTATCTAATGGTCTCAATTCTTACTTTTAGAAGGATCAGGATTTCTAGCTCGTATAGTATATCTCTCAAATAACTTTTCTAACCTAGGCTCTGATACCACCTGTGGCGACCCCACTTCCCCCTAAGGCGAACCAAAGGGTTGGCGGGCCGTCTGCCCAGCTCTCACCAGGACTCACGCAAGCAATCTAATCCAAAATCCTCCGACGGTTAACCTAAGCTATTACAAAAAGGATTCTTCCGAAACAAATCAATTTCTATCACCACATTAACTTCAAAGATAACAACATATAACTTAGCCAATCGACGGTTCTTAAATATTTCACACGTCGCTCGCAAAGGTTTAGGACATACTATACCGATACAAACATACAAACCGAATATTAGAATTAGGGATTACACTTTTTCCAGCTTCAAGTGGTAACCAAAATAAAAGATACAGTACCTAACGTAGAATTCATTACAAACCGAGAATTACATTTAACTGTTCAAGTACAACCATAGGAAATATAAGCTGCTCAAATACTTTCAAACTTCCCATCCTGTAAGGAAAACAAATAAACATGGGGTGAGCTAAAGCTCAGTGGTGCCCCAAATCATGCAGTCACGTAAATCAAACAACGAGTAATAACTTAAACAAGTCTAACAATTAGGAAAGCGTATAACAGCACAAGGTAGGATACAGGGGCTCTCAGGAGCCATTTTCCTCGCTTGATCACCATTTATCGTAGTTGACCCTCCGTCAACTCTCACTACCTATAATCCATGTAGATCCACTCATTTTATTCCTAACCCGTCACCGTTCATACCTCTGCTTCGGGCCCGAACTTCGTCTACCGACGCAGTATACTCGAGATATACCCGTATAAAATTAGTCGAGGGATTCACCCACCGACGTTATGGTAGTCGATTCACGAGTCGAGGGATTCACCCAACGACGCAACTACATTTAGATTCACGGATTCATAAGTTATGGTAGTCGATTCACGAGTCGAGGGATTCACCCAACGACGCAACTACATTTAGATTCACGAGTTTATTAGAAAATGTTTCACGCACGTCACCACTCGAACGGCTAGTGCGATAAAGTACACACTGCACACTTCGATGGATCAGAAACCATTTGTTTCATTTTTGACAATTATCACATAGCGAGTTGATAAAGCGCTTAACCATATAAGCATAAAACAAGCAGAGACACTCACCAAGAGTGGAGTTCAGGTATCAAGTTGAGAATCGAATTCCGCGTCCTCGCAAAATCCTAAAAACCAGATTTTGAAACTATAAGTTTTCTAATCAATTTTTAAACTTATTCGTATAAGAAATTTATTTAATATAATACTAGTTTACTTTCTCAAGAAATTTCGAAAATCTATTTAAGTTGAAGCTTGACAAAAGTAGTAAAAATGTTCCTTATAGTTTTCCTTAGAAGAGGGTAACTAGTATTATTTGCTAGAAACAAGTCGACAAACTTCTCAATATCAAAGTTAGAAGGTTACTTTGAACATTTCTCTAAAGTTACGGCTTTTCCAAAAATTATCCTTAAAACTATTTTTCCTAGAATAGGGTTTCTTGCCGAGCAAGTCTCTCAAGCTTTTCACTAAAAGTTGGTAAAGCTTGTATTTTGGAACTTTTTCTATAGTTAACTATTCAAGTGCAAAGCTTATAGAAAGGAAAAGAATTGAAATAAGACTTGGAGTTTCCAAAAGTTATAGAACTTATTTACTATAGTTATCAGGGCTAGATTGAGCTAAAGAAAATTATCGAGTTGGAAAGTTTTAGGCAAAACCCTAGATATGGAGTTTTATAATATAATACTAGGTGGAAAATATTTTTTTGATAAATTTTGATCGCAGCTACTCAAGTTCGCAAGGTCGAAACGACTTCCACAGCTCCGACTCCGTTTTGAAATCATAATATGGATCAAAATATGACAAAAATTCACATAGCAAATTACTAGAGCTTCGTCAATCATTAGCCCTAGATTTCAACAAGTGCATTTCTGAATAAAATAAAATGATCAACCAAGGCTTCATCAATCATTAGCACTTGGTTTCAGCAAACCCATCATAAGCAAATAAAAATAAAAGTAAAGCCCCAAGACATTCCAGCAATTAACTTCCATCATCCAGTAATACTTTATAAAATCATTCCAATGGCCAAGGCTTCATCAATCATTAGCCTTTGACATCATCAATCACCACCAACCACAATTTAATCAAGAATTTAAACCGCAAGTAAGCTAAAATCTCAATCCAAATCCAAATTTAGTTTCACAAAGAAATTCCAGCAATAACAATGGTTCTAAACAGAATTTTCTTTGGTTAAAACAGAATTTTTGGTACTCTATTAGGACATGCAAACACGTAGTTAGCTAGTAAAGGTTTCCAAATTCAAACTACAATTACACACATCTAACACAAATCCAGAAATTATAACAACTAGTCTCGGATGATCATTCATGAACCAATTTTCTGCTTCCATTTTATTCTCTTGGTTAGCCGAGCTACTTGACCTCATGCAAGCTTTAATTAACATGTTGTTAACTGGCTATTCGCCTTTATCAACTCAAATCATCACCATAAGACAGATTGAAAATTATATTTCAAATTCAAGATTTCGGAAATTTTCAGTTCACAAGAGTTCCAATTCACAAAACCAGAATTTTCCAAGTTCCTAGTTTCCTTGTCCAATCGTGTAACTCAACATGCAGGCCCTTAAGCATTTTATCTTCACTTGGATAGTTAGGATTATAGCCACAGCTTGTCAAAATTAGGCAAATTAAGCAAATCATTTCTTTAACCCGTCACGGCAGAAATTTTCTTCATCAAAACAGAATTTTCCTAAGCTTCTTAATACATCATCCGAATGTATAAAGCTATCATGCAAGACTCTAACCATATTAATCATCAAGCTTTCACCCGGCTAATTACACTTGAATGCTCAAATTGTCACGGACAAACAGAATTACAGTTGCATTTCCAAACCATTCTCTCGGCAGAATCATATTCATCCAAAACAGAATTTTCTAAGCTCCTTAGTTCATCATCCAATCATATAAATTATCATGCATGGCCCTGATCATAATAATCATCCAAGCTTCAGTTAGTTAGTCACCACTGTATGCTCAGATTACTCCAATTAATTAAAATTACAAAATCAACTCTCGGCAGTTCGCATAATCCAGATTTCCAGCAGCTTTGATCTTAGTTTTTCCTGATTTTCCTTGGATTATACGTGGATTTAGATGCTCAAGTTCAACATGCAGAAGCTTAGCCACTGGTTAACATTTTTAGTTTCGAAATCGAGTTCAATTAACAACATCTTTCACCCAAAAATTTCCAGAGTTTGATCGATCATCCCAGGTGGCTTGAATGTGGCCAAGTTTTTATTCCATTAAAATTTTCTAACTTATCCTTGCTCAAACGTCAAATGCACAGCTTAATCAATCTCTAATCAGTTTAAATGAAGCTCAGAAATCACCTCACAGCAAGCTAAGTTCTCGGACAGAAAGTTTGAAAAATTTTCCTCCCTCTCGGCTCTCACGCACGCAGCAGATTTTGGTTGCAGCTGGTGGATGTTGGTCTGAAGTTGACGAAGATGATGATGATCAGCAGCTCCTACGACTTCCACTAGCTCTCCCCTTTCCTTCCTCTAGCTCACGAACAGAAATGGAAGATATTGCAGCTCGGCCTCTCCCTCTCTATCTTTGGCGATGATAACAAAGTGAGGGTAGAGTGTTATCTGGGGTAGGAGGTGTGCAGAGGATATGAAATGGAATTGTGGAGTGGTGCTGCGGTTTTGAGGGTGGTTGAGTGTCGGAAGTGATTAAGTGTAGGAATGGTGAAGCTGCGGGTTGGCCGAATGGGAGGTGGGTTATTATGATGTCCGGATATTAGTTTGGGTTTGCATGGTAATTTTGTGATATTGTAGAGGGTAATTTGGACATTTCACGTTGTCCTACTAATGACCACTTAGAGTCCTAATTGCAATTTAACTCCAAAAATTGTTCCAAACATAATTTAAATTCCTAATGATGTACTAATCTTGCGAGGCTTCTATTCTCGAAACATTTACGTCCCACGCGTAATTAGTATACTTTGTATTATTCTTATCTAAAATTTGTCGGCTTTATATTTTTAACGTTATTCACTAAGTAGAATTAATTATTGGACTTTAAATAGTTTATTCTAAGGTAGTAAGATTAATCAGCTCAAGTAACGTTGATCTAGCGTAGTGGCGATTAAACGTTCTAATGTTTTATGTTAAGGTGATAAAATTATTCCAAATCCAAATGTAATAATATGTTTAAGCAAACCAAGAAATTTCATAACTTAGAAAAATTATATTAGTTCACACATGAAAAGTGTTTTTAAATGCTTATCTGCAACCAAGTGAAAGTAATGCTAAAATTACTAATGAATTAAAAATGCAAGTGAAATACGAAATGATGTTTGAATATATTTTCAGGGTTCTCACATCTAGTGGAGCCTTGATGGATTTCAACTAGTAAGCTAATAGAGTTTATGACGTTGTTTTGCTAATGCTACATGCTTTATTTGATATATATATATATATATATAGACACACACATATATAATCAGGATGTTTTTTGCCAACTGCTGTAATTACCTCTTCCAAATCATGGAACCAAAATCGAACAGAATATGCTTTGGCATAGTTAAGATATGGTGTTATTTTGTTTTTCTGTTCATCCTTCTGCTCTTACCTTCTTCTAACCCTTTGCCCACCTTGCCCAGTAGAGAACGTTTGTCGCTTTGCCTAGTTGAGTACATGAATAACTGGAATTAGAGCACGAATTTTTAAATTTGACAACTATAACTGCTCCCAAAAAAAAAAAAAAAAGACAACTATGATGAGAAGGTGGGTTATCTGCGAGGACCTATTTTGAAAGGTATTTGAGTTTCTTTCTTGCATGATGGAACATGTGATGGTGCATTCTATTTCAACATTTTCAACATTGATAGATTTTTGGATCTTACACCAAAAGTTTTCGAAAAAAAAAAAATCAGCCCCAAATTGACATTTTCAGCAAAAACAAAATTGAAACTCAAAAGGTCTGAAGCCAACGTGGACAGGACCGATGGCTGACTGTGCAAGTTCTATGTGTTCAAAGGCAACGGAAGTTATTACAGGCTACTATTAGTTTCAAACCTTCATTTTAAAAATACGAATTTCAATTTGAATCATAATGAGTATCTACAGACTATCCTTGTCATAATGAATGATAGAATTAGGAAAATTAATCAGACACACAAGACAACAAGGCTTTTGGTTTGGATTTTAGCAATTTTACCTCTTAGTACATAAACCTCTCTGTTCTATTACTCTAATAAAATATACGAGTATGTTTTTTATACACTGTCGGTACAATTTTTCTTCCACTGGTTCATGTCACATAAATATGAATTCAAATTTGAAATTCAAATCATGCGCATATAGCATGCATTCATGATTGCTAGTGTTAAAAAAGCACTACATTGTCAGTGCATAAAAAGAAAAAAAAATCGTTATACTGTCAATGCATAAAAAATGTATCCAAAACATAATGTGTTAGAGGTCAACAAAAATGTAGGAATTTATTTATCTTGTACAATATTGAGCAGTAAGAAAAATATCCATACTCTAAACTTGTATAGAACTCCTATAGTACCCTACGAATCCCTGCAAACTTCTTAAAATTTTCACTGTTAGGTACTGGCCACTTGATAATGCAATCTAATCTAATATCCATACTGACCCCTACCTCAGATATACGAAATAGCAAATACTTCACCTTCTTTAACATAATGCTGATTTTCTTTGAGCATCACGAGTACTTTTTCTTTGAGAACCAATAGCATGTAATCCTTCACTAGAGTTCATTCCTGATTTATAGCCCTATAAAACACGTCTAAACTTTATATGAAAAGTGCATAAAATGTTTTCCATTTGAAAAGTTCTCCAATCTCAAAAGTTATTCTTTTTTGGTAAGGTTTCTGAATTAATAAAACCCAAAAAAAGAATTCTCTAATTTGGTATAAATGGGACCACATCTCTTTCCACTGCATTTTACTCAGGCTAGCGCGATGTTGAAGCTTCGTTCCATGTTGGGTTTGGATAAGGATTTTGGGCTTAACTAGAATAACTGGGCTTTACTACATTTTCCTTCTATTTTTTGAGAATAGCCTTTGGAGAAGTCGTTTGGGCTTGAGTTAAATGCCTTATAGGATTTGGAGTCTTGTACTTTGTAATCGAATTAGGACTTGTTTTCAACTGATTGGAAACCTATTTTTAATCTTTAATTTTTAAAAAGCTATTTATCGTGTTCTCAACTAATTTAAAAAATTGATTGTAGATTTTTTTGACCCAAAACAAATTAAAAATCAGAAGTAAGTGTTGAGGTGCTTTTGGATTCTGATTCTAGCATACTTTTTCATACAGGCAAAATTATCTTTTAAATTTCTGTGACGCCCCGAAAGAATGAGTGTGAGAACCCGAAAATTTTTATATATTTTCTAGACATTATTTTGTTTCCTTGTCTATAATTTTATGTCTTTCTTCAATATATTAATTTCCTATACATTCTTATAAGGGAATATGGTTTTCAAATCATTTCCTTGATACAAGTTAGTCCACGTTGAGTTTGAAGTGTATTATGAACGTGGGACCCGCTAGTGCGGTAAATGCAATATATTTTTGATAACTTGTTGGAGTTTTGTATTAAGTGATATTATTTTACAAGGTACTAAGAGATAATTAGAAGTTACCTATATGGATTAGTGTTAGAGAGACAAAGAGATAAGTTTTAAGCTAAAAGGTGACAAGTGTCACCATTCAATTCACCCTTGGACTTTTGACCAAGATATTTTTACCTTCTTAAAGCTAATTTTGGCCAATTTATTTCTTCATTTTTAGCTCCTTTGGCCGGCCCTCTCAACAAGAAAAGAAAAGAAAGCTCTCAACTTGTTTCTTCCATTTCTTGCCTTGATCTCACAAACCAACCGTTAAAACTTTGATTTGCTCCATAAAAACCTTTCTCTTGGTAGGATTAAGGTGAGTGGTGAAGTGGTTTGAGAAGCAAAGGTGCTAAGTTGCTTGTTGTCTTGAGGTTACAAGGTGAGTTGTTAAGAATCTTTCCCTTTAGCTTTGATAATGCTCAATTGGTGGCTTTAGTGGTTTAATATGATGACATATGGTTTGTTTATGGTTGGAAGTGAAGGTTTGATGGATTTGGATTTATTATTGTTATTTTTCTGTTTTGTATGATGATCATGGTTTAATCATGGTATGATGGCTGGTAATGGTGTAAAATGAAGCTTGTATATGTTAGTTGAAGTTGGTTGCGGAAAATTTCAGCTTTGTGCGGAAATTTCAGGTTTGGGTTTCAAATCTGCCCTGTTCTGACCGGATTTATTTGAGCATGTTAGAGGCCGAATCAGGCTTAGATTAAAACATGAAAGTTGTAGAAAATGGTGTTAACTAGCTGCCTGTAAAATTTCATCTCGATCTGAGCACTGTATCCTGTAAAATGACCGAAATACCCTTGACTGTCCATGAACCCTGTTTCGCGCCCAGATTTCTGTTTTCGTGGAGTTTCCCATTTTTGACCATGAAATTGAATGATTTGGCTTTGTAGGTCTTCATAAGAAATGTAGGTTTATGTCTTGGCTTCGAAACGCCATAAGATTCGTTTCAATCCGATAAGTGTAGCTTCAGTTATGGATATTGTGCTGAAAGGTGTATTTGATAGTTTATGATGTGTATGTGGTTAATTCGAGATGAATTGGTGTTGCTTGTAGGTTGGAAATGAAGCATTTATGGGGAAATGCTGTTCGAACTTATAGAGTGTATGATTGCTTTGAGTTTGTGATTTAGGGCTTGGATTCGGACAAGATAAGGATATATGATGGATGGTTCGTGGAAGTAAGTGACCCTAAACTATTTCCAAAGTACTTGTGAAATGTTTCTTGCATTATGTACTCGATTGCATATCATGCGTGCTTGCATGTGGGTTCATGACATGATTTGACTTCAATGAGTTCTTGGGGAGTCTTGAGCTGAACACCAACGTCTCCACCCTGTTTATTGTTCATGACATGATCTGGAGCACCAACGTGCTCCCCCTTATTGTTTAACGTTAAGTGATCTATTTGAGCGTTGGGTGTTTAAGTGCAATAATTTCACTGGCTCACGAGAGCAAAAATACGTACATTTGATCTTGGAATCATGACATCATCGAAATGCATTATTGTGAAATATATTTGATTACTGATTTTATTGGTTACTCACTGAGCTTCTAGCTCACCCCAAAAATATTTTATTCCCCTCCATAGGGCTCGTGGCGAAGGAAGGCCTGTAGTACTTATTCACGTGACTCGATGGCATATATCTTGTACAGTTTGGATTTGGAATCATTTTATGTATAGTTTGGGGAATTGTTTCCGCTTCGCTTATGACATGTAATTATTGGAGAATTTAATGTATTATTTGAGGTTTATATTGTAATTTATTTGAGGACTGTAGTGACTGACTGAGTCCCGGCGAGAGTTGGGCAGACGATCCGCCGAACCCTCTGGTTCGCCTTAGGGGGAGGTGGGGCTGTCACAATTTCAACATAATTACTAAACTACCTAAAGATTGTATAAAATTTTATGATTTTCTATTTTCTTTTGATTCTCATCTCACTACCAAATTCATCTCTGTGTCCCTACTCCCTTGTATTTCTCATCACCATATAATTTTCATAATAAAAGTAATTAATTATATAAAAAATTATTTAATTAGCACAAAAATTCATTTATATGGCATGTGAGGGTAACATGGTCATCTTTTTATCAACATTAGTTTCTTAACTTTTTCTTAAGGCACCTATAGATTTATTAAAATAGCCCTTTTAATAGTACACGAGAACACTTGAGTTATTTTTAAAAATCTTATTTTTAAGAATCAATTTTATGAAATCAAATTTTATAAAATTAGAATCAATTGAGAATAGGCTATTAGTAAAGATATGACGAGAGATGAGTAGAGGAAGGAAAAAGGGAAGTAAGAAGTTGGGAAGGAGGGACAGGGAGAAGGGAAAGGAAGCTACACAAGTGGGGAAAGATGGTTGGGAAAGGGGAAGGAGGGAGGTTGTGGGCGGAGTACAAGGAAGCGTAAGGGGAAAGGAGCTGCGAGAATAGAGTATGGCAATGGGTAAGAGGGATGGTGAGAGTTCTTCCTAGATGGACAAGGAGGCTAGCAAAGAAGAAGCAAAGAGGTAAGGAGAGTGGCAATGTATATCTTTGTGTTTTTTTCAAACTTGTTTCTAGTGTATATTTTTAACAAATTTTTGGGCAAACAGGCCCTCACAAGTTTTATTTCTTACAAGTATGTCCTTTGATGTAATTGAATTTGAAATTTGTGTAACAAAAGTTTAATTATGGTATAACTAAATTGAAAAGTGGTGTACAAAATAAGAAATTACCAATTTACTGCAAAATGGAGTAAAATACAACTTGTGAGGCCACGAACTCAAAATTTGGTAGGACTTTGTTTTTTTTTTTTTAGAATTTTTTAAATACTCTTGATATAGTTATATTTTGCAAAAGCATATTTTCAAATAAGTTAGCCATCCAAATGGAGCTAAAGTTTTTCTTTTGGCCTTTTTTTTTAAGATATACTTGTTCTTCTTCAAACTCCGTTCATGTTAACCATAGGAACTATTCACCCTTATAGCATTTTTGTTGTTTGATGCATCATTTTTGTATTCATGTATCTCTGTCTTTATCTGTACAAAAGCAACATTGTGTGTAACTTTTTATTCTTAACTATTCTTATTATGGCTGTTAAGGATACTATAATTATACTTTTTCTCTCTATTTTTCATATTCGAATACTCACAACTATAATGATCAATTTACACTTCATTTTGTTTTTCTTCAATGGGGGTTAAAGTTAATCATGTTTTAAAATGTCATCCCAAGTTTTTAGGTCATGGGATTTTTCTTTCTCTTCGGATTATACCACTTCATGTTGAGGTTGAACATGAATTAAACCATAAACTTCTTTTTCTCTAAAAGTTGTTTCATTTTAAATTCAATATAAAGATGACTGGACTGAAAGTGTACATGCCTTGAAGTCAATCAACTTCTAGGGTTTAATATGAACTCGAACTATTTATGTTATAATAAATGACATCTTTATCATATTAATTGCTTATATATTTACATAAGTATGATAAAACTTAATCGATGAAATCATAAGAGTTATGATGGTGAGATTCATTCAATTATAAACAATGTTTATTCTTAAATATCTCTAGTTAAAGTATTAACAAGAAAGGACATTGTTAATACAGTTAGACTAATATATACTATACCGCTTCTATAGGAGTAGTAGACCTCATCTACTATGATATGCGAGACATCTAAAATAGTATATTGGTGCTTGATAAGATGATCAAGTTCACTAGATTGATCCGTATAGAGATATCCTTTAAGTGCCAAAAGATTAATCTCTAATTGGCGTTTGTGTAAGTGATCTTTGTGAGGACCTCAAAATTTTCATTATCCTCTGGAAAATTAAATCAAAATATTATTGAAAATATTAAAATTATCCAATAATATGTATTTATATTTAAATAATATTGTTTTCAATCATTCAAATGTTACATTTCAATTTATTTGAATTTTTAAGATTTAATTGACGGTTCGCGTTCGGCAAAGCCCTAAGTTGAATTTTCGCGCACCGACGCGCGAATTAGTCCTAAGTTGAAATGTAGTATATGTAGAGGCTATAAAAAGGTATAATTAAGTTGGAGAAATGTTAGATGAGGAATGCGAGGACTCGCAATTTATTTCTTTTAAATTCCCATTCTGAGGTTATTTAATTAGTTAATTGTTCAATTATTTCGAATATTATTTTCTAGCCCTATTGGACCCAATTCTATAACATTATAGCTCATGAGTAATTTTAAGGCAATTAGTTCGCAATTCAAGTCTTGAAAGTTGTTAAGTGTGAATAGTGCCCGTAGGCTCAGGAATAGTAACTGACTTGAGAGTTCATGAGCCCGAATAATGGGAGACTTATACCCTAGTCTTAAAATAGGTATTTTTATGCCTAAATATCCATGTATTAGTTAGAAATGCCATCGTTATAAGAATTTCTCAAAAATTTCACCTTATCGCGCATAAGTGGGAAATACGCGTTTTACGCGCGCGATTTATTTGAAGGACTTTAGAACCTTATTTTGAGGTCATTAAGAGTGAATGATAATTACATGAATATATGTGCATTAGAGGTTTAGTGCACAGTTAAAACAAAGCTCAGAGGAAACGGGCGCGAAACGCGCGCGTGATACACTGTTCACGGTTGACTTGGGAGCACAAAAGTTGTACCACACTCAAGCTTCTCAAGGAAGCTCTCCATTTCAGATTTTTCCCTCCCTTTCCCCTCACCATAACCGCCGGTCACTACTCTCTCTCACACTCCAAATTTCACAATTTTTCCTCCACCATTTTCTTGCTCCAATTCACACCAAATTCACCACACAAGCTCAAGACAACTTGGACAAAGAAGGAGCTGCACATTCACGGATTTTCTTGGGGCTTTTGGGACACCAAAATCTGACCTTTTAGCACACAAGTAAGGTAACCATGATCCACTCTTCAATTCTTGTTCAATGAAGGCCAACTCACACTTAAGAGCTTGATTATGCTTATGGGTAGCTTATTATTGTTGGAAATTGTTAAATGTGGGCTCTATGAACTCCCACTTTGAGTTGATGGCTGTGATGATGTTTGATGATGGTTTTATTGTTGAATTAGTGCTTAAGGAAGTAGATTAAAGGTGCATTATTGCTAGAAACTTCATTGAGCTCTTGAAGCAAAAAGTTCCGATTCTGCCCCTGCCAAGACCGACCTTTTTCATGCGAAATTCTGAGGTTTTAACAGCTTGTATTTGCTGTTTATGTGTTGTTGGAGTTGTGTGTAATGTTTCATTAAAAGATATTGAGGTTTGGTTGACCAAAGGTGATGAATTCCAAAACCAGCAAAATCTGGAAATTTTTCCCGTATGGCTCAGGCAGCCATTTTGTTTCGATCATAACTCTGCCCTCCGACATCGAAATTGAGTGCCGTTAGTGCCATTAGAAACTAGACTCTTCCAGCTTTCCAACGGTATAAAATTCACGTCCTGGTTCCACCTGAGTGAACCGTGGCAGTCTTTTAAAGTCACCTGTCCTGCTCCACTGGTTCACTGGAAGCCAGGATATGACCTGCGTTTTGTTGCCAGATTTCGAGCTAGTTATGAGTAGAATTTTAAAACGATTTCTTCTGAAAAATTGTATCCCTATGAGTGTAATTTCCAACGCTACCAACCATGCTCAAATCTAAGTTGAATTGAATGAGATGTGACCAAAATACGAAAACTGCTCTGCTGTTGAACCAAACTGTCCAAATTTTCCCAGTTTGTGTTCGAGTTTTAGATCTGATTCTTGACAAGAAATTGAGCTTCATGGATTGTGTAAATGTTAAGCTGAATGTCTATGGTCATTTGAGGGAAAATGCACCACTTTCGTAGTTGAAATGATGTTGAGGAATTGAAGGAAAAGGAAGGTATATGCTGTCCAAAAAATTCTGGAAATTTTCCAGATTTTAGTCGAATTTTGGGGGTCAATTTTGCCAAATTTTTGAACTACTTGGGCTGTATACATGTTAACCTATATGGGTAGTATTGTTTGGGGTGAAAATGTAGCTTTTGGGTAGTTGAAAAATTTTGGATAAATTGAAGGGGAAATGGACTACTTGCTACCGAATGCACCTGAAATTTTTCCAGCTTTGAATGATAATTGTGAACTGTTTTCACGATAACTTGAGCTCAAATGATTTGTGTATTAATTAAGGGGTTTGTATAGCTCAATTTGGGACAAAAATCTAGTAGAGGTTACGTCCAAAAAGTGGACCAAAATCTTATTCTTCAAGAAGATACCAAAACAGAATTTTTGTTTGAAATTAGAAATGGTTTGATGTTTGGATTTCATTGTGGGTAAATGTGGACCAAAGTTGTCCCGAAAATGTTTTCTAGCATTAACCGTTGTTACTAGGTCCACTTTGAGTTGATAACCTTGAATTTTATTAGACCAAATGCCCTATTTTGAGGAATTTGTCAAATCTGGAAATTTTCCTAAAAACTCAAGTTTTTGCCTTCATGAAAATCATTGGACTAAGTTGGTCGTGGAATTTGGCAAACTTAAGGAGTTTCTATTTTATAGAAATTCTAACGACTAGTTTTACTTGGTTTATATGATTGCCTCTTAAAGGAATTTCCCAAGATATGTTTGGGAAAAATTTGAGGGGAAAATTCCTCTAAATGGTTTAAATGTGATTTTTCTCAACTTGTGACACCAAATTGGTGTTAAATGGCTTATATGATTCTAGAACTTGGATGTTGGAATATTTGACGAATTTAGCAAGTTTTTGGGTTTTAAAGAAACCTCAAAATTTAATTTCACTCGATTTGTGGATTTCACTTTGAGAAAACGATTAATACTAGTTTGGGATTTTTGAGTGAAATTAAATGCTAGTTGACTCGAGTTAAATTCGCCAACTCAAAAGTGGAAATTTATGTGAATTATTTGTATGATTTTAGGAGTTGGTGAAGAGCACAATCTCGATCAAAGTTTGGAATTCTAGACACTTCACTTGAGGTGAGTGTCTCTTGCATGAATCGTGTTTAACTGCTAGTTGAACTACTTGTTAAAAGTACTTGCTAGAGATATCATGAAATGTTATATGCTATGTGATTGCGTGAAATGCCACAAGTACAAGTGTTGCAATGTCGATTGGAGCGTGGTCTCGTCGACTAAATAAACCAAACTGATGCACGTACCACGCTCTATTAGAGTGGGAGGTACCTCTCTGCCGTCTTGGTAAAAGTGCTTGCAATATTCGTGTTGGAGTCGGGCCCGAAAATAAGGGGGAAGACGTTGCTAGGAGATGTGTAGATTAGGGAAAATGTCTACATGGAGTTTAGGTAGTGAAAGTTGACGGAGTGTCAACTACTATAAATTTTCTGATCAAGTGCGTGGACTTTGGCTCCTGAGAGCCCCGTATCCTTTTCTTGTCATGTTATTTCGCTTTCTTAAATTGTTAAGTGCTTACTTGTCTATTTGTACTTGTTAAATTGCCTTATGTGAATTGCATGTTTCGAGGCACCACTGAGCTATTGGCTCATCCCTTCCAAATTATTTTCCTTGACAGGTTCTGAAATGCATGAAGTCTTGGAGAACTAGAACAGAAATGTTATATTTTGAATGCCCACTTTTGTAATTGTACTTTTGGAAACGTTAGTATCTTTTGGATGATTTTTGTGTTTTTGGGAAAATGTGAATCCTGTGGTGCTTCTGTGCCCTGGATTAGGAACTTTAAATTGTAAATTAAGTTGAATTTAAGTATACTAAGCTCGACGTTTTCGTTGGTACTTGGAATTGTGTTTTGGGATGTATAAGTTGAATTGTATGAATTATTTAAGTACGTGACTTGCTCGAGAAGTAAGGTTTATTTTCGATTTATATTTGGTGAAATTAGTTACTAGAGTGCGTGAGTCCTAGCGAGAGCTAGGCAGGCGACCCGCCAACCCTTTGGTTCGCCTTAGGGAGAAGTGGGGCCGCCACAGGTGGTATCAGAGCTTTAGGCTCCAAATCTCTGTAGTGTATCCTAGGCTTTAAAACTTAGGATGCCGGACTGTGGTGTTAAGTGATTATTGGATAGAATATTAGGGACTAGAGTTTCCTCTATTATAGGAAAAGAAAAGAATTGGGTGAGGTGATTTGAAAAGTAGTAGGTGAAATTCTTGAACAATAATACTAGTCGATATTTATCGGAACAAGTGTGACTAAGATAAACCCTAGAATTCGAGGTATCCTTTAAGGTTTTAATTTTATATATATATGGGTGTGAAATTGGGGAATGCTTCTTAGATTGACGGTTTAAGTAAGAAATCCTGTGAACCATCTACGAGGTATAATGGGGATTGAGTCGATTTGCACTTGGAAATGGCCAGTCCCAGTGTGAATTGACTTGGTTCCTATTTGACTCCTAAGTTAGTTAGTGTATCTATTCTTTGAGTTTGAACTCGAAGCTTGAGGCTTTAATTGAGAAACCTATGGATCTTTTGTGAGCCAAACCCTCAGTTGGTCCTCGTCCTTGCTTATGCATGATATAATTACTTGTTTATTCACTATTTTCTGTGCTTATTTGGATTCGTAAGTGTAACATGACTTTGTATGTCTCTTTTGAAGATGGAATGCCCTTTTGTAGTGCACTTGTGTACCCCCTTTGTTATAAATTTATGAAATATGATCTTTGACTGCATTCAAAACTTCTACTTTATTAATATATCGCCCTACGCTATTTTAAGTTCTGGTCCTCTATAGGAATTAAAGATGGTAGGAAGAGAGATTAGTGGCTTTCTATTGCCCAATTGGAGGAAGTTGCTCAAATCCTGGTAGGACATGATAGGAGCTAGGTGAGAATAGAGTTTAAGTTATGATAGAGGGATATGGACTTTAATTTCAAATGACCCTAGTAGGAGTTTTTCTTAAAAAGAGTATTTGGCTATGACCCTCTCCTAATGGTGATTAATACGTAAACGCGAATTAAGAAAAGAGTGGGACGTGGTCCTCTAAGTTAACTAGGAGTGACGCTTTTGGGTTGCTGGTCAGTGTTGGGATGGAAGTATAAGGTTGTCAATAACTAGAGATTGAGAGTTGTATTGCTACTACAAGGCCCTAAGAGAGTAATTTCTGACTGTAGTCGGGAAGGCAGGGTTTTGGAGAGATTAGGATAATTCCTCTAATTGAAGATTGCTGAGAGATCTATTGGAATGTGAGGAGCAGGATTTTTCCCCTATCACGTTTTGGAGACGGATGTACAAGTGGGAATTAGATACGAACATGGGATCTTAGAAAAAGCATACGCGTTAGCGTTTTAATCCGAGTGTAAATGATAGTAATGACAATTAAGGGTAAATACCAGAGTAGGAGTAGTGTTCTAGCACCTTTCTATGTCGCCCTACCTGTGCTTAGATTTCTTGTCTATCCGAGTAAAGAGTAGCTAAGGTCAACTTTCGGAGGTCAGTAAAACGAGGACATGGCAAGTTTGGGAGAGATGCTTAGAGAAATAGAGGCTCTTCAAGAGAAAGTGGAATTTCAGACGAAACTAACGGAATACTGGGAAGGACGATGGAAACAAGAGTTCGTGAAGAAGCTTGAATTGGAGAAAAAGTACGTGGACATACAGAAGAAATACTATGAGGCGTTAGAGTTAATATATGACAAGTCCGAGGAAGTGTGTCCTCCTATCCCGATTGCGTCTCAAGGAGTGGTTAACAACCAAGGAAAAGGGGGTGAAGGAAGCTCCAATGGTTCAAAAAGGAAGCGCAAGGGAAGTGACGGGGATCTAGTACCAGTTTCCCTTTGTGATTATTGTAAGAAACCAAACCACTCTGCCGACAACTGTTGGAAAAAGAACTATAAGTGCTTTAGTTGTAGAAGTTCTAAGCATTTGGTGTCTAGCTGCCCACACAAAGTAGAGAGGGTTGTGAAGGATCCTTGATATCTCATTTGAACTTCCTGTACACTTTGGTATTCTTGTAGGAACTTTGGTACTTAATCTATGACTCTTAGATTTAGTATCTGGTGTTAAGGTGAATTGGTCGAGTTAAGTGCTTAGTACGACTCGTCCCTGGGGAAAACTTAAGCAATGCTTCGTATATATTTTGTGATCGGTCCCGTGGACAGGTTTTAATCTATTATGGATATTCAAACTTCTAAGTTTTACATCTAATTCCTTTGGTCCGACCTGGACCCATTACCTAATCGTTTGAATTAAATGGAAACCTTTTTTTTTTTTTCTTTTTACTTGTACTCCACCAACACTACGTATAATTCCAAATACTTGTTGTCCCTTTTTCCACAAGTAGATATATTCCTAATAACACCGTTAATTTCAAAAGCAAAATTTTGTGGGGTTTAAGTGCATCCTTTTGACCAAATATTTACATGACCAACATTAAACATCTGCTAAATGTTGAGTCCATTTACAAATGTTGACGCTTTAGGACTAAAACCTAAATTTCGATAACTGCACGTTTAATTTTTTTTTTCTTCTCGACTCACCTTCGAACTAAAGAGAAAGAAAAACTTTCCCTTCCTTTTGACGTATTTAGTACAAAACAGTTTTATTGGAAATTTGTAAACTCGATTGGTCAATTGTAAATTTGGACCACATTTTCTTACAAGTGTATTTAGTGTCAAAGGTCAATTTAATTATGATAATAATGTAAGAAGGCTTTTCCTCAACCAAATGAGATTTATAGTTAATAAGAATTTGAGGAAGGATTATTGTTAAAACCTCTTTCTTGTGTACGTCTCCCCTCCATATATATGTATATAAATCTACTTTTACTAGCTCAGTCTCAAATTGCAGAATTACTCTTCTTAAATTACTAGGGGAAAAAGGAAGTTTGAATTAATGATTTTGGTAAAAACATGGATTTTTGGGTCATGAAGAAAAGTCTGTACCTTTAACTCTGTTTGGAAAATTTAAAGTATATTGTTCCCATGAAAATATCCGTTATGCACGGAAGCCTCAATTATCTTTCTCGAATCGTGACTGATGTGTTTGGGACGAAATTCTCATTAGCCGTTTTTAGAGACAAAGAAACAAGGCCTGTACAAAGTTGCTTCTTCAGAAAATCGAGTGCTAATGAATGATTTCTTTGACCATTTTGAGTCCAGAGGGTTAGTAAGTCTTATCATTTCATTGGAAATATACCACTCTACTTTGGTTTGGAATTTATGATGGAATTTTAGTACATGGAATCATGGGCTTGGGAAGCCTAAGATGAACTCTGGTGTATTTCAAGTACTTGGATTGCACAATAATGTCAGTTCCGTTATAAGACGTATTTTGGCTTAGGTTAAAAAAAAAAAAATTTGACTTGAGGATCCTTTAAGATTCTTAAACCAATTAGTGAAGTAGTTTACCAATTGAGCTTGCCTTTAAGTAGGGCTAGGAGTCTTAACGTTATCCTTGTGTCTCCGCTAAGAATATCACCCAGAATTTAGTCGTATGCTTTAACCAGAAGAGATAAAGGAGAGAAAAGATTCCAGATCCAACCATTATACCGTAGATTGAGGTTCTAAAACGAGTTGGAAAAGTGGCTTATTAAGTCGGATTTACCTTCAAGTATGGACAAGGTCCATAACATCTTCCATATATCTATGCTTAAGAAATATCATCTCGATCCAAGTCATGTGATTTATTTAGATGAGATTGAAGTGGACGAATCCCTATAATATGAAAGCATTCGATTAAGGTTTTGGATTGTGAAATTAAAGAATTGAGGAATAAGAAGATTGCTTTAGTTAAGGTTTTGTGGAGAAATCACGACATCGAGGAGACAACTTGGGGAGTAGGAGAAGACTTGAAGAAGAAGTATCCAGAGTTAACCACAAGATAAGGTGAGAATTTTGAGGACAAAATTCTTTTAAGGGGGGAAAGATGTGAGGACCTCAAAAATTTCATTATCCTCTGGAAAATTAAATCAAAATATTATTGAAAATATTAAAATTATCCAATAATATGTATTTATATTTAAATAATATTGTTTTCAATCATTCAAATGTTACATTTCAATTTATTTGAATTTTTAAGATTTAATTGACGGTTCGCGTTCGGCAAAGCCCTAAGTTGAATTTTCGCGCACCGACGCGCGAATTAGTCCTAAGTTGAAATGTAGTATATGTAGAGGCTATAAAAAGGTATAATTAAGTTGGAGAAATGTTAGATGAGGAATGTGAGGACTCGCAATTTATTTCTTTTAAATTCCCATTCTGAGGTTATTTAATTAGTTAATTGTTCAATTATTTCGAATATTATTTTCTAGCCCTATTGGACCCAATTCTATAGCATTATAGCTCATGAGTAATTTTAAGGCAATTAGTTCGCAATTCAAGTCTTGAAAGTTGTTAAGTGTGAATAGTGCCCGTAGGCTCAGGAATAGTAACTGACTTGAGAGTTCATGAGCCCGAATAATGGGAGATTTATACCCTAGTCTTAAAATAGGTATTTTTATGCCTAAATATCCATGTATTAGTTAGAAATGCCATCGTTATAAGAATTTCTCAAAAATTTCACCTTATCGCGCATAAGTGGGAAATACGCGTTTTACGCGCGCGATTTATTTGAAGGACTTTAGAACCTTATTTTGAGGTCATTAAGAGTGAATGATAATTACATGAATATATGTGCATTAGAGGTTTAGTGCACAGTTAAAACAAACCTCAGAGGAAACGGGCGCGAAACGCGCGCGCGATACACTGTTCACGGTTGACTTGGGAGCACAAAAGTTGTACCACACTCAAGCTTCTCAAGGAAGCTCTCCATTTCAGATTTTTCCCTCCCTTTCCCCTCACCATAACCGCCGGTCTCTACTCTCTCTCACACTCCAAATTTCACAATTTTTCCTCCACCATTTTCTTGCTCCAATTCACACCAAATTCACCACACAAGCTCAAGACAACTTGGACAATCACTTGGACAAAGAAGGAGCTGCACATTCACGGATTTTCTTGGGGCTTTTGGGACACCAAAATCTGACCTTTTAGCACACAAGTAAGGTAACCATGATCCACTCTTCAATTCTTGTTCAATGAAGGCCAACTCACACTTAAGAGCTTGATTATGCTTATGGGTAGCTTATTATTGTTGGAAATTGTTAAATGTGGGCTCTATGAACTCCCACTTTGAGTTGATGGCTGTGATGATGTTTGATGATGGTTTTATTGTTGAATTAGTGCTTAAGGAAGTAGATTAAAGGTGCATTATTGCTAGAAACTTCATTGAGCTCTTGAAGCAAAAAGTTCCGATTCTGCCCCTGCCAAGACCGACCTTTTTCATGCGAAATTCTGAGGTTTTAACAGCTTGTATTTGCTGTTTATGTGTTGTTGGAGTTGTGTGTAATGTTTCATTAAAAGATATTGAGGTTTGGTTGACCAAAGGTGATGAATTCCAAAACCAGCAAAATCTGGAAATTTTTCCCGTATGGCTCAGGCAGCCATTTTGTTTCGATCATAACTCTGTCCTCCGACATCGAAATTGAGTGCCGTTAGTGCCATTAGAAACTAGACTCTTCCAGATTTCCAACGGTATAAAATTCACGTCCTGGTTCCACCTGAGTGAACCGTGGCAGTCTTTTAAAGTCACCTGTCCTGCTCCACTGGTTCACTGGAAGCCAGGATATGACCTGCGTTTTGTTGCCAGATTTCGAGCTAGTTATGAGTAGAATTTTAAAACGATTTCTTCTGAAAAATTGTATCCCTATGAGTGTAATTTCCAACGCTACAAACCATGCTCAAATCTAAGTTGAATTGAATGAGATGTGACCAAAATACGAAAACTGCTCTGCTGTTGAACCAAACTGTCCAAATTTTCCCAGTTTGTGTTCGAGTTTTAGATCTGATTCTTGACAAGAAATTGAGCTTCATGGATTGTGTAAATGTTAAGCTGAATGTCTATGGTCATTTGAGGGAAAATGCACCACTTTCGTAGTTGAAATGATGTTGAGGAATTGAAGGAAAAGGAAGGTATATGCTGTCCAAAAAATTCTGGAAATTTTCCAGATTTTAGTCGAATTTTGGGGGTCAATTTTGCCAAATTTTTGAACTACTTGGGCTGTATACATGTTAACCTATATGGGTAGTATTGTTTGGGGTGAAAATGTAGCTTTTGGGTAGTTGAAAAATTTTGGATAAATTGAAGGGGAAATGGACTACTTGCTACCGAATGCACCTGAAATTTTTCCAGCTTTGAATGATAATTGTGAACTGTTTTCACAATAACTTGAGCTCAAATGATTTGTGTATTAATTAAGGGGTTTGTATAGCTCAAATTGGGACAAAAATCTAGTAGAGGTTACGTCCAAAAAGTGGACCAAAATCTTATTCTTCAAGAAGATACCAAAACAGAATTTTTGTTTGAAATTAGAAATGGTTTGATGTTTGGATTTCATTGTGGGTAAATGTGGACCAAAGTTGTCCCGAAAATGTTTTCTAGCATTAACCGTTGTTACTAGGTCCACTTTGAGTTGATAACCTTGAATTTTATTAGACCAAATGCCCTATTTTGAGGAATTTGTCAAATCTGGAAATTTTCCTAAAAACTCAAGTTTTTGCCTTCATGAAAATCATTGGACTAAGTTGGTCGTGGAATTTGGCAAACTTAAGGAGTTTCTATTTTATAGAAATTCTAACGACTAGTTTTACTTGGTTTATATGATTGCCTCTTAAAGGAATTTCCCAAGATATGTTTGGGAAAAATTTGAGGGGAAAATTCCTCTAAATGGTTTAAATGTGATTTTTCTCAACTTGTGACACCAAATTGGTGTTAAATGGCTTGTATGATTCTAGAACTTGGATGTTGGAATATTTGACGAATTTAGCAAGTTTTTGGGTTTTAAAGAAACCTCAAAATTTAATTTCACTCGATTTGTGGATTTCACTTTGAGAAAACGATTAATAATAGTTTGGGATTTTTGAGTGAAATTAAATGTTAGTTGACTCGAGTTAAATTCGCCAACTCAAATGTGAAAATTTATGTGAATTATTTGTATGATTTTAGGAGTTGGTGAAGAGCACAATCTCGATCAAAGTTTGGAATTCTAGACACTTCACTTGAGGTGAGTGTCTCTTGCATGAATCGTGTTTAACTGCTAGTTGAACTACTTGTTAAAAGTACTTGCTAGAGATATCATGAAATGTTATATGCTATGTGATTGCGTGAAATATCACAAGTACAAGTGTTGCAATGTCGATTGGAGCGTGGTCTCGTCGACTAAATAAACCAAACTGATGCACGTACCACGCTCTATTAGAGTGGGAGGTACCTCTCTGCCGTCTTGGTAAAAGTGCTTGCAATATTCGTGTTGGAGTCGGGCCCGAAAATAAGGGGGAAGACGTTGCTAGGAGATGTGTAGATTAGGGAAAATGTCTACATGGAGTTTAGGTAGTGAAAGTTGACGGAGTGTCAACTACTATAAATTTTCTGATCAAGTGCGTGGACTTTGGCTCCTGAGAGCCCCGTATCATTTTCTTGTCATGTTATTTCGCTTTCTTAAATTGTTAAGTGCTTACTTGTCTATTTGTACTTGTTAAATTGCCTTATGTGAATTGCATGTTTCGAGGCACCACTGAGCTATTGGCTCATCCCTTCCAAATTGTTTTCCTTGACAGGTTCTGAAATGCATGAAGTCTTGGAGAACTAGAACAGAAATGTTATATTTTGAATGCCCACTTTTGTAATTGTACTTTTGGAAACGTTAGTATCTTTTGGATGATTTTTGTGTTTTTGGGAAAATGTGAATCCTGTGGTGCTTCTGTGCCATGGATTAGGAACTTTAAATTGTAAATTAAGTTGAATTTAAGTATACTAAGCTCGACGTTTTCGTTGGTACTTGGAATTGTGTTTTGGGATGTATAAGTTGAATTGTATGAATTATTTAAGTACGTGACTTGCTCGAGAAGTAAGGTTTATTTTCGATTTATATTTGGTGAAATTAGTTACTAGAGTGCGTGAGTCCTAGCGAGAGTTAGGCAGGCGACCCGCCAACCCTTTGGTTCGCCTTAGGGAGAAGTGGGGCCGCCACAATCTTTAGATTTAAGATTATCATAATATCTTGAGTACTAACAGTTATACTTTGTTTGCTATATGATTGTTCCCATTATAGGAAATGCTCACATCATTAGTTTATGGGCATATACTTGAATTATAGAAAGATGGTGAATAACCTATAAGGATTTACCACCTCTTATGAAAAAGGAGTTATCTCACATCTAGCTGCTTGTAGAAGTATAAGTTGGAATTATTAGTGCTAAGTGGAGGAGTCTTAGAAAGTGTTCTAAGTATTTCTTCATTAGAGTTCTTTTTTTATACAAGAAATGAGCATTAATCATATTATGGAATAGGCACAACTTATTCCAAGATTAATATGAGATAAGTGTGGTAAAAGGATATTAATTACACAATAAATTTTGCTGAAAGGTGAAGTCATCTTGACTTTTCTTATTACTTGAGTGGTCATGATGTATTGCTAGATGCCAATCTTGATCTATAAGTATGAGTTGATTGATTAATAGAATCAATGATAAATTAAAAGAAGTTTTAATTTATCTAATTCTTATTTATTAAGAATTATAATTCATACTTATGGTCAACTCATATGAGAACCTAATAGATCACTCACATTAAAAACTTCTTTAGTTTCAAGTAAGGTCTTGATAGATAATTTTTTATAACTGATAATTTAATTTGTCAGACAAATTAAACTTGAGGGACTTATATTACAAATAAATTAAATCTTCCAAATATAAGTATTGTATAAGATAAGAAATTTGAATCCTATTGGAAATTGGTTTCAAGTTTCCATAAGGATATGGACAACTTATTTTCTATAAATACTCACTAAACTTTTGCTAGCAAGACTAAACGATACACAAATTGTCTTGTGAGATTTTTGAGAAAAATTTTGCAAGAAAAATTACCCAAAATTCGTCCAAGAAAATAAGAAAAAATTCACATCTCTTATTTTTCTTATTGGAGCAGGTTTTTCATGGTGAAAAACTAGGATTTTTCTCAACTAATTTGTGAAAAGTGTTTTGGCAATAGCTAGCACTAACTAGTTTAACCTCATTCGACCTAGGAGGTTGTAGCTAAGAAAGTTCATGTGGATCACCGTTAGAGCCTGAACGTCTATGTGGCTAAGTGAATCACTTTATCCCTCTACATCACATCTCCACCGGTTCAAGAAGATTTCCATAGATTGAGATAATCTTCTTGAACGACTCTATGTTACATTGATTGAATCAAAAGTTGACCTATCAAAGAAATAAAAAAATTTTCACTGTGCATGTCCCTATGATTCCTTACGGTGGTATCAAAGCCAACTTTGACTAACCCATGTGACTAATTTATTTAATTGTCATGGATAGTTGATGAGATCACAATTATATGCTATTCTTGAAGTTGGAATAAGTTTTTTAATATGAACAAAGTCGATTGAAAACTTTTCCTAAAATCATTCTTGAAATTTTTTCAATGTTTATAATCTAACTTCAAGTTAAGTCATTGATTTTCTTTTTTGTATAGGTTTCTAAAATAACATGGAAAGTTCCTATATTTCTAATATGATTAGAAATATTGTACTTTTCTGAAAATTTTAGAAATTCAAATTGAACAAGAAGTTGTTGAATTAAGTTTTGAAAACTTACTAAATCTTAGTGAGGCTAAAATTGAGAAAGTTAACCAATTTTAAAAACTTCCAAATTTTATAAGATTAAATTTGGTAAGTATTCAAATACTTTTAGAAACTTTCTAATTTAATGAGATTAAATTAGAAAAGTTCCCTAAAGTTAGCATTTGAAATTCTAAAATGGTTTAAAGGAAAATTTACAAATCTAAGTGAACTAAGAAATTCTAGTTGGACTAGAAAATCCTAATTTTGCCTTGAGCTTGTAATCGAATTATGGAACTTGCGTTCATGATTTTAAAACATTGGAAATTGTTCTAATGAGATTTGAAAGTGTTTTCCATAATTTTAAAATAAAATAAAATAAACTTCAAGAATTGAAACTTTAAATGGTTTAAAGTTTGAGCATGTAATGATTCATAATTAGAATTAAATAAATACTTTATTGTGCTTTCATTTAATATTTTATTATGTGAATGCATGATGAATGGTTATGGATTTAGACCAATATAATTGTGAATGGTTGAATATATGTATGGTTTGATATTGGTATTTTTGAAATAGGCCTAGGCTTGCGTGTCCTACCTTCTCTAACTACTCTCAATGTAAATGCTCTTCTCATCTCATTACCCTTGAATGTAGCTCAAGATTTCTCTCAACATCATGTAATGTACTATATTAGGGATAGGGAGAAGGTGAGGATCTAAAATGTTTTAGATTAGATTTACATTTATACTGTACAAAGGAGATGGAGATGGCACCAATTCCACTATGGCGGACATACAAAAGGCGTACAGGACATGGAAATGTCATGTGCCCCTTAGTTTGACCATCTAATTTCTTTTTGCCTCAAGAAAACTAGTCTAGGAATAAAGTCCATAATCATCCATGTTTAATTATAGGTTTATTTATTTATGTAGATAAATCGTTAGATATATTATGTCTAAAATCCCTCAACTTAAATATTAAGTCAAGACTTAAGTTGCTTTCCATTATTATAGTTAAAATGAAATCATGTTCGAGTTAACTTGTTGAGTACACTCAAGATTGCTCTACCACGAGGAGTTTTAACTATGAGATGATATTTCAGAATAATAGGTATGACTTAACTAAAACTTGTGACTTGTTGAGTACACTCAAAGTCATAAAGTTTTAGAGGCAAAGGTTGGGTAACATAGATGATATGATTTATCAAGAGTTGATAACTCAAATATTTAGAAGTTACAAGAGTTGTAATTGGTAATAAGTACCTATCTGTTGAAATTATTTTGGTTTATTGAGCACACTCAACATCAAAATAACGAAATGGGATTCTAACCTATTAGGAATTTTTGAAATTCCTGAATCTATACTAGAGGGTTATAGATTTGAATAATATAGTGAGAGCAAAACCAAACTTATTTTATGTCATTTTGACATGGTTTTGTTTTTAAATAAAGAGAAATTCTTTTTTATCTTTACTACCTATTGTAGAAATTATGAGTAATTGCATATTATTCTCAATATATTTAATATTTCCAATTTCTTGAATTGGCAAGAAAATTGAGAAAAATTCTCAAGTAAATTTAACTATATCTTTTAAAACCTTAATATTTTCAACTATGAAAAATGGAATGCAATTAATAGTAAATGCTTATAGTAAGCATAAAAGGGATGATGATAGTGTATCATAAATGCTTCCTAAATCTCCTGTATTATAAAGGTTTCATTTTCTTTCAACATAATTAGACATTTCAAGAGTTGAATGATGGATAATCAAGATTTAAAATATATGCAATCTTTGAAAAATAATTCCATTACTAGATGATAAATTTGCTATAAATAAATATTGATTTATTAGAGAGTGATTCACTATATTAAAAAATTAGCTCAGTCAAGTTTTATTATGGATTATAAGTCAAGTGTTGACTAAAAGGATATCACTTATCAAGAGTTGATAAGGTGAATCAATTATAAAGAGTTGATAAGTTAAAAGATTTTAAAGAATAAGCCTTATGGTGTAAACTTTCATTGCATGGTCTTAACTTAAATAAAATGTAACTTTTTGAAAGTTTCATTTTAAGTTAAAGTTTATAATTGAGATTAACAAGTATATTTACTTCTAAGTTAAGTTCTTTGATATGAGATACCGCATATTCGATGTATTATGTCTTAAAAGAAGTAAATTGAAAAGAAGGATAATAAGTATCTACTTTTATGAGTAAAAGTTACTTCATTAAAGTATAGTAATAAATTATCTTTCTTAATCTAGTGGACTTATTTTAGAACTTAATAAGTGTTATTAATTTCCAAAAGGTCCATTTCTCAGTATAATGTTAGATGACTTAAAACCATCTTATCTTTGGTATTTATGAATTTAGTTTTATGAATAAGAAATACACTTTCAAATTATATGATAAGTTGAGTCAATTGATTATGAATCATTTGAGACATGTGAATCTTATTCATTGGTATAAGACTAAATCGGGCATTTATATGAAAAAGGTTTAAAGAATTATTAAAATTCATACATTATGATGTATGTAAGATATTAACAATTCATGTTAGAGATGATGATTTCTTATACTTTGCTACTTTTACTAATAACTACTCAAAATGGATATATATATATATATATTTTTTTTGAAGTACAAATCCAAAATTTTGAGAAGTTAGAAAGTTTAAGTACAAAGTAGAAAAATAAATTGGTGGAAATATTAGAACACCTGATTTGATCAAGGTGGAGTATACTTGGTCCAAAGGTTTCAAAGCTATCTAAAAGAGAATCAGATTCTGAAGTAAAATGATTTCTCCAATATATCTTGATTATTATTGAATAATTTAGATAACAAATTATATCTTATGAGATAAGATGCACCATGCAAATTTATCAAAATAGTCTTGGGGTTTATCCTAGATAATTGCCTCCTATACACTGAATCTTGGTCCATGTATATATTTGTTTAATGTATACCATATGAGATGTGGAGTGTTAAAAATTTAAAATTTTGTTAAAAATTGGGCGACCCTACTTATGGAGTGGGCATCTATAACCAGACAAGTTGGAGTTGAGATCCGATCAAAATCTTTTGTAGAGTGTTCTTGAGAAATAAAGCAAAAGAAGAATCGACCACAAAGAAGAAGAGAAAAATGGCTCTCATTGTTTCATTAGTTTGATTTCTTCTAACTTATCAGTTGGAGTTTCCTTATTTTCTCCAAGAATACTATTATCTTCTCCAAGAGTAAAAGTTTTTTTGTCTAAAACTATTATTTTTTAGATAAATGGTTCATTCAAGATAAAGTAGTGGGAGTAAGATAGAACTTAAAATTTGAAAGAGTTTTAAGTACTACCAAAGTAAGTTGAACAAATGCATGGATAAAACTTATCTAAAATGGATTCTATATTTGATAAAAGATACTGACCTTAGTTAATCCATCTAAGGGTATAGAAGACCAATTAGGTGCAAGAGAGTCTTTAAAGTAAAGAACAATATGGAAGGTAAAATGTTAACTCTATAGCTTGATTGGTAGAAAGGTTACCATTAAAGATAAGTAAATATCTTTAAAGAAACCTTCTCTTTAGTTAATAAGTTTAAATTCATTTAAATTTACTTATTTGCTTTAACTGTGAGTTTTAGCATGGTGAATAGATGCAAAAACTACTTTCCTTAAATGGAGACAATAAATGGTTGTGTATGTGACATAGTTTAAAGGTTTCTACATCTTATATGCCAATAAAGCAAGTTTCTAAAAGTTTAATCGTTTTTTATGAGATAATCAAAGACTTTGATTTTATGAAAAATATGGATGGTCCTTGTATTAGTGTGTGATTTAGTGAGAGCTATTATATTTTTCTAGTTATATTTGTAGTTGACATATGATATATGGAAAATGTATACACATGCTTCAAAATTATAGGCATAGCTATCCAAGATTTTCTCCATGTTAAAGCAATCTTCTCTTTTGGAATAAAGATCTATGGTGATAGATTATGATTGCTAAACCTTTCAAAGTACATAGATAAGATGCTAAAAACATTTAGCATGAAATGATCTAACAAGGGGTTTTATCTATATTGTATAGATTATAGAATAATCCTTTCAATGTACTAGGGTAATTGTCTCCTTTGGTCCATAAAGAGTTAAGGTTGAAAATTCGAGAATGTACTTGTGAACAATTTTACAAAGATTATTTGCAAGAAATTACACATTTACTTATAATATTGACGTTATGTGTTGAAAGGGTTTTAAGCAAAATACAACTAAAGTTTCTACAATTAAATCTTACTTATTTGTGAACAACTAAAGTTTCTACAATTAAATCTTACAATTAAATTCGAGAATGTACTTGTGAACAATTTTACAAAGATTATTTGCAAGAAATTACGCATTTACTTATAATATTGACGTTATGTGTTGAAAGGGTTTTAAGCAAAATACAACTAAAGTTTCTACAATTTTTTTTTTTTTTTATTTTATTATTTTATAAAAATTTCGGCAGAGTTTCCCCTTAAAAAAGGACGAAACTCCCTGCCATCAAACCACAATTTGACAATAAATTTACAAGCTAGTGAAAGTTTAAGCATTTAAAAACTGAAATTAAGATTAAATCTTCATTTTTCCATATCAGGATGTCTTCCAGTGAATCTGAAGGATGATCTTTGAAGATTTTAGCAGTCAATCTTCCTCCCTTGATGTCCTTCTAACCGCCATTTTCACCTTCATTGGCCTTTTCTGCTTCTTATTCCAATTCATGCCAGACACCGTGTACGAAACGTAGGAAATCCTAATCGATCTAATCTAATAGCCCCCCTAACCAATTGCGGCAATTCTGAGAATGTATTAAACACATGACCTGCACTAGAATCAGCACCAAAATTTGCCAAATGATCTGCAGGTGCGTTTGCTTCCCTGTAGCAGTGTGTGATCGATGTGAAATATTGCTTGAACATCATCAACTCATCCAGATCTCTCTGTAAACGCCAAGGACAAGCACTAGTCCCTTGAACAATGTGAACCAGGGTGAGAGAATCCGCCTCTAAGTGTAACTCCAAGCACCCTCGAATCACACAATGTCTAACGCCCCATAGCAACGCTCGAAGTTCCGCCTGCATGCTGGTTATCACCCCGAAGGGCTCCGCGTAGCCGAATACAAAATTTCCTCGACTATCCCGCACAAGCCCACCCCCCCCACTCCTTCCTGGGTTCCCCCGAGAACATCCATCTGAATTCAACTTATAGCCTCTACGTGGAGTTACCCAGTAAACTGGCCTAATAACCATCCGCCTTTGATGACTACCTAATTCGAGAAGCAACCCTTCCCATGTAGGGGCAGAAGGCTGCACCCCCGGGAACCGTGACTGAAGGAAATCATGCAGAAACTGAACAATCCGATTCACCGTAGGCCTGATCCTCATCTTCCGACCTTCAAACACCCCTTCATTCCTAGCCTTCCATAAAACCCAGCATACCACCGAAGGAAGTATATTATGCAAAAACTTTACACGATCATTAGTCCCCCTCCTTAACCAACAAGACCACACCATATGACGCACCGTATGCACCCCACTAAACTCACCAGCAGTACTCTCGAAGTGTCGCCAGACCAATCGTGCCCCTTCTCCTGAGCAAAACACATGATTCAAATCCTCCTCCTGGGGATTCTGACAACACAAGCATCTAGATGGGCCACAAACCCCAAACCTCTTTAGGCGATCCATAAGAGGGAGCCTCCCCTGTAGTAGTCGCAGCATAAAGAAAGAAACCTTGACTGGAAGACCCTGCTGCCATATACGACCAAAAAGCCAAGAATTGTCATTGGATTGACGGATCAATGAGTAAGCCGATGCAGTGGAAAAAACACCCGAGTTCGTCAATGCCCATACCATTGTATCATTTCCCCTATCGGTAGGAGGGTCAATCTCCAAAACCTGCGTAACCAATTCTCCATCCAAGAATTGATGGAGCATGTCCACATTCCAAGCCCGCCGATCTACAAAATCAACCACCGAATGATCATGGAAGACCTCAACCTTGTCACAAAGCGCACCTGACCCCATCCAATTATCATGCCAAAAGTCCAAAGCCCCCTCCCGAACTACCCAGCTAATATTATCCTCCCCAAAACGCTGCATTGTAACCATCCTCTGCCAAACTTGGGATCCCGGATGCCCAATATCAGCAAGACAAGGGTGATGACCTGCACAATACTTCTGGGACATAAACTTTGCCCATAATGATTGTTGTTGTCGAAATTTCCACCAGAGTTTAATGGAAAATGAGTCGTAGACCTGTTTCAAACCCCGCAGGCCTACACCCCCTTCATCCTTCGGCCGACACAAATCTGCCCAACGTATCCAATGGAATTTATCCCCGAAATTCGAAGATCCCCACAAGAACTTGGCGAACAATTTCTCTATGACCATCAACATCCCTTTTGGAGGGGACGCGGCTGCCAGCAAGTGAATTGGCATAGAGGATAACACGCTCTGAATCAACACCACCCTGCCTCCTAGCGATAATATCTGGTTTTTCCAACTCAAAATCCGATTCGCCACCGCATTGTATATATCCGTATAGTAAACCTTCTTGCTCCTTCCGGTATACAAGGGACAACCAAGGTACCGTATTGGAAAGTCGCGTTTATTATACCCTAGTATCTGGTTAACAACCGCTGCCCTCTGAGATGGTGCCCGTGGATGAGTAAGGAAACAACTCTTCTGAGGGTTGATTCGCTGACCTGATGCCTCATTATAATCATCCAAAACCCGTTTAATCAGACGTAGGGATGACTTGGCCCCACTGGAAAAGATAATCACGTCATCGGCGAATGCCAAATGCGTAATTATAGAACAATGAGGAGGAACTTTGAATGGAGTAAATCCTCTTTGTGTGGGTAGCGTGTTGAGGGTTCTAGACAGCACCTCAGCTCCGATAACGAATAAGGCTGGTGAAATTGGATCCCCTTGCCGTAAACCCCGTGAAGATCTGAAAAAGCCGTTTGAACCACCATTAACAAGTACCGAGAACCACACATTCGATATTAAGCGCCAAATCATGTCTATCCAGGTCTCACTGAATCCGAAATATCGTAGCACCTGTAGGAGAAAGGGCCATGAGACTTTATCATAAGCCTTCATCATGTCTAACTTGATGACCACATTGCCACCCCGATTTGATTTCCCGATATCGGCTACTAACTCCTGAGCTAACAAGAAATTATCTGTAATCTGCCTCCCTTGGACAAACCCGCTTTGCTGTGGAGATATAATCCGGGTTAATATCATCGCCAACCTTGCCGATAACAGCTTGGAGATGATTTTGTTAGTAAAGTTGCACAGACTGATTGGACGAAAATGCTTAAAATCTTGGGGGTTCTCCACTTTTGGCAGCAACACAATTGAGGTAGCCGTGATACTCCTAGGTAGTTCAGCACCGCAGAAAAAGCTGACAACCGCCCGGTATAAATCCGATGCCACTACCTCCCAAGCAAAGGTAAAGAATTTCCCTGTAAACCCGTCCGGGCCGGCTGCGCTCTCTCCATCCATAGCAAAGACTATGTCTTTAACTTCTGTAAGAGATGGAATGTCCGTTAACCGTGAGTTTTCCTGGTCTGTTATCAGTTTAGGTATGATCTCCAGACCGGTAAGGGAGGGAAGATCCCCCTCTGCCGTGAAAAGATCCTTAAAGAAACCCACCGCTGCCTCCCCAATTTGGCATTCCCCCTCGATCCACTCTCCAGCAGTACCCCTGACTCGATGAATTACTGCCCTACGTCTCCTTTCCGTAACCAAGGAGTGGAAATATTTGGTGTTCCTATCTCCGTCCGAAAGCCACTTAACCCGCGCCTTTTGTCTCCAAAAACCCTCCTCAACTACAAGCGCTCGGCGCAATCGAGCCCGAGCATGATGTAACTCGCTCCGTCGCTGCTCAGTAGGATCGAGGTCGTATGCTGTCTCAGACTCGGTTACCACACGCTCTGCACTACGTACCCCTTCAAAAATATCCCCGAATGTCGTCCTAGACCACTGCTTGAGGGCATTTTTAACATTCCTCAACTTCGATGCCAATACTTGCAAAGGAGAGCCATTGACTGGATGAACCCAACAGTCCTTGATAACCCCCAGAAAATCAGGATGAGTGGTCCAGATGTTTAAGAAACGAAACGGCTTGGGTTTATTGTCTAGCCTCGTATCCACCGATAGCAACAAGGGAGCATGATCCGACGGGTCACGGCCTAAATGTTGCACCATGAATTGGTACGGTAGCTCCATTGCACTCCCACACAGAAGTAAGCGATCCAGACGCTTCCAGATCCGCGCCGTTCCCGAACGATTATTACACCATGTAAACCTTGACCCAGAGAATCCCGCATCACTGACACCAGCTAGCGCCATAAAATTCAGAAAGTCTGATCCCTCCGACGGTCTAAATGGCAATCCACCCCTCTTCTCCTCTGTATTTGTGACCACATTGAAATCCCCCACCAAAAACCAAGGATTGAAGGCGGGTTTATCCTGCAAAAGTGCATTCCACAAATCCTCTCTGTCCTGCTGCGTACACTTCGCGTGTATACAAGACAAAATAATGGAGTCTTGGAAAAGATGAGATTGTACTCTAATAGTTATATGTTGGGGAGACTCCCCTGTAATCTGACACGTAAACAATGACCGGTAGAAAATCCAAACAGAACCCCAATGATTGAACATGCAACAATCCATCCCCAATTTAATTCTAATATCAGTAATTGACTCCACCCTCAACTTAGGTTCAACAACAACCACCAATTGAAGATCATACAATTTAATAAGTTTCCTTAACCGCCTTAAATTAGGAGCACGAGCTACCCCTCTTATATTCCAAAAAAGTAACTTAATCATCAGAAAGGACAGAAAAAGAATTTGTTGAAGAACTAACCATGGAGCGTAGTGTTCTATCTGACGGGAGACCAACCCGGAGACCACGCGACCTTGCATCCATTCGCTCCTTACGAACAACTTCTTCTAGTTCCAGGGTACCCCCCGTGTCTATATGCCCGGTCTCTAGTGATGACTCTTCTTGTCGGATAAGATCCTTGCCCCTAGGGGAGAGGGTACCGACCCTTCGTTGAGTATCTTGTATGTCTTCAACTTGCCCCTCAGCAGAACGTACGACCACCCTCGCGGGCAACCCACTCCCCACATCTTCAGAACGTTCCTCTCCTTTGTCATGTGGCAGCACCACCTCGATACCTTCTACCGCCACCGTCCCATAATCCTCCTCCATTTTCCTCTCCTGCTGCGCTGGTATAGTAGCACAGGACTGCTGCACCTGGTCACCTTGCTCAGCTTCGTGAGGCGTACCACCTATTAACTGATCGTGAGCAACTAGCGCTTTGCCAGTCACAGTCTCATTAACTTCTCCCTTTGCCCCATCAATTACTGCCGCATCTTGTATCAATACCGATGGCCTTTCTCCATTACCCTCCAAAGGGCCATCAGGCATGTCTGTATTCGACGTCTCTGCCAACCGTAGTTGTGTTGTTCCAGTAGTCTTGGTATGGTGACCAGATGCTCCTCGCAACTCGGGCTTTAAAACATGACAAGTCTCCACATCGTGACCTTGGCGGAAACAATGTGACCAGATGCTCCTCGCAACTCGGGCTTTAATATAAACTTGAACTATTTATGTTATAATAAATGACATCTTTATCATATTGACTGCATGTATTTATATAAGTATAATAAATCCCTTAGAGTAAATATAATCGATGAAATCATAAGAGTTATGATGGTGAGATTCATTCGATTGTAGATAAGGTTTATTCTTAAGTATCTCTAGTCAAAATATTAACAAAAAAGGGCATTGTTAATATAGTTACACTAGCATATACTATGCCCCTTCTATATGAAAATCAGTAGACCTCATCTATTATAGTACGTGAGACACCTAAACTAAGCATATGAGTACTTCATAGAATGATCAAGTTCACTAGATTGATTCGCATAGAGTTATTTCTTTAATTGCCAAAGGATTAATCTCTAAGAGACATTTGTGTAAATGATCCTTAGATTTAAGGTTATCATAGTATCTTGAGTACAGACGGCTATACTTTGTTTGTTATATGATTGCTCTCGTAACAAAGAATGCTCAAATCATTAACAAATGGGTATATACTTGAAGTATCGAAAAGTAGTGACTAACCTATAAGGATTTACCACCTCGTATGAAAGAGAAGTTATCTCATGTCTGACCACTTGTAGAAGTATAACTCGTAATTCTTAGCACTAAGTGGAAGATTCTTAGAAAGTGTTTCTAAGTACGTCTTCATTGGAGTTATATTTTGGTACAAGAAATGAACATTATTTACATAATGGAATAGACATAACTTATTCCAAGATTAATGTGAAATAAGTGTGGTAAACATTCATTGAAAGGTGCAGTCATCCACTTGACTTTTTTCATTATTTGAGTGGTCATGATGCATTGTTAGATGTGAATCTTGATCTATAAGTATGAGTTGATTGATTAGAGGAACCAATGATAAATTAAAAGGAGTTTTAATGTATCTAATTCTTATTTATTAAGAATTATAGCTCATACTTATTGCAAACGTATATGAGAATCTAATAGGTCACACAATTAAAAACTTCTTTTGTTGGATTAAATGAAATTTTAAGTGTGGATTTGAAAGATAAGTTTTATAACTTATAGTTTAGTTTGTGAGGCAATTTAAATTTGAGAGACTTAATAGTCAAATAAGTTTAAGTCTTCCAAATACAAGTCTTGTATTAGAATAAAGAAGTTGAATCTTATCGAAAACTAGTTTCTGAATCATAAGAATATGGAAAACGTATTTGTCTATACTCACTAAACTTTTGCTAGCAAGACTAATCGACATACAAATTGTCTTGTGAGATTTTTGGGAAAAATCATGAGAGAAAAAAACCCAAAATTCATCCAAGAAAATAAGGAAAAAATCACATCTCTTATTTCTCTTATTCGAGCAAGTTTTTCATGGTGAAAATTAGGAATTTTTTCAACCAAAGTGTGGGGCATGTCTTGGCAATAGGTAGCACTAATCTAGTTTAAACTAATTTGACCGTGGAGGTTCTAGTTAATAAGGTTCGTGTGGATCACCTTAGAGATTGGATACTTGTGCGGCTATGTGGACCATTTTACCATTTGTGTCAGGTCTCCGCCGATTTCAAGAAGATCTTCATGGGTTGTGTCAATCTTCTTAAACAATTCTCTGTCAGATGAATTTAATCAATGGTCAATCCATTAAAGGAATCAAAATTTTTAAAATTTCCACTATGCATGTCTCTATGATTCCTTACAAGTAAACCATCTAACTGCTACATGGTGAGCGTTATGGTGTGCAGGACTTGCATTAGCCTCCTTGAAGACTGCAAGAAGAGGGGACACAAAAAAGAATGGTGTTAAAGGATGTCTGCAATTCTGATTGTACGCAAGAAGTTCTACAACAATAATAATGGGTAGAAAATTCAAAATCTATTATGGAGTTTAAAATTGTTCAAAAAAGGGAGATTTGGTGCAAGATATTGAAGAAGAGGTCTTCACATTCAAGCCAATGCATTCTTTTTAACTCTATCTAGTGAATGTAATTTTAAAATTATAATTTCAATCTAAACAACAATGCAATCGATTTGATTGAATCACATTTAACAAATATTTCATACTTGAATTTTTTATTATTGATTATTGATGAGCTATAGCAATTGCACCTATTAAAGCA
This sequence comes from Coffea arabica, assembly GCF_036785885.1. Taxonomy (NCBI): domain Eukaryota; kingdom Viridiplantae; phylum Streptophyta; class Magnoliopsida; order Gentianales; family Rubiaceae; genus Coffea; species Coffea arabica. Next base: position 45,063,809 of record NC_092317.1, read on the forward strand.
TCTAAAAAAAATTATTGAAACGAGTTCAAATGGAAGAAAAAATCTGTTGATAAATGAACTCCAAATCTCAGCTGAGAGCCTTGAGCATTGTACAAGGATGTGCTATAGGAGTAACCCATTATCTTCAGGTTGGAATTGCCACAAAATGGGCAGTCTTCTTAGCAAGAATTATTTTAGTAGGATAATGGCTAGGGGGATTTGGAAGGCATTATGGCATTAAGATTTCCAAACTTTAGCCAAAGCTTAGCTCAGGACCCCACTACTTGTCTTATTTGGTTTGGTATTGCTACCGCATATGACTTCGAGAGTCATCATGATTACTGAAGAATGTTTTTATTAGAATATTTTTGCTTCTCACTTTGGTCAATTAGCAATAATTTTTCTATGGACTTCAGAAAATTTATTTCATGTAACTTGATAAAGAAATCTTGAGCCATGGGTACAAGTTCCTTTACATGTAAGATCTATTGCTCATGCAATTTGGGATCCTCATTTTGATCAACCGGTTGTGGAAGCTTTTACTGGAGGGGATGCTCTTGACCCAATGAATATCACCTGTAACTTGCTATTTGATAATGAAGTTCAAGGGTTATAAAGCAAGATATAAGGAAAAAAATACTAATTTTTTTATTGCACTTAGGTTTATTCTCTCAGTAAATATAACAAGCCTGTTAGAAGCAAATTACTTAAATTTCTTTCCGAAAGATATTAGCGCTATTCTTGCCAAGAATGCCTTGATCTAGTGATTAAAATTGAGCTCCAAGAATCAACAGTTCTAAGTTCAAATCCCACTCTGCTATCTTCCCTTGCTGAAAAGATACTAATATATATATATATATATATATATATATAGATATATAAGCCCTAGTCTCATATTCTTTCCTCCCCTTAGTTTCCTCTCAAGCCTCCATTCTTTGACTCCACCAAATTTTTGAAAAGGGAAAAATACACTTTTCATCCCCATTGTTTAGTATGTGGGACAATTTTGTCCCTAAAATTTTAGTCAAAACACATTTCATCCTCTTAATTTTATAATTTCGAACAATTTTGTCCCTAGAGTTTAATGCAAACACGTTTCATCCTCATATTTTCATAAATTTGACTAATTGAGGACAATGATGGGTTATCAAGCAATTTGAATGGAACATCATCACTTGACCAGAACATGCTCATTAGTAAGAAAAAAATATAAGATCATATTTTAATTCACTTTCTCCTTTTCTTTAAACAAACTAAGAAAATTTTAGCCACCATTACTCTCTTCTTAAATCACAAATTGAACAAAAAGATCAAGAGGAAATGAAGTCATAGAGAAGAAACAACTCTATTATAGCCAATTGGAGAAAAATTTCAAACAATCCCATTGCAACCAAATGGAGAAAAAATTAATGTGAAAGAAAGAATTGTTTTTTTTTAGCAAACACTCATCTTTTATTGATCAAAATGTAATTTGTACAATGGCCATATTGGCCAAAGCAATCGGATGGTCGTCTTGCATTAAAACACCTCCAACAACTATGTCGGATGCATTGACGTACACCTCAAATGGCTTAGCAAAATCGTCCAGTGGCAAGCCCGGCTCTTTCGTCACCGCATCCTTTAGTGCCTCAAACACTGCCTGACAATCTATCGTCCACGTTCACGTCTTGCCCTTGCAGAGCAAGTCGGTTAACAAAGCAGCGATGGCCAAATGTCCCGCAATGAACCGTCGATAATAATTAACTAACCCAAGAAACGACCGTAGTTCCGTGGGCGATGTCGGTGCCGTCCATTCTACAATCGCCTTCATTTTCTGGGGGTCCATATGCAAGGGTCTTTCATCTAATCACCTCTTCCCCAAGAGGATGGACTCTGGTATCAATCTTGGTCGGTTTTTTTTTGTGCTCTACTATATTGAGAGCCAAATGCTTTGCAATCAAATTTTATTTGGCTTTTGTTGTTGATATTTTGTTTGTAGGATTTCTGAGGTCTTCTTGTCAATCAACTATTGGCATGTGTTCCACTTTAGAACCAATTTGTGGTTAGTTAGTTAAAATTTAACTTTTTTGTAATATTTTGTGCACTACCTATTTTGGAAATCAATAGCTTAATTTCGTTTTTGTTTTCGTTTTTGACTGTATAGCTCTGGGCATTGTGGGCAACAAGGGGATGAGAAGAGATTTGAAGTGGAAGAAGCTTGAACATGATTATATCTTAGCAAAGATCAGACATTCTAAACTTAAGGATAAGGCTTTCACTCATTCAATGGTGGGGTGCTAGTTATCCTGCTTGGACTCAATGTTCTTTTGGTTGGTATCTAAGATTATTGTAGTGTAGAAAATTTATTAAATTCAAATTAATTAGTTTTGTTTGTTTTGTAAAGGCTGGGACAAAAAGTTTTAGGGATGTGGGTAATGGTTGGCGGTAACACTAAGCTTGTTGGTGGCAAGGTTGGCGGTAACACTAAACGTGTTGGTAGTGAGGTTGGCGGTAACATTGTGGTTGGTAGTGGCACTGAGGTTGGGAAGGGCTTACTCAAATTAATTTTGAACAAACTTCCAATCGCTTTGGAATTTATTCTTGATACAACGGTAATAAGTTTGTTATTCCAAGATGAATTTCGTATAAAGCAGTAAAAATATAAGTGCCGATTATTTGATTTGGAATATGTGATTCGGTTGTCTGCATTTGTCACTGCTTTGGTGAACTACTCTTGTTCAAGATACGAGCAGGAAGAAGAAAAGGAAAGGCTTAGGTTTACTGAATTGGAGTCGAATTATTATAAAGAGGAATGCATGGGAGACCAGTAGTCATGAACATGTTAAATGGCTGAAAAAGTTTTAGGAAAAAAGCTTTGTTATAGCTAATAGTCATACCTTGATTGTTCTTTTTGTTTAATTTGTATAGTTGTATCTGTACGTGATTGCAAGAGAATAAGTGTATCCTTATTGATAGAGACAATGATCTGTATGCATAATGGACAATTATACTTTTATTGGCCTTTTATTTGTTGCTGCTGTTCTGATTGCTAACGTTCTAACTTGTCTGTTCTGACTACTGGTCTTTGTTTTGAAGTTTACTTGCTAATGCTCTAACCCACCACCCCTTACTTTTTGTTGTCTACCTTTCCCTCTGCTACGAGGAATCCTGAACAATGTTGACGAATGGATTTTGTTATTTATGTCGTGCAATAAGTGGGTACGCTCTTCTCTCTTATCATATTATACTTCACCTCCTCTCTTGCCTTTCCATGAATGCTTCTGACCATTTATGTCAACATTTTAGCTTGAGAATTTTAGAAAAATATCTTTTCCTTATCATGTGTATTCCTAGCTCTAATATTTTCTTAACTCATGTTGAATTGTCTTTGATCTTCTTATACTTGCTTCCAATTTAGTTACATCCATTTGTAATATCTTGATCTGTTATGTGACTACCTCTAAATTTTTTATTTCTGATCTTTAGATGCATTTGCAAGCAATCTATTATTTTCTATGATCAGAATTGAAATATTACTGATGTAATTCTATAGGCACCGATGGCGGATGCCTATTCCATTTGCTTAAACTTTTAAGATCTAATGCCAAAACCCTTGGAAAAGCTTGAGATACAATATCTTTTGGTAAGTGAGTACAACTTTTATTTACCATTTGAATTAGTTATTTTTTGGAGTGTTTTTGAAAATTTTTATTGTAACAAAGTTTTTAAAATATATTTTGGAATATTTTTAGAAAATATTTTGGACTATTTAAGAGTAGTAGAGTTTTTAAAATATATTTTAGGATTAGTTTTTAAACACTAAAAAAATTTATCCTACTTTTTAGAGTATCTTTGAGAGTATTTTTAAAAAAATTTTATAATATTTGAAAAACTAATTTTTGAAAAATTGAAGGATCCAAACAGATTTGTTGCAGCTATTACTCAGATGGATCTGAACTTACAAAGATAGCCTGTACTTATTGGGATTAGGGGCAGGAGCGGTCTTATTGGGATTAGGGGCAGGAGCGGTCATCAGACCGCGCTCCTGAACGGTCTCCTCACAAGCACAAACGTGAGGCGAGAAATGACCCACATCAGGAAGCCTTAAGTAGAGGTAAAAAAAGATGGCGTTCCAAAAAAAGAAGCAAATAGTGCAGTGAGAGTGTTGTATACATTTTGAAACTGGGTATGAGAGTGTTGTATCCATTTTGAATGTGTGCAAGGCAGGTGGCAAGGTAGAAGCAAACAGAGGAATCTGATGAACTTGGTTCAGTCGTGCAACTTAATAGCAGAAGCAACTGCGCTCTCCGAGTTCGGTGAAACATAAAGCGTATTAGCAGACCAAGGTAACGTGATTGAACCATATCAGCAACGGTGACCAATCATTTGTCACCCAATGCACATCGGTTAAATGAATGATGAAATTAGAGTCACTAAAAACATAATATTGGTTGTGAAGAATAGTGAAGTTGTACCGTATGTGTGTGTGTTGAGCATTCAGCTTTTTAATGATGGACTATAATAGGATAGTAGTTATCCGAAGACCTAGGGGTATGTATTGAAGTAAAGCGTCGAGCGAAATTAGAGAAAGATGAGAGAAACAAAGTCACATTTAACAAGTGAATGAATGTAAATCCTGTTGTCTATAAGTTACAGGTTATAGCCACCACATTACAATTGGTATGAATCATTGTGCATCTAGTAGTTGGTCCATGCTCATCACGCAATCTTAGTTTGCCCCTTTCCTGACCATGCAGTGTGTATAAAATGGAGGTGTAAAGTTGAATGAGGTGAAGCAGAGGAAAAGAGGCAAATAGATGTGAATAATAAATGGGTGTACTTGGTGTTATAAATAAATTACATGATATAAGAAATATATTACAATGAGTAGAAAATGTTTGTTTGGCCCTCAAAATGTAGAAATAGTAGAAAATGCGGAGTTGGCTTAGGCGGTTGTCATTAACGAATGACATAAGGTCCAGTGAGCTAAGGAACCTAGAACGTAAATATAATCACCAGAGTGGATGTACATACAGTTAAAACAGACTTACATCGTGTGATCAACACATTACAATCCATATAACTTAGTGTACATGGAGTTGTATTTGTACATAGATAATGCCGTTGTCTTAGAGTAAAAGTAAAGTGATGTGAATCATTAATCATATTGATAAGCGCAACAATAAGATTTTGTATACGAGTAATGTGTGATTCATAACATATTGTGAATGGTAATATACATTTATGCTGTCGTTTATGTACATACTATTCATGAAATGTTACAAATTAGGGTATTTAATGCATAATTGGTAGGAGCAGAAGTAATGAATTGCAACAAATTGGCAGAAGATGGAACCCCTGAGTTAGGAATGGAGTTCAACAATGAAAAGGATGTATACAAGTTTTACAATAAATATGCCTTTGAAATGGGTTTTAGTGTATATAAAAACTATCTAAATAAAGACAAAAATGGCGTGACCACGTCTGGGAGATATAATTGCTGCAAGAAAGGTGTGAAGCACAAGTACGAAGGTGATGTGATGCCAAAGAGGACACAAGTGCCGACGAAAACAAGGTTATCATGGAGCTAAAATGGTTATCGTGTTGCTTAGAGGGACAATGAAGCACCATATCCATGACCTTGTCTCACAGTAAAACCATGAGTTGCACATTGCTCAATGTTCGCACATGATGCCATCATAAAGAAAAGTGAGTGAGACTCAAGAATTCCAAACTGAAATAAGCGAGGATGCTGTGCTTTCATTGAAACAGAGTCATGAGCTGATGGGAAAGGAGGCAGATGGAGTGGGTAATGTGGGATATACTCGGAATGATCTTAAACGATATCTTCGAATGAGACGAGAAAGGAGTTTAAAATATGGAAAAGTATGTAACATACAGTTGGACTGTAAAGAACACATAACGAATATCTTTTGGGCTAATGCAGGAATGTTAATTGACTACAACTTTTTTAGAGACGTAGTCACATTCGACACAAACTACAAAACAAATAAAGAATACCGGCCACTTAAAGTATTTGTGGGTTTTTACCAACATAGGTAAATTTTGATATTCGGTGCTGCTCTTATGTATGATGAGACGATAGATTCTTTCAAATGGGTGTTTGGTACATTTCTAGAAGCAATGTGTGGAAAGCGTCCAAGTACCATACTAACCGACCAAGATCACGCCATGGTAGCCGCTCTTTTACTTGCCATGCCCCAAACGTTTCACGATTTATGTATGTTTCACATAAGGTGTAATTTTATGAAACATCTTGGCAATCACTACAAGGAAAATAGTGACCTTCTATACATGTTTGGTGCCTGCATGTATGAGATTGAAGAAGTGAAACAATTCAATAGGGTATGGGAGGCGATGGTGAAGAAATACAATCTTGAAAATAATGAATGGCTTTCCGGACTGTATCGAATTCGTGATAAATAAGTAAGGTACATGATGAAAGAAAGATGGACCGCGGGAATGCGAAACACCCAATTTAGCGAAAAGCTAAATGCAGCAATTAAAAATCATTTGAAACTAGATCACGATCTTGTGCAGTTCTTTAGACATTTCAATCGGGTGATTGATGAAAAGAGATATAATGAACTCATCGCAGAATATGAAATGAGGCAAAAGCTCCCCATGGTAGGGTTAAGGCAAACACCTATGCTTGTGCATGTAGCAGAGACGTTTTCACCAACTATATTTGTTGCATTCCAAAATGAATATGGCGAATAAACAGCTATGGTTATATTGAGACAGCAAGATGCAAGGATGTTTGTGGAGTTTGTAGTAATGAGGTATGATGGAGGACCTGAAAGAATAGTGGTATTCAATTGGAATGATCTAAGTGTATGCTGTAGTTGCAAAAAAATACAAGAATGAAGTAATTTTGTGTGGGCACGCGTTGAAGGTGTTTGATACCGTGGGCATAAAGACAATTCCTCCTAAACACGTTAAGAGGAGATGGACAAAAAGAGTTCGGATTGGAGACTATTTTGATCGGCGAGGACGGGAAATTGTGGCTGATCCAAAAGTAATCATTTCAACTCGTTATCGGGAACTCGCTCCAATCATGATTAAGGTCGCAACTTGATCAGCAATGTCGGAGGACACCAGCAAAGTAGTAATTACCGTCATATCCGATTTGGCAAAGAAAGTTGAGCTTCTCCTCTCAGAAAACGAAGAGTAACCTTTGAAAAATCATAAAAATCTGAATGTGGAGGAACATGATAAAATTGAAATTGTAAATGAAATGGGAGAGGCAGTAGTCACAAAAGACATTAAAAAACGAGCCGGTGAGAAGAGAAGTAGAGTGATGCGAAGTTGGGTCGATAAATTTGACAGAGTAAAAAGAAAATCTAGATTGTCAAGAACTACACATATTACGGTAAGGATCAAATTTTTATGATGGTAAACATTTATGCTAAAACAATGTTATCGTTGTCATGCTAACTAAAGTTTAGGTACCATTCACTATGAAATAACATTATTGTCGTGTCAATAATACAGGTCTCAGAATCGGAGCCGACATCGGTTTCATTTGATGAACACATGTTTATTGGATGCCGTTCATCAACTGACTCAGTTTCGATTAGTATAAAATGGGCATGATTTTAGCTTTTATTTAGATGTTTCTAACAGCATAATTAGTTACATTGATGTTACATTGTGTGATATTTTTGTTACGGGTATCATCCTTCCTGATATATTTATTTTGTCTATCTTATACAAATTATTTGGCCCTTCAAATCTCGTAAACTCATTCAATGAGCCAATCAGTTAACGGCCCTCCAAACGCTGTTGCTCTCGAAATCGAGAAAAGTGAAATGGTATGCTTACATTTAGTAGAAAAAATAAAGACTTTGTTATTCGTATCGTACAACTACTTTTCTTTAATTGTAATGGTGGGCACTTGAACGCTCTTAAAGCATGCATATTATGTAGTTAATGTATGATCGCTTTAATAACATATTGTTTTGTATTATCCGAAGGTCCACCGTTTGACTAATGAAGGGCCTCCTGGAATTGTCCCTAAAGAATGGATGCACCCCAATTTTTCTATTTTTTTCAAACATAACTCCTTTAGAGATATCTTAATTGTCTGATATATCGTTCTTTTATAGTGTCTAGTCCAATTTAGTTTTGTAATTGAGCAATATAAGCACTGCTAATGATTTGTTGACAGTTAAATAGTTATATTATATAATGAGCGTGCGAAATTTTAACACACTATGATATTGATGCATATCATGTATTTTCAACATTACCCCAGGTGACAAACTTTTATCACTACATCACATATTTATGTGTTATTTTTGAATTGGATACTTGGACATCATATATCATTAACCATATGTTTCATTAACTGTATTAGCTGATTTGCCATTGTTACGCATTTCAAGAAAGAAATAACACCCATGGATTGCAACTAACTGTTGACGTCGCATCCTCTCAAATGCAGGTTGATGAATGATGTGTACTTATAATATTTTAACGACACAATAAGTGGTTGACCAAACAATTGAATACCGATTATCCGTAAACAATTCAGTTAATCTCATTTAGTGATGTTAGTACTTCTCTGTTGAAGATATTACTCAGTTTCAATCGGTTTCGTATTGTCAGATTGTTTTAATCTACAATCTTCAAATATATTAGTGCTTGTTGACTGTAACTCTAAAAGTTGGGTCAATTATGTCGTATTAGTTGTCTTGAACGAGATTTGAGGTGTTTTTGGATGAACATTTGTTATTGGACTTCCATGTCGTCTTGCTTGGGAATGCCGTATATGTACGTTACAAAAATATTAATAAGCTGTTACAACTTATTCATGTGCTTGTACAGGTACCTTCGATGTTTCACTCTGTTCAAATTTAGACAAGTGGGTTACAATTGTATTAACGATAGGTATTACAATTGGCAAATAGAGGCACTTCAATAGGTATTACAAGTTTAGTACAATTGAATTATGGTGTCTTTTAACCATACGGCCACATGTTGGTAATTTCGTTTCGCAGATGGAAATGATAGTACAAGTGGACAACTAATTTGTAATGTTAAATGTAAGTTTTATGCTTGACGGGTTCTTATTGTATCAATGCAAGTTTAATTCCGATTTTACACCCGTTGGACTGCAAGTATACAGGTCGAAATTTTAGTACAAGATGTGTATCGGGTCGATCCCACGAGGAGCAATTTAAACAATTACTAAGCCCCTGTTCTCTCTATTATTTAGACTTACCATTAATTTTGAGCAGAGAAAATCTAATGCTGTAATCTACAAATCTGATGTACAAATCTAGTTTAACAAATGCTGAATGCAAATAGAGAAATTTCACTTAATGAAGATTCTAGGGATGTAGATTCCACTTATGGCATAAACTACACAAATAAATGGATTTACTTATTGCTATTATTCTTGCTTAACCAGAGATTTATTTCCAAGATTACCAAGTCTCATTTCCATGATGAAATGGCTTAGAGCAATATAGATTTCCCTATTTCCATGGTGAAATACTACTACAACTCTGTTTTAGTTCATGAAATACTAAGTAATCCACTTAAGTGTATTTCTATTTTCATGAACATACAACTCAAGCTCTACTCATGTGTTTCCATTGTTATTACCAATTCTCATTGAACAATAACAACTGTAAACAAGTTATTGGTGATCAAACAATAACAAGAAATCACAGCTACACAAGTAGACAAGTTAACTCAAGATATAACAAGTGTAAATCACATTCAATTAGTATTATTTAGCCATAAGTTTCATCTACTCCCTAGATGAAGGAGTTTAGCTACTCATGAATGATTTAACAATCAAATTCACAAGTTTATTAATACAAAACATCATAAAGTACAAGTATAAGAAAGATAAAAGAAAGCTTAGCCAATTGAAGGTGAAGCTCTCCAATTCCTGCTATGTTCTTGCACAATATGATTACAAGTGAAAACTCTCCAAAAAATGCTTCTCCAAGTACTCCTAACTAGAGAGAAAACTTGTTGCAAGAAGGAAAACTAGCTACGTATGGTTATCCTTGCTTCTCCCTTGTGTTTCTGCATAAAAGGTGGTAGAAATTCCATTCCTCTCACTTCATAATTTCCTCCACTTAGATTTTGTAAAAAGAAGTCAAAGATATGATGTTCCTTTTGTCCACACTCATTTGGTCTTCTCTTTTATTGCAGAAGCATGTGCCACCGATTTCTGTCCCTCAAAATAGCTGTAAAAGTTGTGAGAAAGGTAAAGAAAAACGGCTGTGCCACTTGCTGAGGAGAGAGACAGATCCGAGCCTCGGATCCGAGGAGTGATAATGGATCCGAGCTCGGATTATAGGATCCGAGGCCTTCCCATGATGGATCCGAGGTCGGATCGTCCTGACCTCGGATATACTCCGCCAGAAGTACAGACGAGGGGTCGGATCCCTCTTGTACACACGGATCCGAGCTCGGATCCGTGTTGAACATTTTTCCAGTTTTTCACTTCTTCCCTTTTTCTACATTTTTGCTCCCACTTTCTTGTGTACTTTGTCCTCTGGATGACCCTGACATTTCTTTCAACTTGTGCATGAATTTCATACATCAATTACCTTCACAATTTCACAAAATTACGCATTAATCACTCATTTATCAATTTCTTAACTCTTAAACAATATTTAAGCAATTATCACCAAAAGAGTTTAAATATGGCTTTAATCTTCTCAAAACATACCAAAAATTCATGCCAAATTCATACAAAATGTACGTTAAATATTCACTTATCAAATTCCCCCATACTTGAATCATTGCTTGTCCTCAAGCAATTTTACACAAAACTTACTTCAAATATTCAATAGAGAAAACAGTATGCGTACTCTTGTCAAATTTAATTCCTCAAAAACCTAGAAACCAATTATTATGCCATTTCTCAGATTACACTAAATACTCATAATATTCAATTAAATAAAAATAATTATGCCTAAATTTTGACAAATTCAAATCAATTCTCTCATTCTATCCTAATTCCACAAATAAGTAAATCACATAGTCAATTTTATGGCCTTCCTCATCCCAAAACTTAACAATTTAGAGGGATTTATTCACAATTCATTTTATTTAAATAGTGAAAACGTCTTTTTACGCGAAAATCAACACTTTTAGGTGAAAATTCCCGGTTACTCAACATTTCACTCATTTAAATTGCCAATCATACTCTTAATTCCAATACTTTTTTACGCGAATGTCGACATTTGTAAATGCCAACCCCCGGTTACTCAGTATGTGAATCATTGGAGTAGAAAATTACTAATAATATTTTTCTCTTTTTTTTTTTTTTTTTTTTTTTTTTTAACAATCAAATTCAATTTCTTTTTTTCTCTAAGTATAATTAAAGGAAGAATTTGGCCTTTCTTTTACTATATCAATCACTTACTTATAAAATTAAGTAAAAATGATAAATATCATTAATCTTGCAAAACTCTAAGCATAACCTTTCTTATTTAAGCAAATATATACTTTCTAAAATGTAAAAATATTACTTGCATAATAATTCATTTCAAGCCAAATAAGAATTAAACTTTTCCAAAATACACATAGCTTGTTATCCAAATGGAAGATATTTTAGAAAAATTTTGACAGAATTTCCCCATAAAAATGGATGAAACTCCCTGCCAACAACCTCATTTTCACAAAAAATTATCCTCATGACAATATCTCCAAATATAATTCCAACATTTTTAAGCTCTAAACAACTAAAGTCATGCATTTCAAGACACAATCACCCATACGATAAAGTTGCATTTCAAGACACAATCACCCATACGATAAAGTGATCCCTCCCCCACACTTAAAATCTACAATGTCCTCATTGTAGAGGAAGGTAAAAGAACTGAAACTTCCCTCAAATAGGTGGTGATGCAATTTGAAACCCTTAATCATCACGATCATCCAAATTCTGCCCAAATTGAGACAACAAGGGTACCAAACACCATAAGTAGCACAAGATGATTCAAATAAAAGAAAACTGAAATCACAAAGTTTGTTTTAACAAAAGAAAAGAAAAATAAAGAAATAAAAGATCTAATCCGCTAAAAAGTATCATGGTTGCTCGGAACGAGGGTCTACTGCCTCCTCGGCTCCATGATAACCCTGTGAAGTACCAATATGGCCCTCCTCCTGATGAGGTGTCGGAGTAGGAGACCGTCGGATATGAAAATGATCCTCGATCGCACGAAGGCGGCGATCATGTCGGTCGAGGCGCTCAGTCATCATCCGCTCCGTCTGGTCAATGCGCTCGACGACTCGCGTCTCCATACAACAAATAGCATTGAGAAGCTCTTGCCACTTGGAGCGCGGTTGAGGAGGTGGTCGCGGAATCGGAGGAGGAAGAGTCTGCTGTGCCTCCGTCTCTTGGGTTGCCGCTTGTGGTTCAGTGTGAGGCGGAGGCTGAGTGGAAGTCGATGCTTCTCCTGTGTCCCGGACCAAAGCAGCTCCAAAATCAGTAGAAATACCCAAAGCGTTGAGTATAGAAGCATTTACCTCCTCGACAGACCTAGTTACCACCGCTCTCTCGGTTCCACGAGGAACCTTGAGCTTCTCAAACACGAGGGATAGCAGTCGAGGGAATCCGAAGCAAGTCTCGCCGGCCCTCATGCGAGCTGTGGTCCGCATATAGCTGATGATAATGCTGGGTAGAGGAATGCCAGTCAACTGCCTACCCAATCCATGTATCATCTTATCCAGAAAATAGAGATCGCTATTTCGGATCTCCCGTTTACCACTCTTTTTCGGCACCACATTAAATGCAAAAAGATAGAAGATCAGGTGGTATCGATGCTCAAAGGAGTCGGCATATACCGTGAGTTTTTTCGAAGTTCCTCGCTCACGGTACTGACCCTTTAGACGCTCCACGGCTTCTCCCACTTGCCAAGGGTCTCGAGCCTTGAATTCCTTAGTCAGTTTGACATTTTCGCCTTCGTCTATGAGTTGAACGAAACGTCGCAGTGCCTCTCGATTGAGAACCACTTTCCTGCCTCGAACCCACGAGACGATGAGGTTGCCACTGTGGCTCTGCTTGTTCTCCACATTGGCGTAGAACTCCCGGACCAAGTTGGGGTAGTAGTACTTGGGCAATTGAAGGATGTTCTCCCATCCAAGTCGCTTGAATGCTGTCGAAATATGGTAGTGCGCATCCACCTCTGGAGCCAAGTGTTTCTCAATGATGATCTCCTTGGCTAGGCCGGCTTCATACCACTCTTGGTTTTCGAGCGATGTGAATCGTGTGGTATCGTAATCTGGCGGTGGCTCATCACGGCTAGTGGATGCAGTCTTCCGGCGAGATCGAGGTGGTGACTCAGGCGAAGGAGATTCTTCCTCAGGCGACTCCTCATGCACAGAAGGTGTATGTTCTTCACTTGACGATGGTGTAGGAGTACGAATACGAGCCCTCCTTGTACGAGCCATAGCACCTATAAACAAGATGAGTATGTATTAGAAAAGATAGAAACTCGCTCATTCATATTAAAATAGGAATTTAAGAAAATTTCGGCAGAGTTTCCCTTTGAAAAAGGGCTAAACTCCCTGCCAAAATGTCCCCAAATTTAAACAAATAAGCTTCCTAACACTTCTCAAATCCAATTCCTACACTTAGAAAGGATATTAGCAGTAAAGAAATTATTTCATGCATATTAAGTGCAAACAATTTTAAATTATATCTATTTGCAAAAATAAACATTCAAACACTTGAGAATATCATCAATCCAATTCATAACATTTGTTAACACTCAAGTTAACTACACATGACTCCCAAGTTATCCTAATATTAATTATTATTATTAGGTTGCCTCCCAACAAGCGCTTTTGTTTATAGTCGTTGGCTCGACTTTCCTATAACTTCTTTAATTCTCCATTGCATTTCCTAAGGAGTAATTTACTCCTTTAGGAACCTTTTCTCCGGCCAAATAGGGCTTCAATCTTTGCCCATTTACTTTAAATGGAGAACCATTTTCTCCTTTTATTTCCACTGCTCCATAAGGAAATACTTGAGTTACTTCAAATGGTCCCGACCACCTTGACTTCAATTTTCCTGGAAATAACCTCAGGCGTGAATTGAACAAGAGTACCTTTTGCCCTACCAGAAATTTTTTAGGAATAATATGCTTGTCATGCCAATATTTGATCTTTTCTTTATAAATTTTGGCATTTTCATATGCATGTAGTCGGTGTTCCTCCAATTCACTTAGCTCAAGTAATCGCTTTTCTCCTGCAAAATTACAATCCATGTTAATAGATTTAATTGCCCAATAAGCTTTGTGCTCAATCTCCACAGGTAGGTGACAAGCTTTCCCATAGACTAAACGATACGGTGACATCCCTAGGGGTGTCTTAAATGCCGTTCGGTAAGCCCATAGTGTATCATCTAGCTTTGTAGCCCAATTCTTGCGTGATTTATTCACAGTTTTCTCCAAAATGAGCTTTATCTCTCTATTAGCTAGCTCTGCTTGTCCATTGGCTTGAGGATGATATGGAAGTGATGTCTTGTGCCTACAACCATATTTAAACAATAAGGAATCCAATTGTCTGTTACAAAAATGTTTCCCTTCATCACTTACTATGGCCTTGGGTATACCAAATCTACTGAAAATATTCTTTTTAAGGAATCTAAGTACAATTTTAGAGTCATTAGTAGGTGAAGCGATTGCTTCAACCCATTTAGAAACATAATCCACTGCTACTAAGATGTACTTATTATTAAAAGAACTAGGAAATGGTCCCATAAAATCAATACCCCATACATCAAATAACTCAACTTCCAAGAACGTAGTCAGGGGCATTTCATTCTTTCGAGATATATTTCCAGTTCTTTGGCATGCATCACAATTTTTAACATATTCCCTAGCATCTTGGTACATAGTTGGCCAATAAAATCCTGATTGCCATACCTTTGCCACAGTCTTTGAAGTACTGAAATGACCACCTGTTTCAAGGTTATGACAATGATATAAAACATTATGTACCTCATCTTCAGGAATACATCTACGTATCATACCATCGGCACAATGTCTGTATAGCAATGGTTCCTCCCAAAAGTAACTTTTTACGTCATGTAAGAATTTCTTCTTTTGATGATAATTAAATCCCTTTTGAATCTCTCCACTGACCAAGTAGTTAGCAAAATCTGCATACCATGGAGAATTTCTAAGTGCTAGGACAAACTCATCCGGAAAATTCTCTTGAATTGGAACCTGATCTTTGATTGGGATATATTCCAAACGTGATAAATGATCTGCAACTAGATTCTCCGATCCCTTTTTGTCTTTTATCTCCACATCAAATTCCTGCAATAAAAGAATCCACCGAATTAGTCTAGGTTTTGCATCCTTCTTATGCAGCAAATATTTAAGAGCTGAATGGTCCGTATATATAATGACTTTAGATCCTACTAAATAGGATCTAAATTTGTCCAAAGCAAATATCACTGCCAATAGCTCTTTTTCTGTCGTTGCATAATTGAGTTGAGCCTCATTTAGCAACTTGCTAGCATAGTAAATGACGTGCAATCGTCCTTCTTTCTTTTGTCCCAAAACTGCTCCAACTGCATAATCACTTGCATCACACATCAATTCAAATGGTATTGACCAATCTGGTGAAGTTATAATTGGGGCAGAAATCAATTCCTTCTTCAACCTTTCAAATGCAACCAAACAATTGTCATCAAATTGAAAAGGAGAATCTTTACATAATAAATCACATAATGGCTTTACTATTTTAGAAAAATCTTTAATAAAACGTCTATAAAAGCCAGCATGTCCTAAAAAACTCCTTATCCCCTTGACATTGCTTGGGGGTGGCAATTTTTCGATGACTTCTATTTTGGCTTGATCCACCTCAATTCCCTTGGAGGAAATCTTGTGTCCTAAGACAATTCCTTCTTTTACCATAAAATGACATTTCTCCCAATTCAGTACAAGATTTGTTTCCTCGCATCTCTGCAAAATTAATTCCAAATTATGAAGACACTGATCAAAAGATGAACCATACACAGAAAAATCATCCATAAATATCTCCATAATTTTCTCAATATAATCAGAAAAAATAGCCATCATGCATCGTTGAAAAGTTGCAGGAGCATTGCATAAACCAAATGGCATTCTTCTAAAGGCAAAAGTGCCATAAGGACATGTAAATGTGGTCTTTTCTTGATCCTCTGGAGCTATAGCTATTTGATTATATCCTGAAAAACCATCAAGAAAACAGTAAAATTCATATCCAGCTATTCGCTCCAATAATTGATCAAGAAATGGTAGGGGAAAATGATCTTTTCTTGTTACCGTATTTAACTTACGATAATCAATACACACTCTCCACCCTACCACAAGTCTAGATGGAATTAATTCATCATTTTTACCCACGATTGTAGTCATTCCACCCTTCTTTGGTACCACATGAATTGGACTAATCCAAACACTATCGGAGATAGGAAAAACTATACCTGCGTCAAGCCATTTAAGAATTTCATTTCTTACCACCTCTTTCATGTTTGGATTGAGTCTTCTTTGTGTTTCCACCACTGGTTTGCAATTGTCCTCCAATAAAATTCGATGCATGCATATAGAAGGACTTATACCTTTAATGTCTGAAATTGTCCATCCAATTGCCTTCTTACACCTTCTTAGAACTCTTAGCAACTTTGCACACTGTTCATCATCAAGGTCAGCACTAACAATTACAGGTAAAGTTTTATTTTCTCCAAGAAATTCATACCTTAGATGAGTCGGAAGTGGCTTGAGCTCTAACCTTGGAGGTTCAATTTCTGAAGGTTGTGAAAACCCTTTTCCTTGGCCAAGACTTTCATACAAATTACCCCTTTTATAAGGTGCTTGAAAATCCAAGTACTTGGCCAATTCTTCAATTTCTTCACAAACATCTTCTTGCTTACCTAAACTCATTAAACAATGCTCAAGAGGATCTAAGTCAAGGTTGACTTGACTCATCTCTTGGGTTAGTTTATCAATTGTGCCAATAGAATAAGCATGATCGGTAAAAGAAGGGTATTTTTCCATTTCATTCAAATTAAATTCTACTTCTTCTTCACCTACTTGAAACTTAAGCTTGCCATTTTTTACATCAATAATAGTACCTGCAGTAGCTAGAAATGGTCTACCTAGAATAATTGGCATAGATATATCTTCTTCCATATCTAATACCACAAAATCCACTGGAATGATAAATTTTTGAACTTTTATCAATACATTCTCCAACACTCCCACTGGATATCTAATAGACCGATCCGCTAGTTGCAAAGTAATATTTGTGCGTTTAAGCTCATGCAAACCCAATTGTCTAGCCACCGTTAAAGGTATTAATGATACACTAGCACCAAGATCACACAATGCTTTAGAAAAATCAACGTTACCTATGGTGCAAGGTATAGAAAAACTCCCTGGATCCTTCAACTTCGGTGGTAGCTTATTTTGAATAATTGCACTACATTCCTCCGTTAATGCTATTGTTTCGCAGTCTTCCAACTTTCTTTTTCTAGTCATGATTTCCTTGAGAAATTTCGCATAAGACGGAATCTGCAAAATAGCATCGGCAAAAGGAATGTTAATGTGCAATTGTTTGAAAAGTTTAACAAATTTTTCAAAATCTTTATCAAACTTATTTTGCTTTAATCTTTGTGGGAATGGAACCGCAGGGGGTATTGGAATGGTAGTGGAAGATGATGGTTGCTTTTCTCTTGGATTCTCCCGACTATTTTCCTCCACAATCGCCTCTTGGTTCCACTGCTTTTCTTCTTGTTTTTCATTCTCATCCTTCTCAACTTCCTTCACTGGAGGATCTTCTAATTGTCTACCACTACGAAGAGTAATGGCTTTCACATGCTCCTTAGGATTGACCTCTGTTTTGCTAGGTAATTCTCCTTGATTTCGATTATTCAAAGAACTAGCAATTTGACCAATTTGGACCTCTACATTCCTGTACATTGTAGTGAGTTGGTCCAACCTTCCTTCTACTCGCTCAAATCTGTCCGAGGTAACTTTTGCAAGCTTTTCCACTGCCATCTCCCAACCAGATTTAGTTTCAGCTTGTTGTTGCCTTGATTGAAATCCCGGTGGATTGGTTGGCCTTGGTTGATTTCCTTGATCCTTCCATCCAAAGTTTGGATGATTTCTCCACCCCGGATTGTAAGTATTCGAGTAGGGGTTATTTTGAGCATTACGATTGTAATTATTGACGAATTGTACCTGTTCAGAATCAACACACTCATTAGTATCATGTTCACCTCCACATACAGAACAGCATGCTACATGTGCATTAGATGAGCTTGGACCTTGTCTACTTAGCAATTTCATCACATTATTCATTTGAGCACTCAGCATATTAAGAGTGTCCATTTCTATCATACCTGCGTGACGTCTTGCATTACCTCTCTCATTGGCCCATTGGTAGTTATTTGCTGCCATTTCTTCTATCAAATTATGAGCTTCTTGGGGTGTTTTACCCATTAAAGCTCCACCTGCAGCTGCATCGATCATAGTTTTAGTAGAAAAAACTAAACCATTATAGAAGGTTTGTATGATTAACCACTCCGGCAGTCCATGATGTGGACATTTCCGAAGCAGATCTCTAAACCTTTCCCATGCCTCATATAATGATTCACCTTCTAATTGGCTAAAACTAGTGATATCCATTCTAAGCTTAGCAGTCTTACCTGGTGGAAAGTACTTATTTAAGAATGCTCTTGATAATTCATCCCATCCAGTGAAAGTATTGGGAGCATGAGAGTGTAGCCAAAGTTTGGCCTTATCTCTCAATGAAAATGGGAACAATCTTAGCCTTATAGCATCATCACTAACTCCATTCATTTTAATTGTATCACAAATTTCCAAGAATGTAGCTAAGTGTGTATTAGGATCTTCTACTGCATTACCTCCAAATTGAGATTGTTGAACCATTTGGATAAGTGAAGGTTTAATCTCAAAGTTGTTAGCATTTACCGCAGGCCTTGCTATGCTCGTTTGTGAACCTTGTGTTCCCGGTATAGTAAAATCTCGCAGAACTCGCCTATTTAGGTCATTTTCCGCCATTTCTTCTTCAAATGGTAATTCTATCAAGATATCTTCTATTGGCTGCCAAACCTCTTGTTCCTCTTGATGCAGTGTATTCCTCCTTTGTCTCCGCAATGTTCTTTCAATTTCAGGATCAAAATGTGCAACTTCTCTATTTGATCGGTGCATGCACTACAAATAAAAATAAGAGAAATTTTTGTAGTTTTAATTCAACAACTTGGATAAAAACAAATGAAAATGTCTAAATTAATAGAGATGACTAGGCCCTAATATTGCCGCTCCCCGGCAACGGCGCCAAAAACTTGACGGGTTCTTATTGTATCAATGCAAGTTTAATTCCGATTTTACACCCGTTGGACTGCAAGTATACAGGTCGAAATTTTAGTACAAGATGTGTATCGGGTCGATCCCACGAGGAGCAATTTAAACAATTACTAAGCCCCTGTTCTCTCTATTATTTAGACTTACCATTAATTTTGAGCAGAGAAAATCTAATGCTGTAATCTACAAATCTGATGTACAAATCTAGTTTAACAAATGCTGAATGCAAATAGAGAAATTTCACTTAATGAAGATTCTAGGGATGTAGATTCCACTTATGGCATAAACTACACAAATAAATGGATTTACTTATTGCTATTATTCTTGCTTAACCAGAGATTTATTTCCAAGATTACCAAGTCTCATTTCCATGATGAAATGGCTTAGAGCAATATAGATTTCCCTATTTCCATGGTGAAATACTACTACAACTCTGTTTTAGTTCATGAAATACTAAGTAATCCACTTAAGTGTATTTCTATTTTCATGAACATACAACTCAAGCTCTACTCATGTGTTTCCATTGTTATTACCAATTCTCATTGAACAATAACAACTGTAAACAAGTTATTGGTGATCAAACAATAACAAGAAATCACAGCTACACAAGTAGACAAGTTAACTCAAGATATAACAAGTGTAAATCACATTCAATTAGTATTATTTAGCCATAAGTTTCATCTACTCCCTAGATGAAGGAGTTTAGCTACTCATGAATGATTTAACAATCAAATTCACAAGTTTATTAATACAAAACATCATAAAGTACAAGTATAAGAAAGATAAAAGAAAGCTTAGCCAATTGAAGGTGAAGCTCTCCAATTCCTGCTATGTTCTTGCACAATATGATTACAAGTGAAAACTCTCCAAAAAATGCTTCTCCAAGTACTCCTAACTAGAGAGAAAACTTGTTGCAAGAAGGAAAACTAGCTACGTATGGTTATCCTTGCTTCTCCCTTGTGTTTCTGCATAAAAGGTGGTAGAAATTCCATTCCTCTCACTTCATAATTTCCTCCACTTAGATTTTGTAAAAAGAAGTCAAAGATATGATGTTCCTTTTGTCCACACTCATTTGGTCTTCTCTTTTATTGCAGAAGCATGTGCCACCGATTTCTGTCCCTCAAAATAGCTGTAAAAGTTGTGAGAAAGGTAAAGAAAAACGGCTGTGCCACTTGCTGAGGAGAGAGACAGATCCGAGCCTCGGATCCGAGGAGTGATAATGGATCCGAGCTCGGATTATAGGATCCGAGGCCTTCCCATGATGGATCCGAGGTCGGATCGTCCTGACCTCGGATATACTCCGCCAGAAGTACAGACGAGGGGTCGGATCCCTCTTGTACACACGGATCCGAGCTCGGATCCGTGTTGAACATTTTTCCAGTTTTTCACTTCTTCCCTTTTTCTACATTTTTGCTCCCACTTTCTTGTGTACTTTGTCCTCTGGATGACCCTGACATTTCTTTCAACTTGTGCATGAATTTCATACATCAATTACCTTCACAATTTCACAAAATTACGCATTAATCACTCATTTATCAATTTCTTAACTCTTAAACAATATTTAAGCAATTATCACCAAAAGAGTTTAAATATGGCTTTAATCTTCTCAAAACATACCAAAAATTCATGCCAAATTCATACAAAATGTACGTTAAATATTCACTTATCAATGCTGCAACAAATAGTCATAACAAAGAGTACAGAATGAGTTACAACCTGTTAGGTGTATGTTACAACTAGTGATATTGTTAGGCAGCTTTTCGTCTTCTCTTCTTAAAACTAGTGATATTACAACTAGTGATACTACAGCTAGTGATATTACAATATGTTACAACTAGTGATATAACAACTAGTTAAAATACGATGAACCTTTGCCATTCTCTTGTTTGTGCCATTGCACTTGGCCCAAACAATAATTTCTCCCCCCGACACATTGAATTTCTTAGACAGTTAATTAAGTGTCTAACGAGAATATAGAGATGATCATTTCGAGCCCCAAAATATTTGATGTAGCGAGACCTTCTCGAACATCTCATTAAATTAGCGAAATCTTCTCGAACATCATGCAACCCATTGGTTGCTATTTGGCTCTCAAGACCTTGATTTCTGTGTAAACACTCTATTGATGAGACTGCAGTTGAAGTTGGAGGGGAGTTGAAAATTACTAAAGATAAATTTCATACACGAGTCCATTACCATCATTCAGTAGAATGAAATGGGAAGTGTGAAGTAGAATAAAATGGAAAGTGTTAACAACAATGAAAGGGGGCGAAAAACTTTTGTTGTTAAGGGATATACAACTGCAACCGCGCCCTTTTATAGTCTGCAGGACCTTCTAATGTGCTAAAATATCAGGTGCCAACGCATAATAGGCCAATAATTTTTTCACGACAGTACCAGACATTGTAGAGTCACATGCAGCCACTGAACTATGTCAATTCAGAATCCTTACGTACACAGAATGAAATTTTTAGTACCGACACTGTTGATAAGTGTTACGTCGTGTTTCTATTTAGTTACAGACAATAAAACAAAATTTGCAGCTTTTATCATGAAATGACCTATACACCAACATTTAGGGTCACGTGCATACAGAGTTACATATCGTTCAAGGGGATGTTTCACTATGTCCATACACAGTAACACTCTGCACATTTTGCATAAAAGCTTCTGCAGCAGTTTCTTGGCCCAAAGTCAGATGTGTCACACTGTATGCCCTTGGATGGTTTATGACCCAAATTTACTACCTCTGTGAGCTATTCGTACGTCCTTTTGCTCCAATGCTCTAGTAATATTTTGTTACGATGCTAAATTCGATCTATTATTTTGATATCCTCACCCAAAAAATTTATCATTGAGTATAGATGGGTTACATCTTCTTGACGAACTTATAGCACAAAATGACATGATATATTACAGGCACGTCAATAAGTATTCCAAGTTTAGTGATCTTCCATTATGATCAAGTAACCACATGACCACATGTGCTAATAGTTTCGGGGAAGAAAATGATAGTACAAGGGGACAACTAATTTGTAATGTTGGTTTTATAATGCAACAAATATTGATAACGAAAAGTACAGAATGAGTTACAACAAATTAGGTGTATATTACAACTAGTGATGGATCTTTAACAGGCATCATTAATATCCAAATAGGAGGCAAATTATTAAAGTAGAGATTATAATGATTAAACTTTTATTGGTACCTTCAAACATCCGATTACATCCCTTTTATTCATTCGTATCCCATACAATACCTGGGAACGCCATCATGCATTAGACAATCGGGTATGTACTTTTGAAAGTCATCGTCGCTTGATTCAGTAAAATCAGATAGGTCAGGGTTGGATATAAGCATGGGATTTGCTAAAATATGTTGGACATCAAATTCTTTTGCAATAGCATGTCTTTTTGCGGCCTCAACCTTGTGAAACATGTGAAGTCTACGCTCCATCTGCATAACTTTCCGCTCTAGCCTATGTAATACGCTTGCATCATTCATTTCTGGTCTTATAACAAGCTCCGTCGAGCGTGTTTTCGGGACGCGGAGGCTATGCCAGCGACAAAATATCTCTAATTCCATTCTTCGCTCGCGAGTAGGCTCTCATATGGGTTCATGATCCAGAACGGAATAACCAGAGGGTAGGTGATCGGTAACCCTATCTTTGAAAATGTGACCAGCTAGTCCCAAAGAGTTATTGGTGTTAAGTGGAGCGTTCTTGAAAGCACGTTTGACACCATATAAAATCCTCCCGTCTGGTGTTTCATACCTCCTTAGGCCATTTCTTGGACCCGACAATTCTTTGCGTCTTTTTTGCCGAACCTTTGATGGTGAGCTTGTATGAGAGCCTTTGAGAGTGGGGTGCATGACTATGGTAACTCCTACTGCTTTTTGGACAAATGAAATAAAGGATATATTGCCAAAATGATTTGGGGAGGAGATAACAAAGAGGTATAGATTTATGGGCAGATGGTGGGTAGAATATTTATGTATGTATGTATATAAATATATGAATGTTTATGACAAAACTATAAAATTGATTTGTATTGGATGTTCCTACCATGCATAGTAAATGGTTTCTGTTGGCAAGTTTAACAATTTAGCTGTATCATTTCATGCTGTTGTCCATTGAGTGTAAGCGTTGTATTGGAGTTCAAATTTTGAACGTTGTAGCTAAGAACGTGCAAAGTTGTAACTAAGAACGTATGAATTGTAATTAGATATGAACAATTTATGAAATTGTAGGGAGTTCGTTTTGGCGTATATCCTCCTCATGAGCAATAATAGTGTCTTTGCTCTATATATTATATAGTACAAAAATTGACTTTTGCGGTGTTATTGTTTTTGTTACAAAGGTGCATTATCAACCTTGACCCTGTGATAATACGAGATCAACACTAATATTGAGTTTAGGTATAAATTGAATTTTGGTAACTAGTTGCACACATACAACATCTGCAAACAAATTTAAGTATTAGACAGTATGGACTAAGAACGTTTACATTCATTCGCATAGAAGACTTTAATAATTGCACCTACTTTGTACATATTGCTCGATTTTTATAGTCCGTAGTACCTTCTAATGTGCTAAAATATTAGGGGCCAATGTATACCAGGCCAACAATTCCTTCACGGCAGTACCAGACATTGTAGAGTCACTTGTAGCTCCTGAACTATGTCAATTCAGAAGCCTTACGTACAAAAGCGTGAAACTTTTAATACCGACACCCTTGATAAATGTTACGTCATGTTGCTAATCAGTTACAGACAATAAAATAAATTTTGTAGCTTTTATCATGAAAGGACCTGTACCAACATTTAGGGTCACGTGCGTACAGAGTTACACATCGTTGAAGTTATGTTTCACTATGTGCATACACAACAAACACTCTACACGATTTGCACAATACCTTCTCCAACAGTTTCTTGGCCCAAAGTCAAATGTGTAACACTCTGCCCTTGGTCAGTGTATGACCCAAATTTATGGACCTCTCTGAACCATTCATAACTCCTTCTGGTCCAATGCTCTAGTAATATTTGTGAGGGTTGTGTTCGATCTTTAATTTTATGAATGTTGTAACTAAGAACGAACAAAACTGTAAGTAACAATGTACGAATTGTAACTATTTATAAACAGTTTGTGAATCATAGCGAAAATTTTATGGACTATATTCTACCCACAACCGAAACTAGTATACAAGTACAAAATATATAGCAAAAAAAAGAGTGTTGCTGCGTTTGATTCTTGGCACACAAGTACATTTCACCCTTGAGTCAATAATAGTATGAGATAAAATCGAATATTATTCGTAGAAGTTTGTATATTAGGGTAACCATTCGTGCATCATTATATAATTAATAGTGGCAGGCTTTTGGAGTCATTAACGATAAGAACAACTCAACAACACATGTGATTTCAGATGTAAGAGCAGCATAATACTTCAAATCAAATATGCAATGTGACTCCACCAGCTTCATTCAACTAAAAAACTACATCAACCGTTTACTCTATCTTGCCGATCAACTGGCAAATGAAAAGTCAATAGTACAAGGATGTCAGATACTTTGCGTATGAGGATACATCTATGACAAACTACAGGCGAAGTCCACATCATATGAGTCGAAAAAAAAAGTGGTGTCAGCGAAAAATTGCTATTAGTAGCAACAGAAGGGCGGCCACTACCGATATTATCATGAAGGTTTACATTTGTCGAATGTCTTGTTCCATGCGGTGAACAGGATGCGGGAAAGAGTTTGATTCATGGAGCATTGTTCCGGGACTGTCGAAGGAGCTTTCTTTGCTTATTGCTTGTTGATTAGGTGAGGGAGGGCAATAGTTAGTTTGAACTTGCTCATGATTCCTCCCTATTGGATGACACCAAACGAAAAAAGTACAAGCTTTTCCTTCACAGATGAAGTACAACAACCCTTTTGTTGGTTTCTGTGACTTTACGATCTTCAGGCTAGCCCTTTTTCTACAATGACAGTAGTGATATTGGTACCTTAACTCACTAGATCCATCACCAAGATTGCTAGATGAAGACATCTGAATGATGTAAAACTACTTTGGGGCATATGGTAAGAGGATATGGGGTAAGAGGATGAAGCAAAATTTATGTGTTGATCGGGATGGTTCACATAGGTGGCAGTTAATATGTGGCTCCTCTCAGATATAAACTAGCAACCATGGAGTGAAACTTGCTTAAGTCTTTACGTACAAAGCATGAAAGCGGCAGTACCAGACATTCAAATAGTGTTACGTGGAGTTACTAACCAATTACGGAAAATTGCAGTTGTTATTGTGAAAGGAACTTAACAACAGTTACGGTCATGTGCTTTGGTTTAGGGTTACTCTAGCTTTTATAAAAAAAAAATTGAAGGTGGATCTGCTTTAGTATTTAATATTTGTTGTCTACACAAGTACTTGACCTGGCAAAACACTTCATGGTTTAAAGAAGTGATGCATCAATCGTCAAGTAGTTACTGACAATAAATCGTGCCCGATTCAATTTGTTCGAAAAAGCACCCTACTGGTATTTGTTTCTGTCGATTAGAGGTCCAGATTTGGTCCAATGTCAACAAAAAGAGGGTATGAATTAGAACTAAAAGTAATATTTAGAAGCAAATATTATGTAAAGACTCCTATGTAATATATTAAAAGAGTAGGTGATGAAAAGCTAAAGATAAATTTTGAGCGGAGTTACCACCAATTTGAAACATTCACCAAACATCTAGACAATTTGATGTGTAACACTATGCCTCATAAAAGTACATGTGATTAATGCCTCTGTGTTGGTAGGTTTTTCAAGTAATTTACGTACAATTACACATTATTTTAATAAAATGTTACAGCGTTCAAAACGGTTAAATATCGTTCGATCAATGGTGCCCTTGGTTTTCATTGTCTAGACTCTTCATAGTACCGGTATTACAAGTAGTTGGCATAGAGTTACGTCAAATTTAAATAAATATACATGTTCGGCTAAGGTTATTACTGACAACTATAGTAAGAACTCAAAACATGACTTAAAATCACATTTTATCGCCACAAGAGATAAATAACTAGTATGATACAAATATACGCAAATTTAGTCGCAAATATGGCCATATCAAAAAAACTACTGTTTCAAAAAAATCCTTCCCTATTATGCATATCAGTATCAACAATTTACATCCTTGGAGATGATCTAACTATTATTTATTGTTTACTCCCAAGCAAGGCGGCAATCGTGTTCCGAAACTTTGTATTATGCTCCGAACTACAAAGCTGCGCAATGTACATCACTCGATACTTAGCAACATTTTCCTGCAAAATTTCACCTCTGGTCATCAGCACCACGATAAAAGTATTTATTAACCGTTTTATTTCCACGAGTATACAAACAGATATTTATAAAATATGACCAACCTTGGTAATGCGCACAGCTAGTCTTCCATTCCAGTGTTCAAGAAAGGTCATCGTGAAACTCCACTATCGAACATGTTCAAATCAACATAATTTGACTCAGTAATATGGACTGGTACTAAAGTGATAGTAGTCGACATTGCAGTGATAAGGTATCGAGGTCGTCATGAAAGAAAATAAATTTTACATGCTATCGGATGACTGATGAGGGACATCAGCAAGTTCAAATTTGAAAGTTGCAAAGTCAATTTGCATCCCAAATTTAGTTGCCATTATCAGTCTGAGGGCATGTTGCTTCATGAAACACGGGTTACAACAGCATATGATAAAAATTAATGAACAAATCCCACAAACAATTATACCAAGCGCTTCTGAACACTAATATCTTTGCTCTTTGCTTTTTCTGGGTCAGGGTCTAGCAGATGGACTACGCGATGTGAGACATGGAAGGAGTACACAAACTAGTACCTGTCTACGCACACAGGAGCAAGAATCTGGCGCATAACAAATCATTTTCGTGAGCACTAGCATAATAGATTAGTTGACTAAGAACTTGCCAATATATATAAATTCATCAAACCACATACAATAAGGATATGAGCATACCAACTGGCACTTACATGGATCAGCCCCCTTATCAGGGTCGAGAATCTTGAACAACTTTATAAGCTTAGCAGTTAGAATGTCATCAGACTGTGATTCGAATTTTCGAAGATTCAAAATGCCATCCTGTTAACAATCAGTACAAGGGGATGTAGATGTTTAGAATATAAATGCATTGGTAACAGATTGGTACATGCAGTTATGCCAAGCTTCCACAATATTTTATTGAATATTAGCCATTATCTAACAACAATTTTAATACTTACAACTGCTATAGACTTGATAATATAGCGTTTAACTCTACTGGTTGTGCTAGTCTCCCCACCCCAGTTTATATGCCGGGCAAACATGTCCATGACCTGCGTATTCACAGCATAGTAACATGATTGGTCTAGTTACTAACATTGCAAAGACAATAAAACTTGACCTTACTTGGGATCTAACATAATGTATTAATTATTGGGCTGAAAAATTTAACTAACCCGAGTCGAGACATGCATGCCATTACTAAGAGTCTTGAGGTCATCTCGTGTGAGATAAAGTTGGAACATTTGAATAAGTGTCTCCCTGCCATTACGCGAGACAAATTTGGCATTTAGAATTGGAAGCTGTTAACAGCTACTTACTAGAAAAATGTAAATGCGTTGTCATAAAGTTACATTCATTTTTAGCCAACAAATAGAGGCGTAAATAAATCCTTAACCGATTGTACCATAGCCTCATAATCGTATTATAAATAGGTAGGAACCTTACTTGGGATTCTTTTCTGTCTCCCACGCAAATGCAGCAATCCTTTTGTCGTATTTGCTGATTGTCACGTGTGAAGGCAGAAGATACTCCGCTGATCGCAACATGCTGCTTTTCTTGGTTGCCCGAGTAGGCCTGTGCTCATTCTCATCATCAACAATTGCTGCAGAGATGAACAGATCACAAATTATAATTCAGTATGTATTTCAGATTTTCACATTAATGATTATGTATGTGTGTTATACAAAAAGGTAACAAGGTAAGAGCATGGCAACAACATTTAACTGATCAACCAACTATGCATTCGTTCCCTGCGATGAAGTGTTGACTAGTAAAATACATTTATGTTATTGCGGTCGAGAATTCTTGTCGACCGTAGTTTTTGAATTAATATGCAATACTCAAATATATTGAGCACACTGCAGCCTCAATAGTATCAAGCTTTACACTCGACATAACATAACTACTCTATTTACTGACACTTGTACATCAAATAGATGATAGCCACCAAGTTCACTAACCTTTCCTTTTGCGGCTACAAGACCTTGCCCTTCTCGTTGTGTGTGGCCCATCCAAACGATGCTCAATTCCAATGGGACTTGATGAACTCAAATACTGCATATGTTGCGTGGCTTCATTCCCAATGCAGCCTGCTGTGCTTATCATTTGATCCCCATGGGCTATCACGGCTCCTGAATCGCGTTGCGCGATTGTTGGGGTATCTATTGACGTGTACACCCTGTCGGATACGTCCTTCCCATCACTTGTGTTGCCTATATTTTCTGCCCCCTGGTTATCAGTTGTTCTCCCAGTTTGCTCTTTATCAATTGTCTCCTGCCCCATCGAATATCGGTTTGCTATATCAGCCGCATCTATTGATCTGCTAGGGGTCTCAATGTGATCATCATTATCGTCAACATCTTGTTTTTTTTCACTATCACCGTCTTCTTCATCTTCGTCAGATTTTCTGTCTCCTATCGATTCGTATTCGGAATGGTCCTCATTTTCCATATCATGATGTATTTGATCTGAATCACACAACCCATGTTTTTGCTTCTCCTTTGCTACGACTTCTGTTGTTGCTGATTTGGCCCTAGGATGAGAACACAGCATTTCTGCAATGTTTAATATCCTTCTTTGGCAACTCACGTTCATACTATTCACCTCTGAAAGTTCAGCCTACTTTTATATTAACAAACCATAATGAATATGTGATACACCGAATTTTAGGAGATTGTTTTTAGAAAAGATACTAAGGTTTATTTCTTTGGTTTTGATTTAAAATCTTGTTTTGTTTTAAAAGATTAGAAACCCTAAATTTTAATTAAAAACCCTAGTTATATTTGTGACAACCAAATTGTTGTTTAATTGAGTCTATGTATGACAATCCACTCGTGAGGTGTAATTAAGCTCGAGGGATTGTTGGATTACATTAAGTTGATGATCTATGGAGTGGTAAAATCCTTTTTATTTTTCTTAAAATTCATATTTGGCATTTATTCCTTTAGAATAGCTTTACTACTCATTCACTCTCTTAGTAGTTACAATCAACCATAGAATCAAGGATTTTTCCTTTAGGTTCCTAGTTCGGATAAATTAGGATTTTTGCGTATTTTGGCCGTGTGATCACTTGGTGAGGTGTATGTACTAGATTTGGTGGTTAAGAGTGAGTTTTATATAAGAAAAAGTGTGTGATTAGAAGTGATAATAATAAGTGAGTGGATCATAAGTTAAAACCCTAGTACGTGCGAAATAACGAAAAACGGCCCGAATCGATGTATACCGTTCGTTATCGATTGAGTGCACCACTTGAACACTACTTTATTACCTTAATTTTCTTGTTATTAATTGAAAAAAATCAGCCTTAAATATCTTCTCAATGCAGCCGAAATATTTGACAAAAAAAAACAAAGGTAAAGAAGAAAATTTGAAATTTGATCTTGAGGTGACACTTGGCAATCATCCAAGGGTTGTTTGACCAAACTAATTCCAACCTTCTTATCCTTCCTTGAGCTTCATTTCTTCTTCATTTTCTCCTTGGCTAGCCGTGAGTTGAGAGAGAAAAGAGGGAAGAAAGCCATTCAATTTCAATCTTGAGTTTTAGCTTAGTTTGAGTAAAAATCCAAAAATCAAACCGATTAAACACTTACTTAGGAACCTAGAAAGATTTGTGTGGCAAAGTTTTGGAGGGAAAGGTTGTGATTCTCTCTTGCAAGCAGCCTTGGTGAGGTATTGTGGTTTTCTATCCTTTTCTTGCATTTAATCTTGTTAAAGTTTAGTTAGAAACTTTTAATCTTGCCTTATAACGGTTAATTGGTTAGTTTTTATTGATATGGTGGATTGTTGAACTAGGGTTGAGTTGTTCAGTTGTGTTTAGTATTGTTTCTAAAGCATATGATGTTGATAAGCTTTGATAGGGACTTACTGTAGTGATTTAAGACATAAATGTGAATTTCAAACATTGAATCATCAATTCCAGAACTATGAATCCGATCTGTCCTGCTCTGATTAGCTTCATTTGTCCATGTTAGGAGATGAATCAGGCTTAGGTCAAAACATGAAAGTTGTAGGAAATAGTGTTATATAGTTACATGTAAAATTTCAACTCAATCTAAGTACTGTATCATGTGAAATGAACCAAAATACCCTTAACTACCAAATGTACTGCTTTGCGGACAGTTTTATGTTTTCCTCTGAGATGTCACATTTTGATATTGAAAATGCATGAATTGGATGTTGATGTCTTCATAAGACTTGTAGTTCTCTGTCTTAGCTTCAAAATGGTATAAAGGTCACCCCAAACTGATAGGCGTAGATTTAGTTGTGACCGAAACGCCAAGAGACGTCAAATCTGCCATTTAGCTATTTGCCTTTAAACTTGATTTCCGGTTGCCTTATTAAGACTTGTGTTGTAATTGGATTATTTTGAGCCTAGTTGAAGGGCTATTGTAGTAACATTGTCTATGTGTGACATTGGAGTTGATTTGAGGAAAATAATGAAGCCATAAATGGCTGAAAAATAGGTAAACACAAGAGGCATGCCGCCCAAATTTTCACTAGAGGTATAAACCAGCCTTTGGAGTTCTGGTTCTGTAATCTGCAAATTCGACCTAGATCCACTGAAAACTGAATTGGGTTGTCTTCATGAAAGTTGTAACCCTTTGTCTTAGTTTCGAGACGCTACCTAAAACACCTTGATCCGATAACCACAGCTCTGGTTATGATCAAAACCGTGTAACCCATTTTTATACCATTTTCATTTCCGCGCACGTGCACATGCATTTCTTTGCCGTTTCTGCCGTTTTGGCCGTTTTAGCCCTTATTTCCATTTGTGATGGTTGATTGATTGGTATTTGAGTATAATCTTCTGTCACAGGCAGTGACGAACCAGACGGAGTCAGTGGACCCGTATAAAGTGCCTTGATTTACGTGCTAACTATTTTGAGTGAGTAATTGGATTTGTTTATGTGAGAAATTGTCAAAGTACTTTGTATATGTTAAACGTGTACTTAGACGAGGGTGTACTTTATCTCACTCGTCCTAAACTCATTCGTTGTTCTTGATTTAATATGTGAGAATACATGTCTTGTGTTGAGTATCCCTTTTACTGTGTGCTGTTGGGGTGATTACATGACTTGAGTTGAACCCCTTGTACTGTGTGCTGTTGGGGTAATTAAATGACACGAGTACTTTGTTGAGAGATATCCTCTATTGAGAGACTGGATATCTCAGGATTTGGTTCTAACCCGATTCCAAGAGTAGATGAACTATTCGAGCCAGTCGGGGTTTGGTCAAAGTTAGTTCCATGCTAACCTTGGGATTTCGTTCTTTGTTAAAGTTTTGATTAAAACTAAGTGATTTTGTTTTGCTCGAACTGCTATGTGCTATTGACTGGCAAGTGGGGGGTTGATAAGGTGAACGGGGAAAGTGAAGTGGAGTCTACGGACTATGAGTATTTTGGTTGACGGAGTGTCAACAGGTGGTCAAACTCGGGGAATTAAACTGGTTTTGAAGCCACCCGTATCCTACCATTATGATGTTATTTTTCTATTATTGATGTCAAATATCCTGATTTACATGTTTATTTGGATGTGATTTCACGTTTTTACCCCCGATTATTCACTAAGTATATAGCTTACCCCATTCCATTTGTTTTCCTTAGCAGGGGCTGACGCGGGGAAAGTTCGGGAAGGTGTATAGACTTTTGGTTTATAAAATAGTTGATTTTGCCCTAATACTTGTTATAAGTTGACTAATAAGATGTATACATTTGTTGTAGTGGTTATAGTTAGTAGATTTTTTAGGGTTTACTTTCTGGTACTAATGGTATGTATGACTTGATGTAATAGTTTATACAATTTTTGAAGATGTAATAGTGTATATAGAACTTTTCTTGTAGCGTGAAATCTATTTTCTCGTTTTAGAATATCGAGTCCTGGCGCAAGTTAGGTAGGCGATCCGTTAAACCCTTTGGTACGCCTTTGGGTACGGTGGGGTCGTCACAGAATAGCCCGTTTCGATTTAATTCAAAACTTATCAATTTATAGTATGCACTTCTGCTGTTTGCACTTTTGCATGGCTCTCCTCACTAAATCTGCCTTTTACACAATGAATTAGTGAAATTTTTTGCATCACTAAATTATGTACATCATATACGTGAAAATGCCTTAAGGTGTATTTTTCCATTCGAATCGAATGAAGTATAGAGTTACCTTTACATTTTTAGCAACTAATATTCGTCACGTGGTTTCACTATGTTTCAATTGTATACTTGTTTGTTGAGCAGTAGTATTCTCTGTGCTCGGCGTATGAAAAATCTTGCCAACTCTGGTCATCAGAAACTTAACACACATGTCTGTGCACTTCCTTGTCTCATACTCCATTTATTGTTCACTTATTTGAGTTTCAATGTCATGCATAGCAAATGCAAATGTTTTGTAAGGTTTATGCGCAGACTACGGTAATGATTTTATTTCACAAAATAACTTTCCTAAATGAGGCTAGGTTTGGCTGCTTACATATGGTTATTTACATCATCAACAATGTATAACTTTTAATTACGCAAGAATAGGACATAATTTGCATCAATTTTCAAAGTTAGGCATCTTACAGCAATATCATGATGCCCGCTGTCCATCATTATTCCAACTAGCTTAGGGGGTAGTTCACTTATCTGTGCACTAGATTCAGCATCTTCCTATTCATGCGGGCCAATCTACGAAAACAAAATCAAACAATCATTTCACAAGTACATGGTATGTGTTGTCTATATATACAAATTAGTAAGTTACAATTCATCAACAAAACCATCGCTCTCACCAGTTTTCCTTTTCCATAACCTCCGAGATTATCGATTTCTAATGCATCCCACTCTGAAATTAAAGCATCTGTCCATGCCTTTGTTCTTGGTATAGCTCGAGCCACTTTATACTTTAGTATTGTCATCCGATCAAGTTAATGCACCTGCAATTAAATTGGAAAGTGACTCATGAATTATATCAGCTGCAAAAATATGTATTACGACAGTAAATTTTTTTTACATTTCTAATGTCGGATTTGTTCGAACAAACTCTTTCCCATCCTTCACACTCACTTATCATTTCAAGTACTATGCATAAAAAAATTTATCATCCGGCTAGTTGGAATTTGTTTTCGTTGCATCACCAACTAGTTAGATCATTTAATAACTTTTTATATAACGTAACTAAATTTACCAGTAGGACAAAGAGGCAGCCCCCAACATATTGGTGCTACTTTCCTCTTTTCTTCTGAACTTTTAATACCTACATAGTACATTTCTAACGTACTCTACCCAGTTTAATGAAGCCACCTCATTAACTACCTTCGTGCAACCCCATAGCCGGATTTTATACTCAACCCTAATAGTTGGAGCCAATAGACATCCACAAGCAAATGCAACAAATAGTCGCTTAAACTCGTTCCCACCGTTCATGGATACTAATTCCTTTTACAGCTCTTTCCATTTGTATGTTCGTTGACTTGGCCCAGAATCTCCACCTTCACTGCTATCAGTATCTTCAATCGGTACGGGGGCCATCATTCGGGATTCCAAGGATTAAACTGATATCTTTTGCTGTTAAGGGTAGCAGACCGTCTCTATGTAGCTGAAAGCTGCTTATTGTCGGATTAAAATTGTCGATCAGCCAGGTTCCTATGCCACTCGGAATGGACCGACACTTTATTTCCAACAGCCCTCCAAATCCCATATCTCTGATCTGCTGTTCTTTTGTTTCATCGATGTTTGATCCTAACCAAAACATCTGATTTAGTGAACAACGAATGGTGTACTTCTGATTCTATAATCAAATTCAACAAAAAAACTAGTTAGCCTTCCACAAATTATCACAAAACTACCCATTTCATCCAGCCATACTTTGTGTTTATCTTAATCCGCTGTTTTGGCGGAATAGCCTTTCCAAGCGGCACCAGTTCTGTATTGTCCTTCTCTTTCTCTTTCCGATAGTTCTCTTTTCGCTTCTGTACATTTTCCTCGCTCAGTTTATCATATGCTGCTTTGGTCATTTTATTATACTGTATTGGATGCATATAATCGTGAATAATGTTATATGCAACTCAGCATGTTCTAATTGTGTTTTTTACATTTACCAGGCCATTTTTTGTTGATTAATGATTTATTTAGCTTTCCATGCATACCTCTATTATCTTAATGCCTTTCGCTGGAACGGTGTTTTGATACTGCTTCCTATATACATTAAATATTAACCAATTAACAATGCATTCTACTCATGATTATTATTTTTTATGAACATCAATATTACCCAAACTTCATCCACGGATTCAACGGTGGAACTGGTTGTCTGACTTCACTTGTTCTCGCTGCCTCTATTTCTTCATTTTCGCCTAAACTCTTGTTCCGTCATTCGATTCTTATCCGTACCATCCTACCTCTGCTCATTCATATTGTAATCAAATTTATGCATGTCACCTCCTACTGCCCATATTTAGAGATAGATGCTGCCCACTTACTTGTTCGATGCATTTGATGGTGCCTGCCCTTCCCTTTCACAGCGTATTCCCCTTTCTTCTTCTTTTTTGCTCGTTTTCTTAGGTGATCTTCTTGATCTTTTTCATGCCATTTACAACAATTAGTCACAAAAATTTATTACAAATTTTCTGCTTTTCAATTCCTAAGATTTTAACAATGAAATACAGTATGAAGTACAGCTACGCATGATATACTACCACCAAATCTACATAACACATTCTCTACAACAACTAACTACGAGAAGGTACCGATATTTTGTTCTATCCTTCAACAAGCAAGTGGGCAACTTTTTACTCTAACTTTTTTCAATTGCCTTCATTTCACAAACCTATTAACTTTGCTACAATAAATGACATCTTTATGCAAATAATACGATAAACATACACCAATGCAGTTGTAAATATGACCTACCAATCTGAGTACAATAACATTTCTATTCTGTTTCTGTGGTATACCTGTTAATCCATAACATGTAACAGTTATCCAACATTGTGTTTATGCAGAACAACGAAAACAATAAATATGCACCAATGAAGTCCGAATACGATATACCAATTGCACACTAACACTTCTATTCTGTTTCTTCTCTGTACCTGTTAATCTACAACATGTAACACTTATCCAATACTGTGTTCATGCACACGAACTAATACAATAAACATACACCAATAAAGACCCAAATACAACATCCCAATTTCAAAGACACATTTCTATTCTATTTCTATCCTATTCCTGTTAATCCACAACATGTAACAGTTATCCAATATTGTGTTTATGCATAACAACGAATACAATAAACATACACCAACGAAATCTCAAATATGACATACCAATTACACACTAACATTTCTACTCTGTTTCTTCTTTGTGCTTGTTAATCCATAACATGTAAGACTTATCCAATATTGTGTTCATGCACACGAACTAATACAATACGCATACATCAATGCAGTCGCAAATACGACATTCCAATTTCAAACTAACATTTCTATTCTGTTTCTGTCTTGTACCTATTAATCCACAACATGCAAGACTTATCCACAACATGCAAGACTTATCCAACAACATGTAAGACTTATCCAACATTGTGTTCATGCACATGAACTAATACAATAGATATACACTAATGAAGATCCAAATACGACATACCAATTTTACACTAACATTTCTTCTTTGTGCCTGTTAATCCACAATATGTAAGACTTATCCAATATTGTGTTCATGCACATGAACTCATATACTAGACATTCCCCACTGAAGTTCCAAATACAACATACCAATTTCAGACTAACATTTCTATTCTATTCTGTTCTGTACCTATTCATCCACTGCATGTAAGACCTATCCAACATTATTTCGTGGCCCATAAACTAACAAAGCTTGTAACATTTTTTGTACGCTGAGTATGACACATACAACAGTCTGTTATTTTGTCTAACGTATTTATATTACTGCCAACTCTCCTATCATCAAATTCCATGCAATCCATTTCATCTTTTATGGCTTTATTTTTCAAATGGGCTCCAAGTCACATATAGGGAGGTAATACTTTCACAATACCATATAATATGTTCTTCGCCTCTAGCCTTTGTTATTTTTTAGTCATTTTCCTTATACTATGTACTACATACACCATGTTTTGACTTTGTTATGATAATGATTTACACTTTAACACACCGTAACATTTTTTCTCAATGTCACATTTTTTCTACATAACATAATTTTAAGCCAACATACTGTATGAGCCATCCTTCACTGAATTATCTTTTGACTATTTGGTTTCGCAGTGTATGATATACTCAACACGTTGTACTATCTACTTAGCACATAGTAATTATAATCTACACCCATTTTTTACACCTACGAACTCCCAAACTCATGCACACATTTTCTCAAGCAGTTGTGCCGCAAGATTTTCCCCTTCATTCCCACTCTCCTGTTTCGACGCTCAAAGACTAACACATAATACTCCTATCACGCTGCACTTATCAATTACTATACACAAAATCGTGCTCATGTGACATCCCTCTATGCAATCATCATAGTGTACACAAAAAACATTCACAAGTAAAGTCCTTTGATGAGAATATAAAAACCAAGGCCCATTCAAGCACATGGGGAATTGGAAGATTCAAGTGAAAACTAGTTGATTGCACGAATGCTTGAGTTTAGTAGGATTATTTGATTTTTCTCGTTGATTTTGGTTATTTCTCGTTTTAAAAAGTCTAGGTAATTAAGATAGTTTAATTGCGGCCCATTTGTTAGTAACTAAGGCCCAAAATCTTTCTTAAGTATGTAGGGTAGTTTGGTCAACTTTTGGATTAGGGTTAATGCTTGTAAGGGCTATAAATAGCCCCACTTCCTCTTTGTTTTGGGATCAGTTTTTGACTATTAAATACAATTAGTGAGTTTTCACTTTCTCTTTGACAAGAGAGTTGCCTTTGAATACTTGAGAATCTTCTCAAGTTATTCACCCGAACTTATCAATCAAGTATCTCCTTGATTGTGGCGTTCTACTACCTCCAATTTGGTTCGTTAATTCGAGTAGTTACGGGTTGAGATAATATCAAAATTGTTCGTGACTTCTAGGGATTAGTTGGGTCAAATTTCCGCTGCCTAAGCCATGGTGGTTTGGTTGTCTAGATCGGGGTTTCACATCAGTTGGTACCAGAGCTAGTTGACAACCACCAGGTTATATCTTTTTTTTTATTTTTCGTTTATTTCGAGTCATATATGTTTATCCCAATCTGTTCGTTTGTTTAGAACAACAAAAAAAAAAATTACTGTTCTTCGTTACTGTTCACCCAACACTGTTCATCGTTACTGTTCATAGACACTGTTCATAGTTACTGTTCATCCGAATTCAAATCTGACCAGCCTTGTTGTTTGTGTTATCCAACTTATTTACTTGATTTTCAAATCTGAATTTTGGCAAAACTTGTTGGAATTTTGTGAATCTTGAAGAGAACTTACAATAATCTTGAGTTTCTTGAATTCTTGACCACAATCTTGAAATTTCTGAAGTTCCTGACAACTTCCTTGAACGTTCTTGAAAGATCTTGGAGTTCTTGGTTGTTATTATTTGTGGACTTTCTTATTTTGTGTCGTGGTTGATAGTTGTAGTCAAAAAAAAAAGACAAAAAAAAAAGAAGAAAGAAAAGAGGAATTGGTTGGCAAGAGAAAAAAAAAGGAAAGGAAAGAAAGGGGCAACCGAATTGTTTTGA
Organism: Coffea arabica; assembly: GCF_036785885.1. Taxonomy (NCBI): domain Eukaryota; kingdom Viridiplantae; phylum Streptophyta; class Magnoliopsida; order Gentianales; family Rubiaceae; genus Coffea; species Coffea arabica. Next base: position 45,102,152 of record NC_092317.1, read on the forward strand.
ATAGAGAACCAAATCTGATTTGTGCAATCTTTCTTGGAGTAGAATTTGGAAGTTACCAAAAGTTGTTTCAAGGAGATTACCAAAGGTTGTTTCAAGAAGGTTATCAAAAGTTGTTTCAAGAAGGTTACCAAAAGTTGTTCAAGAGGAAGAGGATTTTCAAAAGGTTTCCAAAAACTAACTTGTTTCCAAAATCAATTAGGAAACTAAGTAAAGCACTTGGATAACTCTTTGTACTCACTTGGACACACTCTCTCCTACCTTTTTAGGAAACTTTCCTAAACTCTCTCATCCATTTTTTAGAAACTTTCCTATATTCTCTCATCCATTTTTAGGAAACTTTCCTAAACTCTCTCATCCATTTTTTTGGAAATTTTCCTATATTCTCTCATCCATTTTTTGGAAATTTTCCTAAACTCTCTTATCCATTTTTTAGAAAACTCTCCTAAAATTCTCTCATCCATGTTTAGGACCTTTCCTATATTCTCTCATCCACTTTAGGAAACTCTCCTATATTCTCTTCCTAGATTCTAGGAACACTTTCCTACATTTTCTCCTACATTCTTGTGATTACACTTGTGGAAAGGTTGGTAACGGTTGTTGGACTTGAGCAGCATTTCTCAACTACCTAACCTAACAGGTAAAGGTATTTGGTAAGTCCATTAGAGTGACATCCATATACACGAGTGCGAGTGGATACACGTAAGGGAGCGTGAAAGGCAATATCTTCGGTTTCGTTGCTAACTTTTTGCAGGTTCCCTCATACGTCATGGCGAGTATAAGACGCATAAAAGCTAGATCACAACATTGTCTTCCTGATCCTAAGGGAGTCAAAGAAGTGGCATTACGTGGTGTAGATGAGCAATTGGATTTCGTCAAATCTCAGTTGCTTGGTTGGTTTTATACTCGTTGCGGTGTCAAAGATAAAATTTGTAGCTTGGCCATTGATGGTAGTTGTGAAGTCAATCTTACAAGTGCTATCATGGTTGAGAAATTAAATCTTCCAACCATTGATCATCTTCAACCGTACAAGTTGACGAGCACTCATGGGGATGTTTGGGTTACTAAGCACACACTTGTACCTATTCAAATCGGCAAATATGTGGATGAGGTGTTGTGTGATGTAGTCCCAATTCAAGTGACACATGTGTTGTTGGGCAAAGCATGGATGTCGAGGCGAGAAGTTAAAATTGATGGACATACTAATAAGTATTCCTTCTTATTTAATAGTCGTCGTCTTGCACTTGTATCACTTACTTATGACCAACTTTGTATTGATCTAGCATGCATGAAAAGTGAGTTTGAGCGTTATAGAATGGAGAAAAAGCTAGATGAGGGAATTGTGCCTGCAGAGGTAAAACCCGAGGAAGTTGAAAGTAATGAGATAAAAGGGTCAGCTGTTGAACTAGAAAAAGAGATGGAAAAATCTAATGAGATGGGTGGTAAAAAGGAAGAAAGAAGAGAAAGTGGGCTGATCTTGAGCAACCCGGTGAAGGCCTATTATTTTCTTAACAAACTTACCTTTGCTTTGTTTAGTGTTTCTTCTTTTATACAGATCAAGCAAAGGCAAGTTGAGCTGATCTTGGTGTGTTCCATTCCAAAATCAATTGTAGACGTTGCAAGCCTCCATGGAGTTGGTACTCCAAGAGTTAAACTCCCTTGGTATCCATTCATGGAACAATGTCAACTCAAATCAGTCCACACCAAAGGGGAGTTGATTCGAGCTCATCTTGAAGGGAACACTCCATATTTTAGGGATGGTTGTGTACCAAGGGTTCGTTTAAAGAACAAGTACCTCAATGACCATTATGATTTTCGTCTTGCTCTTAGTCCACATGCAGCTCCAACATCACCAAATCCGCCTTGGTGCCTTGCAAGTGTGTTCAAGCTGGAGTTCGATTTCACGGGATACACTTCATACCACTTTGAGGACCCTTACCTCATGACCACAAACAATAAAGTTGAGCATACATTGAAGATGATTTGTGAGATTCAAGGTTCGACGAGGGTTATTTTCCAACTTAGCACATGGGCTTTGCATTGGATGCCATCTGTAGCCATCATAACAAGATTGAGTCGAAGGCATGTAACTCGTCTTGTCACCATTCGTGCTTCAATTTGTGGGCAAATTGCTTTTAAGAGGAGGGGAATGATGAGAATATAAAGACCAAGACCCATTCAAGCACATGGGGAATTGGAAGATTCAAGTGAAAACTAGTTGATTGCACGAATGCTTGAGTTTAGTAGGATTATTTGATTTTCCTCGTTGATTTTTGTTATTTCTCGTTTTAAAAAGTCTAGGTAATTAAGATAGTTTAATTGCGGCCCATTTGTTAGTAACTAAGGCCCAAAATCTTTCTTAAATATGTAGGGTAGTTTGGTCAACTTTTGGATTAGAGTTAATGCTTGTAAGGGCTATAAATAGCCCCACTTCCTCTTTGTTTTGGGATCAGTTTTTGACTATTAAATACAATTAGTGAGTTTTCACTTTCTCTTTGACAAGAGAGTTGCCTTTGAATACTTGAGAATCTTCTTAAGTTATTCACCCGAAATTATCAATCGAGTTTCTCCTTAATTGTGGCGTTCTACTACCTCCAATTTGGTTCATTAATTCGAGTAGTTTCGGGTTGAGATAATATCAAAATTGTTCGTGACTTCTAGGGATTAGTTGGGTCAAATTTCCGCTGCCTAAGCCATGGTGTTTTGGTTGTCTAGATCGGGGTTTCACATCAGTTGGTACCAGAGCTAGTTGACAACCACCAGGTTATATCTTTTTTTTATTTTTCGTTTATTTCGAGTCATATATGTTTATCCCAATCTGTTCGTTTGTTTAGAACAAAAAAAAAAATTTACTGCTCATCGTACTGTTCATCCAACACTGTTCATCGTTACTGTTCATAGACACTGTTCATAGTTACTGTTCATCCGAATACAAATCTGTCCAGCCTTGTTGTTTGTGTTATCCAACTTGTTTACTTGATTTTCAAATCTGAATTTTGGCAAAACTTGTTGGAATTTTGTGAATCTTGAAGAGAACTTACAATAATCTTGAGTTTCTTGAATTCTTGACCACAATCTTGAAATTTCTGAAGTTCCTGACAACTTCCTTGAACGTTCTTGAAAGATCTTGGAGTTCTTGGTTGTTATTATTTGTGGACTTCCTTGTTTTGTGTCGTGGTTGATAGTTGTAGTAAAAAAAAAAGACAAAAAAAAAAAGAATAAAGAAAAGAGGAATTGGTTGGCAAGAGAAAAAAAAAAAGGAAAGGAAAGAAAGGGGCAACCGAATTGTTTTGAATAGAGAACCAAATCTGATTTGTGCAATCTTTCTTGGAGTAGAATTTGGAAGTTACCAAAAATTGTTTCAAGAAGATTACCAAAGGTTGTTTCAAGAAGGTTACCAAAAGTTGTTCAAGAGGAAGAGGATTTTCAAAAGGTTTCCAAAAACTAACTTGTTTCCAAAATCAATTAGGAAACTAAGTAAAGCACTTGGATAACTCTTTGTACTCACTTGGACACTCTCTCTCCTACCTTTTTATGAAACTTTCCTAAACTCTCTCATCCATTTTTTGGAAACTTTCCTATATTCTCTCATCCATTTTTAGGAAACTTTCCTAAACTCTCTCATCCATTTTTTTGGAAATTTTCCTATATTCTCTCATCCATTTTTAGGAAATTTTCCTAAACTCTCTCATCCATTTTTTAGGAAACTCTCCAAAAATTCTCTCATCCATGTTTAGGACCTTTCCTATATTCTCTCATCCACTTTAGGAAACTCTCCTATATTCTCTTCCTAGATTCTAGGAACACTTTCCTACATTTTCTCCTACATTCTTGTGATTACACTTGTGGAAAGGTTGGTAACGGTTGTTGGACTTGAGCAGCATTTCTCAACTACCTAACCTAACAGGTAAAGGTATTTGGTAAGTCCATTAGAGTGACATCCATATACACGAGTGCGAGTGGATACACGTAAGGGAGCGTGAAAGGCAATATCTTCGGTTTCGTTGCTAACTTTTTGCAGGTTCCCTCATACGTCATGGCGAGTATAAGACGCATAAAAGCTAGCTCACAACATTGTCTTCCTGATCCTAAGGGAATCAAAGAAGTAGCATTACGTGGTGTAGATGAGCAATTGGATTTCGTCAAATCTCAGTTGCTTGGTTGGTTTTATACTCGTTGCGGTGTCAAAGATAAAATTTGTAGCTTGGCCATTGATGGTAGTTGTGAAGTCAATCTTGCAAGTGCTATCATGGTTGAGAAATTAAATCTTCCAACCATTGATCATCTTCAACCGTACAAGTTGACGAGCACTCATGGGGATGTTTGGGTTACTAAGCACACACTTGTACCTATTCAAATCGGCAAATATGTGGATGAGGTGTTGTGTGATGTAGTCCCAATTCAAGTGACACATGTGTTGTTGGGCAAAGCATGGATGTCGAGGCGAGAAGTTAAAATTGATGGACATACTAATAAGTATTCCTTCTTATTTAATAGTCGTCGTCTTGCACTTGTATCACTTACTTATGACCAACTTTGTATTGATCTAGCATGCATGAAAAGTGAGTTTGAGCGTTATAGAATGGAGAAAAAGCTAGATGAGGGAATTGTGCCTGCAGAGGTAAAACCCGAGGAAGTTGAAAGTAATGAGATAAAAGGGTCAGCTGTTGAACTAGAAAAAGAGATGGAAAAATCTAATGAGATGGGTGGTAAAAAGGAAGAAAGAAGAGAAAGTGGGCTGATCTTGAGCAACCCGGTGAAGGCCTATTATTTTCTTAACAAACTTACCTTTGCTTTGTTTAGTGTTTCTTCTTTTATACAGATCAAGCAAAGGCAAGTTGAGCTGATCTTGGTGTGTTCCATTCCAAAATCAATTGTAGACGTTGCAAGCCTCCATGGAGTTGGTACTCCAAGAGTTAAACTCCCTTGGTATCCATTCATGGAACAATGTCAACTCAAATCAGTCCACACCAAAGGGGAGTTGATTCGAGCTCATCTTGAAGGGAACACTCCATATTTTAGGGATGGTTGTGTACCAAGGTTTCGTTTAAAGAACAAGTACCTCAATGACCATTATGATTTTCGTCTTGCTCTTAGTCCACATGCAGCTCCAACATCACCAAATCCGCCTTGGTGCCTTGCAAGTGTGTTCAAGCCGGAGTTCGATTTCACGGGATACACTTCATACCACTTTGAGGACCCTTACCTCATGACCACAAACAATAAAGTTGAGCATACATTGAAGATGGTTTGTGAGATTCAAGGTTCGACGAGGGTTATTTTCCAACTTAGCACATGGGCTTTGCATTGGATGCCATCTGTAGCCATCATAACAAGATTGAGTCGAAGGCATGTAACTCGTCTTGTCACCATTCGTGCTTCAATTTGTGGGCAAATTGCTTTTAAGAGTAGGGGAATGATGAGAATATAAAGACCAAGGCCCATTCAAGCACATGGGGAATTGGAAGATTCAAGTGAAGACTAGTTGATTGCACGAATGCTTGAGTTTAGTAGGATTATTTGATTTTCCTCGTTGATTTTGGTTATTTCTCGTTTTAAAAAGTCTAGGTAATTAAGATAGTTTAATTGCGGCCCATTTGTTAGTAAGTAAGGCCCAAAATCTTTCTTAAGTATGTAGGGTAGTTTGGTCAACTTTTGGATTAGGGTTAATGCTTGTAAGGGCTATAAATAGCCCCACTTCCTCTTTATTTTGGGATCAGTTTTTGACTATTAAATACAATTAGTGAGTTTTCACTTTTTCTTTGACAAGAGAGTTGCCTTTGAATACTTGAGAATCTTCTTAAGTTATTCACCCGAACTTATCAATCGAGTATCTCCTTGATTGTGGCGTTCTACTACCTCCAATTTGGTTCGTTAATTCGAATAGTTACGGGTTGAGATAATATCAAAATTGTTCGTGACTTCTAGGGATTAGTTGGGTCAAATTTCCGCTGCCTAAGCCATGGTGTTTTGGTTGTCTAGATCGGGGTTTCACATCATCCTTCCACTTTTTTGTCAAATTACACACATTACTATATCATCCTAGGGTTCTTCATGTTTTACCCGACTGATTTGTGGTCGTTCACTACTCCAGATCTCACGAGCTTCCACTTTGTAATTTGGGTTCATTTTTCTTCTTCTTTTAATAAACCATAATCACAAAAAATTTGTCCTTCTGCCACCACTTCTTGCTTCTCCTTGCTGTGATTTTCCTTCAATAATGCCGCAATTCCATAGTTTTTCGCAATGTCGCACGTATGTTGCCAATCTCTTATTTTTCTCTATTATTTTCTCCTTTCCTCACAAGCCTATTTTTTGACAGTTGTGAATTTTAGCAACTGCTTCATTTGGGAGGGAGTCTAAGTGTGGCTCTTCATTTTCAACCTTTCATTTTGGGTGGGACTTTGCTTACTAATAGTACTGACGTTCCGTAACGGGTCCGTTACGGTCAACACTTCTTCTATTTTTTTCCTTCTCACTTAATAAAACAATGTCGTTTTGGGGGTTTGCTGAAGGCTTTTGACGTGGTTCATTTCTCGCCTTTAATTTTTGCTTGTGAGGAGACCGCTCGGGAACGGTCAATCTGATGACCGTTCCCGCCCCTATTCCATACTTATTGTGTTTCCTAATTGACACAAGTAAGGTAAAAGTTCTACCTACAATCCATGTTTTTGCTAAATGTCAAAATTGAAGCAATTTCATATTCTGAGCTAACTATTCTCATGTTGTACGTGAATTGCATCATATTTGGGAATGCAGTTCCCCATGTAATGCATTTGAGATTCTTCTGCTGCCCTATTGTGAATGTTTCAATAAGGCCTTTTAGTTTTTTTATAGCTCTTGTGGCGATATTGGAAATAGATAAGGAGATTTTCATTTCAAGTTTCATGTGTAGACTGATATTAATCAGACTAGTCTTGAGTATTTGCTGGAATTTCTCTTCAACCTGTCACTACTACTTTTCCACCACCTCCTCATGTAGTACCTATCTAAGCTCCAATAATTTAAATTCCACAACCAATGGCATCTATCCTGCTTGTCCTTGTGTTACGCACACTTACACTCGCACGCGCGCGCAAACATACACAGACACATGCACATGTTATACCCATCTGAACTCAATGTGGTCCAAAGCTCAAGCTTTTTCATCTTAATTTGTTGATTTTTATGTGCTAACAGCAGGGGTACTTTTTCCTCAACTTATAAATAGATGAAAAGTGGTACAAAAATAATAAATATTTATGATTTACACTTGGACAAGCATATTGAGGTGGCTGTGGAAGCATTGATTTATGGGCTAAAGTTGAACCTGAAGACGTAGAGCTCTTGGATTTAAACCCACTTTTTAAATCCCACCTTCCCTATTGGAAAAAAATTAAAAAAGAAAAAAGGCATGCTGAAGTGGCTGTGGAAGGGAAATTTCCATGTTTATTAAAGCTGGAATTGTTTGGGAAAATAAAATAACCAGTTATATTGGTATTTTAGTAGTGGTCAGCAGTGATTTTGGATGGAATGATGGACGTTTTTGTCATTTGGCCTGCAGATACTAGCCTACACCTAATCTAGCAAAGCACCACGTGGAGGGCCATGTGTTAAACCCAATTCATCATTCATGGGTTCTCTCTCACCTCCTTTCCTTCTACAGCTGTTTCCTCCTCCCTTCAAATGCCACTAATGGAACGCAATTCTTCTTCCTTGCTCTACCATCCCGGTCTTTCTTCTTCTTGGGCTTCCTGGAACCCCCAAAAAAATCAGGTTAAACACCCTAAACTTTATCATTTCAGCATTGGACAAACATAAATTGCAGTTAGATTAGATGCACAGGATTAATGTAATCTTCTGCCGTTTGTCTTTTTCATTAAGAATCATGGCGTTTGAGTAATACTTCTATCTTTCTGTTTTTTTAAATTTAGGTCCATATAAATAGAGTTCTAGCAATTTTTGAATTGCCTTTAATTCATCATTTGTTATAGGATTATTCTTTCCTACACTGACTGTATACTGTTAGTATTGGATGAATGACAAATATGCAAAATTTAAATTTAAAATTCAACTTTTGCACATATATCATGAATTCAACGGTGATAGTATATATACTATTAGTGTATATAAAATGTACTCATTTGTATGATGTTATTCTAAATTTAGCTAATATACGAAACTAAGAGTTTGTTTTTAGGAAATTTACATGAAGAGTATTTTCTAAGGTTATATTTAAAACTACAGTGTCTATTGAGGCACTCGCTAAAAAGAGTCTTTGGTATTAGTTTAGTTAATTTGGGAAAGTGTTATAACGAGAGGTGCAATAAATGTGAGAGTAGTAACTTGGATATGATATAGAGTTAAAATAATTGTATATTATAAGGAAACTGGAGTTGATTTTTTCAAGGAGAAAGTTAAAGGATACAAAATTAACTACCGATAAACTGTTTTTTCTCGGGAAGAGGGGGCACAAAGTGATAGATGTTTAATTCAAAGCTAATACACTATAAGGAATTTTTTGGAAAGTTTGACCGAGATTGCCTGCCTCTCTATGCCCGTTGCTGTCCTAATGAGGCTTAAGTAGCCTCTTTTTTTTTTGGTTAAGAAAAGTCATCATTAATAATAATAAGTTAACAAAAGTTTACAAATCGAGGTAGGGCAAAGCCTCTGCAGTCAAGTTCTAACAATTTTGAAATTGCCAAGGGATAACAATCAAATAAAATAAAGTCAATTTTTTCCTCTACATCCATTTTGGTCCAAAAGTCCGCACACTGGTTTGCCTCCCTATAGACGTGCTTAAAGGTAATTACCTGGAATGTCTGCATAATAGACCTACAATCACAAACAATTGGAGCAGTAGAATGCATTAGATCAACCTTAGAATTCAACAAATCCACCAGAACTTTTGCATCCAACTCTACAATGAGTTTAGAAATACTAAGTTGCTTAGCTAACTGCAATCCATCCTTTAATGCCCACAGTTCAGCTACAGTATTTGTAGCCTAGCCAATGTTTCTGCAAAAGCCACCAGTCCATTCTCTTAGGTGATTTCTAATAAGGCCTCCAGCCCCAACTTTCCCTGCTTTGGCAAGAGAGGCCCCATCCGTATTGAGTTTGAAAACATTTGGGGGTCGGGAAGTCTAGCTCACCTGAATTTGATGTTTAACAGAAACAAATTCTCTATTTGTTGGTCCCACTTTAAGGAATTCAGCAGCAGTAGCTATAGAAGCTTGAATTAAATTGCTTCTGTGAAGCTGAGATTCAAACAAGCTTCTATTTCTTTGGTTCCAATGGATCCAGCAACCAAAGGCAATTAAAGACCCCAGGGGATTTTTTAGAATTGACACTCAGAAGAGTTGAGACAAGCAGTCTTAAGCCAAGTGTTAGTGGACTGTCCTGGTTGGGGATGTAGAAACTAAGGTAAGGATAGCCCTTGCCAAAGATGTCTAGCACGGGGACAATCCCATAAAACATGAAGAGAGTCCTCCTTCAACCAATCACAGAAACTATAGCTTTCCTCTTTTACAATTTTCCTGACCAAGAGGTTGTTTTTTGTGGGAAGTTTGTCCTGGCAAGCAATCCATAGAAAATGCAACACTCTATTGTTAGCAGCAACTCTCCAGACCCGTAGGGTCTATTCCTCACAGCTATTTTGCTGTCCTTCCCCAACAGATTCACACTAGACTTCAAGGAAAATTCTCCCATAGGGTCTGCTTTCCAATTAAAAGTTTCATTCCAACACATAAAATGTTGTCTTGGAATAGCTTTAATTGTCTCAACAACAAGGTTAGGGAACCGAAAGGAAATGTATTGGGGATTCCAAGATTCACCTTGAAGGAAATTAAACCAAGCTATTCTAGTATTAGTTTCCTAATTCATTTTGGTATCTTATTTGTTTAGTTTCCACATTAGATTAGGAAATCTTAAGTTACTTTTCAAGTAAGTTTTGGTTTATAATTATATTTGTTTTAGGAAGCTTTAAAGTCTATAAATACTACTAGTCTAGCAAGTTATTAATTGAAGAGTTGAGTTGAGTTTGAGAGTAGGTTTGAGAGAAAATCTCATAGTTGAGATTTGTGAGTTGTCGTGAGCGAAAAGCTACAACTCGATATTTGTTATTGTTGAGTTTTGAGTTAATTGAATTATTGAGTATTTGTTCTCCTCTTCTTCCCACATATTTTTATATGTGTCAAAATTGCTTTCGCTGTGCGCGAGGATTTTTTGTGTGCTAACAAGTGGTTTCAGAGCTCTAGATTTTGATCCCGAGGCATGTCCGCAAAATTGGGGCTTGGAGCTTGTTCGTGAAATTAAAGTATGGATCCGCATTATTTACACCATTGTCTTGCTTTTATCTTTGATGGTAAAAGTAATTTTGAGACTTGGAGGTCGATGATGAAGGATTTTTTCAAAGATATTGGAGTTTGGAATATTATCCAAAAGGGGTTCACGGAACCTCTAACAGGTATAGAATTATCAATCGACGCAATTAAACAATTAGAGAGGAATAGACAATTGAATTGTAAGACACTCTACTATCTCATACATGTAAAGACAGCAAAGGAGGTTTGGAAATTTTTAATAAATTCCTATGGTCATGGTGGAGAAGAAATTTGTGACGAGGAAGAAGAAAAATAAGTTTTTGATGAGGTATACACAGGAAGATGAAGGAATTGTGATTGAAGAAGAAATTTCGCAAGTGGTTGAGACAGAAAGTGAAATCATTGATCAAATTAAAGATGTGATTGAAGATCATGATGATAGAGAAATTGTTGACTTTATCGACGTTGATGAATTTTTTGAAGAGAAAAATCAAGTGATGAAATTGGTTGGAATCAATTGTGGAGTGGACAAATTAGTTGAAGATTGTAACACTGTTTAGATTGATGCAGTTGTCAACGTGAATCAATCAACACAAAAATATGGTGATGTTAAAAATATTGGTAGTGGTAACTATAATTTTGTGATTTTGGGAGATTTTATTAGTGATATGGATGAACTGAATGATGGAGTATCTAATGGAGTATGGGTGAATATGTTTGAATTTTTTGACAAGAGTGATCAAGCCAAGAAGTTGTTTGAGAAGTATAAATTCGTCAACTACCACGCGCGAAGATGAAATTGAAGGTCAATTGCAAGTTAGAGTTCCATGTCATTTATACTGTGACTGAATTTTTCATGGAGATTCAAGCTAATGATAGCATTGGAGATAACAACATCAAGAGTTTGGTTTAAGGGAGGCAATGAGGGAAATTAAGCCAAGCTATTCTAGTATTAGTTTCCTAATTCGTTTTGGTATCTTATTTGTTTAGTGTCCACATTAGATTAGGAAAGCTTAATTAGTTTTCAAGTAAGTTTTGGTTTATAATTATATTTGTTTTAGGAAGCTTTAGAATCTATAAATACTACCAGTCTAACAAATTATTAATTGAAGAGTTGAGTTGAGTTTGAGAGTAGGTTTGAGAGAAAATCTCATAGTTGAGATTTGTGAGTTGTCATGAGCGAAAAGTTACGACTCGATATTTATTATTGTTGAGTTTTGACTTAATTGAATTATTGAGTATTTGTTCTCATTATCTTCCCACATATTTTTATGTGTCGAAATTACTTCCGCTGTGTACACAGATTTTTGTGTGCCAACACACCTTCCCAAATAAGTTAGCAACTACCAAATTTTCTTCCCCAGGCTGTAATGGTCCACTGATAAGAGAACTCAAAGGTCCAAGACCAGTCCAATCCTCAAACCAAACTATTACATAATTCCCATTTCTAATAACCCATCCAATACCTCTATTAAAAAGATCCACTCCCATCTTAAGGCACTGTTTGTTAATAGAACCATGGCCTTTGTTCAAAATTAAGTTTCTATTTACTAAAAGAAGCTTCTTTATCCACATATTTATGAGTTAGCATTTTGGCCCAAGGTTGTTCACGGTTCCTCTTAACCCTCCAACACAGACTCGCCATTGCTGCTACATTAACATCATAAGTCTTCCTAATATTAAAAGCAACTGTGACCATCGAGTCGGTTAGTTCTTTTCAATTTCCGAAATAATAGATCAAAAATTATAAAACCATTGTATTGATTGTTCACGTTTATTAATAAGAATAAAAAACAAACCATTTTGAAAGGTTTTATGCTAGATAAAATTATGTGTCCTCATGAAGGTAGGACTAGTTGGGAAAACAAGGGAGGTGGAGTTGGTAAAAATGATTTTCATTTAAATCACAAAACACATTTTATGATAATTAATGCAAAGTTTTGTCGATGTCAGCCTTTTGGGTTCATTTTTTTACATATTAGTCAAATAAATTGGGAACAAGATTTTTTTATTACCATAACATGTCACTTTTTTAGATTGTTGTTTTTCTTAGACAAATGTAACACTTTTATTAAAGAGTAGATTTGTTATATATTGACAATGTATACACGATCATAGTTGGATATATGATATATATGTAAAATTTGAGTTTCAAATCTAAATTCAGGTTATCAAATCAGCTGGAGAAATTCTGACAGATCCAAACTAGCTGGAATGACGTTGATGAAAAATGGTAGTGGAAATAGTGTCACATCGTTCCTATATTTCATCATGGAAAAAGAAAAGAAATTGAAGAATGAAGAGACAAAGAAAGGAAGAAATTTGGGAAATTAGATTTTGGCAAGAAAAGAAACATCAAAGATGATGAACCCATGATGGAATAATACAGTCTCAATATTCCTCTTTATGAAATATGCCAAATGTATACCCCATTTAAAAGTAATAAAACTTCCGTTACTAATATGATAGAATTTCCCCATATTCTAAAAGAAACTTGAGGAAAAAAACTTAAGAGACAAAAAGATATATTAAAGGGGAAAGTTTTTTTTTCTTTTGTCTTAATAGAGATAAACTCATTACATCATAGTATTTCATTTAGATTTTGGGTTGGAATGTGAAGAATAGAAGAAAATAATGTGTAATAAGTACTCTAAATTAAAACGAAAATGAGTGAACAAGCTTTTAGTAATACAAAAAAAAAAAAAAAACTCTTAGTAATACGTATCCTCTTAATGTTTTTTTAGAAAAGAAAAATGAAAATAAGGACAACTAAGCTGCAAGTAGAAGTGGAAAACACTCCTAATTAGAACAGCAAAAGAAATCAAACCAGCACTCTTCGGAAATTTATAGTGCTATGAGTTTTCCAGGTCGACATCGAAACCCTCGTTTTTCCCACACAAAACCTAGAGTCTGAGAACAAAAGAAAACTTCTTCCTTTATGTCGACCCTGTTGGATCTCCGTCCCGCTTCTCCACCATCTCTGACCGTGACCGGGAGGAGGAAGAAGTCCGTCCACCATGTTTCTTGTATCTATTTGCCTCATCGATCCCCCACGGTGATGGTGCGGATGTCAAGTCCCTGCGACACCTCTGCTGTGGAGACTTGTCCCCCTCCGCCTACTCCTCCTAGAGCTGCAACGGTTAGTTTTGTCTCCATAAATTGTTACTTGTCTCCATAAATTGTTACTTGTCTCCTTCACCATAGCAACTCTTTATTGTTGTTTCCCATATGCCTGTGCTATTGGCAGAAAAAAGACACGGTTAATATTAGCAGTAAGAAGAAAGTTGTGGACCACCTGGGGGAGATATGCCATCTAATTGACAAGACTAAGCAAGATATTGAGTCGCTGAACGAAGCTCTAGAACCCCAAGCTCCTGGCTTCCCCGTCATCATGGCCAGCACTTTTGCTGTTTTCTTGGTATATTTACACACCTTGTTTATGTTTTTTTCTTTAATGGAATTAATCAAACTGTCTAAATGAGTTCATGGCATGATGGTGTTTGTCTTTGTGCGTTACCAGACAGTGCAGTGGTGGTGCAAAAAATAGCTCTGCTTGTGGCGCTTCCTACCTTAAGGTGATTGCTTTATATTGCTACTATTTTATTTTGTCTTGGATTTTCACCCCTGTGAATTATTGCTACTAAATTGGTAGCAACTTACTTGGTTTCTTTTTTATGGAATTAACCTAAAATTCATAGAGAATAAATGCATCAAAACTGGTGATCAAGATCTGGAATGATCTTGGTGATCAAGCTTAATCGAACTCAATGTATAATTTAACAGCCATCGAGAAAATATTAGCTAGAAGTCTTGGGCACAATTTTTTTTTTTTTTTTTTTTGGATTTAAGGAGACTCTTAACCTTACAACGGGAAGCAAAAAGGGGAAGCACGCTTTATTATTAGTTTCAGGCTGAGATCAGGAGCCCTTAATGCATGATTAACTTCTCCCTTTGACTGGCTGGATTAACTCAGTTTTTTGGATTTGTTCAAGGGTTTACCTTCTTTTCTTAACAATTATTTGCTTCCAGGTACTTTCGAGCATGCATCCGCCAATGTCTTGTGTAGAAAGATGGCAGCAATTTGGTGCTTTAATTGCGTTTTCTGTCATATATCTCTTCCTTTGGACGCTTCAATTGGTTCTACTGCTGGCTCACTTTGAAACTATTAGTGTTACTAGTTAATTGGGGCCTCACGCTTGGCATGAGGTTGCCCAAATTTCTTCCCAATTTGTGTAAACAGTTTGATGTTTGGTTGGTACTTATGGGTATATATTTATCACTACGGAAAACCCAAAAGCTGGTATCTGGACCTTAGGACAAACACTTGATAAAACACTTACTAAGTAAACTTGTAAAAATTTTGCGTAATAATTGTCAGTCTATAGTCTATAATGCTGATATGATAGCCCAATATCATAAGAACCAAAGCAGCAAAACAATACAGCAGCAGGCAAAATGTGTGAAAAGATCCGTCAAACAGTTGATGTTGATTAGATTATCAAACAGCTCATTCATAACCTGTCTGTAAAAAGGGCAAGTTTACATGTACTGCTATAAGAATTTTTTCCCTAAGTAAATCAGTCACGTGGTAATGTGAACAGTTTTTGAAATTTTTCTACAACATTGGATTTTTTCCCTTACAAGAATGATGTTCACCATTTTTACGAAATCTACTCTTCTCAGCTTTTGTTAGAATGGTTGAATGGTTGTTGTATTTATTGATGGTTGGTTCAGCGTTTGACAAAGTCCTCAGTAGCTTTTCTGGTGAAATCTAGACAAGCATATTTAGGGTGCACTTGATAAAACTAAAATTTAAATTCATTAAGTTATTAAATTGTAAATATTGAAATTCTAATATTTGAGCACATTCAGCATTAAATGATAAATAAATAGTTTATTGTGAATCCATTAAGTTATTGTGTGAATAACTTATCATGAATCCATTAAATTATTGAAATGTAAATATTGAAATCTTAACATTTGAACACATTTTGCATTATATGAATAGGTTATCCATTATTTTTTGAAGTACATTTTGTCTACAAATTTGGACCCATTTAATTAACTAAGATATTCTATTTTTTGGTTATCAAACATATTTGAATATATTAGGATCTTGACCCATAAATTTAAGTGTTGAATTTGATTATCAAATAGGATCTTATTAGTACTATAGACGTACGTAGTATGGCCTATGCTAATTCAAATACAAGCTTCAACCTTCTGGCTTTATTGAACTCATAAGCCACACCGTCCAAAACACAAAATTCAGCAGAGAAAAATTTCAGCAATAAAGCTTCATTTTCCATGCATCAAAGTAGATAAACAAACCCAAAATTAAAAAACATCTTATAATTTAATGCTGACAGTATATGATGTAGGCACGTATTGCACACTGCGCCCTGTGAGTGTGAGAGAGGGATTCAAGGGAGGATTGAGGTGAGCGCAGTTGTTGTAGAATCAGACCAAACCGGGAGAAATAAAGCCAAAAGAGAGGGGAAAGAAGAGGAGGAAGGCGGTAGTTCCGACGAGACTTGAATGAGGAGGACATGGCGGTGGTAGCTTTGGGAGAGGTAACGAGAGAAAATCATGATGGGCAGCGGGAAAGGATTACTGTCTCTTCTCCACCTCAAGTAGACATCTCCAGATTGTTTTGCTGCAACTGCACATTTCCCGGTAGCAGCTGCCAAATATAAACAGTATTAGTTATATATATTTTATCATTTTATTAAGCAAATTTTTGTCGATGAAAGTCTTACAAGGTTTTCTAAATCATTGTATGTGAACATGATGTAGAAGGAAAATCTAATCATTGCGTTTCTCATTCTAAGAAGAAGACTAAAATTGTTAATTGAGAATGTTAGTTAATGAATGCAAAATTATAGAACTAAGTGTAAGGAATCATAGGAACATGCACAATAGAAAATTTAGAACTTTTGATTGCTTTAGCAGATCGTTGTTTGATTAATACTATATAAATCGGTGGAGATTTGATATAGATGATGGCTAAGAGATCCAAATAGCCGCACTCATTTCTGGTCTATAACGTTGATCCTCACGAACCTCCTTAATTAGAACCTCCTACGTTAAATTACTTTAAATTATATTAGCGCTAGTTATTGCCAAAACACTTTACACAAATTGTATAACAAAAACCCTGAAAGAAATAAGAGATGTGATTTCTTCCTTATTTTCTTGGACGAATTTTTGGATATTTTTCTCTCGAGATTTTTTACAAAAATCTCACAAATTAATTTATGTGTCAATTAGTCTTACTAATAAAAATTTAATGAGTATTTATAGACAAATAAGTTGTCTATATCCTTATGGAAACCTAAAACTAGTTTTTAGGATTTAATTTCCTTATTCTAATATAACTCTTATATTTGCAAGACTTAAACTTATTTGCACCATAAGTCACTCACTAATTAAACTTTAAGTTATAAAAACTTATCTTTCAAACTTAAAATTCTTTTTATCCAACTAAAAAAATTCTTAATGTATGTGACTCATAAGATTCTCATACATGTTAACAATAAGCATGAGTTATAATTCTTAATAAATAAGAATTAGATGAATTAAAACTCCTTTTAATTTATTATTTATTCCACTAATGAATCAACTCATTCTTATAGATTAAAATTGGTATCTAACAATGCATCATGACCACCCACTTAAGAAAAATCAAGTAGATGATTTCATCTTTTAGTGAGCATTTACCATGTAATTAATATCATTTTATCACACTTATCTCACATTAATTTTGGAATAAGTTGTGACTATTTCATTGTGTGATTAATGCTAATTTGTTATACCAAAATATAACTCCAATAAAGAAGTACTTAGATATACTTTCTAGGACTCTTCCACTTAATACTAAGAATTCCAAGTTATACTTCTAGTGGTCAAACATGAGATAATTCATCTTTCATAGGAGGTGGTAAATCCTTATAGATTTTTCACCATCTTTCCTTACTTCAAGTATATCCATATGCTAATGATGTTATCATTCCATGCTACTGCAACAATCATACAGCAAATAAAATATAACTATCCATATTATTATGATAACCTTAAATTTAAGCATCACTTAATTATACAAAGTCACTTAGACATTAATTCTTTGGCAGTCAAAGGATGTCTCTATGTAGATTTAGTAAATTTGATCATCTTATCAAACACCCATATACTAATTTAATTATATCATAGACTATAGTAGATGACATCTATTGCTTCTTATATAGAAGTGATATAATATATGCTAGTTTGACCGTGTTAACTATGCCTTATCTTTTTTTTTTTCAATAAAATGTTAATCAATTAATTAAAATATTAATCATGCGGGTCACGATTGCCTCTAAAAAAGAGGGCACTAAGTCTAAAGGTACTACCATTTTTTTTTTGGTCTCAACACACATTTATTTTATTTATTATAAAAACCATCAAAAATTACAACGAGTTCACTTGCGAGCCACTCTAACATGAATAGCGGGAGTCTGAGATCTATCTAAGCCCAAGGCCCCCCTTGCCATTCTGGGAAAGTCTTGCTGTGAAGAATACAGGACAAAATCCTCTGACCGTGCCCCCACCTTGGCCAACGCATCCGCCACTGATTCGCCACACGATAACAATGCCCCACAGACCATTCCACACCCTGAATCGCCTCTAAAGCAGCTATCTCCGGCTGAATTACCCACGGACACCTTGATTTCTTGAGCAGTATGTTGACTAACACAAGAGAATCCACCTCCACCTGAATCCGCAAGAATCCCCTAAGGAGACATTGCTGCACTCCAACCAACAAGGACCTAATCTCCGCTTGAAGGCAAGTCAGCTCCGCAAGCGGAGTCGAAAACCCAAACACCACTACACCAGATGAATCCCGGAGCACACCACCCCCACCACTAGCGCCCGGGTTGCTCAACGAGCATCCATCCGTATTTAGCTTGAAAGCCCCCTGGGTTGGAAGCACCCAATGAACCAGACTATGGCAATAACGAGGCCTCCATCCATAAATATTGGAATAAAATGCCATCCAAGATCCATGTCCCATAGCCTCCCCTGCATACTTCCCGCAAAAAAGCCCCACAAGATCCATGTCACTCCCTCGGTACGTCACCCCCGCACCGTTCCCAAAGAATGTCCACAAAAACTGAGCTACATCACCTTCCCCAAATATATGGTCCAAAGATTCGGATTGCGGGGCCGAACAACAAAAACACTTGGAAGGACCATACACATGCAATCGTCCTAGCGCAGACGCCAAAGGCAATCGATCCCGCAACAACCGCACCATGAAAAAAGATACCTTTATTGGTATCAAAGAATGCCATACCCTGCTAAACATGAATGAGGAAGGACTCTGCCTGCCCAGGAGCACATAGGAAGAAGCAATCGAGAAATCCCCTGACTCCGTCAACGCCCACACCGCACAATCATCCGCGACCCCCACTGGGGGAGATTTGGTAACAATTTCTGACACTATATCATCCGGAACCCAGCGCCGCAACAACTGTTGATTCCATCGTCCATTCAACACGAAATCACCTACTGGATGATCAGAGACACTTTGTAGTCGCTGACAAAGAGGTCCAGATCCAGCCAATTATCAAACCAAAAGTTACACTGACCAAACCGGACCAGCCACCAAAGATTTTGCTCCGCCACCTCACGCACTTGAAGCATGCGGCGCCACACATATGAGCTACCCTGCACCGCCCCCACCATGCATGGATGACTCCGCCGACAGTATTTTGCCTGCATAAATGTCGACCATAAACAATCACTTGTACGGAACCGCCACCACAGTTTGATTGAGAATGCTGACTGGACCTCCAGTAACGAACGAATATCTATTCCCCCCTGAGACAAGCCGGCACACACATCATCCCATTTGATCCAGTGATGCCGGAAACCACCCTCCCGCTCCCCCCAAAGAAAATTGGCCATGGCCCGTTCAGCCAAGGCAAGGACTCCTCTTGGGGGACAAGCTGCCGCAAGCAAGTGAGTCGGAATCGCAGAGAGAACATGCCTTATGAGTATGAGACGCCCCCCACTGGATAGAAATCTGGATCTCCATGAAGAAATTTTATTAATGACTGACTGCACCATCTCCATGAAATACACACTCTTTCGACGCCCTGTGAAAAGCGGGCAACCCAAGTATCGCACAGGAAAAGATTTGAGGCCAAAACCCGTTGCCCGCCGAACCCTCGCCATACAATAGTTAGGCAACTTATCATGAGCCAAGAAACCACACTTCTGAACATTAATCTTCTGCCCCGATATTGCCTCATACCCGCCAATCGTCTGCATGACACACCTCAAAGAAGAGGAACAAGCACTAGAAAAAACCAGGACATCGTCAGCATAACTAAGATGAGTGATCTTAGGGCATCCTCTAGGAACTGAAAAGCACTTGAACTCCCGATTCTCCAAAAGCTTATTTAGAGAGCGAGACATCACCTCCGCACCAATGATAAATAGACCTGGGGACAATGGATCGCCTTGCCGAATCCCTCGCGTAGATTTAAAAAACCCCACACTCGCTCCATTAACCAAAACTGGAAACCAGCTATTCGACACCAATCTCCAAACCCTGTCAATCCATTGCTCCCCAAACCCAAATCTACGCAAGACCATAGTCAAAAATACCCAAGAGACACGATCGTAAGCCTTTGACATATCTAGCTTAAGAGCAACATCAGCATTTTTAGAGGTTCTACCCATACTAGATAGCAACTCCTGCGCAAGCAAAAAGTTATCTGAGAAAAAGCTTAACTATGCCTTATCTTATTAATATTTAGACTAGAGAAGTTTAAAAATAATCCTTATCTATGATTGCATGAATTTCATCATCATAATTCTTATAATTTCATTGATTAGGGTTACTCTAAGGGCTCTATTATATAAATATAAATATATAAACAATCAATACGATAAAGATGTCATTTATTATAACATAAATAATTCAAGTGCATATTAAACTTTAAAAGTTGATTGACTTTAAAAGATAAATTCATTATTGTTTTATAACAAACCATGATAGTACAGCCATTCTCAAAAGTTTATCCACTAAATAAAAATCTGGTAGTTATTATCAAAATATAAATAGCAACAGTTAATAGCCACCAAGCGAGCTTCACAGACTTCTATCTCATCCTCCAGTCAAGCTTCCTATGCAATTGAAAAATTTTTGAAATCATATAATGAGCTTTTAAGCTCGGTAAGAAACCATTTTATTTATGTATTTACTTAATTTATGTTTGATAAGCTTTCAAAATTTTTAATTATGACTAATATATTCTAAATTTGAAACATTAAAAAATTATTTTTACATGAAATAAGCCACAAGTATCAATCATCTACGGAAATAACAAAATCTAGCAATATTCACATAACATTTATCAAGATCAAACATAAGGGATAAATGTTACCGAATAATCAAAACCATCCTTATATCCCTTGATTTCATTGCATGCATGACTCTGAAATTACTTCATCACACCGATTACTAATAAGGCACAGAAAGCAAGTTATTTGGTATATCGCCAAATTATTCACTTTCGAACAAGATTGAGGTTCCGTTTGATAAAACTGAATCTGAATTTTGAAATTTGAATACTGAAACAATTAATTTGCTGAATTTTAAGCACTGAAAAGAATTATATGAATGTCTAATTTTTAATGTTAAACCTATTTGTACTGTTTGATAAACATTTATAATTGAATGCTTAATAAGTTAAATTTGATAATTTTGCCCTTATATCTTTTCATCCAAAAAAGAAATAGAACCTATAATTTAATTAACTAAATGTAAGGTATGAAAATGATAATATTTATTTTTAAATCAAATTAATATAAAAGATGAATTATATTATATGAGGAGAACCGAGAAGAAGTGAAAGTCATTCAAAAGGCAGAAAATAGAAATAGAAAATCATTAGATAGATAATATTAGATAGTTTAATTATATAAGAATTTTGAACATAATTAATAAACAATGATAGATTTGGTAGATAAGATAAGGTCGTTGAAGTAATTCTATTAATTTTTATTAGAATTAAGCATTCAGTTAGGTTTCTTGTGCTGAAAAAAATACACACAAGTTTAGCACTACATAACAAGTTCAGCAAATGAATTTTCATTTATCAAACACTCAAAACATCTGAATGTCTGAAAAAGTTCAGATTCAGCACTTTTTTTATGTTATCAAACAGACCCTAAATCTCCTTAACTTGACAAAGGGGTGCGTCAGACTGGTCTGAATATAATTGTCAACCCAATACTTTCCCAACTATCACTAAGCAACACGACTTAGGTCCAAAACCTCCCCAATAAAATCGGGTTCACGACCTCCCCAAAGGGAAAAAATTATTTTCTTGGGTTCACAATGTAATACAATTCAATTTCTCAAGTACAACATGCAATGAACAAATAATGCATATGATTTTATTTAATTCTTTATAACTTATAAGTTATACTTTCATAAAAGAAAGAGTAAATCTTTCTTACACTGACGGTGTATACACTATCATCGTTGAATTCATGACATGTGTGCAAAATTTGAATTTCAAATTCAAATTTTGCATAGCAATTAGTCATTTTTACAACATTATATGATAATGGGTTATTAAACTCCACATCAAATACTAAGAGTCATAGGAATCAACTTCTAGTTTCTAGGTATGTCAAATAATTTCTTAATGCTGAATTCTATGAAAGGAAATATAGTAACATATACATTTTTTTGTCAAAATTTCTTAACCAATTAGCATTTGTCATTATCATATACCAAATAATTAGTATCAAATAAAGCACTAAGTTTAGAGCTTAAGACCAAGCTAGTTAAGTAAGGATGAAATTTAAAGTAGGGAAAATTGATCATGGAAACATACCCACTTTACATTATAGTTTAAGCAACTTTTGGGGCAAGTTCATAATTTCACAAAAATTGAGCGGCAATTTATAACTCTTTTTTTTTTTTTTTCCTTTTCTTCTTCTTCAACGTCACGTCTCAAACTAGTACTACTACTGCTACTGCTTGTTTCCTCCATAACCACCGCCAACCCCTACAAAGGCCCGTGATCTCTTCCATTTTTTTTTCTTTTTTAGCCTCTCTCCCTCATACACCCACCCACATATACTCTCTCATACTATAATAACTCCTCTAATCTCCACCTTCCTATTTCTCTCTTATTTTCCTATGTTCATGCTATGGTGGTGTTGACTGTTGAGATAATTTGTGGGCAACTTCATGGCTATTTTTCTGCATCTCAGATACCATAACAATTATTTTGTCTATTAAATGTAAATTTGTCCAAGAAAATAGCAAACCGAGTTCATTATGTTTCTTTTGTTTCTTACTTTTCTCATGTGTCTCTTCTTTGACACCTAACTACTTAATGTGTTAATGGTGTCCAATGCTCTAGTCATATATAGTTTTCATACCTTCATAAAATTAAACACTCAGTTATATATATATATATATATATATATATATATATATATATATATATATATATATATACGTGCTAAACGGGCAAAAAGTTTCCCAACATGCCTCAATTTTCGCTGCTAAAGTTTACATTTATTTCTATAAGAAAGAATGACGACGAACAGTTTTTGTAGCTTTTCAAATGAGGTGCAATTTTCACTTCACAATTTCGTATCAACACGATCAATATATTATTATTGTTGTTATTATTATTATTATTAAAATAATTTATTTTAAACAATGATATTTAAAGAAAGAAACTAATCATGAAAACTAGTAAATTAACCTTTTCTTGATTCCGTTTATTATTAGGTATACTAATTTCGAGGCCTCGCAGATGTGGTCATGAAGTCCTTGATTTATTCAATTGGCATAGTTTACTGACCAAATAATTGGTATATGATTTTGATTCCAAAATTGCTCTTAAAACTTTATATTCACTCCATATCCCCAGACCCACTAGAACCACGTAACCTTGGTTTATCCTGCATCATCATTGTTTTAGCATCTACCATCATCTTTTATTTATTTATTTATTTATTCATCATCATCATCAAAGTCATCATCTTCTCGTTCAATATTAGCACATTCTCTGCTGCCCTCTTCAATCCTAAAGCCAGCCGAAAAGCAACCCCATGTATCGCAGTACTCATAAAGTTCGCTTCACTTGACACGGAGAATTCATTAGATCATTGAGGCCGGTTTTGATTGTGGTATCATCAGTCGCATTGTCTTGCACTATCCATTAGGTGGACTAATTGGATCTACACCATCATGCATGCCACATTACCCAACCTCCCTTGTCTAATCGACAGAATTGACATGAAGAAACTTTAAAAAAAAAAAAAAAAAAAAACCCCCAACAAACTGAAGCAAAAAATGGATCAATTGGTCAAATTGGAAAAAAAAAAAAAGTAGGTGAGGTTTATTCTTTTGGTGAAATTTGAATTGGACAATGGACTCGCGGAGTTTCTTTTTGGTCCAACCGTCGATAGAACAAATGAAACATTATGATTGAGGCAAGTCTGTGGGTAGTAATGCTTTCCATGCAACAGAAGTAAAGGATGAAGCTTCAGAGGCAATATTTCAGTGCTCTACACATCAGTTGTCATCTCTTACATTATACTTTTGACATTGGCAGTCGAATAAAAGACTCGAACAGGGCGTCCTCAGGCAATTGCTCGCGGGCATGGAACTAGTTTATGCCAGGGTAAAAAACAAAAAAAAAAAAAAATTCCTGCGATAAATCTAATATACAAAAAGTCTTCCATGATTTTAAAACGTATCACACAACGCCTCATACTTTAAACTAAATTATAAATGCGATGAAATTCATTAAATTTTACAAGAACGGATGAAATGATAAAAATATCCTAATACAACTAAATAAAAGACAGTTCAACAAAATCATTTGTTTCATTCTCTAAAGAGAGAGAATTAGGGACTAAGGAGTGAAACAGGTATATTCGTTAAAAATTAGATATAAAAAATTATTTTTAAGCACCAATAAGTCATTTCCATTAATTTTAACAAACTTTGTCACCTTTACAATTTAGTTCAACATGTGAGGTATCGTTTAGTCCATTTTAAAATCATAGAAAGCTTTTTTGTATATTAAATTTACCACAAGAAGCTTTTTTATTTTTTTTCCCTTTACATTAAAAAAGGCGCATTCAGACCAGTTGAACTGGCGGATGGGGTTTATTCAGGTAAATGATCTTTTCACGTCATAGCTATTGTCAATTTTGCACAGTTCGACCATGAGTAGCACTAAAATAAGCTAATATATGACTGAGCTGAATTGGACAACATATATGGACTTTCAAAGTCACACTCAACGCGACATAAAGTTGAAACAAAGCTCCAAATAGGGCTTCCGCCTGGGGTTCCAAACATCAAGTGCGACATCACATGGAAAGCTATTACTACCAATTTCATTTCATTAACATATCTAGTCTATCGGGGAATGGGAGAGTTTTCAATTGGGTTCCGATTGCTGACGTGGTGCGCTGTCATTGGCCAATTGATGGTCGTTTGCTCATGTGAATTCCCGTTGTTAATTGAAGGGATTGTCTTGCTTGTGTGAATTTGCAAATTTCTTTCTTGGTGCAGTTGCTCATGTGAATTAATAACCCTCCAGCTTAACCACGTGCTCTCTGCGGGGAACTTTTTTTTTTATTTTATTTAACCACAGATTTGATTATTTTTTAGGTGACGAAACCCATTACCCATGTGGGTAGATTGACATACTGTCAGAGACTCAGAGTTGATGAGACTTGCGTTGGGTTCAATGCTTCACAGAACCGTCCTTTCCCCTCTCTCTATCTCTCACCCATCCTCTGCTTCTTTATTCAGAAAGCCCTCATCCTCTCTTCCTCTTTCTTCATATTTTCTCCAAAAGGGTTCGATATTTTTGCTTAAAGGGTTTGTTCTTTCCTCCACTGCCTAAACTTCTCTAGCCTTTTTTTCCTTTTTGTTCTCCGGTTTAGTTGTCTTAACATTGTGGCTTGTTGTGGTTTCTTTTTCTTTGTAGGATAATAGGGTTGCTCCAGATCTTCTCTCTCTGCTTGATCGTCTTCAGCTCCAGAAGCAAGGAAATTTGCAGAATCTATCTCCAGACTATCAGGTTCTTTGTTGCCTCTTAATCTTTATTTCCTTTCTATATTTATTGGTTTTATTCCCCAAAAATTTTCACCTGGTTAATATCTAAATTTCGCCTATATTGTTCCTTATTTCTTTATCTATGCTTTCTCACAAGACAGATGCAGCCAAGAGAAGATCATCACCGAGAAACATTGCGTGCAATTTTGCTTCTTTGGGGTTCGTCCTTCTTCATCTCAAGTTTTCTCTATTTTTTTTCATTTTTTAACTTTTGTACTCTTTTTTAAGTAGTTTCTATGTTACTTATTTCTTTCTTTTGGGTCTCTAGAGCCCCCTATACAAACTTGTATGATATTTGTTATAGATGAAAAAATTACTTGGTAGAGAAACTGAAGGAAAAGGTTGTCGAGAAACTCTGAAAAATTGAGTTTTCATGGCTCATCTGATGGCTTCTTTTTTTTTTTTTTTTTTGGTTTGTTATGTGTAGGGGTGCGTTCAATTATTGACTCACAAAAAGACGATCCATATGGTAACCAACCCAAAGTCTCCATTTGTGGAGATCAAATTTCATGTCAATGACTGTTGAAAACTTTAGTTATTTTTTTCGTGTCTTTATTTTTGATAAAATTATTTTTCTTTTTTTTCCCTTGTGAAGTTTTGGTTCTCATCTTCCGGAGAGTGTATATGGATTCTTTTAATCAAAAGAAAAAAAGGCTTTTGTGTTTTCTTAGTTGCTGATAAAACACTGAAACTGATCAAGGAGCCATTAGTTGAGATTCTCGTTTTAAGTACATGTTCCCTATATATTTGTATATGCATGAATCTTGCCTGCCCTTCTTCTTTTAAATGAGTACCTTTTATTTTAGGTTTACAAGAATACCATTTTTTGGTTAAATTTTTGTTTATTTTGTTCCTAGAAGATTGGTTTGAGTTCATCTACTAGGGATAACATTTTGAGAATATAAAGTGAATATAGAGTAAATATGGCAGATTGAGTATTAGCCTGTTATTGCAGAGAAATTTCTTACCATCTACTGCCATTTAAGTGGTTTACTACATGTTTCTTGCTTATTTAGACTTTACCTTTCGTGAAAATGATTTCAATGTTTATGGGCAATTAAAAGTTTTGTGTGGTAATATGTTGGTCTTTCCAGTTTCTTTATATTCCTTGAAAAGGTAAAGAGAATTTTTTGCAGCTAAAATAACAAAAAGATGTTAGGATTACTTTGCATTTAGATCCTATTTTCTTAAGTCATCTTCTTTTTATTTTACTTTTGGTTATGTTATTAATTTTTTTTATTCTTTTATGTTATTGATTTACTTTGTTCATGTTAAGGTGCAAATGATTGAAGATGCAGTCACTTTGAAACCAGTTCATGGAATAACAAACTTTGTAAGTTAAAAATGTAGTCCTTTTTTTAATTTTTTTTTATCTTGCTTTTGTGTTGAGCATGGTCACTATTAGATGGTTTATTCTTAATTTCAACCTTTCAGTCCTTCACTATTTGCACGCCATTAATTCACTGTATTGGAATCATAAATACTACTTTGCTGGCTATAGAAGGTTTTTTTTGGTTTACAGCAAGCAACGTGAAGAATTATTCAAATTTTACTGAGGAAAAAAATGTTTCAGTGGGCAATTTTTTGTAGGCTTTACTCATCATATATGTAATGATTTGCTCTATGATTTTCTGCTCAGATTTTTGTCAAGAGAGGGAAGAAAGAAAAAATGGTGTTCAATTCTTACTTTTAAGCATTATGGGGTTATACAACTACGCGAAACTTAATACTTACTGAATTTGTTCTTAACCATTATGCTGTTATTGTAAGAAAACTTTTAAGAATTATTGCCATTCAAGAGGTTTACTCTATATTTCTTGCTCATTTAGACTGTCTGTATTGTTTGGGTAAGATAGCATATGAGTTTTTATTTTATTGCCAAGTTTGGATGCGTCTGACATACACATTGTCATGCCTTAGGTAGTGGGCATTTGTGGTGTGCATCGAATAACCATTGTCAAGATCGCTTATTTTGTAAATTATAACGATTTGTTTACATATTTAAATTTGTGAAATTTACTTTACGGGTTTTATTCCTCATCTCACCATTAAATGGTTAAATGGAAACTTTTGAGAGTACAAATAGTGCTTCATGAAAACAAGAAACTAGATTCGTGCATAATTTTGGTGAAAATGGAACAATTTGGTTTGAAGGCAAGATTAAGGAATCTTTGATTTTTCTTTGTATTGATCATGTATATGAATAGCTTCTTTTTTTTTCTTTAAATCCATGTATATATCTATTTGATTTCACCTGAATAGTACGAATAACATATAATATATCTATATTTGATTTCACCCATGTATATATCTCTATTTTATGCACAATATTACGAGATATTGACATATAATAGATAAAAAAATTAGACCAAAATTATCCATATAAGTAAACCTACATAAATTTTTCTTTATAATCCCATAGTACCTTCTTTATTTTGAGGGATAGGAACATGCAACCCACAATTGAAAGTTAACCTGATATTGAAAATAATTAACACATTCTATTAAATTCTTTTCAATACCTTTTTATATAAAATTTGTTTTCATAAATTTGAATGCAAAAATACTTAAAAATTTGTTAGATTTAATTTTTATATTGCAAAAATAAATTTTTTTTTTTTTTTTTTATTGAATTTGAACATCTTTAGTTTTTTGGCTCTTTCTCTCTCTTTCTGCAAATATCTCCTAGGGTAAGTGCATGGCTGCCCTTCAGCCATCGGCTGAGGGGCAAAGATCTCCTACAGGAAAAAAATCTTTCTCCCAACTTTTCTCACAGCCTTCAACATCTCCTATCCATATTCGGCAGGCAACTGTTTATAAAGGTGAAGCTGCGGTCATCTTCTCCAGAGCAGATGCGGAAAAACTGGCGGCGCCGTTTCGATGGGCTTTGGTTGGAAAATTTTCTCATGGGAGACCTTCGTTAGAGGATATTCGAAAGTTCTTTGCTTCATTAAATCTAAAAGACCACATTTCCATTGGATTGATGGATTATAGGCACGTCCTGATTAAGTGCTCTGCTGAAGTAGATTTTAACAGGATTTGGACAAGAGGGATTTGGCAATTGGGCAGTTATCCGATGCGTGTATTTCGCTGGACCAGGGAGTTTCATGTGCAAAGAGAGTCATCTCTGGTACCGGTTTGGGTGGAGCTTCCAAATTTACCCATTCATTATTTCGACAAACATTCTTTGTTC
Organism: Coffea arabica; assembly: GCF_036785885.1. NCBI lineage: Eukaryota > Viridiplantae > Streptophyta > Magnoliopsida > Gentianales > Rubiaceae > Coffea > Coffea arabica. Next base: position 45,130,800 of record NC_092317.1, read on the forward strand.
TCCATATTATTTCCAGTAGGAAGACCATTGTTCCTGGATTCGGCAACGGCTGCTGGGACACGTCCTAGTGTGGCCAGGGTGTGCGTGGAGATCGATGTAGCGAAGCCTGTTGTGAATAGGATCTGGGTAGCTGTTGAAGGTGAATCAGGTTTTTGGCAAAGAATTGTTCCAGACAACATACCACCATATTGTTCATCTTGCTGGCGATTGGGTCATTCGTCTAGCAACTGCAAGAATAACTTTTCCAAGGAAGAATTCCAATATCCCAATCATCAAACAACCTGGCTGCAGCATGGTTCTAAGTTACTTGGGACCAAACCAAATGGGTTAGTTAATACACAGGCGGAAATCCCAGAAGCTAAAGGGAAATCAACAATGGAGGTCATGCCCTCGACTGTAGCTGCGCCAGTTTTTGCTGTTGCAACCGAAGGACCTTCAACATCTGAAATGGAAAAATCTGGTGGACCTGATCGGATAGCTGAGAAAGATAATACAACACTTCCACAACATGAAAAGCTCAACTGCATTTCTGTCCAAGCTGATGCAAATGGACAGTCGGTGGTTGATGATGACAGGGAGGGACCACTGCACAATGTTCAGCAGCAAATCTTGACTCAAGACCATGTGCATAATTGTGAAGGGTCCCATAATCTAGTGGAGCAAATCTTGGGAGATGTTCAGCAGCAAATGGCCGACACTTCCACATTGATAAATCACAATGCCGACAATGCTAATTTGACCAAATGTGTAGGGTCCCAATCTGTTGAGGAGAAGCATTTGGGAGGTAAACATCTTCAAAAGGCCGACACCACCGACCTGGAAAGTCTTTATGTTGATTTGCGTGGGGTCGAGGAGGAAGATTCCAAATCCGATGCGGTTGATGAGGTAGCTTTGCCAATTATAGCAGGGAATTTATCTCCACGATTGGTGGTAACAAGTGAGAGGTTGGTGGAGCCATCAATTAACTCACTAAACATTGACCAATCTGTAGCTATGGAGAGGGAATGCCGACAAGAGAAGGTTAAAGGTGTGCGATCTTTCTTCCCATCCGACAGACAGCTACGTTCGGCAACATCTTCCCAAAACTCATTCCAGGTTTTTTCTCATGATTAATGGAATATTTTGGAATATTAGAGGGGTAGCTAAAGCCCCTAATCTAAGAAGGTTGATTAAATTAGTACGTACTTACCATGTTCAGTTTGTCGTCATTTGTGAACCAAAGCTAGATGAGTCCAAAATTGAGTCCATTCGTCTACGATTATTATTTGATTATACCTTTGTTAATCTCTCGGGTGATATTTGGATATTCTATAGTAGTCCTTTTATATGTTCCATTGTGGGTATTTCGGAGCAGCATATTTCTATACATGTCCAAAGTCAATTGTTTTCTACTCCAATCGTCATGTCCTTTGTTCATGCTAAGTGCTCAGTGGAGGAGCGCCGTGCCTTATGGTATGCCTTATTAAAGGATAAGCCAATTTCTCTTCCTTGGTGTATTGGAGGTGATTTTAATGTTATATTAGCACCTCATGAAAAACGAGGGGGACGCCCATTTGCTATAGCGGAGGGGATGGAGTTCATGTCTTTTATGGAAGATGCCGGAGTCTTTGATGTAGGATTTTCAGGAGCTAACTTCACGTGGTCTAATAATCGGAGAGGAAGAGCTCGGGTTTCAAAGAGGTTGGATAGGTTTTTAGTCAATGGGGCTTGCTTGGATATCTCAAACGTAATTTCTGTGCTTCACCTAGCTAGACACCCTTCAGACCATGCACCGTTGAAAATTTCATTTACTGACCGCTCAGATCATACCCCATGCCCTTTCCGATTTTTGAACGTCTGGACAACCAAACCCGAACTCTTGGAGGTAATTCGCCATGCTTGGAACCAAGATGTGGGTGGTTCTCCATTGCGTGTTTTGTGCTCTAAATTATTGGCAACAAGGAGGGCAATTCAAACTTGGAACAAACAACACTTTGGGAATGTATTAGATGCTGTTCGTTCCGCAGAATCGGGGGTCCAACGCGCAGAGGAAGCTATGGATCAATATGTATCGGAGGAATGCCAAATAGAGCTTAGCAAGGCTCAGGCAGAGTTGCGGCATGCATTGTCAATTGAAGAGCAATTTTGGAGCCAAAAGGCCAGAGTCAAATGGCTTAAACATGGAGATCGTAATTCAAGGTATTTTCATGCGGTTGTAAGACAGAGACGTGCTCACCAAATGATACACCGCATCAAAAAGTCAAACGGTGTTTGGGTGGACACGAATGATGATATAGCAACTGAGGCAATAACATATTTCTCTGACTTTTTCACGGGCTCTTCCGAATCTTCTTCCGATATGCAGCACCTAATTCCAACCATAATCTCAGAAGAGGACAATGAAAAATTGGAAAAAATTCCTTCGATTGAAGAAGTCTATCGAGTCGTGAGCTCAATGGATGGGGACAGTGCTGCTGGCCCAGATGGTTTTACAGGCAAATTTTTTACATTTGCCTGGGAAGTTATCGCTCAAGATGTATATAATGCAATACTCAGCTTTTTCTGTGGGGCAGAGTTGCCTCGATTCATCACATCCACTTCCATTGTGTTAATTCCGAAAATACCAAATCCTCAGGATTTTTCTCAATATAGGCCCATCAGTTTGTGCAACTTCTTCAACAAATTATTATCCAGGATCTTAGCTGATAGAGTTGCTTATGTTTTGCCCAAAATTATTTCACCCCAGCAGACAGGCTTTGTGAAGGGGCGTAATATAACAGAAAACTTTCTGCTAGCTCAGGAGATAGTTTCGGGTATTGGAAAAAAGAATAGAGGAGGCAATGTGGTAATGAAGCTTGACATGTCTAAGGCATATGACCGGGTGGCATGGAATCATATTATTGGTGTTCTCAGGAGGTTTGGCTTCGGAGAAATATTTATTGATTTAGTATGGAGATTGATCTCTAATGTCTGGTTGTCGGTCATTATAAATGGGGCATCTCATGGTTTCTTTAAATCTATGAGAGGACTTCGTCAGGGTGATCCTTTATCGCCTGCATTATTCATTATAGGGGCTGAGGTGTTATCTAGAGGATTGAATAATCTCGTCATGCAATCGGGTTTTGTGGGATTCAAAGTCCCGTATGGATGTCCTGCTATAACTCATTTGGCGTTTGCGGATGATGTTCTCATATTTGCAAACGGATCCTCTAATTCTCTGAAGGTTATCATGCAGGTGCTAGAGGCGTATCAAAGGTGTTCGGGACAGCTAATAAATGTGCTAAAAAGTTGCTACCTAGTTCATCCATCCTTATCACCGGCGAGACGAAGGGTGATTGAACGCACCACTAAGTTTACCTGGCAATCATTTCCAATTCGATATTTGGGTTTTCCGCTTTATTTTGGGAGATGCAAATCATCATACTTTGGAGAAGCGTGTCAGTCTATTCTAGGGAGAATCATATCCTGGAAATCAAGGATGCTTTCATTTGGAGGTAAAATAGTTCTTATCAAACATGTCTTGGCATCGATGCCAGTACATCTGATGTCGGCTGCGATTATCCCGAGTAAGGTATTTAGAACTATAGAAAAGGCTTTCTCGACCTTCATATGGGGCTCATCACCCGAGGATTCAAAATTTCACTGGATACGTTGGTCCCAAATGTGTTATCCGGTTGATGAGGGAGGGGTTGGATTTCGGAAGCTACAAGATATCTATGCAGCTTTCTCATTCAAACTTTGGTGGAATTTTAGAAAAGGTTTGTCATTATGGGCTGATTTCATGAAGGCAAAATACTGTAGACATCTCCATCCTTGTCAGGTAGAAATCAAGGCAATGGACTCCGCACTCTGGCGAAGGATGATCAATGTGAGTCGACAAGTGGAACTCTCAATGCTATGGATTGCCAAAGACGGAGCTTGTCATTTTTGGTACGATAATTGGTTGGGAGGTGGCGCTTTGTTCCACCGAGCGACCGTTGTCCCGAATTTGTCTTTTGGTAATTTCATCATTAATGGACACTGGGATGTTAATTTGTTATATCAGACACTGCCAATGGAAATGGTGCCCTCTATTTTAAATCATTCAATTCCAGAAGAAGGGGGGGAATCTGAAGTCATTTGGATGCCCACAACATCTGGAAACTTCTCTATAGCTTCGGCATTTCGGGATATTAGGCAAGCCCGCAACAAGTCTATGGTATTTGATACAATTTGGCTTCCTCAGCTCCCTTTCAAAATTTCTTTCTTCATGTTACGATTGTTGCTGGGGAGACTGCCGGTTCCAGATAGGTTATGCAAACTTGGTTTACATTTACCCTCAAAGTGTTTTTGCTGCTCTTCGGCATCTGAAGAATCAATTGAACATTTGTTTTCCAATGGTCACATAGCGTCGACAGTTTGGAATTATTTTGGAGCTTCTTGTGGTTTGTCCTCTCCAGGGTCAGCTTTGAGGCCCCGAATAGTTGGTTGGTGGCTCAGCTCACATGACTCTGAGATACAACGATTCATTGGACACATTCTGCCCAGTGTTGTCTGTTGGCAAATTTGGAAAGCAAGAAATAAAGCAATGTTTGAGGATGTCCAGATGAGGCCGCTTGCCATTTGTCATGCCATTTTCTTGGAGATCCAGACCATGGTGGGAATTCATTTCAAACAAATGTTCAGAGTCCAGTCTTTTCATCATTTGTATGATTGGTCGTGCTCTTCTTATACTGGGGTTATATACAAACTTGTTCGTTGGGAAACAAAGGACTCCGATCGGTTCATATTAAATACGGATGGCTGTTCCAAGGGCAATCCAGGAGTGAGTGGAGGTGGTGGGGTTCTTAGGGATTCAAATGGCATACCTTTGATTGGCTTTTCGACATATCTTGGGGAAACTACAAGTCTTTGTGCAGAGGCTCGGGCCCTCCTTATTGGTCTTCAAACTTGTGTACATAGAGGTATTGATAATCTCTATGTTCAATCCGATTCTTTGATATTAGTTGGAATTCTTCAGAATCGCCTTCAGTGCCCCTGGAAGATTCGACGAGAGATTAGGCAGATTTGGCAGCTTGTGAAAGATCCGGATCGGTTTTCACATTGTTACAGGGAAGCTAACAAAGTTGCAGATGCGCTGTCCAACGTGGGAGTATTGCATCCAGAGCATCAAATCAAGTTTTACGAGGCCTTTAGTTCATTTCCAACTATGGCACGTGGGGCACTTCGCCTTGATAGATTAGGAATGCCTTCAATTCGGAAAAGTAGGCGTATGAAGGGCTGATAACAAAGGACAATTGAAGCTAGTTTGTGGCTGAATGGGACATGGAGGCTTTGAGTTTGATTCTCTACCCGTTAGTTGATTGCTGTACTTCGAACTGGTTTTCTCGGTGTGTAAAATTTTGCTACTATCAATAAAAGTTCATTTGCAGAAAAAAAAAAAAATATTTTTTATTGTTATAATGTAAACCCATGCTATGCACGGGTTAGAATACTAGTACACGAGTATTGTTGAAGACAGATAACAAGATCCGACACTCTTCAAGTATTGGAATTATAGAAAACTAATTAATAAAAGTAAATGGTCAAAAATCACAACAAGAAAATTACATTACAAAGCATTCGGAATGAGAAAAATAGAAGCTGTAAATAAGGAAAAGTAAAGGACCAACAGGAGTAAAGCTAAAGCCATCCCATATAAATATTACTGTAAAGCTAAAGCCGTAACATATAAATATTACTGTAAAGCTAAAGCCGTCACTACTTGTAAAATTTTTTGTTCAAAAAAAAAAAAAAAAACTAGTCCAGGTAATAGAGTTACATATTACTTCGTATCTTGACAATTTTCAAGCCTTTTTTTCATTGCTTGCTTTTCTAATCACTAGCAAGAATACTATCAGGGCTAATTTCATTGCTTGAAGTGACGCTGCTGTCCGGGCTACCTTCATTGCTTCATCTCCATTGTGTTTACATAATCGCAATTTAGCAAGTTTTTTTTTCTTCGGCTGCTGCTTTTTTGTGCCACGTAGAGTTTACGTTAACCAGAAGCCCTGTGTATGTGCCAAGCTACAACCAATGTTGAAATACATAGTCAACACAATATTCCCACTATATTGCTATGAAATTTAACAATAATAAAAAAAAATAGCTTTACCATTGTATTTTGCACAAAAAGTAAGCCAAGGAGAAGTGTTTCCCGAGCAAATTCGAAGAGTTCCTTTCCACTCTTCCAAATGCCAGTCTTCTCCACAACTATGTGTAATGTTTCTTTAACTTTTAGCACAAGCTTTAGAAGAAAAAAACATAGCAAATAAGTGAGTTAGAAGTTGGGAGAAAATTACAAATACAACCAAATGTTTAGGAACATTACCAAAACACATAAGATCGCAAGTAGAATAATAGCCGTTAGAGAGTAAACAAAACATTCAATGTCAAACTCAGACAGTTCCAAACTTGCTGAATTATATTTGCTAACTAGCTCAGTCCTTTGCATTTGCTCTTCAGTCCTTAATACAAAATCAGCATCACTCGACTCTAAGTTGGAGCTTGATAAAGCCCTCAAAGGATTCAAAGGTCGAGAAAAGGTCTCAAATGCTACAACACAGGAAAACAAAAAGGATATGTCAATAAAAGCAACAGTTGGCATCTTATTTCAGCATTATAGTTAATATGAAATTGCAAAGACAAAAATAGAGAGCAAAAGGAGCAAAAACCTAAAATTGGGGAGGGACTGAGTCTGAGTCTGCAAGAAATGTGAGCAATTGAGTCCATCATCCTCTTTGTGGTGGCAAGTGGACAGGAAAACACAGGGGCAGGATTGGTGAGTAGCATCTGCATGCTAGAGACCAAGATAGGACTCCGAGGTGTAGTGTGCAGATTAACTCGGTATCCTATCCCTCAAAATTGAGAATTTTATCTAAAGTGAAAGCAAGAAAAAGAATCGTCTAAAAAAAATCATGGTCCAACTACTAACCACATGTTATGTCTAACCCTGTCATCAAAATGTGTAATCTATGTCCGTCAGCCCATATTTATAATCTCATGATCTTTCTATCTATCCATGTGTATAATACGAAAAAGTGTAATAACTCGCCCAAAAAATAATAAAAAAAATAAAAGTGTAACAACTCACCCAAAAATAATAAAAAATTGTGACGTACTGAAGAGAGATTACATTCAGTTGTCTCTTCCTAATGATCATCTTAAACTGCCCATGTATTCATTCTTTTTAAGCCCCTATTTTGATGGTCATTTTTTGAATTTTTATTTATGAGTTTTCTAAAGACTTGTTTCTCATTAACAATAGTTCTATCCAAATGAAAAATTTACCACAAAGGATGGCGCTACAAAAGATGATCAATATGAATTAAATACTTGTATACGATGATCAGATCTCATGCAAGGTAAAGCTCTTCGTTGTCAAGAATTTCAGCTTAATCATTACTTTTAGTCAGCCTCCCCATGTTTATACACATGAAAGATACCGGCCAAACAAAGAGATTGCCCGAGCAGAGCAAAGTACATTCTTTTGACTGTTTGATGCACAGTGCAAAAGTTGGCTACTTGACCCACAGATTGCCAAAAAAAAGAAAATTGAAAGCTCTATGCTTACGTAACTTACAATATACTGAACTGCTGAAGTTTTATCACTTTATGTGAGAAGTTAGATTTAAATTATGTAGTTAGTATAAGAAAAAATGTAGCAAAATTGGTGGCAATCAATGTTTTATTATCACTACAGTAATCAGAAAGTTCAACTGGTCTACCCGATCTAATTTTGAAAACGCTAATTTGAAGTGCTAAACCATACACTACTGAAAGCAATCAGAAAATGGATCTACAGTATCTAATTCAAGGAGTGATTTTTTATTATAACGTTTGTCGACCCCCAAATTTGGACACGATTGGCGATTCTGAAATGGTTATCACAGAGATGCATGGGACCATGAGATCTGGAGACCCACACTGATGAGGTCGAGAGTCCAACGTTACAAGTTGAGCAAGTTAAGGTTCCACTTGGACCAATGACACGTACTCGTGCTAACAAAGTGAAAGAGTCATTACAAGCATTAGTGAGAGCCGTTCAGGATCAAGTTGGTGTTCCAAGGGCTATTGAAGGCATGGAGGAAGCACGAGTCATCAACGTGTTAGTGAATAAGGGTGAAGAAAACTCGAGCTAAGGAAGTCAAGAAGGTAGCTTGCGGGTTGCTCACCAAAACCCTAGTTCGCAAGCTTAGTCTCGGTCTCATTAGTTAGTTCGTTTAGAATGGTTGGCCGAATGTACTAGTGTTAGTCATTTGGTTAACTAGAGTTAGTTGATAGTTAGCAAATGAAATAAAGTTAAGATTATTGTCTTAACCGTAGTTAGGAATCAAGTGAACCTTGTTGGATTAGCCAAATTGGAATCCTAGTAGAATTAGGATGTTTAGTCGTTTCCTTTATATATAGGCCGAGACCACTTATGTAATTCATTCAATTATTATTCCAGAAATAAAAGAGAGAAATTCTCAAATTGCTTCCTTGAATCTTTCTTGAATTTCTTAGAGTGTAGTAGATCTAAGAGTTCAACTAACTTGTCAACTAAATATCACGTTTGGTTGTGTGGTCTTCTACCCTATACCAAGGTTTGTTATCCATGTGAACAATGGGTTGAGGTCTTCCGCTGTGTTCGTGTTCAAACCTTGATATCAATCTAGATCCTCGGGCTTGATTTGCTACGGGTGTTGTCACGGCGTTGGCGGGGTTCGTATCAGCTGGCATCAGAGCTAGTTGAGGTATCAAAGTTATATCCCTTGTTTATTGTTTCATATCTTGTTTTCTTGAGTTTCTAGTGTCTAGGGTTTCATCATTTCCGTTGCTATTCGTGTCTTGCCTTGTTGTCGTAATTCTAAAAAAATATATATATATTTCGGGGACTGTTCACCGATACTGTACACCGTCACTATTCACATACTGTTCATCGATACTATTCATCGTCACTGTTCATGTACTGTTCAGCTGTGGGTACTGTTCATCCGAACACAAAATCTGTTTTGTGTGTTATCTCTTTTCTGTTTTGTGTCTAGTTCAACAAAAAAAAAATCTTAGTTGTGGTTCATCGTTGGAGATCTGAACATACCTTGAATTGTTATCCCTTGTGTTGCAAGTTTAGACGGCTTTAAGCCAAATTCATCATTTTCTTGACAATTTTGAATCAAGATTAGGAATTCTTGAAGTTCTTGGTTGAATAATCGTCAATCTTGAAGTTCTTGAAAACCCTAAGATTGGTTCTTGAGATTCTTGAAAATTCTTGGGAAACAAAGTGGGCTATCCAAGGGTTCTTGAAACTTTTCTCGAAATCCTTGAAAATTAGTGGGAACTAATTCTGAAATCTTGAAGTTCTTGGGCTGGTCTAGGGATTTCTTGACCGAAGTTTGAATCCCAAATCATACAAAGACTATTGGGTTCACACTTGTTCTTCACAACACCAAAATTCGAAACCCTAGTTCCAATTTCGGGTTTGCTGCTTGATAAAAAAAAAGGGGAAACATCAGCAACTTAATTCATATAAATCAGTTTTAGGAACCTTATTCTTGAGCCTTGCATAAAAAAAAAAAAAAAAAAAAAGCCAACAGCAAGGGAACAAAATAACCAACCACCTTCAAGTTTCCAAAACGTGGTCGGTTAGGGATTCTTGAGCCAAATCAGTTGCCAATCTTGATCTTGACCTTAAATTTCATGGGAACCATCAAATAGGAAGTCTAATCCTTGTTTCCAAAGGATTAAGGAAGAAAAGTCAGCCTTGGGTTTCCAAAACAGTCCAACCGCAACACAAAGTCCCTTTTCGGATTCCATCTTTGCAACCGTTGGGGAATTTCTATCCAATCATTAATTCTGGAAATTTTCGTGCATAATTAGGTCAGTTTTAAGTGTCATTATGAGTCCTCTAAGTGTCCATTTACCTCTGATTTTAATTCATTTAAATTTGATTAATCCAGTTCTAGTTTCTTACGTGCCAAATTTCCACTTTGAATCTTGTTGAGTCATTTGTTCTAGTTAAATTCCAGCCTGTTTTAAGTCAACTTTTCGAGTTCATTAGCTTCCTTGAGTCAGTCTTTTATCCTCTCAAAACATCTTCCAAGTTAGTCATGTTCACGTGGTTCCATTTGACAAGTTGATTGTTCACTTGGAGAAACTCTAAGTGCTTCAAGACGAGCATTCAAGAGCTTTGAGAATTACTTAGTGAGACCAATAGAGGGATTGTGTGATACACGAGTAGAGGGTAAACACGTGAGAAAGAGTGTGAGGATACATATATACTTGTTCTTTTTTTTGCCACTAACCTTTTGCAGGGTACCTAAAACATGTCAAGTGGAGATGAGAAATCGTACTTTGACCCAAAGCTTAACAATGAAGCTTTGATAAACCAATTCAAGAGGTTGTTGCGTGAAACCATGGAGCCAATCCAAGATAGACTCGAAAGATTGGAAAGTTCTCAAGGTCACTCCAAGACCATTAATAGGAAAACTCCATCTCGTGAAAATTACGACTCAAATAGTGAGGAGGAGGAGTTGATCCAGCAGCCTAGGAGGGAACAAAAGAGATCCGACGATGCCCTTAAAGAAGTTAAGATCAAAATTCCAACCTTTCAAGGAACTTCGGATCCAGCCGTTTACTTGGAGTGGGAGCAACGGATTGAAATGGTGTTCGAGTGCCAATATTATACGGAGGAGCAAAAGGTGAAACTAGCTACCTTTGAATTCACCGACTATGCTATGGTTTGGTGGGATCAAGAGCGAACTAGTAGGAGAAGATGTAGAGCACCAGCCGTGAGCACGTGAGAGGAGTTGCGGACCATCATGAGGAAACGGTTTGCCCCCAACCATTATTATAGAGATCTTCATCAAAGATTGCAGACCATGGTCCAAGGCAATTGAAGTATTGAAGACTATTATAAGGACATGGAAACCACTATGCTCCGAGCCGACATCATCGAGGATTGAGAAGCTACTATGGCCCAATTTCTCAATGGTCTAAGGCCCAAAATTGCTGAATTAGTGGAGCTGCAAAATTATGTGGAGATTCAGGAGTTAGTGGACAAAGCTTCCAAAATTGAGAGGAGGCAAAAGAGGAGGGGTACCAATCGATATAACAACAATTCGGCAACCTCTTCATAGAAGACAAATCTACCCAAAAGGGAGGAAAAGGGTCCAGCCAGCATGACCAAACCAACTACTAAACCCGAGATGCATAAGGGAGGTCCAAAGACGAATCATGAGCTACCAAGCAGCGAAACCATGACATAAAATGTTTTAAATGTCAGGAAATCGGTCATATTCAGTCTCAATGTCCTAATCGACACACCATGATTCTTCTTTATAGTGGTGAGGTAGTGACAGATGATGAGAAGGAATACAAAAACATGCCACCTTTGTGTGAAGATAGTGATGACTCTGTGGAAGAAATTGTTACTAGTGATGCTATTGGGGTCACTTTGGTAACTATGAGGGCATTAACAACTCAATCCAAAGTGGATGAGGCTCAGCGAGAGAATATGTTTTACACATGCTGTTATGTGAAAGACAAGACGTGTAGTTTAATCATTGACTCTGGGAGCTGTACAAATGTCGCGAGTGCCTTAATGGTGGAAAAATTAGCACTTCCCACTTTGCGACATCCTCTTCCCTATAAGTTGCAGTGGTTGAATGAGAGTGGGGAAGTACGGGTGACAAAGCAAGTTGTGATACCATTTCGTATCGGCAAGTATGAGAATGAAGTCCTTTGCGATGTAGTGCCGATGCATGCTTCCCACATATTGTTGGGAAGATCATGGCAATATGATAAGAAAACCAGCCATGATGGATTCACCAACAAATACTCATTCATACATAATGGCCGAAAGGTTACACTTGCACCCTTGTCCCCTCAACAAGTTCAGGAGGATCAAGCAAGGTTGCAAAAGGAACATGAACTTGTGACTGCCCAACGAGCTAAAGAGAAGGCCGAAGGACAAAAAGCTAAGGATCCGGCCGCTAATGACAAGCAAATTGTCCTTCACGAGTCAGCCAAAGAAGGAAAGAAGCGGCAAAACCTGTTGGCCAAGTGCCGAGACATTAGAAGAGTATTATTGTCTAAGCAACCTATTTATGTGCTTTATTGTAAGAAAGTTCTTATAGTGACTAACAATTTGCTTGACCGGTTACCTTCTAGTGTGGTGTCATTGTTGCAGGAGTATGAGGATGTATTCCCCAAGGAGATTCCAAGCGATTTACCACCAATAAGAGGAATTGAGCACCGGATTGATTTCATCCCTGGAGCATCTTTGCCAAACAAATCGGTGTACCGGATGGGACCCGAAGAGACTAAAGAAATACAACGGCAAGTTGATGAGTTGCTTGACAAAGGTTGGACGAGAGAAAGCATGAGCCCGTGTGTCGTCCCTGTCATTCTCGTACCAAAAAAGGAAGGTACTTGGCGGATGTGTGTAGACTGCCGTGCTGTTAATAACATAATGGTAAAGTACTGTCATCCTATCCCTAAGCTAGATGATATGTTAGAAGAGTTACATGGTGCTATTATTTTTACAAAAATTGATCTTAAAAGTGGGTACCATCGAATTCGCATGAAAGAGGGCAATGAATAGAAGACAGCTTTTAAAACTAAGTGTGGTCTATATGAATGGTTAGTTATGCCTTTTGACTTGACTAATGCTCCTAGTACCTTTATGCGACTTATGAATCATGTACTTAGACCATTCTTAGGCAAATTCGTCGTAATTTAGTTTGATGACATCTTGATTTATAGCAAGAGTTTAAATGAACATTTGGAACATATAAGGGTTGTCCTTGATGTCTTGCGCAAGGAGCATTTATTTGCCAATCTTAACAAATGTACTTTTTGCACTGATCAGCTTGTTTTCCTAGGATATGTTGTTAGTGCACAGGGAATCCGCGTTGATGAAAGCAAGGTAATTGCAATCAACGAATGGCCAATTCCTAAAAGTGTAGGAGTGGTAAGGAGCTTCCACGGCCTTGCTAGTTTCTACCGATGGTTCGTAAAGGACTTTAGCACCATTGCTGCGCCTTTGGCAGCCATCATTAAAAAGGATGAGAAATTTCATTGGGGCATTGAACAAGATAAGGCGTTCCAACTCCTTAAACACAAACTAACACATGCACCCTTATTGTCCCTACCTAATTTTGACAGAACTTTTGAGATAAAATGTGATACTTCTTGTGTAGGGATTGGAGCAGTTCTAATGCAAGAAGGAAGACCAATCGCATATTTTAGCGAAAAATTAAACGGTGCTGCCTTGAACTACTCTACATATGACAAAGAGCTGTATGCGTTAGTACGTGCTTTGGAGACATGGTAACACTACTTACGGTCTAAGGAGTTTGTCATCCACACCGACCATGAAGCACTCAAGCATCTGAAAAGTCAACATAAATTGAGCAAAAGACACCTAAGATAGGTCGCATTTGTGGAGAAATTTCCCTATGTCATCAAGTACAAAACGGGCAAAACTAATGTCATTGCAGATGCATTGTCTAGGCGGTATACTTTGCTTACTGTACTTGATACAAAATTGCTTGGCTTTGATTTCATTAAAGAATTATTGACTGACCTTGATTTTTCTAGCATGTTTAAAACTTGTCAAGACGGAGGTCACGGTAAGTTTTTCATACATGAAGGTTTCTTGTTCTATCTTGATAAGTTGTGCATCCCAACTTGCTCCATTAGAGAGTTACTAACCCGAGAGGCTCATGGTGGAGGTTCAATGGGACATTTAAGTGTCACCAAGACTTTGGTTATTTTGAAGAAACATTTCTTCTGGCCAAGGATGAAGAGGGATGTTGAGAGGATTGTGTCACGTTGCATCACGTGTCACCGAGCTAAGTCTAAACTTCAACCTTTTGGTTTATATTCTCCATTACCTATACCTAGTGCACCGTGGGTTGACATTAGTATGGATTTTGTGTTTGGACTGCCTAGGTCTAAAAGGGGTCATGATAGTGTCTTTGTAGTAGTCGACAGATTCTCCAAAATGACACATTTCATCCCTTGTCATAAAACTGATGATACTAAGCATGTTGCTAACTTGTTCTTTAAGGAAATTGCCCGTTTGCATGGTATACCTAAGTCCATTGTTTCTGATAGAGATGTGAAATTCTTGAGTTTCGTTTGGAAAACGTTATGGGAAAAATTGGGCACAAAGTTATTATTTTCTACATCTAGTCATCCTCAAACTGATGGCCAAACGGAAGTGGTAAATCGTACCTTATCTACACTATTTAGGGCCATAATAAAAAAGAATCTTAAGTCATGAGAGGAATGCTTACCACATGTTGAGTTCGCATATAACCGTACTATGCATAGTGCTACTAAATACTCACCTTTTGAGATAGTTTATGGTTTTAACCCTTTGATTCCATTGGATTTGATGCCTTTACCATGTTCGGAGCATATTAATTTAGATGGAAAAAAGAAGGCAGACTTTGTCAAAACGTTGCATGAAAAGGCTCGAGCGAATATTGAAGCTCGCACAGCTCAATATGTCAAGCAAGCCAACAAAGGGCGACATCGAATGGTATTTGAACTTGACGACAGGGTATGGTTACACATGAAGAAAGAATGATTTCCAGCACAACGTCGAAACAAACTTCAACCTCGTGGAGATGGACCATTCCGAGTTCTAGAACGCATTAACGATAATGCTTATAAACTAGAACTCCCTGGTGAGTATGGTGTGAGCTCGACTTTTAATGTTGCTGATTTGAGTCCCTACCTTGCAGATGATGAGGTCGATTTGAGGATAAATCTTTCGCAAGAGGAGGGGAATGATGAGGTTGAGGGTCTAACGTTACAAGTTGAGCAACTTAAGGTTCCGCTTGGACCAATGAAACGTGCTCGTGCTAAGAAAGTGAAAGAGTCATTACAAGCATTAGTGAGGGCTGTTCAGGATCAAGTTGGTGTTCCAAGGGCTATTGAAGGCATGGAGGAAGCACGAGTCATCAACGTGTTAGTGAATAAGGGTGAAGAAAACTCGAGCTAAGGAAGTCAAGAAGGTAGCTTGCGGGTTGCTCACCAAAACCCTAGTTCGCAAGCTTAGTCTCGGTCTCATTAGTTAGTTCGTTTACAATGGTTGGCTGAATGTACTAGTGTTAGTCATTTGGTTAACTAGAGTTAGTTGATAGTTAGCAAATGAAATAAAGTTAAGATTATTGTCTTAACCGTAGTTAGGAATCAAGTGAACCTTATTGGATTAGCCAAATTGGAATCCTAGTAGAATTAGGATGTTTAGTCGTTTCTTTTATATATAGGCCGAGACCA
Organism: Coffea arabica; assembly: GCF_036785885.1. Taxonomy (NCBI): domain Eukaryota; kingdom Viridiplantae; phylum Streptophyta; class Magnoliopsida; order Gentianales; family Rubiaceae; genus Coffea; species Coffea arabica. The sequence goes on from NC_092317.1 coordinate 45,146,070, forward strand.
CTTGTGTAATTCATTCAATTATTATTCCAGAAATAAAAGAGAGAAATTCTCAAATTGCTTCCTTGAAGCTTTCTTGAATTTCTTAGAGTATAGATTTAAGAGCTCAATTGACTTGTCAACTAAATATCACGTTTGGTTGTGTGGTCTTCTACCCTATACCAAGGTTCGTTATCCACGTGAACAATGGGTTGAGGTCTTCCGCTGTGTTCGTATTCAAACCTTGATATCAATCTAGATCCTCGGGCTTGATTGCTATGGGTGTCGTCACGGGGTTGGCGGGGTTTGTATCACACGCAGTAGGTCATGGCCAAATATCTGTATTTCTGAATACGATATACAAGTCTTTTGAAGAAACAAAATGAACAATGAGGAATTAGAAATAAAAAAATAAAAAATAACAGAACAAAGAAGATCATTGTTATGCTTTGTTTACCCATGCAGTTAGAAATCCCAAACAAAGACCCCCAATTTCGTGCCCTAATCCATTACCAAAAAGAAGAATCCATTTTCCATTTCCAACTAAAGCCAAGTTTTAAATTATTCTGCAAATTGAAAGATACCTAAATAAATCAAGTCCAGCGCAAACTCACTAAAAAATTTCAATAAACGATCACATTTAACAAAAGAAAGAGGATTTTGTAAAAAGAAAAAAAGAAAAAAATCAGAAAAAAATTAACCTGAAAGCCAATGCAAAGGTGATTGGTGAGCGAAGGGCGGCTGAAGACGGGCTAAATAGACTGAAATTGCCGTAGCAACAACTAAGGAGGCCGACATGCTCTCCACAGCCAATGAGACTGCATTGGCAGGTACGAAGTTATTGTTGACTGTAAGTATTCCCAACCCGAAGAGATAATGAGCAGCACAAGCTTTTTGGTTTTAGGAAAGTTCGAGAGAGAGGAGAATGAAGGCTCTAGGGCTTTTTAAATGCTGAGAAGAAGGCGCGGCATGGCGCGATGAAATTAAATGTGGGATAATTTCACAAACCTCTCCTGAGGTTTTTGATAATTGCACTAACATCCCCCAAGGTTTTAAAACTTTCACTGACCTACCCTGACAGAGATTTAGGGCCCTTTACTTACATCAGCATAGCTGAAATTACCACTTTGTCCTATGAAGTTGGGACTAATAACTAACTTAAATTTGGGGAACAAATACATATGAATTAGTTAATTACATTTAACTAGAATAATAGAAATTTGATGTTTAATTAAGCTGATTAAAACTTCATTATAGAAAGGTGCCGATTGAGGAGAAATTTGGCACCATTTTTGTGACTAGTATGATTTGACAAGGATGATTGAATACTTTTCTAATATTGTAGCCATATAACTATAAGGGAAGAAATAGAGAATAAAAAAATAAAGAAAAATGAAAAAGAAGAAAAAAATGGAGATAAAGTGAAAATGTTGTTCATCTGTTGGGAGTGAAGCGACTTAAAGCAGAAATCAAAGTACGAATTTCCTTTTCATCTTAACCTACTACTACAAAATGTTCTTGTGAATCAATTTCAAGAAAACCAGTATGCTATATACAATATATCATGAACTGCTTTGCTTGATCAGTAGATTTTTGAGTTGGTAATAAAGCTAAATTCCTGTACTTCATGTATCCTGTTGTTATGTGTAGATTTATATGGTGAGGAAGGGATAATAGAAAGATATTAAGAGTTGATGTAAATGTTAACGTGTTGTTTTGAATCTTATGTTAAGTAAAAATTGTATTTTGTTGTTAAAAGATGTAGATGAATTCCATGATTCTCCCGTATGGCTTGAAGAAGCCATAATTTCTACTAAATGTTTTCACTATGAACTCTAAATGCAGCACAAAATAATAACTTTATATGTTCCCAAATATAACATGAATTTAGTTATATGAATTTACTCGGTACATGAATCATTGGAGTAGAACAATTTTTATTTACTTTCTCTTTTTTTTTCTTTTTTCTTTTTTTTTCTTTTTTTTTTTTACTTTTTTTTTTCTTTTTCGGAAATAAAGGACAATAAATAGATAACCCCTCTTAGAAAATATATAAGAATAATCAAAGGAGGAATATAACCTTTATCGACTATATCAATCACTTACTTGCAAAATTAAGTAAATAGAAGAAATCTCATTAAACATGTAAAATTATAGGCATAATTTTCCTCACTTTACCAAATATACTTTCTAAAATGTAAAAATTCTAATTGCATAATACTATTTCCAAGTTAAATGAGGACTAAACCTTCCAACATACATATAAAGTTTCAACATTTGGAAGAATATAAACATTTAAAGTTGGAACAAATTAGCCCTTTTTGAATGAAAATACAAAAATTTGAAGAACTTTTGGGCCATAGTGAAATATTGGAAAAGATTTTAGAAAAAGTTTTTTACAGAGTTTCTCCTTATAAATGGATGAAAACTCTGTGCCAACAAATCCAATTTCAAGCAAATTATTCACATGGCAAATAGTTCAAACATAATTCCAACATTTCTAAGCATTTAAATCCACAAAATATCATCACATGGCAAGTAAATGCAAGTTCAATACTTTCCTTCCAAAAACTTGACGGGTATTTTACATACGTGCAAGCTAAAAAATACCGAATTACACCCGTTCACTGCAAGTATACAGATCAACTAGTAGTTTAGGGTATATATCGGGTCGATCCCACAAGGAAGAGTGAACAATTACCGGTATTACTAAAGCTTCTCTATTATTTAGACTATCAATGAATTATAACAAATTTATCCTACTGAAATTATACAAAATGACAAATGAAAGCTCCTTAGGTTATGGTATCCCCAACTACTCATGCAAGTGCTATATTTGGATCATTAATTACTACATCTAGGCTAATTATGGTGAAATTTCCTTATGCATTTGAATCCTACTTTCGTAGTGAATCAATTATACTTATAACTAATTCATACCTATTCTCATGGTTATGAAATTAGCTACAAGTTCATTTCTTCAGTGAAATTACATGAAATGAATCACTAAAAACCACATAGGTGCACCTCTACTTTCGTGAGTGTACTCCCTATGTTTAGCACTTCTTGAACTAGTGTTAAGTCTCAATTTTCATTGCAGAAATAACACCTTAGATAATCACAATCAATGGTACCAGATTAATCATGATTTAAGAAGCCAAAGTGCTAAATAACTTGCTCAAATCATAGCAGTCAAATAACCAAATAATAAACACTAACAATTATAGAAAGTTCAACCAAACCCAAGGCTTAAACTTTAGATACACATATTAAACACAAAATCCAGAACTTGTATATTAACTAAACTTGGAATCAAGTACAAAAGATAAAGAGTTTGGAAGGAATACAACCCTTGTCACATGAGCTTTCTTCCTTGCCTTCTTCATCCTCCATCTTCATCCTAATCTAGATAATAAACAAGAATGGACAGACTATACTACACTATACTAAGCTAAACTAACGCTAGAGAGATGAAAGAGCTACATTTCTGCAACTTCAAACTTTCTCCCGTAGCTCACTCTCTATTTTCCTGCTATGAACTCCCCATCCCCTTTTTGCAATGAATTTTGCTCTTTTATGATGAAAGGTGGTCAAGAAATGAGGATTACATCTCCCTTTTACAGCTGGGAATGTTTCTCACATGTCTAGCATCCAATGTGAGTTGGTGGAGGTGAAATTGAGTTTTACGCGTACAGAGCAGCCTTTTCTGACCAGTGATCCGAGCTGCTACAGTACCTCGGATCCGTATGGATCCGAGCTCGGATCCACTAACCCAGAAACAACCGAGGGTTCGGATGAATAGTGGATCCGAGTGTGGATCACTTGCTCTGTTTTTGGCCCAACTTCAACCAATCTTTTCTTGATGTTAGAGGCTGAACCAGCTCATGTCTAAAACACGAAAGTTGTAGCCTTTTGAGTTATCTTTCTAATGCATCAAGAATCACCTCATTTGGATCTGTGTAGGCTGAGATATGACTGCAATACCCTTGCCTGCTCATTGCCCTGTTCCAGCTTCGACCAGTAGAAATTTGCTATTGTAATTCGGCATTTTGACCTGGAAAACCTTCAAAATGGATTTAGATGTCTTCACCAAAGTTGTAGATCTATCTCTTATCTTCAAATGGGTTCAAGAATCATCCCAATCCGATCATTGTAACTCAAGTTATAGCCGAAATACGAAAATGTGTCAAAACTGTCAAAATACACAAAATCCAAGTAAAAAGTGATAAAAACCTCATTTAATCACTTAAAAACATTTATTCACCAATTATAGCCAAAATGATTCATATTCTTCCAATAATATAACCAAAGTGACTAAAAATAATATAAAATGTCATACAATTATTACGTAAATTAGTCACTTATCAACAGTCCCCATGGTTTGTCAATTTCCTCGACCAAGCCCTTGTTGACTCGATTCAATTAACTTCCCATGAAGTTTGAGCTCAAGGTTAACAAGAAGGTCGTTGGATACACCTCCAAACGACATCAGGTCAAGCACAGTAACAATTTCTAGTCTATACAGTAAACAATCACACAGGCAAGAGAACGAGTAACAGGTTCAAGTAACAGGTACAAGCACATACAGTGACTCGACAAATAAGCAAGAGAGACGAGTGTGATGAAGTACACCCTCGTCTCGTCCAGAATTAAGCAGGTATTACAGTCAATCAAGTCACATTTTGCAAGTACAGGTAAAACAGTTAAGCAACAAATCATGCGAGTGGTACACTCACCAGTTCAAGCAAGGATAATTTCAAAAGTTTCCTCCCAAGAAATGCCCTTGACCGCCGACACGTCCTAAGAACAACCACGAAACAATTGAGACTCGATTATGAGTCGTACCTATTCAATAACTACTAATGCAAGGCAAAATAGAACTTGGGAGTGAAAATAAGTAACAATTGGTGCAAGGGTATAAACGACCCCAAAACCTTTCATTTCTACTCAAAATCAACCCAACTCAAAGGAATCGCGTAGCCCTAAAATTTTGGACAGCATGCCCTTTGTATTTCGCTATATTCCAGCCATTTATGGCTTCATTTTTTTCCTCAACTCAGCCCAATTCAACACATAAATAAACTTAATACAATAGCTCTTCAACTAGGCTCAAATTCATCCAAATACAAGTCAATTCTAGCAATGCACGCATCAAAATCAAAGCTGGAAACCAGTTTTAATGATGAATGGCTAAGTAGCAGGTTTGATATCTCTCGGCGTTTTGGCCACAACTGAAGTTACACTTATCGGATTGGGGTAAATTTTATGGTGTTTCGAAACTAAAACATATACCTACATTTCCTATGAAGACATCGACACCCAGATTTGCATTTTCAAGGTCAAAAATCGAAATCTCAGAGAAAACAGAAAACTGTCCGTGAAATAGGGCATTTGGGCAGTCAAGGGTATTTTAGTCATTTCAAACTATATAGTGCTCCGATTGAGCTGAAATTTTACAGGCAGATAGTTAACTCAATTTCCTACAACTTTCTTGTTTTGAACAAGAGCTGATTCGACCTCTAACATGGACGAATATGAAGGTCAGAAACAGGGCAGATTCAATTCTAAATGGAAATCCTAATCTGAAATTTATACATACAAGCTGAAATTCTTTGTAGACAAGTAAACCTAGCATATAAAAGCTCAATATTACATATAAAAAATCTATCAATCCAAAGCCAATCATTTCTCATCACTTAAAGGCAGAAAAATCACCATAAAACTGAAAATTCCATAATACTACTTCAAACTATGAAATATTCTCATAAAACTACCAAAACTACAACCTTAAGCCACTAATTTGAACTTATTAAAAGCAAAGAGGGAGCTTCTTAGCAAGTTACCTTGGAACCTCAAGAAAAATGGTAGCTTAGTACTTCCTCCTCCAAAATAACTCCACAACTACCTTGGAGACTACCTTGGCTAGCACTTTTATGGAGTGATTTGCAAAAGTTATGGTTGAGATTCAAGATTGAAGCAAGAAATTGTAGTGAAAGATGAAGTCTCTCTCTCTTTTCTCTCCCTCAAAGTTTCGGCCACTCTTGAAGAAAAATCAAGATGATTTTGGTCAAAATGTGATATTTAGTAAAGGTGAGAAATTGGTCAAAGTCCAACATCCATTGCTTTCTTGACAAATGTCGTCCTAGGGTTTAAACCTCATCCTTTTGTCTACCAATAGTTAATTTATCTAGTTAACTTCTAATTATCTCCTAGCACCTTGTAAAATATAATCTCCCTTTATGCAAAACTTCACTTAATCGTCAAATTTCATCGCACTAATCGCACTAGCGGGTTCCACGTCCTTAATACACTTCCAAATTAACCTGAACTAACTTATACTAGAAAAATGTTTTAAAAACTATATTCACTTATAAAATATCTAGAAAATTAAGGTAGTAAAATAAAATAAAGAAAATGTATGAAAATAAATAGAATAAAATGATATAAAATAAGGGAATTTTACGGGTCCTCACACTATATTTCATGAATATTTGTGTTAGAAAATGAACGTATCTTTGTATTCAAGTACCAGATTAATTTTTGAATTACAATATTATTCATTAAATATGAAAAGTGTACGAAAAATTTGACAGATATTCTTGAAATTAATTATTAGATTTTTATATGATTAAAAACCCAAATCTATATGCCTGTACTCAATTAAATACCAAATATGCAAAAATATATTTTTTCCATGAAAAAAAATTAACTTCAACAGACCAAAGAAAAGTTGCAGAATATATATATATATATATGCACACACTTATATGTATGTATATGTGTGTGTACATACATTTCAACAAAACAAAGAAATAGATGCAAAGTCAAAATATTATTATTAACTGGGGCCTCAAGCACCATGTGAGATAGTTCTCTCACATAATTGTGTTGTCATTTGGTAAACCTTTGTTACAGGGGATAACAAAACTACCAAAAATTAATGACCACATCAACTATAGACTATAGTGTTAAGATTTAATTGTCACAACCCGATGAAAGAAACGAACATGCTCCTGAAGAATGAATAATCGACACATACGTACAACTGTGCCATTCTTCAAGCAAACCAAATGGCAATACTTCGCCAAACGGATAGTAATCCGACAGTAATCAACCAGGCGTGAACCCGTTTGGATTGCATTTTCCGTCATTTTCCATGAAAAAATTACTATAGTGATTTGATGTATGTGAGGGGAAAATGTAATAGGGAAATGTGACCACGGAAAACGACGTAATTTTTCGACGGAAAATGGCAATTCAAACAAGGCTATCTCAACATAGACAACCAAATAACAATCTGAACAATACCGTTATAGATTGACCGTCCATACGTCTTTTCTAGTTTCAGCTTTTGCACAAGTATAATAACTTAATGAGTAAATCTTATATACACTGACAGTATATATACTATTACAGTTGGATATACAATCCATATGCAAAATTTGAGTTTCAAATTCAAATTTTGAATTATGTGTTATACATCTAATGGTGAAAGTGTATATACTATCAGTGTATAAAAAATTAATCCTAAACTATCCAACTTGTTCACTCTAAGAAAGCGCAACTAAATAATATATCATGAAACATGCACCTAGTGAGCCATATATTATTCATTCTAAGACATAACTAATTATGATTCCACAATCAAAACCAACCTCAAATGATCTCGATGAATTCTCTGTGTCAAGTGAACTAGCAACATTGTGATTGATTCCTAGGGTTGCTTCGGCTAGCTAGAGGATTGAAAAGCGTGGAGAGAATTAATATGCTAATGTTAAAAGAGAAGATGATGCATAAATATATAAATTGAATTTTAAATTTAAATTATGCATAATTATCGTCTATTCAAAAGAAAAGTATTACTTGCCAAAAGAAAAGGAAGATGGAAAGGAAACGTGGCTTTGTAGTTCTAATGGGTATCACGATTTGGAATGAAGATAAAGTTTTAAGGGCAATTTTGGAATCCAAATATAAAAAGAGACTTACCTTGGAGTGCCTAAAACTAAAGATAGAATGATAATATTATTGTCATTTGCCTTCAAATTTCTCTCACATGTGAAAAATGCAAAACAAATACAAATACAAGAGAGACAATTGCACAAACCATCCATAATCTGAAGAAACATGATCTAAAATTTCATTACTTGTATATTGCACCACTTGCTACATCACCCATTATTGTCTTCTATTTGATTTTGGTCAATAATCTATACCAACTATGATAAATCAAGTACTCCATGACCACATCCATTTAACCCAAATAAGTACATTTATTCTTGATAATATAAGCTCAAGGTTCCAAATCGAACTTTCTAATCCCTCTAGCTTTTTTAATGCAACAACTTATGGCCAAAATTGTTATCACATAATACATATATCTGCAGAAGACATAATCTGGATGGTACAAAGTGGAAATTATACATATCTTGTTTCATATTTTTCAGCATTGAATCAGATGAATGCATACAGTCACCGTAAACAGCAGAATGAGCAGCCTGAACCACAACTAAAAACTTGAGATCCCCATCTAATAGCCTGCCTCATTGTCATCCTAGACCAATATCATTTAGGACTCTCTTGCAGACAGGATGACAAGATATCAATAATCGAAGCGAAACAAATAATAATCTAAGTGAATTTACTTTTTTTTTAATTCAAAATTTACCCTTATTTTCAAATGGTAAGATTGAAAAATATGTGTTAAATTTGAAATGGTAACTCTAATTTTGGGACATTAATAAAGTAGAAACATGACATTAAAAATGGGCAGAAGGAATAACATTTATTTGATTTCAGTGGAAGGAGAGCAGATGGGCAATCATTTATCTAAATGATATATTTTGTCAATTTATATGAGGAAGAATGAATGTAGAAAGTGGAAAATTAAAATCTCAAGCAGAATGTAGTGTGTATGGGTTTAAATGCATTAGTGTATTCACAAAGCATAGGCTCTAAGTTTTTTGAAGGAGTGTGGGCTTTAACTTTAATGCAGGTAGTGCATATATGGAGTTTGAACTTTAATAATCAGGGATTAATTTAAATTTTTTTTTTATTCTTGAAATTCAAATTTAGGAGCGAACCCACCAATTTTTGCTATAAATTTAGAGTAAACCCAAGTAGTGCTTCTTGTATTTCTCCCAAATTTGGTGTAAATTGTAGAAGGTACCCAGAGAATAAAAGTTTGCAAGGTAACTGGCCATTGGGGTTACAGGCTTGTTGCTTTATATGTTTTGGTTGAAGTCAACTTACACATTTTACCAAGTAAATAACATGTTGCAAGACATTTTGTTTGTGTCATAATTAGGTCAACTCATTTGTGATACAATTTTTTTTTGGTCTTGTGTTTCAATCAAAATTTTTTGAAGTCGTGTTCATATCATGTTATCACGCCTAATATGAAATTGTCACCTTTACTTTTCTCAATTCGAGAAACAATCCATTGAAATTTTAAAAGAAGTTGCAAGAAACTAATATTTATCACAATGAAATGTATCCTGTTAATCTTTTTAACATAGAAAGTACGACAAGGACAAGGAGAATAAAGAATAAATATCTTGAAATTGATCTACGCTCATTAAAAGAGACTATATTTTTAAAGATTGGCTCATACGACTATCTATTTCCTTCAAAAAAAAAAAAACCACTAAGCTAAAAAGAGAAGCAAATTAATTTCGAACCAAATCCTGAAAAATACGATCTGTAAACATGCAAATGTAAGAGCAATTGTTTATTGTCTCAATGTTGAATATTTTTTGTCCTTCGAGGAAACAGAAAAATCACTAGCAAATATATTTATTTCCTCAATACTTCCTTTGGGCCCGAAATTGCTGCAAATTTGCTCACAAAGTCCATAACATTAGTCAACTTTCTTTCGGTTTTGGGCCTATTAGTAATTTCCTGATTTTCTCTCTGAATATCAGAAATGATGGCCGGGGATTCTTCCGTCTCTGATGCAACAGAAGGAAACGAAGATGAATTGTTGAAACCCAAATCTAAGAATTTGTCAACAAGTCTACGGTTCAAATGGGAAGAAGAGGCCAATCGCCAGGGAAGCTGGTCGATGGTACTAATCAAGGAAAACCACCAAGAGGATTCCTGTTCCCTCATTTTCCCTCCGAGCCACCACGAAAACCTGCACGTTGTCGGAAAGTCATTGACCCCATCGAATTCTCCTCCCTCTCCGTTATTGCCATCGTCGACTTCAGCGTCGGATTTGTCATCTGAAGTAAATAACGATTCCAATGATGATGATGATGATTCATCGTCGACGACTTTGTTCTCGCCGTCGGATTCGAATCGTCCGTCGGGCCCAGATTCAGATTCCCCGGTGCCAACACCGAGGTTGAGGAGAAGGGATGCGGGTGACGTGCCGAGCTGGGTGAATGTTGGATTGGAGGTGTTTTATTCTAAGATCAGAGGTGCAGTTGGGACGTTTCGTTTTCCGGTGAAGGTACCGGCATTTACGGTGGCGGCGATGGTGGTGGGAATTTTATACTTTGGTTGGCGGAGAAGGCGGAGGAGCATAAAGCAACGGGATAGGGATCGTTTGGTTCGAATTATTAGAGAAAAAGATGAGGTTTGTTTTTTTTTGCTGGTAAAGTGTTTGATAAAATGCCTATAAGAATTTTAAGCTGCATTTCTCATTTGAAAATTTGTTATATATATATTTTTTTGATGGATTTGTTTTTCTATCTTTTGGTGGCAGAGAATTGATCAATTATTGAATCAGATAGCTCGGATGAATAATGTGTTGTTGGCGCTTCAGAGAGTTCCTGCTGCATCCAATCATCCCTCATAGGGGTGGCTGTTTGGACTGTGAAGAAGAATGGGGTCTATTCACAGGTCTTAAGTCTAATCTAGTTTAGCATGAGGAAGATTAGAAGAATTGGAAACCAATTTTTTGTTTGATTTCATGTGTCTGGAATTTAATGCTAGTGAAGTAAGTTTGGTTTTACTAGTTTTGTTCCCCAATGAAATGAGATAGTAACTTGACCGATTTCTCTGTCCCAAAATGATATGCCATTCTTGCCATAATTTGATCATGCAACATGATCAAAAGAATAGACCGTTCTGCCATAATGTAAGAATGACTGGAAAGTCTAGAGTATATGATACTGATACAAAGTGAGGGGATAAATGGAATGAATTACTAGAACATATGAATATGATACCAAATCACTAATCAAAGTGACCTCAACGACAATTAACTTCTTCATACATGCAAAGCTATATTCGAGTGCTACGAGTGAATAATTTGATGCTTCTCTTCACCTAAATGCATACTTTCAACCTTTTTTTTTGTGTATAAAAATGGATGCTGCTTCTGCAATTCCAAAGAGCAGAGAGCTGCAGTGGTGTCTTTTTCTAAAGGAGAGCATATGTCCTCATGATTCAGGTAACCGCTTTGAGAAGCATTGCATCATTGGTTTGGCTAACAATTGGAGCAACAACCAGTGCTGTCTTTCCAGTTGCCTCGATGCCCAAAATTTGTCATCATCCTGTAGATGCTACCAGCTCCAAAAGTAGCTTTAGAAAAATTAACAACAAACTTGACACTTTTCATCACCTTAGAACAATCTACACAACAAATGGCAGCATGTGCCATCACTGAAATGTAAAGATAATCTTTTGGTGCTGCTTAAATTTGATGGTCGGCCTAAACAAAGTTGAATTTTCCATTCCTTTATCTTCAGTACAAAATCATTGAATGATCAATATGAAACATAGCAGCCAACAAAAGAAGAACGTCAAAGGGGAAAAGGAGGATACACGTATCGATCAATTGTTCAAAGAAGCCTTGTGAATGATACACCATCTTTGATTTTCTTGCCTAGCAAAGAATTCAATAAAATCCAACGAATTGCAGATCATACAAGTATGCTGCCACAGGGCAGCTCAGGGAGGTTAACACCGTCAGCTATACTGCTTGAGACCCTCTGGACAATCCTACCCGTTTAAATACTTTCATTGTAGTTTTTCCAACTGGAGGTTGTCTTAATACAGCTCGGAAAGGTCTACTCTATCTTTCACGAAAATGGATAAAAACTAAAAAGATAAAATCTTCGTTTTCGGATCTTGGAAGTTCAAAAGGGGAAATTTCTATCACCATTCTTTTGGCTTTACAAAAACAGTGTAATAAGCACAATTCCGCCAGCATGTCGCATCGTGACATCCATTCCATGATCCCCATACAAGTATAGCATCTTCAACCTGCTCCTCTTTTAGAGTGACACAGACACACTGCAAAAAGTGACAGATGCCCTCAAGATTTAGAGCAAATTAAAAAGCTGCTATGCAATGCAAACATACATATCCAATTCCCACTAAAAAATAGTCAGTCAATTGCAAAGAGATCGAGCAATGGAATGGGGAAGGGATGAAGCTCCAGTGAATGCGCCAATGAAAATAGAACCACTTATCAAGTATCTGGTTGAAGAAATTGTTGCAGTAAAGACACTTCTGAAACTAAAATAAAAAGCCAAGAAAGAAGAATAAGGTACATCCCATGACAGTTGCCATAATTGCAGTTGTACATTACAAGAAATCATATCTAAACCCACATGAAATAGCACATGTAAGTTTAGACTTTGCACTCAAGGTAACTAGCATTATGAACTCCAATACTCGCAAATCTTATTCCTTACAATCCAGACAAATTCCACAATTTTGACACCAACTATCTATTATTTGGACAAAGAAACTAACAACTAAAGAACAATTTACATTGGAATGGGTAGTACTCATAAAAATGTTACATGCCTATATGGTAGATGATTACTAATAAGATTAGAGTTACTATGTAAGACCAGGATCCTCACATATAGAGGGTAAAACAACAATCAGACAATATAATAAGCTAATCTGCAATTCATTGTTGCTCAAGACAAAGGACCATACAGGCTGAACAACAAACAAGGAAGCCAATCTATGACTGCAACTAAATATATAACATGAATTTAGTTATATTTATAACATGAATTTTAGCATCATCTCATAAATTCATGTTTTAGTAAATTCATGGGCAGATTTTCCAATAAAATCAAAGCATCATCTTTGTTAAAATCAGACATCTCATATTCTCAAGGAGGAAGTTGGAGAAACCATTCATCCCGCAAAAAATAGCATAAGAAGATGGTAACCTTTCAAAGACATAAGATCCAAAGGTTTCAAGTGTTATCTACATACTATACTTCATCTCATTCACTGTTTTCTATTGTTTGTCTTAGCATCCAGTTACCAAACTTTCCATGTTACAAGCCCTCAGACTGAAACAATCAACGAATCATCTCTGACCAAACAAACAAGATATACAAAGTTTTGCATCACTAGTTAGTGAAAATCACCAGAAATACATCATACCAATTCAAGGAATTTCGCTTTGCCAATTCAACAACATAATCAATAGCTCTAAATACTCAAACATCAGTAAAAAGCTAACTAAGAAGCAATAACCTTTAGAAGATTAAAGAAACAAGCATCCAATGGAGAGACAAAATAGAATCAGCTTTATTTCCAACTGGATCGACGCCAAAACTACATACCTATAAATTCTTCCAGATGGAACACACTAGCCACGGGATCAACTGCTATGCTGCCTTGAATGTCGGATATCAAACTGATCTACAGACACCAGTGGAGTAACAGTTTCATTTCTGATCCTCTTAATATTAGGGCTCACCAAGCCCCTATGCTTAAAACCATATAGCTTCAAAACTTGATTATCTGCAAAATTGAAAGCCCTCTCCATACTTTTCAAACACCGCTCAGCTGGATAGTCCCCATAGCTCCCACAAGGCTTACACCCGACAAAATGTGTAACAAAAGGCCACCTCTCATCTCCCAATCCCTGATGATACTTCTCAATCATCTCCTCAAACCGATCCACCAACCCCGCCCAATAACCATGCAAATAATACGAACTCTCAACAAACACCTTATCCATCAACTGTTTCTTCTTTGTAATCAACAAGTATATCAAAGCAGACTGATCGTCTGCCTCAAACTTTGGCCTACCCTTCAAATTAGCCGTCAAAATCTTCCCGGCCTCATCACGAACAGACCCTTTAGGCCCCATTGGTGCCCAAGCATCCAACAAATCCAGAGACCACTGACTATTCCTGAGCAAAAAGCTACCCGTATTCAATGCAATCCAAGACTTCTGCTCAAACAACAAATCCTCATACCCATGAACAACCAAATTATGCTCATTATACTTAGCAACCGGGATTTCGAACGCCATATCAGTAAACAAAGCATCACTATCCATCCACCAAATCCACTCTATCTCAGGATGAGACAACATCAACCTCCTAATCAAAGGCAATTTTGACCAATATCCCGCCATTTCCTTATCAAACTGTGCCATATTATACACAATCTCAATCCCATGAATCCTACAATAGTCAATTTTATTCTTGACTGCCTTTAACAAATAATGATCCCCAATTGCATTGTCACAAGGGTTGGGAGGGGAGCCAGTAACAAGCAAAATCCGAGGCTTACCATTGACAAAATTCGGAAATTCGGGGTTTTTCGACAGCCATACCTTTCTTTGCTCGTCCCAATTTGTAATCTTCGGTCCCAGCGAATAGGTCCCATTAGAATTATCATCAACAACCACCACCTCATCATCCACCGTCGAAGTTGGGTCATTCGGATCAACCGGATCATCGTCGGACCGGATCTCTGCAAGGATGCGGTTAATATCCTCCATCATTTGCTCCTTCTCCGCCTCAGCTTCGGTGGAAACCAAGTTCCCAAATCCAATGGTGCCACGCAGCACCAAGATTGTCACAAACCCACATAGAATCGTGATCTTTATATTGTTAAAAGTTTTGGAGATCTGCCTCCCGCGTGGGACTACCGAGGAGGAGAGGCTTCTACCTCCTCCTCCGCCGCCATTCGCGGTGGCAGCGGCTGCTGTCGTAGGAAGCGTCCCTGGTCTTTTCTGAGGTGTAAAATTGCTCTCTTGGCCCATCAGTTAATTTACACCCAACCAAACACACCCTTAGTTGGATTTCTTTCTTTTCCCTTCCAATGAGCTGAAATTTTTTCTGTTTCTCCCAGAATTTCTTGGGGTTTAGAGCAGAAGAAGAAGTAGAGGAGGTGCTGGCCTGGAGCTGGCCGGCTGCTGGTGGTTTCTTGGAGTTAACTATTACTGTGTGAGTGCGTGTTTTTTTTTCCCTTTTTTTTTTCTTTTTTTGGGAGCACCGACGTTGATTGATTGAATCTGAGGAATTTTATGTAATTGTAGAATTTGCTTGATTTGGTGGATTTGTTTTAAATTAATGATAAATGATTAAGTAATCGCAAGTCACCCGCAAGTGAAAGTGGGGAAATTAAGGAACAAAGGTCCGGCTGTTTTAGGGCTGGATTTTACGCGTTAATGTGAAGCCGAGTTTGGTTAGTGGGTATCGTCAATTGTCATGTGGGGTGAGTCTATAGTTGTTTTATTCTTGGTTAATTACAATTTGCGCCCCTGAAGTGTCATTGAATGTCAGGTTGCACCATTAAACATTTGATTGTAGTAGTTTTAAGTGCACCGTACTATAAATTCGTTGCACATTGTTGAGGTAAATTAAGATATATAAATTTTAGAACATAATTGTTCAAATGCATACGTTTTAAGGAGGGGGGGGGGGGGGATACTTTCATACCCTTCTCTTCTAAATCTATATCTTGTGTAAGTTTCAGATTAAATCTTGTATATACTATCTGAATATATACTATTACGCTTGAATGCAAAATACATATGTAAAATTTGAATTTAATATTCAAATTTAAATTAGTTATAATGCATATAGTGGTGATAATACATACACTATCAAATGTATAGAAGATTAATCCTAAGTTTTAATAGTAAAAATATGAATCCTCAATGCTAATAATAGAAGTGTAGATTTAGAATGAATGTATAATTTTTAATAATAATTTTTGAATGGAAAGACTTTAGTGACCCTAAATAAACAAGAGAATTTTGTCAACTAATGCAAATTAAGACTATAAAAGTCAATGGTAACAAGAAATTATTAATTTAATTGAATTAAATACTGTGTCACGAATAAGAGAGTCCATCTACCCCAATTTTAGGGTATTTTAGGAGTATAAATTTTTATGCATGGTAAAGTATCTTTGTGTCAACTTAAAATTTAACCATTACAAGTACAATACTCAGCTAGGGTTTGTGTTTTTTATTGGATTAATAATTTTTGGGTCACATCTAAATTCAAATGCATTTCTTCATATGTTAAGCAGACGCGCAAGTATTAGTATTATAAATTAAGAATTGTCTTACACATGCACACTCGCTTCTCTAGATGGGTATTTAATTTTGGGTCTTTTTGTTTTGGTACTTTTGTTGGTTGCATTAATTAGAGTAATAATGGAATGTTACAAACAAAAGTTTGTAGCATGCCTCTCATTTTAGTTAAGTGGAAAAGGTGAAGTGTGACATTAATAATAAGACATAGAGAATATAAGGTATTAAAATGTCGAAATTGATAGTTTAGGGTGCACAAATAAATAGGGCATGATTGAGAGGTGCATTTAATAATACTTTGTAATTCAAGATTTGGAGAATATGGTCTATGGATAGTGAAAGAAAGGATCGCATGGCAGACACCACACCATTACGCAACAAGGATGATTTTGGAGGAGTCCTAGTACTTTCGTTTTTCGGTTTGGTGATGAGATTGTGTTGAAAAAACTGCACCTTTTTTTTCTACTCAAAATCATATCCATGTCATTTCACTGTGAACCTAAAAAAAATAGCAAACTTGCATGAAATATCAACTTTCCCTCGAAAGGTGAGTATGATTAGAATTAGGGTTTATCTAACTAGTGCTCCATTTTTTTTTTTTTGGTGTTTACATGCTAATTTATTACTGCAAGATCTATGAGCACTAAAACTAACTGCATGATAAGTACAAATTTGAACATTGAAAACACGCTTTAAACAAGCTATTTACCTATAGATCTCTAATCCAATTTTTAGGTCAAAGTTAATTCTTGCATGCAACACTAATTAAGGGAGTGAAATCTAATAGTTTTTTCCTCCCATGGGAGGAGATTTCGTCTCAAGCCAAGGTAAGAATGGCAATTGAGGCAAGTGCCTGCAAGAGTTGATGTGACGGGGTGGGCTGGGGCAGAGGTCATTTTCTTCCCTCGTTAAAAAATGAGGCGGGGACGAGGGAATATACCTCAACCTCGTCACCTATCTAAAAAAATAAATAAATTATATAATTATATATTTAATATCATTAGTTATAATAATTATATTATTAGTTATTCTAATAATATACATTTATACTAATATAAATTATTGATTGGTTATACTAATACATTTACACTAAATTATTAATTATATTTTTATTCTTTTATGCTTAACAAATTTCCATTAGGTGGAGCGGGACGAGCCGGAGGAGTGCGTGACAGGGCAAGGCTGGGGTGGGGAGAATGTTTGGGCAAACAGCAGTGGGGGCTGGGGAATACCTTCGCCTTGTTGCTATTCCTAAACCAAGGTCTCCCCCCCCCCCCCTCCCCCCCTTCTTTTATTTTATATTCAATAAAGTCTCTCCTAAAATATCTCATAAGAATTTTCTGTCTTCTAGTTCTTATTCGTGCAAGTTTTTTCCTCTCCTAAAATTTTCTAACTTTCTTCTTTCCTAAGATACCTTAGTACGAGTTTTTGTTTAATTTTTGTTGTTTCTTTATTAGATTTAATAGTTTTTCAAATCTATATATCAGATGAATTTCTTGCGTCGTTTCATCAGATCGTAGTATCATCTTTAGTTTGAATCCACTTTATTTACTCTGTTGGAGTTTTACAGAGTAATCTTTATCATTTTCTAGATCTATTAAATCTAGTGATTTTCTATATTAGTTGTAACTGTGACACGTTCAATGTACCTTTTGTCATTAATCTGACTTCATGAAATAAAATATATATATTATCAGAAAAAAAAGGAGTGAAATTCTAGCTAGCTCAAGGAATCCATTGGGCAATCTTGGAAACGACTATAGAGAAGTGTTTGCAACGATGGCAAACGTCAAGGAAAACCTGAGTAATTTACTCCAATTAATCAAGTCTTTGGACATTTGGAACGTCAATATGTTCATCTCTTTTGTAACATGAAAAATGAAAGGTATTTAATAATAAAATAATTTATGATTAAGCAATCGTCCAAAAGTTATTTTTTCAAAAAAAGAATGCAATGCAACAGCAACCTTTTTTTCTTGTTCTCCTGATAACAACTTGAGATAGGTGCAAGCCACTTTTTTTAAAATTTATTAACAATTACAAATTTGAAATTTTGATTTCAATGGAGGAAAGTTCTTCAAATTATTTAAGTTTCAAGTGACGGAATTCTCCCCTAACTACGTTTCTTTTTCATAATTTTCTAAAGTATGAACGAAAGTTCTTTAGTTTCGTTTAAACCTCTCAACAGATTAAATAGATTCATCTCCCTCTCGTTTCCTCTACTTTAGGACCATTTGTTACAATGTTGCATTGCTTTCTCTCTCAGGAAAAAAAAAAATTTCAACTAGTTGTGCTTAAAAATTAAAAAAGAGGAAAAGACTATTCACCTGGCTACAGCGGTTAAGATGTTGAACCGTCTACCCGATTAGGACTTGGGAGGGGACAGTAGATCGTGCAAGAAACGTCGTTTACGATTCATGAATCACATGATAGGCTTATTTTAGGAATCTGCCGGCGAAGGGGTATGAATCTCGACAGATTCTTGACCAACGCCGTTGAGATTCAAACTCGTGTCGTGCGTGCTCAGCACCAAGTACTTAGCAATGAACGGGACTATGACAAATCGGCTGATGCTAAACCTTTTCTTTTTATAGTGGAAGTTTAGCAAAAGGAAGATTAACGCATTACAAAATTAGTGCAAGCCATGGACAATCAACGATGAATTCTTGATCTAGTGACTAAGATTAAAGCGCTTAAGAATTAGAGGTCTTGAGTTCTAATTTTCTTTTTTTTTTGCACTGCTTCTTGAATCTCATATCTTTTCTATTTGGAAAAAAAAATTTAAAGAAATAGTGCAAGCCGTCAACTCTTATGAACAAATTTTTAAGATGAACTTCTGATGGACAAAGTGTTAGAAATTTTACCATTCTAAAATAAACTCGTCATTGATATTTACTTCTTGTGTTTTTACCTTATTTTGTAATTTTATTTTCTTTGGATCAAAGGCTTAAATGACCATTTACAATGCAACTAAATGATTATAAGAGGCATCCATCGAATTTGTAGCAAGTGTAGTTATTAGAGCTCGTTTGAATTGTAAGTTTTTAAAATTTTTATAAAAAATATATTATAGCAATACGATGTACTTTAAAAAAAAAAAAAAGCACTATAATGTACTTAAGGTAAAAAAGTAAATGAAAAATAGGTCGAAAGAATTTTTTTGTGAAATTTATAATCCAAACAAGGCCTTAATTAACAGCGAGCAGCAATTGGGTTGTAGGTCTGGCCGTATATTCTTTCTGTATCATCAGTGGGAGAATGCGCTTGGGATGGGCCTTGAAGAGTTGAAGGTCTGCTTTGATGTCGATTTGGGGAATCACATGTCTTTTTTTCGAATCAGGGAATCACACGTCTACTTGTGAAGAATTTCCATGTGCCATGTGCCCAAACAATCCAAGCTTGCCCTTTTCTATGGGACTAGGAATTAAGATTAACCCAAACATTAAATTGTGCAGGGACTATTTAGAGATTGTTTAGACGCAACAAAAATTCCGTTTCAAGCTTGAGTCAACTCGAATTGACTTCAATTCAATGGTTCTTATTTGTGTAGGATTACATCAATTTGAAGTTTACTAAAACTCGAATGATTAATCTTTTTGATACTGTTAGTGTATAGTGTATACATTGGATCTACAAGTGTATATACTAACAGCACATAAAAATTTTGAGTAAATCTTTTTATAAATTGATGGTATGTATATTAGCAAGTGTAGATGCACGTCATATATACAAAATTTGGTGTTCAAAATCAAATTACAATGATGTGACATGCATCCAGACCTGTCAGTGTATATGCTGACAATATAAAAAAGATTAATCCAAAAGTTTTATCGAAATTAAAAGCCAAGAATGTTGGTTAACATTATAGGATAATTGAGAAAAAGAAAGTCAATCGTTCTTTTGCAACATTAGTTAGAAACTCATTTTATCTTTCTATATAAAGTGGAAAACTTGGTCTTGTAAAGAGTAATACGGTCCTCTATAAACACTTTAAGTAGGTATCTATTTTATATTGTACTAAAGACAAATTTATATTTAGATGCAGTTACTATGGTTTACACCAATTAAGAATAGAAATATGATATGATCTCATAGGGTGGGTCTAAAGGAAGACGCATTCCTAATTGTAGATCTAGACTTTACTTTGCTAATATGTTAGCTCAAGAAATCTAGTCTCTTCATCAGATAAATGACTTTGAATAATAGATTATTTGGAATAATTTTTTGAATAAAATACTATATCACTATTTTGATATGATATATATGAGATAAAAAGGAGATTGAAAAATACACTGTTGATGCAAGCAAATACATTTTTCAACAATGACTTATCAATTTTTAAAACAAACTCGAAATATAATACATTTTCAACAATGACTTATCAACTTTTTAAATTGGCTTTGAAGCTTTTCATTTACTGAATAAAGGTGCTTCCAACAAACTCGACATATAATACATTTTCGACAATGACTCATCAACTTTTTAATTTGTCTTTGAAGCTTTTCATTTACTCAATAAAGGCGCCTCCAAATCTGTGTGTACAAATGAATTTGCATCACTTTTCTGTGAATTTGACTCCGTTTGGATTAGCTGTTTTTGGGGTGTTTTTGAAATATTTTACTGTAGCAATATAGTTGAAAAACTTTTACTGTAAATACTTTTATTAGTGTTTTTGAAAATATATTTTGGAATATTTTTAAAATTTAAAATTTTATAAAATCTTACAACCACCCACCACTACCCCACCACCCCTTCTCTCCTCCATCATTCTCCCTCTTCCCCTCCCCCTTTTTTCTCTTTCTTCCTTCCTCTTCTTCCTCCCCTACCTGTTCCCTCTCCTCCTCCCTCCTCCCCAACCTCTCCCACCACCCCCCTCTCCCTTCTCTGGTGGTGGGTCACGACTAGAAAATGGTCACCACCTGTGACCAAATCTGGTCGCAATGGGAGAGGGGGAGAGGGGTAGCGGGAGAGGCGTGGGAAGGAAGAAGGAGGGGAAGGGAGGGAAGGGGAGAAAGAGGGACGAGGAAGAAGGGTGAGGAAGAAAGAGAGGAGAAAGGGGAGGGGAAGGAGAGAGGTGGAAGGGGCAGCGGATGGTGGTGTGTTTTTGGTGGTTGGTGGTGGTGATGTATTTATTTTTTTTGTATATTTAGAGTTATTTTTTATATATTGGATAGATGTGGTGTTTTGGAGTCGCTTTTATTTGTGTATTACTGTAATATTGTATATGAAAAATTTGTTTTTCAAATAATGAACAATCCAAACGGAGCCATTGTTTAGGTAATTGGATGCCAATGTTTCATTGTAACATTAAAGCAGTGGCATGTGTTGACCTGCAATGCTAAATCTTCAAGACTATATATGTGTCATAAAAATTTTTTCCAAATCGCCAATTTTGCTTCATAGAAGATCATTGACTCTATATTGTTAGAATTATTCTCTAATTTGGGCTTCCAAACTTTGTTTTCTCAAAAATGGGTTAAATGAAAACCAATCTACATTAGTTAGAGCCTAGCTCTGTATCAGTCATCTATTTGGTGTGATATGTAAGATTTAGGGTCTGTTATGAAGATTAGGGTTACCTTAATGGAAGGTTCCATTATAATTATAAAAGATTAGGTCCCACTTTTTCATCTATATGCTAGCATTGTATTATTAGGGTGGTTTGCCCCATTGATGACCATCATACAGATTTAGAAAAGGAGAGGGAGTCACATATGCTAGGTACACGAACCATAACGTTCCGATCAAGATGCGAACCACAACATCCCAACCAAGATTTTCAGACATCTCTCAATCTCTCTCTCTTGATCTCCAATTATGGGATCATGGAAAATTCTACATATACAGTCTACATATAAATTTGTTTCTACCACAACAATTCTGCTCTCGAGCCTTGAAGTACCTTTCCACTAGTTAAACGCAACAAATCCCCACTAATACACTAACAGCTGCTCTCGTATAGCTTGAACAAATCCATTAGCTTGAGCTCACGACTTACAACAAGGGTTACAATTATGAACCTAGTTCATGTTTTGTATTGCAATATGGTCCAAGCAGTATAGATTCAACATTAATACACAATGGAGTTGGTCCACGAAAAATTCAGAACCCATGTCTCTAGAGCACCCCGATCTTAGGCAGGTCATACTGTTGCCTTGTGTGGAATTGATAGGGATTGCAAATATTTTCAGATAAAATTAGCCATAGTTATTTTTTTTAAAGTTAGAATATACTAACTAGTTTGCAAAAAAGTAGAAGGGGGATTTAAGTCTTACCTCCAACTCTATTGAAATACAAATATTATATACTAAAAGTTTAGCATTATAGTGATGGTAACACGAAAGTATTACAGTATTCGGTTTGGTATCGTGCCGCGTTTGCATCATTTTATTAATATGTGAATCGTCTTTCTCCTTCTGAATTTCTTGAAAATAATTAGAATAAACTAGTCGTCTGCATTGTTCTCGTCTTTTTTTTTTTTGCCTTGCGAGCAACTTGTACTATTATTTACGTAAGATGTTTTTATTCATTTTCAACTCAAAAGTTTTGTGAAATTTTTTAAAAGATTGTAAGACTTCTTCTTTTTTTTTAATCTTGAGGATCTAACTTCCTACATCTTTAACTCTTCAAATGCAACTGACTTTGGTGTTTCTTCTTATCATTTTACTTCAGGAAAATCATTCAAAACGTTCAATACATTTTGTCAAATAAATTTTTTCATCATTTACTTTTAAAATAGTAACTTTTCATCCTTTATAAAATCAAGTTAGTAAATTTTAGTCTCAATCAAATTTTCAGCTACTTTTTACTTTGAATTCATCAAGTGATCTACACATGATCATTTTTTAGGGGCAAAATAATTAGATCCCATTTTAGTTAAGCAAGTGACCCTATCCATATTTATTTCTGCCTCTAAAAAATTAGGATTTGACTCGAACCACATTCATTTTTTTCTCGCGAAAAAGGGGATCTAATTCAATCCATATTCACTTTTGCCATTAA
Organism: Coffea arabica; assembly: GCF_036785885.1. Taxonomy (NCBI): domain Eukaryota; kingdom Viridiplantae; phylum Streptophyta; class Magnoliopsida; order Gentianales; family Rubiaceae; genus Coffea; species Coffea arabica. The sequence goes on from NC_092317.1 coordinate 45,169,306, forward strand.
AAATATGGTTTTGAATTTTTTGTATATAAAAATGATTGCATATGAGTCATATGATGATTTCAAACCAAAAAATGATTGAAAATTTAGGTTGGGGAGCCAAATGAGCCAAATTGTGCTAAATTAAACTCGTAAAGGACGTAAAATTAATATTTAAAATAAATGACAAAAAAAATTATTTGATGAGACTTGAACAATTTTTCCTTCTACTTCCACTTCATCATTTTGTAGATTCATTTACTTTTGAGTTGACTTTCCCATCCACGAATGTTTTCAACTGCACGACTGTCATCCTCCATGTGACCTTTTTATTTGACCACCTCCACGCTTTGAATTTTTTTTTTTTTCAGGTCCCTTACCTTCCTGCTCTTTCGCGATTGCCGTGATAACAATAACATTAGGATCAACCAGCTGCCCAACTAAAAAAGGCTTTAGCAATTGGGCCTTGGTCCAATAATAAAAAAGAGCACTTGAAAAGTTCTTCTATACATTAGGTTCGAAATTCAAATCTTACCCCTATACAAACTTCTTTAAATTCCCCCTTCACCTTATAGAGTAGGAATAGATTAAATAATTGTCATTACAAATCAAAAAAAAAAAAAATTTGCACCCCTTGTGTTGTTTGAACTCTTTTGAAAATCATGATGATTACAAATAAAGTAGAAGTAAGTTAAATTGTTGCCATTACAGCCCAAAAAAAAAAAAGAAATTTGCACCCCTGATATTGTTTGAACTCTGTTGAAAATCATGATTACCAACCCGTTCCTTCGGCTCAACAATAACATCATCCTCTCCTGACCAATTCTTGGTTAAATTATTCTATTATTCTCTTAATATATAGTAATTTTTTCTTTTCTTAGCTTGCGATTGTCTATCTAAAATATTGTCAAAATCTTTTCTTTGTTTTGTAAGTCCATTTTTTTGTTATATTCCAAGAGAAAAAAAAAAAAGAAAAAGTGATTGATTATTACTTTCAGAAAAGCCAATGATGACACATGGGCTTTATGAGGGCATTCTGGGGCTCTAAAATTGCTTCATTTTGTGCTCTAACATATAGGCTCTAATTTATAGGCGGTTCAGTTCCCTTTGAATTTTCCATTGACTCTTTTGGGTCCATTCCTTCCCCTTAATATAGAGTAGGAGTGGTGTAAAATAAAATTTATCGTGTCTGCAAAAAAAAGGTATAGGCTTTATTAGGGCATTTTAGGGCTCTAGAGTTACTTTTTTACTTATATTTGCTCTAATTCCTTGAGACGGTAAGTGAATTTTTGCTAAATTTTTGCACTATCAAAGGGTTAAACTGCTATTTGGTCAAAGTTCAAAATTTGATTGGTAATTTAGTTAAACCTCAAGGAAGTAAATGCAATTAATACTTTCGTTTATGTGCAGTAATCATGAAAAAAGTCAATAAATCAACACAAATTGACGTGAAAGAAACAGTCAAATCAACACAAATTCATATTGGCCAAAAAGAGTAGTTTGAGCGAAAGGGGCTGGACAGTATTTGGAATTGCCCGAATAATAGTTGTCGGGGAGTGGCAATAGAACTTTCTAGCCTTTAACTTTCCCTTTATTCCCAAAAGGCCCAATCGTTTTTTGACTTGTGATTTGTTTGATCAATCAGAAACCAAAATTCTCATCTTTCTCTCTTTCGATCTGATCAGCAGATCCACCATCACTTCCAAGGTAATGATCCATTCGTCTCAACTCTCAATTACTATTTGAATCTCGATTCCCTTTGATTTACATTTTTCTTTTTGCAGTTTTTGTTTCTAATGTAAATTTTGCATGATATTTGAACAATTTTGTGGAGAAATTTCGGTTCTGATTTGAGAAATTGATTGAATTTGGTGGTTAACGTTGAAGGTAATTACTTGGGGAAGAGGACGAGAAAATGAGTCAGGTTTTTGATGGATACGAAAGGCAATACTGTGAGCTTTCGGCTAATTTATCCAAAAAATGCACTACTGCCACTATCCTCGATGGAGGTCAGAAAATTTCCCTCTTTTCCCGATGTTTTTGTTAATTATTTTGTATGTTTGCGAGGAATTTACTGCTGAAGCTGGGTTCATTTATGTTGGAGGCTTTAATGTTGTGGTAATTATGTAGTATCCCAATTATTTTGAAATTGCATCAATCTCTGCTTGTTTTGTTTGAATAATTGCTAATCTTAGCTCAATTTGAACTAAACATTTTGAAAATCATGCTTAATGGGATATTGTAACGATTTAGGTTAATATTGATCCAATATTGCAAAAGTTGAGGGAGATTAAGTTAGAATCAAGTCAATTGATGTTGAATTGAATTAAATTTGTGCCTGGGGGATTTAAAAAATTGCTCCAAATACAGTTGAAATTGATGCAAATTGCAAAAGTTGAGGCAGAATTCAGGTCGAATTGAGTTGAATATGTGCCAGAGGATCGGAAATATTGCTCCAAATTCAGTTGCAATTGATGCAACTTTTGTTGTTGTTGTGTTGGATGGAGATAAATGGAGTCAATGTTTCAAAACCTGGTCCATTTACAAACTAAAGAAATGTGATCTATGAGTGATTTGTGTAAATGTCTCCACTGCTTACAAATGTTAAGTCAAAGTTTTCCCCCCCTCCTTGATAGGGATTTCCTTTGTGATCTTGTTTTGAATATATGCAGAGCAGAAAAAACAGAAAATATCTGAAGTAAAAGCAGGATTGGATGATGCTGATACTTTGGTAACGTAATAGTATCTTCAGTTGGATGGAACTACTTCTTCCTTTTTTTTTTCTCCCAGTATAGGATTTAAGATGACTGTGGCTGCTTTTTTAATGTTGCAGATTCGTAAAATGGACCTTGAGGCTCGAAGTTTGCCGCCAAGTGTCAAGGCTTCACTTCTTGCTAAGTTAAGAGAGTATAAAACGGATCTGAATAATTTGAAGACTGAAGTAAAAAGAATCTCATCAGCTAATTCTAATCAGGCTGCAAGAGATGAACTACTAGAATCAGGCATGGCTGACGCTATGATGGTATCCTCCAATCTTTTATTACAAATCATTTGAGTCCTATTCTGTTGACTCGTTACACAAATTGTCCAATATGTTGAAGCGTTTGCCTCTTGTTTCGAGTTGACAAACATATCATGATTTCTTCTTGAAGGTATAGGCTTCTTCATCTATATAATGTTATCACCTTTTTATTCGATCGACATATTATTTGATAAGCTTTTGCTGTATAATAGTAGTCACTGTATATGTATTGTATAAGTTGTACTACTTCACTCTTCTTTCACCCTGCTTGTCTACAGTTGGACAGGATAAATTTTGACATGAGTTGTCTGTGTGTTGTTTGTATAATATGCATTTGGATAGACATCTTGTTTTGAACCTTCTTTTCTAGCGAGTGTATCAGGGGTTTCTAGGTATTGAAGCCTAAATGCTACAGAAGTAATGAATTTTAGTGCCCATTACAATTAGCATAAATGGTGGCAGTTTATATGCCTTCACCAAATGTTTTTCTATCTGAAGCTGTCTCAGGACTCCTATGCTGCTATTGTTTGCCAAAAAGAAATAATAATTACATCTCCTCCAAGTGCAAATATGGTCTATAATATCATTTCTTGGCTAGTTTAGCGGGCTACGGTTAAGGTACAGAATAACCAAACCCAGTAATTATTGTAAAACTAGGCACTGTAAGAAGAAATAGAATAGTGAGAAGTGAGAGGAACATGACAGAATTATCCAGGTCTTAGATTCTCCAACTTTGATCTCATATCTACCAGTACTAGTTGGAAAAGTTGTTTTTGTTCTCTTAGGACTTTCTGTAATCTGTATCTGCATCATGTGTTTATTCTTGGAACTTTGTAATTGTTCCGGTTCAGAAATTAGCATTTATAGACAATTTAAACAAGCTGCAGAATGTGCTTTACCAAATTATACCAATATTTTTTGAAATGATATTTATTTACACAGCCTTTTTAGCTCCCCAAACCCCATTAGTTAAAAGGATGTACAAGAAAATAGAAGGGGTGTGTATATGATTTCCCTGTTTCTACATGTCAAAGGATGTGCGAATGCTACTAGCTCAACATAATTTGTTTGGTGATACTTCTTTGGGTGTTAATTGTTTCTTGAGAGTATGTTACATGATGGAATACTGAAACGTGATGTTAGGTAGCTGCTGATCAAAGAGGGAGGTTGATGATGTCAACTGAGAGATTAAACAAGTCCAGTGACAGGATTAGGGAAAGTCGGAAAGTGATGTTAGAAACTGAAGATCTTGGAGTTTCGATCCTTCAGGATTTACATCAACAACGTCAGTCTCTCCTGCATGCCAATAATACGGTATGATTCCTTTAATCCTATTAAAAGTAATGATGTAAGTTTTTTACTGGTGTGCAGCTTCATGATTTTCTTTTCTTTTTCTTCTATTTGAACGTAAAACGTTATGCCAGTTATTATCTACCTGTGTTACTAGGTAAAGAAATTTTTGGTGAAATAAGTTGACTTTGTATGCTCTTCTGGGAATAAGGAGTACATGTAAACCATTTAATTGCTTTGAAATATGAGCTAAGCTGACATTGTGTCTCTTATTTTTGAGACAAAACAATTGAGTAATTGTCTTCTTTTGCAGCTGCATGGAGTGGATGACAACATCAGTAGGAGCAAGAAGATACTGACTAACATGTCAAGAAGGATGAGCAGAAACAAATGGATCATCGGCTCCATTATTGCAGCTCTAGTCATTGCAATAATTTTGATTCTTTACTTTAAGCTCGCCCATTAGCTTGCCAGCTCTTCTTTGGGAAACCCGTTCACTTCTCAGACTTTGGTTTGGAAAGTCATGTGTGGAAAATCTTAAATAGAATCTGCCATGCTGGTTTTGGTAGTTGTGTGTTGGGTCGATTGACCTTGTTGGTCCTGTTTTCTGCATATCATTGATTGTTATGTAATTGTAAAATGTAATACTGTCATAACACATATTTATCAGTGTCATTAATCAGATTTATTTTGATAATCGATTACGAGATCTTTCTTTTGCTCTATTCATAGGGCTCTAATCTTGTATCGTCCTTGGGATGGAGAACTCAGCTGCCTTGGCTTGGTATTTACAATTCAATTGTTTTTTCACCTGCAGTTGAGCAATCAGGGCTATTAATGGCACTGGACAATTAGCTTCTGATGGTCTTCAGAAATAAAAGAAATAGATGGAATTTGGTCAAGTCATTGATAAACTGAAGGAGCTAGTTGGTTGGTACAAGCTTCAGAGACTCGACTCGTATTTTAGGATACTCGAATTAGTAATATACCCAGTGGAAAAACGGTCCTTAGCATGTGGCCGTTTACTTCTGATTCAGAGACGAATTAATTAAGGTTCAAATGCTACTGCACCTGTTCGACTACAGTTGTGGAAGTATTTCAATCCCTAATTGCAATTCTGACCCTCCTTTCTTGTACGGTAGTGTGTGGTGACTAAAACAATAGCTTGGAAAAGATTTCTTCCTTGACAACAAATTGACTTGAGAAGCATTTGTCAAGCAACATTCTTAGAGCCTATAGGGTAAGCAGGAGATCTGCTCGTCTCACTTCCAGATATTGGATCCATACAGCTAGTCAGCACGTGAGTTCATCAAGGAGTAAACTCAACCAGTAACCTCAAGTCGACCAAAGTACTACAGGTAAATTGTGACACTAAAATAGGCGGCTGTAAATCACTATTATATCAAACAGGTTATCATTGCAGACTCCTAATTAAGTGAAGGCTTTTCAGAAAAATTCTAACTGTGGTTTCACCAACTCGTTTAACCCAGAAAGCACATCTCGAATCTTATCTTTAGCAGTTCCAATTCGACAAAACAGTTCGTACACCTGAACAAATAAGTAATGCCGGGGGTAATAACTTTATACCATTACACCAAACTACATCAGAGGATGAAGTACATCAGCCCAAGAATCTCTTTCAGCAGCTCCACAGGTTCATATCTTCAGACAACCGGAACTGGAAATCCCTTAATACCCCAATATCCTCAGAAGAAAACCAATGACAGCATTTGGCAGCAATCGCCCAGCATCTTCTGGGAGGATATTGCTAATGCTGGATCACAATTCTGAACCCAGCAATGGAGTAGACTCTAGATTTATGACGATCTAATAAACAATGGGCATTTTGGAACAAAGCTATGTGATTGAAGTGGAAATTACAGTCTGTTGAGTTACTCCATAAAGAGTTACTCCATAAAGTGCACTTCATCGTTGACATACCAAAGCATCATCATCAGGTGATGAATCCAAGTTAGTTACTTGGTCCTCCTCATCTTCATCCTCCTCTTCATCATCTTCATCATCTGCTGAAGCTGGTTGTCCATTGAGATCCACAGTAACACCATTTACTTTCCTTACAAATTGTCCCCGTACACGAGGTCTCCTTTCTGCGAGCCTCTTTCTATTGACATACCTGATTTTCTTGTCAAAGCACCTTTCCTTCCTTTTCTGCCTGAACTTCATCAATGCTGCCTCCCGACGGTCAATTTTACTTGCATTCCCTTCAGCAGAAGAGGAACTTCCGTATGATGGCCATGGATGCATTGTAGGCATTTGGCCTGTTTGTAGGCAGATTCCAACTTGGTAGTAGGGAAAAGATGCCATCCCTGGCACATGGGGAGAACACTGCGGGATATGGCCATATTGAGGTAACATCGGTGAATGACTATGTACATCTGGTAGGTTCTTTTGATACATTGGGGAAGGTGGCACTATAACTTGATTCATTACTCCTGAAATATAATATGGATAAGCACTGTGTGGGTGAAACCCTGAAACATCATGGTGAGGCTCATTTCTTGGATGTGTAGGCACCTGAGAGAACTCATTTAAGTTCCTTTGCTGCAAGAATTCCAGTGATAAAGGTGGTGTACAGGACCTTTCCACAGAAAAGGAATCATGGATGCTGTCATTACTAGGACAACCTTCTCCATTGGAACGGTTCTGAAGAGCATCATTAGTAATAGTTACTTGAGAATCAGTATTGATATGGCCACCTTGTGCGTTAAGATTCTCTTCAATTGTCAAATGCTGACACACATTTTCATGCAATGGGGCAGCATCCTGGCAGTTGCTTTTTGGCAAGCTGGATTTTACGTATGTAAAGAAGGCAGAAGATTCGCCAATCTTTAGCTCACTCTTCTTTGGAAATGAGGCAATTTGCCCTGAAAAAGTTAGCAAAATCCTAATACGTATACTAGAGGGAAATTGAAGAAAAAAAAAACCTGAAAATTTATTACTAGCCCATTACTAATAATTCTTGTGCATAAATGGATAACGTGGGAGTTGAATTCTACACAAATTCAAAAGAAAATCAATGATTTGATTGTAGCACTTCATGGAGAATCCTTAAACAATTACTTTCTTTTAGAATGAAATTCACATTTTATCTAATTCCAAAATTTTCCTTTTCTTTTCCTTTATGCCTTGCAGATTTTTGCATTTCAAATTCCCATAGAAGAAATGCCCATCAACCTTGTACCTGATCCATGTTAGGAAGGTAAAAAACATGAGCAGCTACTAAAAAGATACTCATAAAATGTAACTTAACTTGAGATACAGAAACAGTGTTGCTACTCCACTACATAAAAGCATGATGCAATGAACAGGATTACTGCAAAAAACATTGGCTTTCATAGTCACAATGTCCAATATTTTGTAAAGTGTCATAAAGTTGTATAAGCAATATTCTCATCTTAAACTCTACTTAGGATAGGGTTTATATAGAACAAAGCTGCATTTGAACTTGTGAAACTCCCACAAGCAAATGCTAAATAAACTATTTTCAGTGGCATTAGCTAGACATTAGGATAGTAAGAATGCTTTGTGGGTACAAAATTCAGGGTTCCTAAAAAAATATTAAATCCCCAGATTACATGTTGAAGAATGTAAATAGCCTATTTGAGCATGAAACACAATCTACAGCCAAGAGTTCATTTTTAAGTTAGGAAGAGAGGTTCTGACCTACCAAAATCCACAATAAAGTGTTGTCTATAAAAGATAAGGTACAATCAGAGAACCGATTCTCCTTGCTCATGCAATTTAACATATGAAATCATGTGTAAACGAAGAAATTCAATCAAGAGTACTACAGTGGATGCACTACATTTCTAGCCATGAAACTGTAGCAAGATAGCATGCAGAACGTGGTGCAATGAGACTCAATCAATTCAAAAGCCAAAGCAACAAAGAACAAAAGGAATTAATGTAGGCTGCAAACAATAAATTCTGAACATGCAAAAACACATATGCCTCTAACCTGTCCTTCGATCATTCATTCCAGGCACATCAGGGAGACACTCTGATGTGACAATAATAACAGTCTCTACAGGAGCATCTGCACTTGAAGGATTTTGCTGAAAATACAAATTGCACATTAGCGACCACAAAAATCAGAAGACATGGCTAAGTTGGGGAAAAAAAATTAGCAGAAGAGCAACAAAATGGAAATTTGAGTTTGATTTGCACAACCCACTCATTGCAAACACCCTTCTGATACACAACTTTGTGGACATGAAGAATCTTGCACCAACTTAATTGCCTCAGAAGGAATACTTAAATTTCTATGTTTACCTTTTTGATTGTTTGTTTCATGGCAAAGATACTATAGATGAACTGATACATTGACACCAAAATTCAGAAAATATGTTACAAAGTTGTACGTCAATCAAGAACTTAAGACCATAAACTGTCTCAAACAAATAAAGCTGCAAAATTTACTAAACGTGAGTTGTGACCATTTTTCTTGCATTACTCCATGTAAATTTCTTGATGAAGCAGCTTACTTGATAACCTGAAGCAGCCTCTTCAACTCCAGTTGGGCATGACATGAGTTAAATTGAGTCTTACTCGGCATCTTAGGGGGGAAAAAGAAAACTAATCATGTTCTCTTTTGCACCCCTAATTTTTTTAAGCAAAATACTTTTACTTTTCTGAATTTTTAGCATATTTCAGTTACATTGCTTATAATGAGAAAGAATTGGAAAACTGGCACCAGTAGACAAGAAGATATATATTTAAATCTCTCACCTCTTCTTCCTGATGGATTGATGCACATGCTTCTGGATTAACACTTTTTCGGGATTTGTCATCAGTGTCATCAGAAAATAAAGTAGTACTGTTTGTGTTAGCATCACTAGGGTCTGATACGACCTGGTCAAAATCATAATTCAGTATGTTCTTCTCCGCTAGTCCAAGCTGTCAATGAAGAAAGCAAATTCCATTAAGGTCAACATGGCTGTAAAAAGCTTGAATATGTAGATAGAACAGAGAGGTGCATCTTCAGAATCTAAAGAAAGTCAAATCTTTTTTTCCCCCAATTTGGATATGTAATAAAACCAAAATTCTTTAAAAAATTGGTTTTTCAGTTTTCCATAATTGATCAAATGCTATATAATTTGGAAGCATGGCTGATAAAGCAAACAACCAACAGAAGAGAAAATATAATTTGTTGACAACAAGAAATCTAACAAGCACTCACTGTTCGCCTTCTTCTCCACATGTGAGTCCACAAGTTCAATAGTTCATTAGTGCGCAATGGCTTCACAAGATAGTCAGCTGCTCCAAATTTCAAGCACTTGACAACAATAGAAACCTCGTCTTGCGCTGACATCACTACCAAAATAGCAACGAGAATCATTTTAAAACTACTAAAGCGTAACCATGTACCATTTGACTCTAGTTTACCAAATTGCCCAGGTAAGAAAAGTTATACTTACTGATGACTGGTATACGTCGCAATTCTTTATCCCTCATAATGTATTTCAAAAGTTTCAATCCCTTGGACATAGGAAGGTCAACTTCAGAAAGAATGATATCTATATCAGGCCCCTCAGCATTCAGTGCATCAATCAGTTGTCTGGGTGATCTCACAGAAGTCACTGAAATCAAAGGTCATCTTGCAAAGTTAATGCATGTGATAAATTATTTTCAGTGCCTAAAGAAGTACGATGGCCCACAACAAATTCAATGCATCAATGATTTAGAGATGCCTTCGCAACATTTTGTTCATATGCTTCACAAAAAACCAGATAGCATCTGACTTATACAGGAGAATGAAGGTAAATCTCAGTATTTTATTTAATCCCATCTCTGTAGTCTTGACAATAATCAAACACGACGCAAAGATATACCATCACCCCTTTTTTGTTCCCACCTTTCCACAAACTGTTACACGTCAACATTTTCATACATTGATGAGAGCTACCAATTTTCCCCGGTTAATGAAGAAAACAGAATAAGACCTACAAATACCAAATCCACGGAAAGCAACAAGCAACAAAAACTGTGAATGCAAACCAGAACTATTTGGTGAAGATGCAGGTTTATCATCAATATTTTGAAGCCTTCATATTATTTCCATTCCTTTCTAATATAACGAAAAAGATCAAGCTATATCTCTTATAAACCTTGGATTTGAAACTGAGAAATTTTTCAAGGCAAAGCACTGTTCTTTTTGTTTTCCTTCTCATTTCTTACCTGAACCACAAACTTTACCAAAGCATTATAGTGGATAAACATAAACACAAATACATAGTTACTAAATCACTTAAAAACAACTTTTCAATTAGATCCCTCCAGCTCTATAAAGGTCTTCTGGACTTACCACGATGATTAATGAAAAACCTTCATGATTAAGATCCAGCGTCTACTACACCAGGTTACAGACAATTTAAGCATCATATAAAAGTAAAACACCAATCAGCATGAAATCATTCTGCAACCAACTTCATCCTAATAGCTGGTCCCAATTTTACAACTTTTTAATCTTACAAGCAACAAAGTCATGATATTCCAGGTATGTTAAACTAAATATACAGCTTTCATTAAGATAAACATAAATAATCATACAAGGATTATGAATATACCTTGGTAAGAACATTTACACAAAAGTGTAAAAACCTCCTTAGAGCTCTTGGAATCATTATCACATAGTAAAATCCTAACTTTACTCCTATCTATAAACCCATCTCCACTCTTCCCTATATCACCCTTCTCCATCAATTCCACCCCAAAAATCTTCCAAAAATATTATATTAATCAGGGACCCCAATCCACCAATCCCAAAAATTCCCTACTACAAAATTCCCATAACAAAAAATGACTAAAAACAAAAAAAAAAAAAACCAAAAAATCCCCCTCTTTTCAACTACAACATAGATAATAAATTAGAATAAACCACAGTCAAAACTTCCACCAGAAATTCCACTTTCCAGATACAACTAGACTTATGCTGTAGTAAACCGGCGCACAGGAGGCGCAAGTTAGCAAAAATCCCTCCATAAAAAAGCTGAACTTGTAGCAATCAATTGGCAACTGGGTCTGAGCCAATCATTAAAATAAAGGGCCAAGATTGAATCTTTTCCACAAAAATCAACGACACAGAAAAGAAAAACAAATATCTCAGCAGCCCACCATGGATATGGCAAACGTTATTATCAACCCCACAAAACACTCTCCCTCACACACACACACACACACACACAGTAGACACAATAGTAGAAGGTGCAAGAAGAACAAGAAAGGCTGATGAGTGAAAATGAGGTCTTTGCTGCTGTTGTCTCAGCCTTGGCTTTTTCTTGGCGAATTTATTACTATTTTAATTGCACTTTTTTCGTTTAATGGTTGATGCTAATGTGCGCCGACACAGTTGGCATCTCTATTACCCGTCCGATCTTCAAAATGAACGGTTGAGATTCAGACAGCTGGGTGTAGAGTGCACAAGTGCGTAGGATAGCATGGAGTCTTACGTGGAAGGGACTGAAAAAGCGAAGGGAAAGCGCGTGAGACTAAATGGCTAGATTTTGGGAGGGGGAGGGAGTGTGGGTATGAGGTTAAGGGGCTGTTTGGGAGGTTTGAGATAGATAGAAGGCCACGTCATCCAAAGATCTCAAAAAGGGGAAATGGGTAAGGGATGGTGTATCAAGATGGATTCAAGAATCAGGGCAACACGTGTATCTTTTCTTTACTTTGGGCCCTCCCCCAGACAAGTTTTTTCTAATTCTTTTGATTTTTTTGTTGTTGTAGGGCTAACCAAATCTAATTGGCTCTAGCTAGATGGCCACATTTGCGGAAAAAGAGTACAAGTCAAGTTGCAGTGATCACTTGATTCCGAGGGTTGTTGCTAATTTGGTGTTTGTGGATTAAGTTTTGAGTTAAGAAGTGTTTTGCGAATTTGGTATTTGCGCATGTTAAGGGTTGGTTATCCGTTGCTTCAAGTACTAGGAGGTATAAAACGCGCGATGCGCGTAGGTAACTAAAGACAATATGCCCTGCCAAGTATGAGGATCAAGGGAGTGATTGAATTTCGGTACATTCTTCTTTTATCCAGCATGTTATGCAAATTTATTTATTTTTTTGTATATCAATATGAATTTGCATGGCAGTTGACAAAGGGAAAAATAGCACTGAGCCATATAGATTAAGGTTGATAATCCAAAGTGCTATAAACTTCAAGGAAGTGCAGAGACTTTAAATCTATTCCATTACATGAATTTGGCAATGATTCTGATAATGTAACCCACAAAGAGACTCGGTAAAAGAAGCATCAGTTGTTCTCAAGTTGACACTGCAATGTCCTCCTTTCCCTATTAACGGTACCAAATCTAGTTTGACTACTGATTCTCTGCAATGCTGTAATCCAAACCATTTAATGTGTAGTATATATCCTACTATTTCCTAATTAAAGTTACAATGATTAGTACCCACTACAATGGAGAAGCAGAGAAGTCCTTCGATGAAGCCCGCTAGATTTCTGGTGTTTCCTCTTACAATCTCTTCCTCTTTAACCTTTCTTGCCGTCTTTTCCATTTGGGTTCTCAAAGCTACCTCTCAATTTCAACGCCAACAGTCCCCTCCTCTTCATCTCCCCTTCAACCAAACTCCTCTGCAGAGTTCCTGTCCCCGCAAAGTTTGGAAGCCAATAGCAAAGCTAGAACACATGTCGGATCAACCGCCCTACTCAACAACTTCCTTGACAAATTCAAAGCAGCCCATTTATCGCCTTCTCCATAATAACAGAGGGCTAGCTTCTCATACCTATCTTTCTGCTCTATTGTCCTCGGAAGCAATTCTTCCACTTGGTAAGCTAAAGCCCTTAAACCCCTTGATACAGACAATGCATAAGTAAAGTGATCCAAAACCGATGGATCCCACTCAATTCTATTGAGAGAAACTTTTCTCAATAGAATCATCAAAAGAAGAATAGCTTCTTCAATATTGTTTCTAGGAACAAAGAACTGTCCATTTGGGATCACACGTTTGGAGGGTTTGCCTCACCTTCACTGTAAAGAAGAAAGACAGCAAACTCTTTTTGAATCCTGGCAACAGTGTGTGCATCAAGATTCCATGGATGAAGAAGGGACCTCCGGTATGAAATGATTCTCTCACTGGGAAAATCAGCAAGTTTCCACAGTTCTGGAAGTAACTCAACAGCCTTGCTCAGTGTTTCCTGCAATTTACAATCAACAGCAAAGTTTTTAGGCAAGTCTGCTGCTAATGAAGATTCAACTATGTCTAGAATAACTGAGCATGATTGAACAGCTTCTGCAAGATAATAGGAATTATGTATTAGCCAGAAAATAAAAATTTATGTGTTGGCCTTGGAAATCCTCCTTCTCTTTGTCACCAATACAGAGGAAAACTTGGAAAATTTGCAAAAAGCAAGAGCTTTACATTCATGCATGTCAGTGTTAGAATACAAACCCCCAAAACACAAAGGGAAGTACAAAAGCTAGGCATAAGTGTTATTCAATAGAAATGATCTCGCTTACATCAGTCGGTAGACCGAATTAAATAGTTATATATCCATTGCATTGCAAATTTAAAAATTTCAGTAGTAGTAAATCTATTGCCCACAAATTCCAGTACAATGAAATACACCACCATCTCTGTCATGAAATTATAGAAAGTCTTTTGGAATCCAACTTCTGAGTCAAGGTGTTTTGATTGTGGTAGCCCTCCAAGTTCAAATTTTCAATTGCATGAAGCAGAAAATTATAGTAATACATGGGACAGTACTGGGAGAATAACAAAATGAGGGGGCAATCTCTATTTTCCAAGTAATCTGGCAAAAGGGCAATAAATGTCAGGAAAAGTCTTACAAGCATTTTAAGAAAGTGACCGTAAAATCTAATAATTATGAGCAATAAAAAATGTACTGTAGTCTTAACATGACATCACTATCAAAAGAACATCTAAGAAGAATGATCAGAGTGCAGCAAAAGTAGGTAAAGACATTCAAAACTCAAAAAACCAGCAGAAATGTATGATATGGACTTATAGAAAACAGATTGAAGTTTCACCAAGTAGTTGAAAACTACCTTTATATCTCCCAAGAGCCTCAAGAGATTTCGCTTTTAGAAATATTGCTTCCAGGAGCAAACTAACAGCATGTAATGACATGGGCAGCGAGGAATAATTTTGAGATTGTTTTCTGGGATGGTCTCCTCGTCTGGCAAGTGTGATTTTCATCTTCAGAGTAACTGTAACAATATTGATTCCTTCAAAAACATGTAAAGTAGCTTCTATGTTTCCCTTTTGATATTCATATCTTCCTAACAGTGCTCTAGCTTCTTGAAAAGTAAGGACAAATTAGTGCAAGCAAAGGATCAGCCAAGAAATCATTTAACTTTGAAAAAACACAAATTAAGAAAGCATTCACAAGCAAGAAACTGCAAAACTTAAGTAAAAGATGTTCAGAAAAGAAAGCTTTTGACAACCCCTCATAATTCAAAGAACCACTCTCACGCAGAGACGATTCAACCTCTTCAATGTTGCCTGCATCAGGCTTCATTTCAGCTTCTCTAGCTTGAGAAGAATAAACACTTGTGGAACAATCTTTAGTTGCAAGTGATTCAGAAGAAGGGATCATTTCATCTGCTTTTGCAAGTTCCCCTGAGCAGAGGCAATTCATGGCCTTTCGCAATTTAACTTTAACTTGAGCCATCTTCTGCTCTTTGCCCAACTTTTCATTCCTCATGCTGTGTCACCAGTCTCAAAAATCTTCAGCATGCAACAACATAGGGAATAACAAATTAGAATCCATTCCTTAAAGGGAAAAAACTAATTGCAATGAATCCTGTCCAGAGATTCAGTGAAGGGATATGCCAATGGTAATTAAGAAACATAAGCATCTCGACCTTAGAAAAAATGAGAACCTATTTTATGCATGGCTGAATCATGAAAAACACAACAAAAGAGGAAGTAAATACTGAGGAAACATTCCTAAATAGGAACAGAACTATAACAATGCAACACTAAGATCATTTCAGAAATGGGAACCTTTTTAGCAAGTAGTATGAAGCAACATATTCGGAACTTATTCTCAAAACCTTGAGCCTGATATAATCAATTTCATCATCAAAAGCAAATAAATTTCCTTAAAATCAAAAAAATTCTAAAAGCCCATTTCAGATTTCAAAACATGAACCTATTTCAGAACGTCTGAAGCCAGAATTATGGGACTTGGATCACAAAATTCACAAACCAAAACCTCAACCCAACACAGCAAGCTACCAAACAGATGAAGTAAAATCCCATAGTAAAAACCTCAACCTCCGGCATGCGTAATATCCCCTCAATATGTTCTGACCACATAACTAACGAATAGGAACAAAGATAAAAACCAATTAGAAAAAGAGCATCCCAAAAAATGACAGCAACACACAATAAAAGCCACCACAAATAAACACTGAATAAAAGCAAAAACACTAAACTTCAAGAGAGCACCAAACAAGAAACTACCACAAAGCTAAAATTCCAGAAAAAAAACAGAAAACAATCACAGGTATGCCAGAAGCAAATGGAGCAAACAAACCAAACCATAAAACAAATTTAAAAACAAATGGAAAAAGGAAAAACAATTTACAAATCACAAAAGCACAATAACAAAGCAAAACAGATAACAATATGCTACCAAAGTAAAAAAGAAAAACAAATTGTCAATCAGAAGCAAAACCACCAAAAAAAAAGGTAACACTGAGAAAACAAACCACTAAGAAAACCAGACTTACAACCCCACATAAGAAAATACAAAGCAGAAACCTGGAAAAAAGAAAACAGAAAGCTACAAAAAACAGAGAATAAAAAATAAATTCAAAGAAAATATACATTGACAAAAAAATAAGAAAACAAACAGATACAAAAAACAAAGACCACTTTCGAAGGAAGAAAAATCTTATAAAAGGAAACATCCAACTACAAAAAAAAAAAAAAAAAACACCACGGACACCAACAAAACATATAGTTGGCCTTAAAAATCCACATAAGCAAAAAAAAGGCAAAAAATACATTTTCAAAAAAAATATACAAAGAAATAAGACAACAAACAGATACAAAAAAAAAGACTACGTTGCAAGGGAAAAAAATCTCATAAAAGGCAACATCGAACTACCAAAAAAAAAAAAAAAGGACCACGGACACCAACAAAACATATAGTTGGTCTTAAAAATCCACATAAGCAAGAAAAAGGTAAAAAATACATTTTCAGAAAAACCATCGAACAAGAAAGACAAAATCTGTACAAAAACTCATTCGATAAACCATATACAAGAAGTTCCAACAAAAAAGGGAAAAAAGCCGAAGGAAAATCAAACCAGTAATAAATTCCAACAAGAAGTCATTATTTACTTGTTACAATTACAACAAGAAGTTAAAAAAACAGTAAGAAACGCCTCCTCTTCTTTCTTGTTTATGGAACCCCAGAAGGTAAAAAACAACTGGGAAAATAACACAAAAAAAAAACAAAAACCATAAAAGAGAACAACGGAGGCAATACCTTAAAAAAGCCGAACAAAAGCAACTGGTGGAAGATACTTCTATGCTACCAACCCGCAAGAATTCCAGCCGCGGGAGTACTGCCAAACCACAATCATTCCAACTTAAAATCGATGAAGAAACAACCGGGAAAAATAGCACAAAAAAATTCCAAAAAAAAAAGAAAACAATGGAGGCATTACCTTTGGAAGGAGGAACAAAAAAGAGCGCGCCTCGCAGAAGATACCCATATACCACCAAACCGCAAAAATTCCATCCACAGCAAAAGGAAAAGGAAAAAAAGAGGGAACGACGGAAACTATCAATGTTGAAGAGGAAAAAATAACTCTAGCCGAAAGAAAAAGTCCATTAATCGTCCAGCTCCATCGAGTACAAACAAAAAAAAAAAAACACGACTCAGCAGAAAGAATACACCCGCAGCGGAGCAGAGGTGGAGTGGAGTGGAGAGCAGAGCTGGAGTGCAGCGGAGAAAAAAAAATAAGAGCGGTAAATTTGTACAGCTGTCCGTTGAGTAGGATGACTCAGCAGAAGCAGGTCTTGAATTCTGGCACGTGAGTACCACGACGGCCGACGAAACAAAATGAGCCTCAGGCCGACGAAAAGAGCCTCAGACCAAAACGAGATGCCAAGGATAGCGACGAACTTGCAGCGGATTTCAAAGTGCTCCCAATGGCTGAGAGGGGATCCGGCGAGAATGAACCTGAACAGGAGGGAGGCAGAAGAGAAATCCCAGGACTGGTGGGAGAAGGGAAACCCATAATCCTGGGCGTAGAATAGAAGGAGCCGATAAAGGAGAGGGAGCCGGTGTAGCGGTGGAGGAGGAGGAGGAGGAGTGAACGGATGAAAAAGCGGAAAAAGGAAAAAAAGGGGAAAAAAACAGAAGAAAAAACGGTTAAAAAAAGCGGAGGAAGGCGAAGGGGGGGAATCCTAGGGCTGGTTGAGCAAAATAGATCTCTGATGTTGGGTAGAGAAGAAGCCAATAGAAGAGGACACGAAGACGGTGTGCCGGCGGAGGAGGAGACAAGAAATAGAGAGACAGACTCTGAAGTTGTATCTAACCCTAAAGCAGAGAAGAGAAATAGAAAGAACGGCTAAGGAGAAGGAGACGGTGTGGCGGTGGAGAAGGAAGAGGAGGAGTGAACGGATGCAAAGACGAAAAAAGAAAAAGACGGGAAAACTAAAAAATAAGAAAACAGAAGAAGAAACGGTAGAGAACGAGCCGATATAGAAGAGGAGAGGAGAGGGAGATGATGCGGCGGCGGAGGAGGAAACAAAGTCTGAGAATGTATCTAACCCTAGAGGAAGAGGAAAAGAGAAATAGAGAGAACGACAACGAGAAGAGAGGAGAAGCCAGTGCAAGGCGCTAAACAAACGAGAACTAAAGGTCACGTGAGGACGACGAAGGCACGCGCGGAACAGCACGAGGGCCGACGAAAAAACGAGGGTCGACGAAAACAAGAGCCTCAGACCAAAACCCCCCACTCGCTCTTATTCTATATATGTTGATAATGGTGATAACTTCTTCTTCTTCTTTTTTTCTTTTGTGGGTGTGTTATAGTTAATTATCTAATATTTCATCTGTTTTTTGTCTCTTTTTTCATGATTTGAAATCCAATATGTTTTGAAAAAAGAATGGAAAATCGTTCAAAACGTCCATCACATTTTGCAAAATGGCTTTTTTCGTCCCTCACTTTTAAAAGTGTAATTTTACGTCCCTTACAAATTCAGATTAATTAAATTTGATCCCTACTTAGGTTTTCAATTAGTTTTTTGTAGGAATTTACCACGTGCCTTGCATATGATCATTTTTAGGGGCAAAATTGTCAAATTAAATTTTACATAATCCCATTTATAGTCCCTTACATTTTATAAAATGAATTGTTTCATCTCTCACATTTCACAAAATAAATTTTTTATCCCTCATATTTTACAAAATGAATTTTTTGATCCCTCATTGACCATGTGTACAAATAGTTTTTTTTTAAAAAAAAATCCATGTATATATCTATTTGATTTTACCTAAACAGACTAATTGTAGTTGTACACATGCTATTCAATAGATATATACGTGGGTTTAAAACTAAGAATTTTGTTTTAAACCTATATATATATATATATATATATATTTGATTTCACAATGTGAACCTATTCAATAGTTGTGCCTTTTCTCTTTTAGCAATAATTCATTTATTGAGTTGTGTTATAAGCATATCTAATTAATCGGTGCTAAGTCGAATTCTATAGTCATGCTAACAAATTGTAGTTTAAATTTAAAGTTTCTATTCACCACCTTCAAGACCAACAGTAACATTACTTGCTTTACGATTGTCATAAAATTTAAAACTGTTAATCTTTATCTCTTTTTGTCATACTTTTCCTTTAATTATTTTTTCTATCCAATTTTAATTTGATATAAACACTTTATAATGCTTAGACTTAAATGTCTTCTTTGTTTTCAATTTTCGAGTAAAAGGAAATGAACATGAGTAAAAAAATTAATAATCTTTTTTAACCCCTGTATATATCTATTTAATTTCACCTGAATAGTACGTTCAGGCGAAATCAAATAGAAATATATTACATGCTATTCATATTGTTCAAGTGAAATCAAATAATATATACATGAGTTCAAAAAAAAGTTATTCATATACATGATCAATGAGGGATGAAAAAATTCATTTTGTAAAATGTGAGGGGTGAAAGAAATTCATTTTGTGAACCTTCTAACGTTTCCGGAAAAAAAAAAAGAAAGAAATTCATTTTGTGAAATATGAGGGATGAAACAATTCATTTTGTGCAATATGAAGGATTATGGATCGGATTATGTAAATTTTGATTTAACAATTTTGCCCTTAAAAAATGATCACGTGTAAGGCACGTGATGGATTTCGACCAAAAACTGATCGAAAATTTAGGTAAAGACTAAATTTGACCAATGTGAATTTATAAGGAACGTAAAAGTACACATGTAAAAGTGATGAACGAAAAAAGTCATTTTGTAAAATGTGAGGAACGTTTTGAACGATATTTCCAAAAAAATATTCGGCAAGAGATAGGTTTGATTTAAGAAGTTGGTAGGAGATAAGGTGATTAAAATTCAAAACTTCTAATTCCAGAGATCTTAACTTTAAGGGATAATTTCACAAACTTCCCCTGAGGTTTATGACAATTTCACTCGGCTCCCCTCAGGTTTTACAAATTACACTGACCTTTCTTATCACAATAAAATGACTATAATAACCTTCACTTAATAAATAATTCATAATACAATGAAATGAAATTAAAAAAAAGAAAAAAATCTGACCTTTTCGACTATCTTATTTACAAGTTATAACTAACTAACAATTCTCTTTCACTCAGTATTACTCCATTCTCGTCCATCAATCCTTTCTTCCTATAACTCACTCTCAAATTACTACCAACCATTGCCTATAATTGCAACCAATCATACCACAAGTGATCTCTCAAGCTCTGCTATATATTCCTATTTCTCTTTTCTTCTTTTTGGAATTGCCAAATCACAAATTTAGTTGAGAGATTAGATTTAATGGTTGAAGTAAAATCCAATTTCGTGGTCAAACTAAAGGTGATGAAGAGGCACATAATAATAATGCAATTATTGGTCAAAAGAGAAAGAGGGATTGAAATTGGTAAATTTGCTAATTTATTTATTGTCCATCTAAAAATCTTTTTAAGGTGTTAACAAGTACATTTATATTTCTTTTTATACTTGACAATTGTTGGTTGTGGTTTTGCTATGGAGATAGAGTTTCTTTTCTGTATTTAAGGCATGAACATATTTGGAGATTTGATGGTAGGCTAGATTATTTTGTTTTGAGAAGTTGTGGACATGGGTTTAAAGTTTGGGGTGTAATTAGTTGTAAATAAAATTATTTTTGGCAAAATGAATTTCTTGAAAACCTCTATAGTCATGATGATCCCTTTCCTTTTCTCAAATTTGATTAATCCCATTCATGCCTAAATCTCCCCTAATGATTTTCTTCAAGGCCATAATGTGGCTCATGTATTAGGAGTTAAGTCACCTATATGGAACCAAACCATGGCATCCTATATTGAAAATTATGCAAACACAAAAGCGGTTGATTGTGAGTTTGACCATTTCATAGAACAGTATGGTAAGAATATTTATAAAGGATGGAACAAATCTTCAGAATTGAATGCATGTTTGGGAGAAGCAATTTTATGATTATGATGATAGAATTGTTTGGGTTTAGAATTTGAAATTAGACTATTTATTAGGCTAGTTTGTTAGTATAGTGGGTTTTGTTGAGATATGGAAGATAGCAATTAGCAAAATAAATTTTTGTACAAAAAGGATAGTTTAGGGTTTTTGAGACAAAATATAGCTTTTTGGACCTATATTGTTATGTAAACAGTAAAAGTAAGGGAGGTAGGTGTAATTTAATAAACTTGAGGGGAGGTCTTTGCAATTGTCAGAAACCTCAAGGGAGGTTTTTGAAATTATCCCTAACTTTAATCAAGAAGTCCAGTATTTTGGATGTAGTTTTGTAACTAAATAACTTTTTTATTTTCAATAATTTTAACAAAATTTTTTTGTTGAAATTGACAACCTCATTAATGTCGCAATCTTCTACCATCTCAAAAGCACAAATAGATTGATTTGATATTTGATTGTTTAGTTACCTAATTGCAAAGTCAGGTCCCCTTAATTAGACTGGGCTAACAACACGATTGGAAGTTGACATTAGAACGAGGAGGTTCTCTATAGTTGCAAGTACGACTATACGAGACAATTAATATCTAAATCGATTAACTTATAACAAGACTCATATTTAGGCTCTAAAATAAAATTAATGACAAAAAGAAAAACTTTTCAGATTTCAATTCAGGGCCTGATTTGGACTTTGAATTCATATTGCAACTACCAAGGCCTTTCATTTGGAAATACTTGTCGTGTTCAATTTTCTAATTTCGAAACGAAATGCACGCGCTTCTAAGAAAGGAAAATGCGGGAGCCTCACCCGCATTATCTCCTGGTTTAAGTATAGTTAAAGCATTTTTTATAGGGTTAATCACATTTTATCCCCTTAAAGAACACCCCATTTCTCAGTTTACCCCCTAACCTTTAATTTTGCTCACTTAACCCCCTTTAGGACAAAATTACCCTTGCATTATTTTGACTTTTCATTTACCTTGTTTTCCTTTCTTTTATTTCATTTTCTCTTTCCCACAAAAATCTTCACCTTAATGATTGAAATTAAAAAAGAGGAATTACAGAGATCTATCTTCTCCTTAAATGATTAAAAAAAATATTCAAATCACTTTCCTAAAACACATTTTTTTTAGCCTTTCAACTCTTTTAATTTTGGGTTTTCCTCTTTCCTTTCTAGTTTCTCATTTTATTCCCAAGAAAATATCTTAAGATGAAATTGTGACCTAATTAATAATCATCAATTGAAATTTGTGATACGTGGCATCATACAAAAAATCAAAATTAGTTTTTGATGACTTTTAAACCTTCACCCAGAAATATGCAACTACAAACTCAAAACAAAAAATTTCGTTGAAATGGAATTTCTATTAGGAAGGATGAAAGAGAGAAGAAAGAGAAAAAGAAATAAAAGAAAGGAAAACAATTTCATCTTATGATATTTTCTTGAGAATAAAATGAGAAACTATAAAGAAAAGAAGAAAATCCAAAATTAAAAGAATTGAAAGGCTAAAAAAATTGTATTTTAGGAAAGTGATTTGAATATTTTTTTAATCATTTAAGGAGAAGATAGATCTCTGCAATTCCTCTTTTTTAATTTCAATCATTAAGGTAAAGATTTTTGTGGGAAAGAGAAAATGAAATAAAAGAAAGGAAAACAAGGTAAATGAAAAGTCAAAATAATGCAAGGGCAATTTTGTCCTAAAGGGGGTTAAGTGAACAAAATTAAAGGTTAGGGGGTAAACTGAGAAATGGGGTATTCTTTAAGGGGATAAAATGTGATTAACCCTTTTTTATATAATTTCACATGACTTTTAAGAAGTTTATCATAGTTATAAAAAGACTTCTCTCGTGCTCTTTTATTTTATTACTATATTTTTTTCAGTAGGAAAAGGTTCTAAATTCAAAACTTTCTACTAATAATTTCTCTCATCTTAAAGTTCAACCCACTCCTTTCCCACGCTCATACTTAAAAGATTATTACATACATCTCCTTTAATTGCATAGAATAAGCATTGTAATTATTTTTTCTTTTTTACAAAATATGAAAAGCAAAAAAGCAACAATGAAACACAATAACCATCTTACACATTCCCTGGCCATCAAAGCTATCTTCTCAAAATAGCTGTAACTTTCCCAACCTTGGCCTCACCCTCAATCCTCACTATCTTGTGCTAACTCTATATACACTCTATATACAAATGTTTCTTTTTGTTTCATTGTCGTAACCACAAATTTCAAAGTTTTTATCTAAACAATTACTATGACAAACACAAAAAATATAAAGAGACATATAGACCCCCTACCAAAAGAGAAAAATGTCAAATAAATTAGAAAAGTTTTGTGTTCTTAAAAGGAAAATTGGAGTCCTTTTTGTTGTTTACATAATTCAGTAATCGAATTTCTTGCTAAGAGACTATGGAATCAATGGATGAAGTACAAGATTTGTGCTACATACTACATAGGTATAGGAGTGGAAAATTGTAGGACCGAAGGAATTTGGGTTCAAGGTTGCCAACACAATTGGTTTTATGCGGCCTAGAAGGCATTTCAGTGCCAAGTGAGTTGACTCTAATAGCTAGTTTGGGAGATGAGATTTGAGCAGAAAAGAAACAAAGGGAAGAGAAAGTTAGGTTTTTTCAGCGTTTGGGAGTTTTAGTGAAATAGAAAAGAAAAGAATTGGACCTATTTGGGAGGAGTTACAGTTTAAAAAATTTCCATCCCAAATCGGGCAAAAAGCAAAGGAAAGATGTGGAAAGCCTACACAAAATTTTTAAATTGCCCATTCTATCATTGAAAAGCTATTAAATGAAATTTTTATTGATCAATGTGTCCAAAATCATCTCCTTTGTTTCATAAACTCCCAAACAATATTAAAATCTCTTCTCTTCTTTTCTTATCCTTTTTTTTCTCTCATAACTTAACCTTTTTCTTCTCTTCTTTTCTTTTCTATCCTCAACTCCCAAACTAGCTATAAGGGTGAATATTGAAAAAGTAGCAGGAAAAAAGAATGATAAGTATGTCAAGTTTGCGAGTTTAGGATAAAAATGAAAAAAAAAAAAAGAAAGTTTAACACACAAAAGAATAGAAGAGGAGAAAAAGGATTAAATCTTCTTTTTTATTGTTTGGGAGCCTTGAGCAATTAAAGAAGAGAAAATGTAAGTCTAGATTGCTATTTTTGGAGTTTTTGTAGAAAATGTATTATAGTGATTTGATATATATGAGATAAAAAAGTGATTAAAAAATGTGTTCATGAAAAATATAAATTTTTTTTTGTCAAACAATTACAATCCAAACTAGGTAATCTCTTGGATTTACGAATATATCTTACCATTCAAATAACTTGATGTTTATTTGAGGGTAACAATAGCATGAGATAGAGCTCAATGAATAAAATAGCTTTTTCTCCATTTATTCCCACTTATGGTATAAAAGGAAGGCAAGACATATAAGCCATTTTTAGTTGGTTAATCCTTCCATATCCAACTTAAACTACCTAATGAAAGAAAATTTCAATTTCTTTCCAAATCTTTTGTTCTTTGTGCAACTTAATCTCCCAAATGAAAGAAACTTTCAATTTCTTTCCAAATCTTTTTTTATTTTCTATCCTTTTCCTTGTATCAAGGTTCAAAGGTGGATAGATTTTTTGGTGTATTTTGAGAGTAATGCCTTTAGTTAAATTCAATATTAGATGATGAAACAAGTATTTTAATCATTAAATTGTACAATTTCTAATATTTAAAATAAAAAATAGTATGATGGTTGAATAATAAAAATTGAGTTAATGATTGCCTAATAAACCACATGACTTATATTTTTGTTATTATTATGATTTAAAATATAAATCCGTGCATAGCATAGATCACAATATGCTTTTGTTTTTGTTAGCATTATGGATTTGATTCTTAGTTTGAAACCTTAAAATAAGGGTTGTATGTTTAATTGTTCAGATTTGAATAGTGTCTTCTAAATTATAATAAATCTTTGGGGAACTATACAAAATTAACTTTTTAAAATCATTCAAAATATCCCTCATATTTTGCTAAATAAAAATTTCATCCTTCACTTTTAAGATGGTAAATTTACATCATTTGTAAATTCAAATCGGTAAAATTTGGTCCCAACTTAAATTTTCGATCATTTTTTTACCTTGAATCCATAACTTAACATACATACAATTATTTTTTTAGAGGAAAAAAGATTGAATCCTATTTATAATTAAACAAATTATTTGACTCATATTTATTTTTGCCTCTAAAAAAAGCATCTAACCAGAATTATATTCATTTTTTAATCTAAAAAAGTGGTATCTGATCCAATCCATATTCATTTTTGTCACTAAAAAATGAGATTTGACATTTTTGTACATAAAAATTGGCTACTTGTGAGTTGCATAGTCAGTTCAGACTAAAAAGTGATTCAAAACTTAGATTGGGATGAATTTTTGTTTACTTGAATTTGTAACGAATGTAAAATTAATTTTTTTAAAATGAAGAACGAAAAAAATTCACTAGTAGAATGTGATGAACATTTTGAACGATTTTTTCTTGTCTCTTTTTCGTGTTAGGAAACTTGGAAAATTAATTTTGTTTACTTGAAATTGTAAGGAACTTAGATTGGGACCAAATTTTGTTTACTTGAATTTGTAAGAAATGTAAAATTAATTTTTTAAAAATAAAGAATGAAAAAATTCAATAGTAAAATGTGATGGATATTTTGAACGATTTTTTTCCATTTCTTTTTCGTGTTAGGAAACTTGGAAAGCAGAAATAAGAGATTTCTCCATCGCAACGACCGCACAAAAAAGAAAATTAGCCGTTAGGCGTCACCGCCAAAATTTCAATACCTACTACTATTTAAATGCATCCAACCAAATAACATTGCCCCCTTCCTTGTACAAATAAGCATATTTATCTTTTCTGATTCAGATAAATGGGAAGAGGTTTAGGGAGCCCTAGGAGGAAGAAGTTGCTGAGATGATGAGACAAAAATATTCAATCTTGTCAGGTTAGGTCTTTTTTGTAAACAAAAGTTTTCTCTTACTTCATTCTAATTTCGGTTACTTTCTTTTTGGTGAATTTCTTTCCAGGTATTGTCGAATTTCTGATTAGTATTTTGCTTCCAATGTTAATTTTGAATATGTGCTTTAGACGATGTATTGTTTTGGTTGGTTCTGGAATTGTATCCGAGTTATTTGAGAAAGGGTTTCTATTTTTTTTTTTCCCGAAACGATATATGGTTGTATTCCTTTTCAAAAGATGTACAAGTACGAGCAAAGGCTCGATGAAACTATACAAGCGGTATAGTTTGAGAAAGGGTTTCTATTTGATATATACTAATTGAGATTTCTTTGCTCTTTTTTTACATTTCCTACTATAAATAGTACTGGTAGATAATTTTGCCTTCTTGGCCAAAGGAACAGAAGACCTTGGGGCAGAAAGATATACCTTTTCGCAAACAAAGATATAACTCTAGACGAACAAAAAAAACTTCTAGGTTGAAAGCATGTTAATCATAGTGATTGGGAGTTTTGTATAGATTAAGAAAGCAATGGATTTTCATTATAGAACATTGTGATCATGATGCTTGGTGTTAAAGATGAAATTTGCAGGCCAAGTCTAGCTTATTGAGCTTTTAATATGGCTGCTAAGTGTGTAAAGAAGCATCCAAAAGACTAGCAAAATGTTTTGCAGCTTCTTGGTCTTCAACATATTCTTATTCTGAATGTGCTTAAGGTTATAAGTCAAATAACAAGTCGAAAATATTTTGTTATGAGTGACAAGGTAATACTGAGTTTGTTTTGCAAATCAAAGGAAACAAAAAATTATTGAATCTAGGAACCACATTTGTTAAGGGACAACATTACACTGGTAATTATTACTAGCTATTTATTTAGCAAGCTATCACCTTTAGCTCACTTTACATAAGTTAGGGATATTAGATGTCCTAGTAACTAACTTCACAATATGCTAAAATAACTAACTAGTATATCAAAGGACATGATAATTTGAACCTTTCAAGGAGAAAATCATGAATTTTAGAAATGGGATTCATTTTGATCTACCCTAAAGCGAATGACATGAAAATGCAAGTAGTAAGATTCCCACTCATGGGTTAGTAGTTTGTAAGTTCTCAATGAAAACCAGAGAGCAAAGTAACTTACCATGGAAAAAAATGCTAATAAACAACAAAATCAATCATAGAATTCTATTTTCTATAAAATGTTTACAAAATTTTTCATCAAAATTATAGAAGAAATTGAGAAATGGTGAAATTCACTGCCAAAATTACGTTGTGGTAAACAGATTATGCACTAGAATTCAGACTTCGATCTAAAAGATCATACAAACTTTAAGAATAAAATATTAAGTACTTGGAGGAGGAAATCAGTTCATTATGCATCAAGTATTTTGTTTCTAGATAAAATTGGTTCACAATGCACAAACAATATATGTTTGAAGGATATACGATTTACTCTTTTATGGTTCATTTTATCTACTCCTAAGAGTACTTTTTTTGTAAGCCATAAAGGGATAAAAGATCTATTTTTCAAACAATAGGATGTTTTGTATCGTGAGCCAACTTGATCATGGAAAAAAGTATTTAATGTGTGATGAACTGATTTCGTCCTCTAAGGACCGTACTTTCTGCTGTTCAAGCTTTACACTTTGTTTGAGAATCAAGTATGAATTCCAATAATCTGTTAGTGTAACGCATCTTTGTTTTTTAATTATGCATTTCTCAATATCCTGCCATATTTTTGATGCAAGATTATGAAAAACTGTTTTAGAGTTGTAGAATGCTGTCCATGGTTTTGTTGTTTATTGATATTTGATTTTTTTTTTTAATCTTTTTTCTACTTTGCTCTTTTTTTTAATTCATTAGAACTCACAAAATACTATAGCATGAGTTGGAATGTCACAAAACTTTGTACCAATTGTTACTTATATTTATTGAATTGTCACGTTCCATTTCTCAAATTGAATATAAAAGAATAATTAAAAACTCAAATTGTAGCTTCTTTTTTAAAAATTTTTTCTAACAAGAAAAGGATGTGGCCTAAGGAACGGGAGGGTGACAAGGAGATTTGAATTTAGGTTCTTTAATTTCCGGGGTCTCAACTAAATGTAAGAAACAGAGAAAATAAAAATACAAAGGGCATAAAATGGAACTTGACATGTGTTATGGATTAGGGCCTACTGCTGTCTACGAAAAAGGGTCTTTTAAAAAATTAGGAGCCATAGCTAGATATTGGATTACAAATGTATATAGTCACCTAAGATTTTTTTTTTTTTTTGTGGAAAATCAATTTTTATATTTTTGAAAAGCACAAAGTTAAAACTCTTCCCCTAAACAACTCCAAGTCTTTTGAAACTAGAGAATTACTTGTGGAACTACATATGTGAGGGGAGAAGGTTGAGGTTTTACTCTTGAACACTTTCCTGTACCCAAAAATGCCAGTTGCGAGTTTAATTCTAGAGATAAAAACAAAAAAACCTCCTGTGGTATACCTAATATACAAAAAAAGTCCTCCGTGGTTTCAAAATATATAAAACGACACCTTATGTTTTGAACTAAATTGTAAACTAACAAAATTCGTTAAATTTAATGAAAATGATGGTTTTGGCCATTAAACTTACCGGATTCTGTTAAGTTTTCCGTTAAATTTACCGGATTCCATTAAGTTTAATGAATTTTGTTAGTTTATAATTTAATTCAAAACATGAGGTGTTGTTTTATATGTTTTGAAATCACGGGGAGCTTTTCTGTGTATTAGACATACCATAAGGGGCTTTTTGTTTTTAACCCTTAATTCTACTCTTCTAGTTTTAAAGCAAAAGTTGAGTCAGTCAAAGCTATTCGACCGACATGTATTTAGTTAACAAAAGTAAAAATCTAACGCATCATGACACATAAATACTATGGGTCTGTTTGGTAAACAAGTTTTTGGCTAAGTTTGTTTGTTACAAGTTTTTAAATAATTTTAGCTATAATAATCTTAAAAAATTTCTCAAAATTTTTAAACTATACACTTCAAAATATTCAAAAATTTATATACTTAAAAAAATTTTCCTATAACTTTTACAGTAAGTTACAGTAAAGTTTTAGACAGACATTCAAAAAATTCATTTGCCAAATGGGATAAAACAAGGTGATTAATTCCATGGCCTTTTAATTACAAGGTTCCCACCGGAAAAGCCATGGAATAGTGTGGTATCACAGATGCAGTCACATTCCACAATAATGGAAAGGGTAAAATCCAAAAAACTTCCCTGTAGAATGGCTGAAAGTCAAGAAGCCTTCTTATCATTCAAAAGTATATCCATAAAACTCCCTAGTAGTTTAGACTGAGTTGAAAATTAACCTACTATTTAGTTAAGTTACCTGCAAACACTGTACACATAACTAAAAATTTACACTTTTGTCTAGATTAATTCTTTTTATTTCTTATATTTTATTTTCTAGTTTTTCTTTCACTATTCTTTTCCATTTTGAGTGCTTTTAATTTTTTCTAAATTATCCTTTTCCCCTAAAATTTGTGAAAGGAAAAATTATATAAAATATCTCTAACATTTCATCAAATTATTTTTTTGCCCTTCACTTTTAAAATAGTAACTTTACATCCCTTACAAAGTTAAGTTGGTAAAATCTGGTTCCAATTTAGATTTTTAACCACTTATTACCTTGAATTCATTGTTGATTTCACATCTATAAGTATTCGGTCTCCTATCAAAAGCAAGAATCTCTAATTCAAAGAACTTACAAGGATAAAATTTTGCAAGATAGATAAACTGTTCTTTATCAAATGATAAAAGTGAATTACTTGGATTTATACAAGCCATGTAAAGCAACAATTCTGTATTTACTCCATTAAAACAATGATTAAATTTTAGGAGTTGCAAGTTTATTGTACTACAAAAAAAAAAAAAAATCAACTCGATAGTGATGAAGATTTGTGATTTCTTGAGCCTTTTCTCGAGATCTCCCTTAAGTAATAAACTTTTCATCCATTTGAAGAATAATGATAACATGTTTTCCACCAAACAAACTAACTTCATTAAACAAAGAATCCTATCCACCATCCTTGGTCGCTTGCAGTTGTTGTTTAGAAATTTTAACCAAATTCATTGCATTTACAATATTTTGATCTTTAATATGTAATGCTTCAAACAATGAATTTATTATTCCCATAATTTTTTTATCAAATATAATATAAATGCAAACTCAAAATATTATAAAGAATTAAGGAGTGCATGGCATGACCTCTTTGTTCCAGACCACCTTCATTATCAATTATTTGAAGAATATCTACCACAGAGTCAATGAGAATTGATTTTAGTGAAGATCCATAATGTTATGTTAATCCCAACGTTTGTCACAAGTTCGTTGAAAGCTTGTATCTATAATGCAAACCTCGGCTTGTTGCAAGTTCACAACTGATTAAATCTTCAACAAATTCTTGAAATTACTTTTGTTTAGAAATTTCTTGTCGCTTAGCTGAACCTTCAACCACATGAACTAAGGTGACCAGTTTGTTGTACATAAAATATATTTGAACAAGTTTTTTGCACCTCTTACTAATAACAATTGAAGTTGATAGGCAAAATAATGAATACAATATGCAGATATATTTCCTTTCAAGATTAAAGATTTTAAACCATTGCATTCACCTCTTATATTACTAACTCCATCATACCGCCGTCCACAAACTGGTGAGATGATTAAACTATATTTGGAAAATGGTGCATCAATTAGTCATTTTAAAAGACAGAGCAGTATTGTCACTTGGATGAAGAATGCCAAAGAAACGCTCTATGAAGAATTTGTTAGAGCTAAATTGTGTGTTTCATTTGTAAATATTTCCTCTTATTTTGTTTAAATTTTGTGTGAATTGTTGCATTCTACTCATATTTGGTGTTTGGTATTATTTTTAGGACTATATTAAAGGCTGAATTTTCAAAAGACATCATTCTCATATTTGGTGTTTGGTATTATTTTTAGGACTATATTAAAGGCTGAATTTTCAAAAGACATCATTCTGCAAGGCGTGACCACATTTTAATGTGCTGTGAAACCCGAATGTCGTTGGATGTAAAGTGGGCCTAGCTTGGGATGCTTGTCGATGATTTGGAATGGAATCTTTATTTCCTTTATGGACTACGACACTAATTATTTAAGTTTATGGACGATATATTCAGTTTTCTTTCTATTAGTACTAGTATTTTTTTTAGTATTATACTCTAATAAGGATTCTTTTAGTGATAGGAAGTCCGTGAGTAATAGGATATATGCATTTCTAAATTAGACATTAAAAGGAACGAAGTAAGCTAGAAGGGAAGATCAATTATCTGGCCTCTGTTTTCCTTTCATAAAAATAAATTTACCATCATTCTTTTTCTTCTTTTTCTCTTCAATAATAAACGTAGTTTTTCTTTGGCTGTGAATCCACATTGAGGAGTGGCTAATTCCTTTTCTTATTGAAGAATAATCAAAACTTTGGTTCATCAAATACTGGAATATCTAATTTAGTTTATTTGTTTCATGTATTTATAAATATTTATATATCCTTTATTCGCTCTCGAGATGATTATTTTGCATGATTAAATGATTGGCTGCTATTTAATTATCGAAATAATCTACTGCCAGCTAAAATATCAAATCTGTAATTGTTTGATGGTTTTAGTATTTGTGGCAAGTAATATAATTTGATTATAGTAGAAGCTTTTGAATATATATCACGAAAATATAAATAATCTAATCTAAATGAACTAAGCTTGCATGTTTGTTGGTTAGAATTGGTAACCTTTCTAATAATTAATGATGTCAATAGATTAAATTCTAAGAGCTTGTTAGGGTTGTTTAGTTGGCAAAGGAAATAATCGCAGAATTTGTTGTGGTTATCCATGCAGTAAGGAGAGGCAGGTTGTCAGAACTTATTGACAACCATAACCAGTTTATTTATAAATAAATGATTTATATCTTTGTATCAATGATCAGTTAAATGAACTAAAGTGGCAATTAATCCTTTGACTAGAGATTTGCCTTTGATCTAATTTTATTTAATTTTGTATTTTTATCTTTATTTAAGTTGGTTATTTAGATTAATTTCTCACAATCCCCCCTTTATTTATTATTTCCTTTACAAAGAAATAAATTATCAAATCCCTGTGAATACGATCTTACTCACCATTATATTCAAATTTATATTTTTAAAATAGAAATTTATTTTTGTTGGTTTGACACCTGACAACATCCTTGTGAATTCACATAAACTAAGACAATAGTCATTTGCTCTTTCATTGATGTATCATAATACTTGTTATCCATAATAGCAAATGAATAATTGATCCCTAATTTCATCAACAATAACATTTGTAATCTTTCTTGTCAACACATTTGTCATATCTTCCTGAATCTTAGGAGCTTTGAGTTTAAGAATTTTAGGAGCGTTTTCCAAGACTATTTTTTCAATATCATCTTATGATTTGCAAGAAAATGAAAAAGTTGCACAAAATTTCCTTGACTATCAAAGGTATCAGATTCATCATGCTGCGAAAAGCCAATCCTTGATGTAGCAGGAATTTAGCACAATCGATTGAAATTGAGACATGAGTTCTATACTCCAATCTTATTTTATCAGAATCTCTAGAAAGTGCCACTTCAATGTATTGATTTAGATTCGTTAAATTTTGACATTTTTTCCAAACTACATTGTGAGCACTAGCAAAACAAAAAACATGAACATCAAATCTATCTTTGTTTTTCTAATTTGTAAATCCTACTAATAGAATTATCTCCACTACTTTACTCCTTTATATCTAGTCTATAGAGATAGCAACATAAGCAAAAGCAGCATCTTTCTCAATATTATACTCCAACCATCCTTATATTTATGAAACCACTTCTTGACAAATCGATGAGATTTATTTCCAAACATTATTTGTGGAAAAAAATGCCCATGAGGTTGACATGGTTCCTTTTGTTGATAGTATCTTTTAATTTCAACATGAAAGTCAGGGCAATAAGCAATAATCTTATTTCTTAACCTAGGATTAGCTAGTGGTTCGTCTAAATTAATTTTTAAAAGATTTTCTTATGATGGTTTCTACCATTATCAAGATCCTTGGGTTGCTTGATGGTAGATGACTCTTTCTCTTTTTCCTTTCTCTTGAAATATCTTCACATAACTAAATAACATAAAAGTAATATTCATTTCATCCCAATTTGTTTGTTGAAATACCTTCACCACTTCTTTGATTGTGATGTTGGTGTTTCTATTTCCAATCTTACATTCACAAATACAAAATTTGAATTAAAATGGCAACATGCATATGATTAAGGCACCGTTTGGTTGAGGGAAAGGGAAAAAAAAGGAAAAGAGAGGACTCTAGTGGAAAGGAAAAGAAAGAAGAGTAAAGAAAACCTAAGTCCATCCATATTGTTTGGATTACAGAAGAAAAGAAAAGAAAACTATCATGCATTAGTTACATTTTTATCCATAATTTAAAAGTCTAATTTATAAACACATGATAGGTATAGGTATTTTGGAAAATTTTAAAATTTTCTTTGATCTTCATGTCACTTCCCTCTGTTTTTGCCCACTTTTGAAAGGAAAGCAAGCTGACAAAGTATAACTAAATGTTATCCATCCATTTCCCTCCCAATCCTTTCCTTTCCTTCCCTAAAAACCAATCCAAATGTCAAAAATCTTATCGCTCAATTTTCTTTCCTTTTCTTCCCATTTCCTCAAAACAAACAATGCCTAAAAGAAGGGATTATATTATAAAAGATAACTAAAAGGAGCTTTGATTTTCTTAATATGATAAACATTTTGAGACATGTCAATAGGAAATACGATACTTTCAATAGAACGGAGGGAATATATTAAATAGTAAACTATATATATACACATACACAACACACACATACCACGCACGCACATCCCCAATATATTTCAAGAAATAAAAAGTAACAATGTATTCATTTTTCTCACAATATAGTCAATAGTCAAAATTGTTAAAACTATAACCAATTTTTTATCCCAAAAGAAAACATCATCAAGTAGATATTCACAAACAATTGCTAAGCATAAAAAGGGGTAAATAAACCAAGTTTGAAGAATAACAAGTTCTGAAAAAAATGAAGAGATACTTGTTTTGGAGCTTTGGGATCGGAACTTCAAGATCAAAACTTCTTTAGCTTTTTTTTTGGCTTTTCCAATGGAATATTAAGTACAAAAATAAAGAAACTAAGGGAAACTAAGTGCAGACGATGGCCCAGAAATTTCTTATGGCTGATCAGATGGTTGATTGGAGAAGAAAGAAAACAAAAGGTTACTTTTCAAAGAGTTAAATATAATAAACTAATCTTTTTTTCTTAGCAATAGTAACATTTACAATTATTACTAACCTATGAGGAAAGGGGACATGCTCTAAGTCAACGAGAGGCCAGATGGAACTAAACCATCTCTTGACCAATTGTGTATACTATTGCACTCGTTGAATTCATTAAACCAAGAAATTCTTGCATTTATGCTAGGAATAAACTAATTGACTAATATGACTTTTTTAATACAAATTACAAAAAGTGTGATCTATAACTAAAGTGAAACATATAGTACATTGGAATTTGGAGTTATATATGTTGCTAAATGCTTCTTCTTTCACTTGTTGACAAGTTACATATATAATCTCATTATATCATGGCTATTTCAAAAATCAATAGGGAACAACTTGAAATTTTGAATAAATCATAAGCCTATTAGTGAAACGTTTGTGGCCCTTGCAAGGCTCACCACACTTATGAAACACAACTAAACCTTAATTGTAATACTCTTCTACTTCTTTTTAATGCATACCAATTTTATGCTTTGGTAAGAGAAGGTTCTTCCATTTTCGATTTGCCAACCTCATAGATGGAAATTTTCGACCATCATCCAATTTTACGCTAGATTATATGCATTAGAGTTTTTCCTAGAGGTGTCAATCAAGCATCATGAGCTGATGAGTTTTTAAAAAGTCTAAACTTGACTCACAAAAATAAAGTAGAATTTTCGAGCTTTTGGGCTCAACATCCAATGCTCATGGCTAGTTTTTCAAAATAATCACAAAAATAAATTTGTTTGAAAAGTGGGAGTAATTGGGATTTTTTTAATATTAACATCACCGAAGTATTTAAATGTGACGACCGTTTTGTTTTAGATTTTTTTAAGTGTCAGACTTGGTGTCTGACACAAAATTTTTCTTATAGAATATGTCTGTCATTGCACAATAGTGTGCGGCAGCAGACTTAATTTTTTTTAAAACTTTTAACATTTATGCCATCGCAGAAGTCTATGCAACGACATATACAATTATTTGAAATGAATTTTATTAAACACAATTTTATAAAATATGTGTCTGTCGCTGCACAAGGATGTGTAGTGACAAACACTCATTTAAAAAAAAAAAAGAAAAAATCATGGGCAGCCGTTGATTATTGCCGTTGATTATTCCAATCAACATCAACCGAGGCTGGGACCCCTAAAAAAATTAGATCGATTGGATCAATGGCTTTATGGCTGTTGGACGACCCAGAAAGTTCTATAAATAGCCCTCCATTTGGATGATCCAGTCACACAATCCCTATTTTTGAGATATGGTTCTCTCTTCCTCTCTATCTCTCTATCTCTATCCTCTCTTGCTCCCTATTTGGCCCCATGGGTTGTTGGCCACCACAAAAGATTCAAGTCTTTGTGGAATGGGAGGTCAAGGGTTCAAACCTTCCATCACTTTGTTACTAACATGTGCTTCTCCAAATCAATAGGAGTGCATAGTATATTGGTCCGATAGTGGTTTAGTCCCTGTCGATTTTCAATGGCCAGTTGGGTCTCCACTCTTAGAATATGTTAAAGTAGCAATAGGGGTAGGAGTAGATATAGATGTTGCTAATTGACCTCCCTATTTCTATATCTCTATTTCTCCACCGCGTTTCACTTTTCAACATACCTTTCACTTTCTGCTATTTCTGGTAAGTGAACTATTAAAATATTATTACCTTCATTATCTAATAAATTAAGTATAACAATAATATTATATATTTCAGCACATTTTCAAAGTTTTCGCAAGGAGTAGCAAATTTACAACTTTAAAGGTAAGTATTGTATTTATTTCAGTTACACTGATATTTGTATCCAAGCCTATTAAAATAATAAATGTTTTTAATTTTGTAAATAATCATTCTACTTATGTGAATTTGTAAGCATGATTATTATGTTAGTTTTGTGGATAAGTTACATTATTATTATTATGGCACCTATATGAATGTTTCGTTTTGTGGATAAGTTAATAAATATTTTTCAGTTTTATCGATAATCATGATTATGTTAAGTTGAGGAATTTGTAAACATGATTATTATGTTAGTTTTGTGAATAAATAATTTATAAACATGACTATTATGTTATTTTTTTGGATAAATGATTATGTCATTTACATTAATTTTTAGTTTTGTGGATAATCATGATTATGTAAATATAGAAAAAAATAACATGCTCTAGTATGAAAAATTTTAAATCATGATTTGGTAATTGTGATCAAGTTGATTTATTTGTATAATGGTTGTACATTGCCATAGAGGAAAACACTATAGTTTTAGGAGTGAAGTATCAATCTATTTAAATTAAATGTGTTAATAACTTGTTGAAGAATCAAAATTGTTTAACATTATCCTCCAAAAAGTTATTTATTTAGTAATAATTACAAATGATAAAGATGTACCGAAAAATAATTGTTAGGTTAGAAGGAAAATGTTAGCAGGCATTGCATTTGTGGTTCAATTTTATTGGGGAGGAAAAATACCTTGACGCTATAAATACATTGTCCCAGACGATCCTTCAACTGTATTCATCCCGAACTTACGTCGGTAAGAGAGGAGGCATTTGAGATATTGAGGTACCTTAATCAAGGCATGCAAATGGCGCTTGGTCACATTGACCGTCAAGAAGCTGGCCCATTTACCTTCATGATATACCATACCATGAGCCTGTCGAGTGTCTACCCAGGGAGGTACGTGGCTATGGCTGAGGTGGCAGGCATCACAGACTGGCCACGAGGCTACGTAGGATGATGTGCTTATCAGTCAACATACTCTGACTTCAACCTATGCCGGAGACGGCTCCCCATCTACACACCACCTTCTCCTATTGGTGCTTTCTCCATACATGTATATGTTCCTATGTTCGGGTAGGACTTCATTATTGTAGCTATCCTCGTACCCGCTTTTAGCTACACTATAAGTGAGGGCTCTTCCTTAGGTGTGCCACAAGCACGAGTCCCATCCCCATGATCAGAGTGGTGATGGCTTTGATCATATCTACAATTTCTTGGGTTCCTTGACCGGTTTTTCACCTACTGTACAGATGGTTGACTACTCTATACCTGATGCATATTGTGATGTAACTTTTGTCGATCTATCTTGTGGTAGATGTAGGAAGACTCCTGTGATAGACCCTCAGTGCATGAGGAAGAACAATTGCCTATGGGATCACAGCTGCAACCAAGGAGGTTTAAGCGACTGCAGCTTTTACAAAATCTACCTCAAAGGAAAGTACACTAGAAATGCGACTACCCTACCACACGACGTGATAGAGGCAAGGGACACGTTGATGGATGAATTTCATAACCTAATAGTTTTTTTCCACGTAAAAGTTACATAATTCTTGTTATTAAAATGCCTCATTTCAAATTTCACAACATTTTAAGACGATTGGCGATTTTATTTTATGATTTTATGTTGACATTAAACTTTAATTACCCATCACAATTTTTAGATAAAATAATTTTCAAGATCTTTAATTATTTAGTCTCTAGAATTAATTATATTTAGATAATCTGTACAATTTTTAGAAAAAAGTTGTCTTTCTAAAAAATTTTAAAAATAAAATTATGTTTAAAAAAAGTGTGTCTTTTGCCACACAAGCTTATGCAGCGACACACACATATTTTTTTGTTTAAAAATTATGTTTCTTGCAACAATTTTGCTTAAAATTAATGTTTCAACAAAATTATGTTTCAACAATTTTGCAGTGACATTGTTTAAAATATGTGTTAAATTTTATGTTTCAAAATTGTGTTTAATAATTTTTTTTTACAAATATTGTGGATAGGCTTGCAAGACGACAAACACATTAAAAATAAAAAATAATTTGAGTTTGTCAACGCACAATGGTTGTATTAGAAAAAAACTGTGTCAAACAAAAGTCTGACACTTAAAAAAACAAAAAAACTAAATGGTCACCGCCTTCGAATATTTTGGCAACGTTAATATTCAAAAAAATTCCCAAATACCCCCACATTTTAGACAATTTTATTTTTTGGGATTATTTAGAGAATTAGCCAATGCTATACTTGGCTAACAAAAACTATTAGGGTTTCGGATCTAATTTGGACTTGGCCCAATCTCACAATTAATCTATGTTACATGCATATAATATTTATTTTATTTTAAGGTTATAAATAAATTAAACAATTATGTATATAATGACACACATAATTATTAAATATAACTCACGATTATAATAAAAATGTGCACTTATATACTTAATGGGCCAAGTGTCGGGCTTAGCCTCATCAATCCACGCTTAATTTACAATTTAATTGGGCATTATTTTGAGATGCAAGCTAAACCTAACCTAATGATACATAAGATTCGACCCAAATTTTTTTGGCTCAAATTCAGGTTGGCCAGGCAACAATTCCTGGTTTTTATGCTTATATACAGTTTTTGTCTCTTTACAATAAAGTACTTTTGTCCTTCCTAAATTGTCCCTATTCCCATATCAAATTTTGTGCGTTTTAATTAGTAGCACCTTGCCCCTAATAGGAATTTGAACTGGTAATCACATGCGGTAGTATCCCACAGATCACAAGTTTGAGCCCTGCTATGCTGAAATTGTTGTGCATCCTTGGGTGGACTAGCAAAGTTGGGATACCCGTTAGTGTTAAAAATTTTAAAAAAATTAGTGACACTTTCATGAAATTGGTATCTAAAGATATAAAAGGACTAAATTGGTAAAAACTAAAAGATATAGCAAGAAATTGGTTTAAAATGAAGTGTTGAAGGACCAAATTGTAAACTTCTACATTCAAGGTTCGGGAAAAATGCACTTTTCATCCCTAGTGTTTAAGGTGTTAACCAATTTCATCCCTAAAGTTTCATGC
Organism: Coffea arabica; assembly: GCF_036785885.1. Classification (NCBI taxonomy): domain Eukaryota; kingdom Viridiplantae; phylum Streptophyta; class Magnoliopsida; order Gentianales; family Rubiaceae; genus Coffea; species Coffea arabica. The sequence goes on from NC_092317.1 coordinate 45,208,479, forward strand.
AATACACATTTTATCCTTGTAATTTTATAATTTTGATTAATTTCATCCTTCAAGTTTTACGCAAACACATTTCATTCTCATAATTTAAATTTGGCTAATTGAGGACAATCGGTAGATTGTCAAGCAATTTGAATGGGATAGCGTCACTTGATCACGACATGCCTATTAGGTAAAAAAAAAAAATTGGATCAACAAAAAGCTCAAAAATCTTTTCTTAATTCACTTTCTCATTTTAATACAAAAAAGACTAAGAAATTTTTAGCTACGATTACTTTCTTCTTAATCACAATCGAACAAGAAGATCCAAAGAAAATGAAGTCAGTGGGAAAGAAACAATCCCACTATAGCCAATTGAAGAAAAATGTCAAACAGACCCAATACAACTAATTGGAGAAAAATATTAATGCAAAAGAATGAATGGTTTGGATTGTCATTTATTTGCAAAATTTTGTTTTGTTGCATCATATACTTGTTTTTCAATCATCTATTTATCTTGCAATCTATTTATTTAGTTTCAAATATATCATATCACAATTTAAAGGGAAAAAAAGAGATAGTCTCCTATCCAAAAACACTTGTTGTTATTTCTATAATTTAATCAATAATTGAATTAAGTATTAATAATGCAATTATTAATGGGACATGTGATGATATTATGCCTAAATTTGTTAACAATGCTTTAATTGTCCTTAATTGGTAGGAATTGTAAAACTATGAGGATGAAATGTGTTCTACATAAACTTTAGGTACAAAATTGGTCAAAATCACAAAATTATGAGGATGAAATGTGTTTTCTATGAAACTTTAGTGACGAAATTAGTGAACACCTTAAACATTGGGGATGAAAAGTGCATTTTTCCCTTCAAGGTTCAGCCAACTTTAAAAATGCCCCAATAATGCCACTGGTGTTTTATTTTTCATTTCACTCACTTTGCACTTCATCATCATTGGTCTTCTCACTCTTCATCTTTGTAGTCGCATTCAGTTGCCAGCTCTATACCATGGTAAACTGTATTTTTTCTTCAAATTATTTTAGGTTTATATTTTTTATTTATAGAGTATAACTGGACAATTTTTTCTTATGTGATCAGTGATGATTTCTATTTGAACAATTGAATCAATTGATATCTAACCGAGTAATCTTCTTTGAAACCCTAGTTTCTGTGTCATAATTGATTTTTTTAGGGCTGATATACAATCTTGTTTTGTCTGGTCAGTCCAAGAAACCTTTAGACCATGTTTGGTTCCTTAGAATTGGAGCATAGAATTGGAATTGGAGGCCCCAATTAGAGTTGCAAACAAGTCGAATCAAGTTAAACTTTTACGTAATTGAGCTGAACCTCGATTTAAATTTACCAAACTTGACCTCGAGCTCGATCCCAAATTTTAGTCGAGTCGAGCTTGAGATTAAAAAAATAAAAAATAATTATTTTATTTTAAATAAATGAATAAAATAGTAATTTTTCTTAACAAATAACAAAATATTAGGAACATATATGTAATTTCACTATTAAAATAAAAATAAAAAATATAAATATAATTAAGTCGGCTCGGGAGTTAACGAGTTGAGTATTTTTGAACTTGAGTTCGTGCTTGACTTTGACTTGGTCAACTCAAGCTCGAGCAACTCATGATTAGCTCAACTCGTATGCAACTTTAGCCCCAATTCCAATTCTTGTGTTTGGATTGTCAGTTGGCCAGTAAATTTAGAATTGAATTACAATTCTTCGTGATCCAATTCCACGCTATGAATTCTCTTGGTGGACATGAGAATTCCAATTCCATAAGTTAACCAGGTTCACATGTGGATCTTTAGTGGGTAAATTAAGTAAAATGGATCCATACATAAACTTGGGGAAAAATAAGGGAAAATGACCAATTTAGTTCTTAAACTTTTTTTTGTCGATTTAGTCCCTATACATTATTTATAGTGAACTTGATCCCTAAACTTATATTTCGGTTCCAATCAAGAAGTTTAGCGGCGGCTAGGGCTGCAAACGAGTCGAGCCGAGTCAAGTTTTGACCTTATTGAGTCGAGCCTTGACTTAATTTCATCGAACTCGAACTCGAACTCGAGCTCGAGCTCGACGAGCTGACAATTTTTTTCTTAATAAATAATAAAATATTAAGAATATTTATGTAATTTTACTATTAAAATAAAAATAATAAATATATATATATATATACTCGAGCTCGCGAGCTGGACGAGCTTAATATTTTGAGCTCGAGTTCGAGCTCGACTTTGACTCGATGTCAGGAACTCAGCATAATAGCCATTGTCATTTTATTCACGGTTACTAGCGTTTGGTATACACAGGGTACAGACCCAAGAAACGATGTCGTCTCACTAAGAGTTAGTTAGTATTCATTGAGTCGGTTGGGGCATAATTGCATAAATACCCCCACGTGATTGTAACCAAGTTAGTTAAGATCATTTTTGTCTGAATACTCCAATTTCCAATTCTTCCTTTCTTTCTGTTAATCCTCTTCTCTCTCCCTATTTCCTTTCTCTCTCTTTCCTCTGCTAACTATCCAACCACCATTGAGGCACCATTGAGGCGGTGCAAGCTCAGAGCCTGACAGTTGGTATCAGAGCAGCCGATCCTTGGCTGCTGAAAAAGAAGGACTTCCATGGCGGAAAGCACAAGATACCGAGTTCTAGAAGACCAAATGAAGAAGCAGGAGATCAGACTCCAGGAACTGGCTGAATCCATGGCCGCTCTGCATACCTCCGGGCAGAATGAGTCACGGCAGAAGCTCCAGGAGAAGATGGAAAAGAGTAACTCGCGAATGGAGGCAGTGGTGGGAAATTTGGACCAGAAGTTCGGCAAGTTGGAGCAGAAGTTCAACGCACTAATGAAGGTGATGTTGAAGGACAAGGAAGTCCAAGAGAATGAAGGAGGATCTGGTGAACCTCTTCTGCCCACACCGCCCCCGCACCTCCGGCTGCCGACTCAGGCAGACACGGCCGGACATTAGCAGGAGTTCAGGGGTAGAATGTTCACTCCTAATTTGCCTAGATTAGAATTGCCAATGTACTCAGCTGGGAACCCTAGGGAATGGCTTAGGAAGTGCCATAAATACTTTTTGAATTACCAGATACCTGCTTGCCAGAGAGTGGACGTAGTAGAAATGTTCTTAGAAGGCAAAGCTGACAACTGGTTCCAAGGGGTGAAACTAGTGAATCCTGGACTGAATTGGGAGGAATTTAGTGAGTTGCTATATGAGAGGTTCTCTGGAAAGGGGTCTCTTGACATAGTTGAGGAATTTAACAAACTACAGCAAGTAGGGACGGTGGAGGAATATAAGGAGAAATTTGAAGAACTAAAAACTTTAATGCTGACTAAGAACCCCAAACTAGATGAATCCTACTTCATCTCCAGTTTTATCAGTGGATTGAAAGAGGAGATTAAACCTATGGTGAAGATGTTCAAACCACAGGCATTGTCCAAGGCATTTGAAGTAGCGGAATTACAAGAGTATGCATTGGAGATGCAATGTAAGCAGACCAAAGCCTCTGGCAAGATTGCTCTGGAGCCTAAGTATGGGATGTACAAAGGTCAAACTAGCAGACAAAACATGCCGAGTTCCTACAGGCTACCTGCAATAACTCCCAATACCAGAAAGACTGAAGTTGCACATAAGGAAGTTGGAAGACTGTCAGCAGAGGAGTTGCAGTACAGACGCAAGAATAGCCTGTGTTACAGATGTGGGGAGAAGTTTGGGTTGGGGCTCCAGTGTAGGCCAAAAGGCCTGAACTGCCTAAGTGTGGAGAAAGGAGATGATACTGATTTTGAGGATGCAGTAGGGGAGCAGGATGAACTCACGGGTAGAATTGGAGAGATGGCGGAAGTGACATTAAATGCCTTGTCTGGGGCCATTCAGAGGAAGTCGATTATGTTGATTGGCAGTATAGGGGGCTTGCCAGTTAAAATCTTAGTGGACACTGGGAGTTCTGACAGCTTCATCAACCACAGACTTGTTACCTTATTGTAGCTACCCTTTCAAGCTGTGAACCCTTTCACTGTGACCCTAGCAAATGGAACAGACATAACCAGTGGGGCAGCATGTCCTAAAGTGGCTTGGAAGATACAAGAATACCAGTTCCAGTTCGACATGAAAATAATGGAGCTGGGGAGTTGGGACATTATCCTGGGGGTGGACTGGATGTGCCAGTTCAGCCCAATCACTTTCGATTTCCATACCCTCAGCATTGCACTCAGCAATAGAGGGGAGTTACTTCACCTCCAGGGGTTCATCAATCAGCCTACAATGGAGCTTGTAAGGGGAAGGGACCTTCGGTCTTTCATCCAGGAGAAAAAGAGGAGTTGTGCATACCTGCAGGCAAACTCTACTAAAGACCTTAAAGGGAGCATTCCAGAGTTGGTAGAACAGGTCCTGCAGCAATTTCCTCAAATATTTGCTACCCCTATAGGATTACCTCCTGAAAGAGAGCTGGATCACCAAATCATTCTCAAACCAGGAGCAGAGCCATTTAAACTCAAACCTTACAGGTACCCTCACTCACATAAAGTAGAAATTGAGAAGCAGGTTGCAGAAATGCTTACGAATGGGATTGTTAAACACAGTACCAGTCCTTTTGCTTCCCCTGTCTTGTTGGTGAGGAAAAAAGATAACACCTGGAGATTATGTGTAGATTACAGAAAACTAAATGAAGTGACTGTCAAGGATAGGTTTCCCATTCCCAACATTGATGAGCTGTTAGATGAGTTGCATGGCACTAAGTATATGTCTAAGTTGGACCTCAGGGCAGGGTACCATCAGTTGAGAGTCAAGTTGGCAGACACTCATAAGACTGCATTTCAAACACACCATGGACACTTTGAATTTCTGGTGATGCCTTTTGGCCTCACAAATGCCCCAGCCACATTTCAAGCCTTGATGAACCGAATCTTTCAGCCTTTCCTGCGGAAGTTTGTGTTAGTTTTCTTTGACGATAAACTGGTCTACAGTCCCACTCTAGAGTCACATGCACAGCACCTGAAAATTGTACTCCAGGTCCTAGCTGATAATCAGTTATATTGCAAGAAGTCAAAATGTTCTTTTGCTCAGACATCTATGGAATACTTGGGGCATGTGATTTCTGAGGTTGGGGTCAGCATGGATCCAGAAAAGGTGGAGTGTATCCTGTCATGGCCAATCCCCAACTCAGTTAAGGAACTCAAGGGCTTCTTGGGGCTGACTGGATACTACAGAAGGTTTATAAAGGGATATGGCATGATCTGCAAACCTTTGACTCAGCTATTGAAGAAGGAGAACTTTGGATGGAACCACCATGCTCAGATGGCTTTTGAAGACCTCAAGAGAGCCATGACCACAGCTCCAGTACTGAGCATGCCAGATTTTGATATTCCTTTTACAATAGAGACGGATGCTTGTGGAGTGGGGATTGGAGCAGTATTGATGCAACAGGGTCACCCTATAGCATTTCTCAGCAAAGCTTTATCTAGCCAGAACTTGGGGTTATCTGTGTATGAGAAGGAGTTATTTGCCTTGGTACTAGCTGTAACCAAATGGAAGCATTACTTGGTCGGTCACCATTTTGTCATCAAGACTGACCACCAGGCCCTCAAACACTTGCTAGAGCAGAAGCTCACCCACCCACTGCAACACAAATGGCTCACCAAGTTATTAGGGTTGGATTATGAAATCCAGTACAAGAAGGGAGTTGACAATGGGGTGGCAGATGCTCTATCAAGGAGGAGATTTGAAGGACCCTATGAGGACATTGCAGCAGGCCAGGCTGTGTGTGCAATCTCCACAGTGCAACCAGCGTGGATGTAAGAGTTGGTGGGAAGCTATGAAGGAGATAGTGAAGCTCAGCAGAAGATAGCTCAGCTACTGTTGGATCCCAATGCAGTCACAGACTTCCAATTGGATAAAGGAATGTTTAAATTTAAGGACAAACTATATGTGGGAGCTGCCAACAATATTCGCAGCAAGGTGATCAAGGCCTTGCACGATTCAGCAGTGGGTGGACATTCTGGCTAGAGGGGGTGCCTGCGCAGGATACAATCTCTATTCTACTGGCCTGGAATCAAGCAGGATGTTGTCACATTTGTCAGATCTTGTGATGTGTGCCAAAGGAGCAAACATGAGAATGTTCCCTATCCTGGGCTTCTGCAACCTATCCCAGTTCCACAACAGGCTTGGTCACACATATCAATGGACTTCATTGAACAGCTGCCCGTATCTCATGGTTTTGACACTATTTTGGTAGTGGTTGATCGATTGACAAAGTTCAGTCACTTCATACGTCTTACGCACCCTTTCTCTGCACAGCAAATAGCTCAAGTCTTCCTTGACCAGGTGTATAGGCTACATGGTTTACCAGAATCTGTAATTTCTAATAGGGACAGGATTTTTGTAAGCAAATTTTGGCAGGAGTTGTTTCAATTGCTGGGGGTTGGCTTACACTACAGCTCATCATATCATCCTCAATCTGATGGTCAAAGTGAGCGAGCGAATCAATGTTTGGAAAACTACCTTAGATGCATGTGCAGCGAGTCAAGCTTTGAGCTAATCGAGCCGAGTCTCGACTAAATTTTACCAAACTCGAGCTCGAGCTCGAGCTCGACGAGCCGGCAATTTTCAAGCCCGAGCTCGAAAAAAAAATTATTATTTTATTTTTTAAAAAATAAATAAAATAATATTTTTTTCTTAATAAATAATAAAATATTAAGGATATATACGTAATTTTACTATGAAAATAAAAAAATAAAAAAAAATATATAATATACGTAATTTTATTATTAAATAAATAAATATATATATACTCAAACTCGCGAGCCGGCTCGCGAGCTAACGAGCTTAATATTCTGAGCTCGAGCTCGACTCGAGTCCGCTCGCGAGCGGTTCGATTCGTTTGCAGCCTTAGTGAACATCCCTCGCATTGGAGTAACTGGCTACCCACAGCTGAGCTTTGGTACAACACCAATTTCCACACCAGTCTACAAATCTCTCCATTTGAGGCGTTATATGGATACAAGCCCAGCCACATTCCTTTGGGACCCTTCCATGACAGTGTTATACCAGCTGCAGTTAACATGGTGCAAGATAGGCTCAAGGTCATATCACTCATTAAGGAGAATTTGACAAAGGCACAAAGTCGCATGAAAAGTTTTGCTGACAGGCACAGGACTGAACGTACACTTCAAGTGGGGGATTGGGTGTTTCTCAAACTGCAACCCTATAGGCAACAAACAGTGGCTATTCGGAAGAGCTTAAAACTCACAGCAAAGTACTATGGACCATTCCAGATCATTGCTAAGGTGGGGGCGGTGGCCTACAAGTTGCAGTTACCTGCTGGAGCTAGGATCCATCCTGTATTTCATGTTTCTCTGTTAAAGAAGAGGATTGGGAGTGCTCAAAGCACTGATCCTGTATTGCCTGCATGGGACTCGTTTGATCAATGCTTACTCCAACCTGAGAAGATCTTGAGAAGCAGAGCTACCCTGCGTAACTCTCAAGTAGTCATCCAGTACCTAGTGAAGTGGGACCAGCTGCCCGAATCAGAATCATCGTGGGAAGACAAGGACTTCATCGACAAACAATTTCTAGACTTCCAAGCTTGAGGACAAGCTTTGCTTAAGGGGGGAAATTGTCAGGAACTCAGCATAATAGCCATTGTTGTTTTATTCACGGTTAATAGCGTTTGGTATACACAGGGTACAGACCCAAGAAACGATGTCGTCTCACTAAGAGTTAGTTAGTATTCATTGAGTCGGTTGGGGCATAATTGCATAAATACCCCCACGTGATTGTAACCAAGTTAGTTAAGATCATTTTTGTCTGAATACTCCAATTTCCAATTCTTCCTTTCTTTCTGTTAATCCTCTTCTCTCTCCCTATTTCCTTTCTCTCTCTTTCCTCTGCTAACTATCCGACCACCATTGAGGCACCATTGAGGCGGTGCAAGCTCAGAGCCTGACACTCGACTAGCTCGAGCTCGAGTCGAGTTTGAATCGAGCCGCTTCATTTGCACCCCTAGCGGCGGCGCCACCGCATAATTTCCATCATGTTCCTAATCAAGCAACCCAGAAGCAGTATTTTAGGGAATTCCATTATGAAGCCTTAACCAAAATTAACAGAAACAAATGTCTTATGAGAAATACCCACCCAAAACCCAAAATGAAAACAAAAACATTTCTTGGACAAAATCTAGGGCTTCAGTTGATGATTTGCTAAACAAAATTGAAGCAGATCGTGATGAATAAGGAATCGGAGGGCATAAGAAATCGAATGATGTAGGCAGTGAGGGACAACATGCATGAAAGATGCAACATTGAGGAGAGGAAGTCAAACAAATCAAGTAAGCTTATTGTGACAGCCTCACCTTCCCCTAAGGCGTACCAAAGGGGTTAGCGGACTGCCTGCCCAACTCTCACCAGAACTACTAAGACAGTTATATATAATCTAAAACGTTCCGGAACAAAATAGCGCGCTTACACGATTCAAAAATCGCAAAACGGAAAAACAAAAATTGGAACCGCGAATGAATAGTGACTACCACGTCACAATCCAGCCAGAACCCAATCGAAATCAGATAACGTTATATAACTCTAGAGAATGAACATTTCCAAACCAAATATGATACATGAACATGGTTAAACAGTTTTATACACATACGTTTGTAATTTACAAATCAAAAGGGAAATATTTGGATCAAAGTACATTTAGGGTTTTTCCAACCATCGAGAAGTTTTACAAAAGAATATATGAAAACTAGCTCAACTCGTACTTCAAAACATAATAGTCTCCAAAAGGTTGTTCCCTGTAAGAAAAATAAAATTTAACGGAGTGAGTTTTCGCCCAATGAGGTACCATCACTCAGGCATTCAAGGAACACATAATCACAATGATACTCAATTCAAATACGTTCATCAAGTGAGCAAAACAAACACCACACAATAAATGAATGAAAAGGATACGGACGGCTCTCAAGAGCCTTTTTCCACTTTTGCCATACTTGATTTCACCTCATTGACATTCCGTCAATGAATAAAAAGTAACCAATACCGTAGTCTCCACTTTTCTCCAATTTTCATTCACCTCACATACCCCTTACCGGGCCCTAATTCCAACCAGTTCAGAAATGGTAATACTCGAGTATACCGGAATCAAGAGTCTCATACCCAATGATTCCACAAAACAGTCCCCATGGCTTGTTAATTTCCTCGACTATGCCCTTGCTGGCTTGATTCAATTGACCACCAATGGAGTTGAGCTCAGAGTCAACAGTAAAAGTCATTGGATACACGTCTAAACGACACCAGTTCAAGTATAATCAAGAGAATTTTAAATGATATAGTAAACAGTCAAATAAGCCATAGAGTACAAGAGTGGTAAAGTACACCCTTGTCTCAACCAATATCATCAGTAAACACAAGCATTCCAATAATAGATTTCAAGTATAACAAAGTCATGAAGTAACAATCATGTGAGTAGTACACTCACTAATCAAACAAAAAGATTTCACAAATTTCCATCCAACGAGCGCCTTGAGTCACCGGCACACCCTAAAACATTCAAGAAAACGCAATGAGACTCGAACACGAGTCATAAACCTAATCCACATACTACTAATGCAAAGCCAAAAGAACTTGAAAGTGAAAATAAGGAACGCTTAGTGCTAAAAGTTTAGACAACCCCAAAGTCACTTATAAAATAATCTCATTTCAATAGCCGTTCAATAGGCTCAATGTCGTTCAGGTACAAAATCAAGATAGGAAAATGTCCGGAAATGAAGTTCAAGCCATAAAACCAAAGACAGATTTGACGTCGCTTAGTTTATCGGATACAACCGAAGCTACGCTTATCGAATTGGTGTGCAACTTATATCGTTTCGAAACTAAAATAAAGGGCTACAATTTTGATGAAGACCACTCAGTCCAGTTCATAGTGTAACCAAATCAAAATTTCAAATTATCGAACCAGAGTCTCAAATCAGGCTGATTAACCGTACGATGCTTAAAGGACAATAACTCAGGCTACCGAAGTCCAATTGAGGCGTTTTTAGGACCGTTGGAAAGCTAAGTCATAGCACTACAACTTCCGTGTTTTGGCCAAACTCTAATTCAGTACGGATCAGGATGAATAGACGCAGTCAGATTGGTGAAAAGTTAACACTGTCCACAGAACTCTACCTATGGCAGTCAGGGGTATTTTTGTCTTTTCAAATGCTACAGTGCTCGGATTGAGTTAAAATTTTACAGACAACTATAAAACATCATTTCCTACAACTTTCATGTTTTAATCTAAGACTGATTCGACCTCTATCATGGCCGAACAGAACCGAGCAAAACAGGGTAAGTTGAAACCCTAAACTGGAATTTCTGCACCAAACCAGAAATTTTCCGCAACCAATCATATCCAACATATACAAACTCCATTTTACACTATAACAAACCATCAATCCATGACTAAACAATAATTATTATATAAAAAACAGAAAAATCACTAATAAATCAAAAATTCATCAAAACTCCACTTCCAACCGTAAAATCTACTACAAATCAACATATTTAGCCACAAAAGTCACTAATTTAACATTATTAAAAACAAAGAAAGAATTTCTTAGCAACTCACCTTGTAAACTCAAGAAAAGTAGCAATTTAGCACCTCCTCTTTCCAAACCACTCCACCACCTTCTTTAACACTACTTAACAAAGGATTTTTATGGAGTGTTTTCAAGTCTTGGTGGTTGAATCACAAAATTTGTGCAAGAAATGGATGAAGTAGTTGGAGCTTTCTCTTCGTTTCTCTCCTTAGGAGTTTCGGCCAAGAGGATGGAGATGATGATGATTTTTGGATCAATTTTGATTATTTAGTAAAGTTGAGATAAGATGGTCAAAATTCAAAATTGAATCATAAAGTGACACATGTTACTTTTTTGGGTTTAAACTTATCTCCAAATCTCTCCAATGTTAATCCATCTAAATAACCTCTAATTACCCCTTAGCACCTAGTAAATTAATCCCTGTATACAAAACTTAACTTAATTGGCCGACTAATTCACACTTAACGTACTAGCGGGTCCCACATCCAATATACACTCCTAAAATCTCATGAACTAACTTATACTAGAAAATGATTTAAAAACTATATTCACTCATAAAAATTATCTAAAAAATTTTTCTAATAAAGAAAATATAGAAAATGCGTGCAAATAAATAAAATAAAGCCTAGAAAATAAGAAAATTTTCGGGTTCTCACACTCTTTCCCCCTTAAAAGAATTTCGTCCTCAAAATTTCTCACCTTGATCCACAAATAGCTCAGAGTATTTCTTTTGCATCTCCTCTTCCACCTCCCAGGTAGCCTCTTCTATCCCATGATTTCTCCACAAGATTTTCACCAAAGGAATTTGCTTGTTTCTCAACTCCTTAACCTTTCGGTCAAGCAATTGCACAGGTTTCTCTTCATAAGTGAGTGACTCATCTATCTCAATCTCCTCCTATTGCAAAATGTGGGTCGGGTCGGGTCGGGATAATACTTCTTAAATATCGAGACATGGAAGACGTCGTGAATCCTGGACAGACTTGATGGTAGTTCAAGTCGATACGCTACTTTCCCAATTCTCTGGAGAATTTTGAAAGGTCCGACGAATCTCGGTTGAAGTTTCTTTCCTTTACCCGCCGTAACGTTTCGTAACGGTGTGATCTTAAGAAAAACACGGTCCCCAATTTCGAAATCCAAATCTTTTTTTCGATTGTCCGTGTAGCTCTTTTGTCGGTTTTGAGCTATTTGGAGTCTTTGTCTTATCAACTTGACTTTTTCTCGTGCATCTTCCATCCATGGAATAGTTGTTGGATCTAGAACCTTCCTTTCGCCTATTTCATCCCAATAGAGCGGTGATCGGCACTTCCTCCCATACAGCGGTTCGTACGGGGCCATTTGAATTGACGAATGGTAACTGTTATTGTAAGCAAATTCTATTAATGTCATATGTTAACCCCAGTTACCCCCAAAATCCAGAATACAAGTTCTTAACATATCTTCGAGAGTTTGAATTGTTCGTTCCGATTGTCCATCCGTCTGGGGGTGATAAGTGGTACTAAGGTTGAGTTTAGTCCCCAAGGTCTCTTGAAATTTCTGCCGAAACTTAGATACAAAACGAGGATCTCGGTCTGAGACTATACTCACTAGAACTCCATGTAGTCTTACAATCTCATCCATATACACCTGAGTCAATTTGTCCATAGAGTATTTCATATTTACCGGCAAAAAATGGGCCGATTTGGTTAACCGATCGACGATCACCCAAACGGCATCATGTTCTCGTTGTGTTCGCGGCAAACCTGAAACAAAATTCATTGTAATGTTTTCCCACTTCCATTCGGATATCTCAAGAGATTGTAACAATCCAGATGGTTTTTTATGTTCTGCCTTAACTTGTTGACAGATGAGACACGTTTGCACGTATTGAGCAATTTTCTTTTTCATGTTGTCCCACCAATAGGCTCCTTTTAAATCCTGATACATCTTGCTACTATCCGGATGGATCGTATATTTGGACTGATGAGTTTCCTCTAAGATTTCCTTCTTTAACACTTCATTTTTGGGTACCGCCACTCGGTTTCGGTATCTCAAAACTCTCTCGAGACTGAAGTTGAAATCTGACAATTCTCATTTTTTCACTTTCTTTTCCCACTTCCGTACCATAAAATCTTCCTTCTGAGCCTTTTTAATTCGCTCCAGTAGAGTGGATGTTACTTTAACATTACCGAAAATCACCTTATGATTTCCAAGACAAGGATTCCACTCACAAATCGATTCTAACAGATCCCACTCCTTAATCATTAACCCCGTTACTTGAACCTTTAGACTTAAGGTATGGGCCACCACGTTAGTTTTTCTCGGATGGTAGTTAATGGTGCAGTCGTAGTCCTCCAGAAATTTCATCCACCGTCGCTGCCTCATATTCAATTCCTTTTGCGAGAAGAAGTATCTAAAACTCTTATAATCAGAGTAAATCTCGAAAGTTACCCCGTATAGATAGTGTCTCCACTTTTTCAGAGCGAAAACAACTGCGGCTAACTCCAGATCGTGGGTTGGGTAGTTTTGCTCGTGAGGTTTCAATTTTCTAAAGGCAAAAGATATCACATTCTTGTTTTGCATCAGCACACACCCCAAACCTTCCTGCGAGGCGTCGGTATAAACGGTAAAACTATCTATTCCGTTAGGCAAAGCTAGAATCGGTGCCATGGTTAATCTTTTTTTTAACTCTCGAAAACTAGTTTCACACCTAGCATCCCACATAAAACGACCATTTTTCTTTGTCAAGTCAGTTAAAGGACCGGCAAGTTTAGAAAAATCCTTAATAAAACGCCTATAATACCCAGCCAACCCTAGAAAACTACGAATCTCCATAAGATTTTCTGGCCTCTACTTTCGCCGGGTCCACAGAAATGCCCTCTTGGAAAATTACATGCCCTAAGAAAGAAATTTTCTCCAGGCAAAACTCACACTTACTAAACTTGGCGTACAATTGATACTCTCTTAGGGTTTGCAAGACGATTCTTAAGTGCTGTTCATACTCCTCACGAGTTTTTGAGTAAATCAGGATGTTATCAATAAATACAACTACAATACAACTACAAATCGATCCAAATAGGGGTTAAAAATCCTATGCATCAAATCCATGAAGGCAGCGGGGACATTGGTCAGTGCAAAGAGCATGACTGCAAGTTCAAAATGCCCGTATCTAGAATTGAAGGTAATTTTTGGTATATCCTCCTTCCTAATCAGCAATTGATAGTATTCCTGTCGGAGGTCTAATTTCGAAAAGATCACTGCCCCTTGCAACTGGTCGAACAACTCATCAATATAGGGCAGTGGATATTTATTTTTAACCGTTACATTATTCAATCCCCGGTGGTCTATACACATCCGCAAACTCCCATCCTTTTTTTCACAAATAAAACAGGGGCTCCCCAAGGAGATCCACTCTTTCGAATGAACCCCCGCTCCAAAAGGTCTTGTAACTGAAATTTCAATTCCTTAAGTTTAGCAGGTGCCATCCGATATGGGATTTTAGAGATATGTGACGTTTCCCGGTAACAGATCAATTTTGAATTCTATCTCTCTCTCCGGAGGTAGGGCTACTAACTCATCAAGAAATACGTCTGGATATTCCTTCACTACGTGCACATCCTCTACCATCAATTTATCAGTGGGGGTATTGATTAGAAAGGTTAAGAACCCTTGCACCCCTGTACTTAGTAATTTCCTAACCCAAATACCCGAGGTCAAGGCAGATGAGGTTAACCAATCCCTTATATCTAACCTTAAGATCGCCTCCCCAAGAATGCGAAATTCTACCACCTTCCTCTTACAATCAAGTTGAGCATTATATCTGACTAACCAGTCCATGCCCAGGATTACATCATACCCCTTAATGGACAGATTTATCAAATCCTCCAACAATTTCCTCTCTCCTACCCAAACTTCACAATGCTTATAAACCATACTAGTGATCAAACGATGATTCCCCGTAGGAGTTCTAACTTCCAAGTCATAAGGTAAACTAGCAGGTTTTATATCTATTCCGCACATGAAATTGGGGTTGACAAATGAATGAGTAGCACCGTAATCTACTAAAACTTTCGCAAATCGGTAGAATACAGGAATCGTACCTCCTATAACTTCAAAAGAAACGGGGACCTGTTGTGGCTCCAGTGAATACACTCGAGCCGATACCTTAGATTAAGTCCCTTCCACCTTAGTCGGTTCGGAATTGGTTCTCGTCGATTGCTGGCTTTCCCTTCCATCTCGTAATAGAACCGGACAATTGGCAAGTTGGTGGTCTGCACTTCTGCAGCGCAAACATTTTCTCTCATTCTTCCAACAATTGCCCTTTGTGTGGTTTGGCTTTCCACAATACCTGCAGGGTCCGCGAGATGCAGAAGCCGAGCCTCCTTGAAAACCTTCTCTTTGACCTCTCCCAATTTGGCCACCTCTTGACGGGACCTCTCTTGACATTCTCGACATCCTTCCTTTTCCAGTTCCTTGGTCAAACTTGGGAAGGGTACTCTTATCCCCCTGTCCTAAATTACTTCCAGGAAACCCTCGCTTCTTCGCTTGGAAGTTTCTCACTTGTAATCTGACATTTTTCACTCGTTGAACCTTCTCTACTGCATCACTGAAGGCGTTAATTTGGGCTACAGCTAGATCCTTCTGGATCTCCACCTTCAGACCCTGGACAAAGCGCCTTATTCTTCGTTGTTCGGTCATGATGAGTTCGGGCGCAAATTTGGACAGTTGAGTGAATTGGCTCTCGTACTCGACTACAGTCTGGGTCCCCTGACGAAAGCAAATAAACTCGTCTTCTTTCCGTTCTTGAACCAGAGGAGAGCAGAATTTAGCGTTGAACTCCCTTATGAAGTTCACCCATGTCTTGGGCGTTTGTTCTCGGTCCTATTTCTATCTTATTACGTTCCATTAGGAACGGAGTGCCCCTTCCAGTTGGAAGACAGTAAAAGTCACCTGCCTTTCCTCCGTATAATGCAGGGCAGCAAAGATGTCCATCATCTTTTCTAACCATCTCTCAGCCACGTCTGGATCTGGCCCGCCAATAAATTTTGGTGGAAAAAACTTCTGAAACCTTTCGAGGGCCCTATCCTCGCTTTTCACATAATTACCAGGATTTTCAGGGTAGAAATTAGGATTTTGACCCTGTTGCTCCACTATATGAGCTAACAAGTCGGTCATTTGTTGGATGGCAGCGGCCACTTGCACGTTCGAATCGACTATAGGTTCAGGGTTTGGTTCAGATGTGGTTTCCCTAGTACTCTCTTCAGTCGTGGGTTGCCTAATTCCACGACCACGACCACGACCACATCCACTACGGGTTTCCTCCATCGAAATTAACCAATCTAGGGTCGAAATATAAAAATAACATTAAAGATAGACGAAAGCATAAACAAGGGAACAAGAGCTACTTACAAACCAAGCATATATATACACATAACATAACCATACCAAACAAGTTACACAGTAACAGCCAGCCAAATACAAACAAAGAAAATTTCATGAGATAACGGAGTCATTAAAAGTGATATATACAAAGCTAGTCCAAACATACAAAACGGTTAGCTAAAAGTTCTTCCTCTGAACTACTCCTCCCACGAAATCAAAACTTAGCTCAAAAGAGCTCTAACCTAGTTCCCCACGGAGCCCACTGACTCTCCCCCTTGGCTAGAACTAGGGGTACTCTCTTCTCCAGGTATGTTATCACTAGGGGCCTCCACTTGTGCATTGGCGCCAATCACATCTTGTATTAGCGCCTCACACTCATTAATAATGCCGCCGGAACGGTTTCTAACCTCTCGAACCACATTAGTAAGACGGATGTTCACCACATGCAACTGCTCCCTCAAAGCATTCGTTCGCTCTTACTTCACGGCTATGTCTCCCTGGAGCTCTCCAATCCGATCAGCTTGCATACTTATGATACCCTTCAGTCTAAGCGTCTCAGTGTGATCCCTGGTGGCGGCACTTCTAAGTCTCCTCCTCTCATCTAGTACCGCCACAACCACATGGTCAGCATAAGAGTAATGCTGACAACGCCTACAGCGATGGGTCCGGCTAGTAGTATACCACAGCAGGATCGGACCTTCCGACCTCTCCTGGTAATCGATGACTCGTGGGCGCCTCTGAGGTGGCTCACCTCCGCTCGCTCCACTGGTTCCGCCCATAACCTACAAGGATAGCAAAGGTTTACATTTTAGACAATATAATAACACTTAACGACGTTTTAACACAGTCCCCACAGGTCCTAAGAAGCAAAAATCAAACTTGCCTAAATCACTTCTAACCTAGGCTCTGATACCAACTGTGACAGCTCCACCTTCCCCTAAGGCGTACCAAAAAGGTAACGGACTGCCTGCCCAACTCTCGTCAGGACTACTAAGACAGTTATATACAATCTAAAATGTTCCAGAATAAAATAGCGCGCTTACACGATTCAAAAATCGCAAAACGGAAAAACGAAAATCGGAACCGCAAATGAATAATGACTACCACGTCACAATCCAGTCAGAACCCAATCGAAGACAAATAACATTACATAACTATAGAGAATGAACATTTCCAAACCAAATATGATACATGAACATGGTTAAACAGTTTTATATACATACGTTTGTAATTTACAAATCAAAAAGAAAATATTTGGATCAAAGTACATTTAGGGTTTTTCCAACCATCGAGGAGCTTTACAAAAGAATATATTAAAACTATCTCAACTCGTGTTTCAAAACATTATAGTCTCCAAAAGGTTATTCCCTGTAAGGAAAATAAAATTTAACGGAGTGAGTTTTCGCCCAATGAGGTACCATCACTCAGGCATTCAAGGAGCACATAATCACAATGATACTCAATTCAAATACGTTCATCAAGTGAGCAAAACAAACACCACACAATAAATGAGAGAAAAGAATACGGACAGCTCTCAAGAGCCCTTTTCCACTTTTGCCATACTTGATCTCACCTCATTGACGCTCCGTCAATGTATAAAGAATAATCAATACCGTAGACTCCATTTTTCTCCAATTTTTGTCCACCTCACATACCCCTTACCAGGCCCGAGCTCCAACCAGTTCAGAAATGGTAATACTCGAGTGTATTGGAATCAAGAGTTTCAAATCCAATGATTCCACAAAATAGTCTCCATGGCTTGTCAATTTCCTCGACCATGCCCTTGCTGGCTCGAATCAATTGACCACCAATGGAGTTGAGCTCAGAGTCAACAGTAAAAGTCGTTGGATACACGTCCAAATGACACCAGTTCATGTATAATCAAGAAATTTTCAAATGATACAGTAAACAATCAAATAAGTCATAGAGTACAAGAGTGGTAAAGTACACTCTCGTCTCAACCAATATCATCAGTAAACACAAGCATTCCAATCATAGATTTCAAGTATAACAAAACCATGAAATAACAATCATGTAAATAGTACACTTACCAATCAAACAAAGAGATTTCACAAATTTCTGCCCAACGAGCACCTTGGGTCACCGGCACGCCCTAAAACATTCAAGAAAATACAATGAGACTCGAACACGAGTCATAAACCTAATCCACATACTACTAATGCAAAGCCAAAAGAACTTGAAAGTGAAAATAAGGAACGCTTGGTGCTAAAAGTTTAGACAACCCCAAAGTCACTCATAAAATAATCTCATTTCAATAGCCGTTCAATAGGCTCAATGTCGTTCAGGAACAAAATCAAGTTAGGAAAATATCCGGAAATGAAGTTCAAGCCATAAAACCAAAGACAGATTTGACGTCGCTTAGCGTATCGGACACAACCGAAGCTACGCTTATCAAATTGGCGTGCAACTTATACTATTTCGAAGATAAGATAAAGGGCTACAATTTTGATGATGACCATTCAATCCAGTTCGTACTGTAACCAGATCAAAATTTCAAATTACTGAACCAGAGTCTCACAATCAGGCTGATTAACCGCACGATACTTAAACGACAATAATCAGGCTACCGAAGTCCAATTGAGGCGTTTTCAAGGCCGTTGGAAAGCTAAGACATAGCACTACAACTTCTGTGTTTTGGCCAAATTCTAATTCAGTACGGATTAGGGTGAACAAACGCGGTCAGATTGATGAAAAGTCAACACTGTCCACAGAACTTTACCTATGGCAGTCAGGGGTATTTTTATTTTTTCACATGCTATAGTGCTCGGATTGAGGTAAAATTTTATAGACAGTTATAAAATATCATTTTCTACAACTTTTATGTTTTAACCTAAGGCCGATTCGGCCTCTATCATGGCCGAACAGAACCGGACAGAACAGGGTAAGTTGAAACCCTAAACTGGAATTTTCGCACCAAGTCAGAAATTTTCCGCAACCAATCATATCCAACACATACAACATACAAACTCCATTTTACACTATAACAAACCATCAATCCATGACTAAACAATAATTACTATATAAAAAATAGAAAAATCACTAATAAATCAAAAATCCACTTCCAACCGTAAAACCTACTACAAATCAACATATTTAGCCACAAAAGCCACTAATTTAACATTATTAAAAATAAAGAAAAAATTTCTTAGCAACTCACCTTGTAAACTCAAGAAAAGTAGCAACTTAGCACCTCCTCTTTCCAAACCACTCCACCACCTTCTTTAATACTATTTAACAAAGGATTTTTATGGAGTGTTTTCAAGTCTTGGTGGTTGAATCACAAAATTTGTGCAAGAAATGGATGAAATAATTGGAGCTTTCTCTTCTTTTCTCTCCTTAGGAGTTTCGGCCAAGAGGATGGAGATGATGATGATTTTTGGATCAATTTTGGTTATTTAGTAAAGTTGAGGTAAGATGGTCAAAGTCCAAAGTTGAATCATAAAGTGACACATGTCATCTTTTTGGGTTTAAACTTATCTCCAAGTCTCTTCAATGTTAATCCATCTAGATAACCTCTAATTACCCCTTAACATCTAATAAATTAATTCCTGTATACAAAACTTAACCTAATTGGCCGAATAATTCACACTTAAATCACTAGCAGGTCCCACGTCCAATATACACTCCTAAAATCTCATGAACTAATTTATTCTAGAAAAATAATTTAAAAACTATATTTACTCATAAAAATTATCTAGAAAATTTTTCTAATAAAGCAAATATAGAAAATGCGTGCAAATAAATAAAATAAAGCTTACAAAATAAGAAAATTTTCGGGTTCTCACACTTAAGGACTACAATATTGTCTATTTTGTTATGTTAATAGCTTAATCATGGTTGGTGGGGATTATCTTATGTCAAACAATAGAGATTTTACTATAACTGATGGTGGTTAAAAAATTTTTTTTTTGTTGTTTTTTGTGGAAATGGGTTCATGTGGTCCCTAACCCTTAACTTTAATTTTTAATGCTGCTTTCATGTTTTGAAAAAGGTAGACAATGGTATGCAGCATCATGTGCTTGTAAATTAGCAAATTATGGGTGTAAATTATTTTAATTTGTTTGAAAATTAAATAGATGCTGAGTTGGATGTGTTTAATTTATATATCTACTATGGTGGGACATACTTTGAAAAACCAAAAGAAAATATTTGGGTGGTAGCATGGAGCTTTTTGAGGGGGTTTTGGCCACAAAAATAAATATGGCTGCTGTGAGAGATTTTGGCTATTTACTTGGGTGTCATGCAGATGCCAGCTATAGGTATAGAATCCCTACTGAAGATGGTGGGTTGAGACTGAGGCCAATATGTTGAAGAGGATGTAATAGATATTGCTGGCATAGGTAAACAAACTGAGAAAGTTGAACTTTATGTTGTCAATGAGTTTCATATTAGATCCATAGATCCAACTGTTGAAAGTGAAACTAAGAAGGAAAGTGAGGATTTATGGAATGTGGACATCACATTTGATGACTTCATTAGGAATGAACTTCCAGTTCATGTCCTGGTCCAAGAATTAAACAATGGTAAATGGAGAGGTCCTGAAACTGAAGAAGAGGATGGCATTGAGGTTGAAAATGAGGTAGAATCCGAGTCAGGTGATAATGGTGAAGGATTTCATGATAGTGACTATGATTTTAGTAAAGATGAGGATGGCATAATATTTAAGAATTGTACTGCTACTGTTGATAATGCAATTGATGGCCAGATTGTCATAGATAATGCTAGCATTGGAAGGAAAGTTGCTATTCCAAATTTTGAAGAGAAAAAAGTACCAGTATAGGCACATTGGCAAGAACAAGCAAACGTAAAAGAAAGTGTTGCTGCTGACTTTGACTTTGATGTTTATGATGGGGATTGGACTCCTGTCCAAGAGGAATCAGATTCCATGAACACAAAGGAGTAACATAGTTGCCATGATTCCTCAGATGAGAACACTTCAAGAAGTAAGCCGAAATATGTGAGGTTCAGGCCAGAAGTTGACATGAAGGATCCTAAATTGTTTGTTGGTTTACTGCTTGACACAAAGATGCTATTTAAGAGAGCAGTTGAATTATATTTTGTAAAGTAGGGTGAGGAGCATAGTTGGGAGAAAAATGACAAAGGAAGGATCACGACAAAATGCAAGAATAAAAAATGCAAATGGTTTACTTATGCTACAAAAAAACCAAATTCTGATGCATTTTGTAATTAGAACAATGGGACCAGAACATCAGTGTGGTAGAACTTTCTATCACAAACATGCAAACTCAGGTTTTTTGGCTAGACATTACATGGAGTTTTTTGCGCATGAATAGAAAAGTTACAGTTGGTGCATTTAAAGAGAATGTGCATAAGGAGTTGAATGTAAATATCACAAAGGGTCAGATTTACAAGACCTTTGCAAAAGCCAAAATCTTGATTCATGAGAAGTATCGACAACAATGCACAAGAATTTGAGACTACTGTGAGGAATTGTTGAGCTCAAATCTAGGCTCCACAGTGCATGTTGAGACGGAGATTGATGAGGATAGCGGAAAAGAAAGATTCCGCAAGCTATATATTTGTTTTGCAACCTTGAAAAAAGGCTTTAAAGAAGGTTGTTGCCTTGTACTTGGTGTTGATGGCTGCCATCTAAGAGAACCACACCCAGGAGTACTCTTAACTGTTATAAGGATTGATGCTAATGATTGTATCTATCCTGTTGCCTATGCAATTGTGGAGACTGAAAACAAGATGTCTTGGAAATGGTTCATCGAGTTCTTAAAGTTTAATCTTAAAATCCATGACCATAAAAGATAGACATTTATTAGTGATAGGAAAAGGTTGTATGATGTCATTCAGCTAAACATTTTATATTTTCTAATACTACTGTTGCAAAAAGTGCATGTTTAGACTAATTTGTGAACTTTTTTTTTTAATTTATATGGCAGGGATTGGGTTCTACAATCCAAGAAATTCTTCCAGGAGTGGAGCATAGACATTGCATTAGACATCTACACAACAACTTCATAAAGCACCATCTTGGTGAAACACTTAAGGGTATGTTTTGGGCATGTGCAAGGTCCTCATATGTCAATAAGTTTGAATATGAAATGGAGTTGCTGAGAGTGCACACAAATGGTTGGTCGATAACACATCACCCAACCATACTTCTTAATAATGTATGTGAGAACTTTAATTCTGTGATATTAAAGGCAAGAGAAAATGCCATCCTTGATATGTTAAAAAATATTAGAATATACATAATAGAAAGGCTGAGGATAAAGGAAGAGTGGATGAGAAAAAGAAATGATGTTATCTGCCCAAAAATTCAAAATAAACTTGAAAAGGTTAAGGAGCACTCTAGATCAAATATTGTTAGGTGGTCTGATGATAACAGGTCTGAGGTGACACCTATGTATGGGAGTACATTTGTTGTTGACTTAAAGGCAATGACTTATACATGCAGAAAGTGGGAGTTGAGTGGTTTACCTTGTTCGCATGCTGTTGGCTGCATTGCTTTGATTGGAGTTGAACTAGAAAGTCTAGTGCATCAATGTTAATCTACAGATGCTTATCTGAAAGCTTATGAGCCAGCTATTGGTCCAATTAATGGACCTAATAACTGGAAGAGATCTAAGAAGGTCCCTATGTATGCACCAAAGAAGTTGAAACTGCATGGAAGGCCTAAAAAGACAAGAAGGAGAGAACCGGATGAGCCAATGCCTGATTCCAAAGAGTGTATAAGACTGTCTAGGAAGGGTGTCACATAGATGACTTGCTCCAAGTGTCACACTAAAAGAAGATGTCAGCTGAATGTTAAAGGAGATGACGGCTGTGAAAGAAAACCACCTTTGAACACTAATAGGTGTGAAAAATGCAAAGTGCTTGGTCATAATGCCACAACCTGCACAATGGTTGCCAAAGGAGAAGAAAATGCTCCTGATGTTTCTGGTGTGGTTTAAGTAATTGTTAGGATTGCAAATTATTATTTTATATTCTACTACTAACTTTGCATATTTTTGCAGATCGTAATGTGATTGGGAACAGTAGCATATCACAAGCAAATGAGATAGATGAAGGACCTATCAAATGTAGTGTAATAAAGTTCAGTTCTTTCTTTTCTTGGATTAGTACTACTATTCTTGTTGTTCATTTGGTTATTTAATGAAGTGCAAGATGCTAAAGTGCCTGTACCTATCAAACATGTTTCTCCTACATTCAACATGCAAGCTGCAGAAATGGTTGAAGAAATTGATGTGCAAATCAGTGCACCAACTGAAAGCTCATAGAGGTCAAAAAGGATTGTGTGTTGTTATTTTTGTCATGTTCCAGGCAAAGCAAAAGAACTTGTACTTGCTGTCAAGCACAATCTTGGCAAAACAGGATGGCTATTGTGAGCAGAAGAAAACAGATAGTAAGTTTTTTAGCTATTAAATTGTATGTTGTGATTTGTAAGTGTTACTATTGTTCTTGCGTTTCTCACTAGACATGCATTTACAGGCTCATAGGATACTTGATGAGTCGGATGACTAGTAAAGATGCATGGAATTGATGTAAGCTGAAGTAGTTGCTGATGAAGATGTTCTACTCTGTTTGTTGCTGAAGATGTGAAGATGCAAAGTTGTCTTTTGTCCACTTTTGTATCAACAAATGTCTTTTGTACGGGTTGCTCATTGGATTATTGCCCAGCATTTGCTGGAAACTAATATTAGGGAGTTTTAAATGGTTTTGTGATGGATCATCAACCGAAGTTAGTTTCTTTTGGCTAGTAGGGCCTGGATTACCATTCTAAACATTGTGTGCAGCTTTGGAGCAACTGATTACTTTTGAAATGAAGTTATATTAGATGCTGTGAAGATGTTCATATTAGCTGATGACTATATATTGCATTCATTCAAGCAATGTTTTGTCCAATTTTTTAATCTCAATCAGGTATTCTTGAATTCTCTTCCTGAACCACTTGGTGTTGAAATCCTGACTCTATTGAGCAAGAATTTTTTTAATGGTCATTACTTCTGCAATTCTTCCACTTCAGTCAACAGTGCTGAAATAACATTGAACTTGTCACCAAAAACTCACTTGTCCAACCTTGGATCTAAAAACTATTACAAATACTAAATAATCCAAATGCAAAATAGAGTAAACATAGATGAAAACTCAACAATTACTTCATTTCTAAAGTACATATGAACCATAAAATTCCATACACTGTCCAAAACTACTTCAACATCTTCAATTCCAGCAAACCTTGTATCTTCCTTTCCTTGCCTCCAAGTATAACAAGAAGTAAAATGCAAAAACAGACACAAGCCACAAACAATATTTTCACTTTTGCCTTCAACTTGTTCATTTCAATTTTTAATTCTGCATTTTCTCTCTCAACACTTCTCAGGTCCCTCAAAATTGCACCCATTATATTCTTTATTTTTTGGGGTATGGATGGATCATACCACTAAAAAAATTTATGAGCACCACGTTTTTGCATTCACTACCATTTCATAGTTAAAATTCAATAAATATTTTAGCAAAATCTAAACTTTAGCACATATAAAAAATTATCCCATAATTTCTGCAGCCATGAAACCTTCTTGATGGGTTTGCCTCTGTCCATGCAGTCACAATTCGGCATTGTTCTAGGCAGTGGCATAGCACGATTTTGTCTCTATTGCAGCATTCCTCGTTTCCTTCATAAATCGAGTTTTCTGTTTCTGAACCATTTGATCCGATGATGGTGTTAACAACTCGATCGCTAGCTGAGCTTGAGTATGCTTTGTCCCAATTCCTTCTCCAATTCATTTAATTGCAGTGCTTTTCCTACACGAGTCTGCAAAAATTGGCCAGATCTCTATTTTTTGAAAAAACCCTAGGTTTATAATTGGATTTTTCCATCGATTTACTTCTTTTGGTTAAAACTCCAGAATGGAAGTCCCTAAAATACCCCTTCTGGGTTGCTCGATTAGAAACCTGATGAAAATTATGCAGTGGCGTCACCCCTGAGCTCCTTGATTAGAACCAAAATATAAGTTTAGGGATCAAATTGGCTATAAATAATGTATAGGGACTAAATCGATGAAAAAAAAGTTCAGGGATTAAATAGGCCATTTTCCCAAAAAATAACGAGAAGAATAGTTTCCTCTTTCTTCCTCATCGAATCCTTCCTCATCGACTCTTTAGGGTAACCGCCGTTGCTTCGCTGCATCCTCTCTCGCCTTCACCTTCCATCCTCCACCTGTTCGCTTCATCAGTTTGCAATGTTCTCTTGTGGGCAGGCGTTTCATCCCACTTCTCTGCTTCATCATAACTCTCTTCTCTCCTACAGACTTCATGTTCATCTTTGCTGCCTTCGCCTTTAAAGGTAACTTCCTTCAAAAAAACTTACATTTTGCACTATTATGATCTAGTAAAATATCCACTGAAAATTTTCTAGAAAATTAAGTGTTGAATATTCCCAAATTAGTGAAATTAGAAAAGGAGGCTTGGTTAAAAATGAAACGTGCTCAATTTGGTTGAAATCTATAGTTCTTAATTTTGATATGCCTAATTTTAGTTCTTAATTTCATGTTCATTGGTTGTTGCAAGCACTATTCACATACTTATCTTGGCCTTCTTTTGGGATATGTTAAAATCGTTTTGATAATTATGTCCTTATGTAATAAATATTCTTTACCATTTCTGCTTATCAGGTATGATATTTTTAGTTTTCATAGATTCTTGATCATCAATTAGCCATTTACAATTATACGTACTTCCTTTTTTTCCTTACTAGGATTTATATGTTTGCTGAATTGATCTGGAAGATAGTTTCTTTGTTTGTGTATGCAAATAAGAAAAGCCTCTTGAAACATATATCTGCACGAAAATTCGATTTTTACACTTTCACTTCATTTGTTTTCTTTGATGATTATGGTCCTAATGATGAATCTCTCGTTTATTACAAGAGTGGTGAGTTTGGTTACTAGTTTCCAGAATTGCAAGAGTGATATATTGTTTAAGATATTAATCATAGTAAGTTCAGTTAAAATGTCTATATCTAGAGTCTTTATTTGGTTGGAGTAGAAGAAATTGTAGAATCTAGTTAGGTGCTCAAAATCTGAACGTGTTCAAATGCTCCATGTTTAGATTCTTCTTGTGTTGATTGTATTCAACAAAGCCTTTAAAGTTGTAAGACACAGAGATGATTTAAATTGGTCCCAAGAAAGGTCTTTGAATTTGTTTTCATTAGATAATTTTTGTCACATAGTTCCAATATGTGTAATCACACGAGGTATGATTACTGTCATTGCGGATTGTCGAAAAATTATCAAGAATGAAACATTTGACTAATATATTCATACCCAGAAATTCATTTAATTTTTGTTTTGTGTTGCTAAGGACCATTTTAGGTAGCAAGCAATTTTCTCGTCCACAATTTGAGAATACTAGTACTAATGTTGTGGTTCATGTGATGTAATTTATCGTGCCATGCACGATTTATCAATCTAGAAATATTTTTATCTTATCTTAAAAAAACTATTTTAGTATACCATTATAGATCTTCATCGTATTTTGTGTATTCCATAAGTTATAGACCAGACCAATTGTGTGTAGTGATTATTTGCATTGCTTGTGTTTACTTTCTCAACCAAAACTCCAGCAGTAGCTATGGTTATAAATTTGGAGCCACACAAAAATCATTAATGGTTCCTCTTTAAAACCAAAAGCTGCACATGCTCTATTCTCCGAAAAATTATTTTACTGTATTGCAGATATGTTAATTCAAATTTTTTTGGGAGATCGGTAGTCACAACTTAACTGAAGCAATGGAGTCAAAGCTAATTTCTGCTCATGTAGTTTTTCAGTAGTGGATACATTGAATTCGTTTGGTAAATCTACCTTTAACTTAGATGTGAAATATGGGATGTACACTACTTAATATGATATTCATTTGATTAATATAATGTTAGCATTTTCTAGAGCAATAGTTTTTTCTCTTATTGGCAAGCTTTGTTTTTTTTTATTTGTTTTTGGATACAATTAATTATTTTTAGTAGGAAAGCGTCTTCATAAATCAAGCGATGATCAACCTCTCCCATTTGCCTCCTTGTCTAGTTACCACCACTAGGAAGAAGATGGATTCCATCCGCTTAATTACTCATGTTTCTTGCTGACTCAGGCCATTCCCCATCCCAAGTAATTATTGCTTTTGCTTTCTTTTATTGGACTTTGATGTGAAAACTATGAATTTAATCGATTTATCTATTATTTATTAATATGTTATAGCATTTGGAAGGCATACTCCACTATTGACTCCTTTGACTGCATTAGCAAACTTGAGCTCAGGATGCAATCATGGTTAGTTCGCATAGATTAACTTTTTTGGTTTGTTTGTTATATCTATGACAAACTTGTGCACTATATATTTTGCAAAATCAAGAGTTTAATTTGTTTTCAATGTACGTATGACTTTTACTGATGACTTAGGAGAAAAGTATTAAGGCTAAGATAGAACACAAATATAATTTAGCAAGTATCAAAGTTGATAAGGTTGAGACTAAACTTTTTACTTGTTCTCTAGTATGTGTCATCATAATTGGGAGTAATTTTTTTTTGGGTAATAATTTCCTATAACTTTTGTTTTTTGACTAGTATTGTTTTATCTTGAATTCAGACCAACATGTTTTCTTTGTTTGCTCTTCGATAGTGTGGGGTGAAATTGAGCGACATACTAACCAAAACGCTAAATCGATTAGCTTTCAAAATATTCTTGGAAAGGAATTATTCATTGCTATTTGGGATGAACTGCCTACTATTTTGCTTTTTGTCCTCAATCCATTGGTATAGCTATTTTATGCTTGTAGTTGAATTTAACATGTGGTAAACATACATAGTGATTATGTGTTTTTGAATATATGGTTTAGCATGCTGTAGTCATCTACTGATTATGTATAAATATTTGGTTTAGCATGATCTGGTGATGAAAAATATAGTCAAGATAAATGCTTCATGCTATAAGAGGAAATATGCGAATCAAGAGCCCTAGTATGCTGAATTGAAATGGAATCAATGTAAAGCAAAGCAAGCAGTGAAACAATCCCTGAAGCAATGTTGATGTTTTCCAGGGCAAATGGTGCAAAAGAAGATTTACATGTTATACAATGGAAACTTCAGACAATAGGCTATTTTTAATCTTTGCAGAATATGTTTTTTGCGTTGAATTGTATATTCTAATCCATATTTTTTCTGAGAGAGAGTTCATGTGTGTAAGGGGAATGGTCTATTGCATTTACTGCTTTTCATTGGAACTTCAAACAATTGAACAAGGAATAACTTACCGTACTTTTGAGATGGCTCTAACATTGCTGGTATTTTACTTAATGCAGTTTTCCTTCATTAAATGCTGCTATTATTCTGATTGCTAATGCTCTATCTCTTGTTTTTCTTTGTGAAATTTACTTTTATACATTTTTAAACCTCTAATCTTTTTTGTTTGGAATTTTTTCCATATCTTGTAATACCTAAACAATATTAACTGCTAGATTTTGTTATTTGATTTTGACAATATCATGTATGCTCTTCTTCTTTTTTTACCATATTATACTTCACCTCTCTTTCATATTTTAATGAATGCTTTTGACCATTTATTTGGTGAATTTCTCTAGATATTGTCCATAGAAAAAAAAAATGACAAAAGTGATATTTGTTGAGGTGATTTTCTAATATAAGCATCGACGCAATTGGCAATTGAGGCATCATTGAAAAATTGATTTAAATTTCTTTTTTTTTTTTATGTTGGATGAACTAAAAAGAATGATTTTTTTTTTTTTTTTGGAAAAGACTTCGCCGCATGCCATATGAAATGTGGTGAAGCTTTTTTCTCTTTGTAAAACCCGCATCTAGCTTTGATGCGACAACCTGTTTTTAAAAATTTTTAAATATAAATTTTTATTTTTTGTATCCATAGACCTTACACCTTAAACTATATTCCTAGCTGGATGCAAAAACCTTTGACTGCACTATTATTTTGTAAAATCTAGGGCTTAATTTGTTTTTCAATGTGTGTATGTTTTTTTAGTGATGACTGAGGAGGAAAGTATCGAGGTTGAGCTTGAACACAAATATAATTTAGCAAGTATTAAAGTTACTGAGGTTGAGATTGACCTTTTTACTTGTTCTCTAACATGTGTTATCATAATTGGGAGCACTTTTCTTTGCGTAATAATTTCCTGTAACTTTTGTTGCTTTTTCTTTTTTTACTAGTATTGTTTTATCTTGAATCCAAACCAACATGTTTTCTTTGTTTGCTCTTCAACAGTGTAGGATAGATTGGAGTGGCATACTGACTAAAATCGCCAAACAGATTAGCTTTCAAAACATTCTTCGAAAGGATTATTCATTGCTACTTGGGATGAATTGCCTACTATCTTGCTTTTTGTCCTCATTCCATTAACATAGTTATTTTATGCTTGCAGTTGAATTTCACATGTGAGAAATATAGATACTCATTATGTGTTTTTTGAATATACAGTTTAGCATGCTATAGTCATCTTACTGATTATGTGTAAATATTTGGTTTAGAATGATTTAATGATGAGAAATATAATCGAGATAAATGCTTCATGCTATAAGAGGAAAGAGGCGATTCAAGAGCTCAAGTATGCTGAATTGAAGTGGAATCAATGTAAAGCAATGAAACAATCCCAGAAGCAGTGTTGATGTTGTCCAGCGCAAAAGGTGCAAAAGGAGATTTACATGTGTTGAATTTGTATATCCTATTCCATATTTGTTCTAAGAGAGAGTGTGTATGTGTAAGAGGGAATGGTCTATTGCCTTTACTGCTTTTTCTTGGATTTCAAACAATTGAACAGAGAGTACTCTTACTGTACTATG
The DNA here is from genome assembly GCF_036785885.1 of Coffea arabica. Taxonomy (NCBI): domain Eukaryota; kingdom Viridiplantae; phylum Streptophyta; class Magnoliopsida; order Gentianales; family Rubiaceae; genus Coffea; species Coffea arabica. The sequence continues at coordinate 45,238,264 of NC_092317.1, forward strand.
GAGATGGCTATAATCTTGTTGGTATTTTACTTAATGTAGTTTTCCTTCATTAAATGCTGCTATTGTTTTGATTGAGAGTACTCTATCTTGTGTTTTTCTTTGTGAAATTTACCTTTATACAATTTTCAATGCCTAATATTTTTGTTTGGCTTTTTTTCCTTATCTCGTAATACCTAAATGATATTAACTACTAGATTTTGTTATTGTTTTTGACATTATCATTTACGCTCTTCTTTTTATTACCATATTATACTTCTTCACCCTCTCGTGTTTTATTGAATGCTTTTGACCATTTATGTGCCGGGTTTCTCTCAATGTTGTCCATACAAGAAAACATCACAAAAGTGGTATTTGTTGAGATGATTTTCTAATATAAGGGTTGACACAATTGGTAATTGAGGCATCATTGAAAAATTGATTTAAATTTCCCTTTTGTGGTTGCTGGAGGAACTAAAAAGAATGATTTTTTTTTGTAAGTATGGAATGTGGCAAAGCCTTTTTTTGTCAACGCAAACTGGATGCGGTGACCTTTTGTTTAAAAAAAAATTATAAATATAAATATTTAATTTTTGTATTACTAAACCCTAGACCCTAAACCATAGCCCAACGTGGATGTGGCAACTTTTTTTAAAATTTTAAATATAAATTTTTAATTTTTGTATCCCTAAACCTTAAACTCTAAAATCTGATATTACATAAAACAAAAATTATGTTAAAATTTATGCTATTTTTCTTTCATTACCAGTGATTAATCACCGTTGAATGGCAAGAAGTGAGCTTTAGCTTTCAATGTAAAATATAAAATTAAATTAAATTGAAATATGCCTAAATCATCCATTTTTGAATTTTTTGTTTTAAGATTAATTTAAATTACTATAAATAATGCAGCATCCAACGATAAATGTGTAAAATAGCTAAATAAAAAGTTCTATGGTAGTTAAACGGGAGTTGTGATAAGAAAAAGTCTTGAAATCTAAATTTCATCCACCAACGTGCCTCTTATCCTTAGGACAGAGTGATAAACCAACCACATTTGAAATGTACCCTCTCTTGTGGTAGATCTTGCTGCAATTGTAGCTATTCGGACCTCCAAGGTAGTGCATACACTCCTTCACGCATTTCATCCTTCTCATCATCAACTGAGGAGTCCATAATGGGAGTCTGACCGTATCTAGAACAATAACGATCTGTAGACGTTGTGAAAGAAGCATGAATGGGAATGTTATCAGCATCCATTTCAAAAACAGGTGAAAAATCCATCAAACTCCCTAGGAAGTCATAGATATGAGTTAGGTCATTCTCGAACTTATTATTGGGTTGAAATGATATATGTGGCGCAACTGAGGATGATGCAGCAACAAATGTATAGTCGAATACGGGTTGGGAGTAGGTGTCACAATGAAATGACCTCTGAAAGTTAGAAGGTGAGGAGGTGTAAAAAAAGCTCTAAGGTGGGAAAATTGAGTGCCAATAGGTGGGTTATGTCCGGCATGTGCTGAAGTCTGTCTAACTTGTGTCAAGCACATCAATATTATGTGTGGAGGTGCCTCTTCTGCAACGCTGACCTATTTGGTTCCTACCACGCATCTGTTTAGGTGGATGACCGATAGACATCTTGAAAGGGACAGTACTAGAGTTAGATGAGCTAACATCTTGATGGTCAAAGGGATGAAGTGCCATTTGCATTTGTCCATGATGGATATAGCAAGTTTTTAAAACAAATTTCAATAAAATGAATTTTGTTTTATAATTGATCAACTAAAACTAGCAAAGCATGCAAAAATATAAATACTGTAGTTGGCCCCACAACTAATATATTTACACTGCTCGAATAATAAGTTTCTCAAAATTAGTTAAATCTAGTACTATAGAATTTAGAGATGGCAGTTGAAAGACAACTACCTTGGGTCTTAACCACTTCTTTCATGGGATGGATATGAGGCTCAGATCTTTTCTTGAACAACAGATTTATGTGAGAATCAATATCTGCTTTGTCTCAAATTCTCTCTCTAGAAGTCTGTTTTCGTATTCATTGAAATCTATTTCCACTTTTTTATAAAAAAAAATAAGCGAGCCCCGTGCCAATGATCAAAACCCAATCTCTTCTCGGCAAAGACTGCTCCAGTCTTGTTACCGAGGCTAAAAAGTACTGATACATTTTGTAGTTTTTTCTGGGATTTTGGGTTTTGCAGACGATAGGTTTATGCCCGAGAGAGAAAAAGGTCCTGTTCATAAAATTAACCCGAGGAAAAAGAGTTATGTTAGTATTGGCCCTACTAAACGGTTCTGTTAAATTTCCAAACACCGCTAAATCATAATAAACATAAGAGTAAAAAAATATAAAAGAAGTATGCTGATTTTTTTTAGCATTTTAAAACAATTTATATTGATAGTTATGACAACAGAGAATATGATAACAAAATGATATTGATCGATCACGCATCATTACTGATGCATTTAACATAAATTTTTATGATGATCATGAAAAAAAAGAAATGTTCTAAAAAACATAACAGATCTCTACAAATTTGTAAAAATTTCAATAAGCAATTTAAATCTTTAGGCTTATTGTGAAAATTTTAGACTTTGCATCTATATTTTTTCAGTAAAGTTCTCTAATCACAAGCTATGGTGGGGCTTGAGGAAAAATGATTCGATTTGGGCAGACTTCATGCAAGTTAAGTACATTAAGGGGAAGTACCCCTCCAGGGTTCAGATATGTCAACCTTCAGAGTTGTGGGGCGTTTGGAAAGGATCAGGGAGACAGCAGAAAGGCACATTCGTTGGTGTGTGGGTAAGGGGTTTATCGACTTCTAGTATGATCGGTGGCTCTCCGACCTACCACTTGTCGAGATGGTTCCTTTATTGAATCCTCCGCATATGTTGCTAGCGAAATTTTTTGACAACAAAAATTGGAAGGTTCGGTTGAGGGAATGGGTGCCGGAGAATTTGGTGCATCAAATTCAAGAAGTCAGGTTATATCCAGACCAGGAGGACTGCATGGTATGGGTGGGTGCTGCCACAGGGGAATTTTCAATCAGGGCTGCATGGGATACTATTAGACAGAACCATAGCGTCTCACGTGTGGATAAATTTGTTTGGAGTAGTAAGATCCCCCTCAAGATTTTTTTTTTCATATGGAAGTTGATTCGGGGGTGGGTGCCCTTGGAGATGGTCCTGAAGATGAGAGGCTTCTCCCTGGGCTCTCGTTATTCTTGCTGTCAAGCTGCGGAAGAGTCCTTACTACATGTTTTTGTGACTGGTCCGGTAGCGAAGGAGGTATGGGATCATTTTCGGAGACGATTCGGGATTCTGGACGGCTTTTCCTCCTCTGTCTCAGCCACACTCCTTTCGTGGTTTTACTCAACTTCTATGGTGACACTGGGTCATATACGCACAATTATTCCATTACTCGTATTATGGTTCTTATGGAAGAGGAGAAATAAAGTACGGTATGAAGGAATTTCTTTTCAGGCATGAGATATTGTTTTCATGATTGAGCAGTTTGTCGAGCAACTAGGGAGGGCTAGGATGTTGTCAGGGGCCAGCTTTAGGGATGACCTGGAGGATCCATGGTCCCGTTGGACGGTAGCTATGAAGCTAAAGTATAGAGCGATGGCAGTCTCCTGGAAAAGACCTCCAGCGCATTGGCTCACGCTCAATACGAACGCAAGTGTCAGTCACGGCCGCGCTTATAGGGGAGGTTTATTGCGAGACTCGAATGGTAGGGTAATCTTTGCTTTCTACAAGGAGTTTGGGGAGTTGGATGTACTAACGGCAGAAAATTCCTCACTATTGTATGAACTCCAGCGGTGTTTGGAAGGGTTCAAAGGGCGACTAATGGTACAGGTGGATTCGGAAAGTCTCATTCGATTGCTCACTTCAGGAGCGATAGCCAAGTGGCCGCTTTGCAACACGGTCAGAAGGATACGAACGTTACTTCTCTTTTTTTCGGCTTCGATCAAGCATATATTTAGGGAGGCGGATTCCTCGGCTGATATGCTATCTAAGTTGAGACTTCCATCTGAGTTATTTTGTACCTCGCAGATCAACTTCCAGGGAGGATTCGGGCGGCCTTGAGCCTTGATTGTCGAGAGTTTTGCTATGTACGAATGCAGGTTGACAAAGGGTAGTCTCTCAGTGATAGGGGGTAAACGGTTTGTGCACTCGAATTAATTGCAATGTTACTGGTTATTAATAAAAGCGGGGGCTGACATCTCCACCCGTTAAAAAAAAATGTGACAAAGAGAAAGATTTCTGCATTAGTTTTACAATTGGTTGAAAGTAGTTGAAAAATAAGTTTATCAATATTATAATTTACAATATCAAATTTAGTTAAATAAAAATTTTCAAATTAATATTAAAGTTCATATGTCATCAATTTCAACTTCATAGTACACTTAATTCAAAAGGGATAGAATATTATTCTTTATTTCTATATCAATTGCCTCATATTGGCTTCTCCAAATGATCTTGTTTCATTACTCTTTAAATCATATTCCACAGCGAAGTCGGTAGTACAATCTTATGCATATCCTGATAATTCTTAGTGACTTCTAGAAGTTTTTTACATGAAACTAAGAGTCCTACACACTATTGTCATAATTTTTTAACTTCATGAACCTATAAACTTATAACTATATTTCAACAATAAATAGCAAAATAATTTTGATCAATGCAAGTAGAATGTATGTGTAGTCATGTTGTACTAACTTAAAATTATTCTGTATAGACATTACTCTGAAGTTGTTTAGAATAATAAAAATATCAAGAGAGATTTGAAACAAGTCATAATGTAACAATTATTCAAGTCATGTTCAAGTATTCAGCATATCTTTTATGAACTGTCTCCAACTCACCAATTGAAAAATTTTTTAATTGCCAAAAGAAGAAAAAAAAATACAATCAGCAAATGCCATCAGTAAGTCATATAGATAGTTACCTCAAAAAGAATGTGATAGTAAGATGACATTGATAGCGTAACCATCATTATTGATATGCCTAGCATAAGTTTTTAGATGGACAATGAGAAAAAGAAAAATTTTTAAAAAATAATAAAATATTACAGATTCACTAAGATCCCAACAAGCAATTTGAATCGTTGGGTATCTTATGAAATTTTCAATTGAGTATATATATTTTCTTTAAAAAAATCCTATAACCATAAACAACAAAACGAAAAGAAAAGAAAAGGAAAAAGAAAAAGAAAAATTTTCAGTAGAAATTTGAATCTCTAGATTTTTTGTGAAGCTTTCAGGATGTACATCATTATTTTTTGAGTAAAGTGATATAATGATTACCAACAACAGAAAGTTAAATGTAATTGAGATTAAGCTAATTAATTTTACGAATAACTTGAAAGAATATGCATAAAAATGTTCATTAATATTCTGAATCAAAATATTAAATTTTATAAAAATTACAATCCTCAAATTAAAATTAACTTCCAGACCTATGGACATAAACAATATTTGAATGATCAAAAGTAAAATAGTTTGACCATTGCATACAGAACATATATTCTATCATAATATCCTAACTTTGGATTATTTGTTTAAACACCACTCTAAAGTTGTTTGGTATAATTAAAATATCAATGGAGATTTAAATCAAATCACACCCTAACAATGATATTGTCCATGATTGATATAGCAAGCCTTTTAAACAAAATTTATTAAAATGAAACTTGTTATATAAGAGATCAGTCACAACTATCAAAGCATAAAAAAACACAAATACTATAGTTGTTTATCACGAACATATATTCTATCACGATGTCTTAACTTTGGATTATCTTGTTTAAACACCACTCTTAAATTATTCGGTATAATTAAAATATCAAGGGAGATTTAAAACAAATTACAACTTAACAATGATATTATCCATGATAGTTATAGCAAGCCTTTTAAACAAATTTCATTAAAATAAATGTTGTTATACAGGTGATCAGCTAAAACTAGCAGAGCATGCAAAAAAACAAATACTGTAGTTGGCCCCACTACTAATATATCCCATTTTTTACTACCAATTAAATCTAAGGTTAGAAAAACTAGAAATAGTAGTTGAAAAATAGTTATATACAATGTTAAAAAAATTCAATTATTGATCTCGTGAAAAAAAAGGATTGGTTAGTACCAAACCAATAATTTGTAAGAATTGAGATCAAATTTGACATAACAAAGATTCAATAAATGAAGAGGCAAAAAATAAATGATGTATACTGGTTTCATTTTTTAGCTTTTAGCATTTGAAGACATGTTCCATTTTCCAATAATCAACAAATCATTAACAGAACAATCTTCTAATTATGAATGAAAAAATGGTAATCCAATCGACAAATACCAACTAACAATTCATTGTAATTTTTACTAAAAAGAAATGTGATAATAATACGACATTGGTCGTGGAGGCATTATTACTGCTATAGTTAGTTGAAATTTTTATATGAACTATAAGAAAAAGAAAAGTTCTCAAAAAATATAACAAGTTATGAGATATTTCCTAACGTCCCAAAAAATAATTTGAGCTCTGGACTATTTGTGAATCTTTCAAACCACACATATGTATTTTTTGAATGAAGTGCTATAACCTCAAACAACAAGAGAAAATTAAAAGTAATTGAGATTAAACTAATTAATTTTACACATAAGTTGAAGGAATATGCATAAAAATGTTCATTAATATTTGAATTCTAAAAATCAAATTTTGTTAAAATTACAATATGCGATCCTATTTGCATTACTATTTGGATCATATTTCATAGCAAAATTGATTTGTATAATCTTGTGCATATCGTGATAATTCGCAATAGTTTCTATCAATTTCTTGACCTAATAACAATATTGTCTATGTTGGATATAACAAATTGTTTTCAACAAAATTTATTAAGATGATTTATGTTATATAGTAGATGAGTTAAAACAAGTGAAATATACAAAAATACAAGTACAACAGTTGCCCCCACTGCTGGTATAACTAGCTTCTCAATATTAGCTAAATTTAAGATTAGAAAATTTAAAAATGGTTGTTGAAAGGCAGTTATATGTCATTTTTGAAAAACGAATTCAAACACAGGTTTCATGAAAACGAGACTTAATTTGTATGCAAATATTAACTCCTTGGAATTTGAGTTGAATTTTCTCAAAATTTTTGTCAAATTTTTAAACACCACTAAGACATAATGAACATAAGAGTCAAAAAATTAAAGAAACAAGCTGGTACTTTTTTTAGCATTTTAAAACATGTTCAAGTATATAGTAAATTTTTTATAACTATTGCGATGTGTACATTCGTATACATATCTTAATAATTCTCAACAGTTTCTTGAAATCTTTTGTTTGAAACAAATAATAGGAGTTTTCTCTCCCTCTTACTATAACTTTTAAACTTTCCAAACATATAGACATAAAATAGTATTTTAGTGATCAAAAGTGAAGCAGTTTGATTATTGCAAGCAGAATATATGTTCTATCATGATGTCCTAATTTTGAATTATCTTGTTTAAATCCAATTCTAAAGTTGTTTGGTATAATTAAAATATCAATGGAGATTTAAAACATATCACAACCTATCGTTGGAGTTTTTACTCTCTCTTACTATAACTTTTAAACTTTCTAAACCTATAGACATAAAAAAATATTTTAACGATTAAAAGTGAAGCAGTTTTATTATTGTAAGCAGAATATATATTCTATCATGATGTCCTAACTTTGAATTATCTTGTTTAAACCAAACTCTAAAATTTTTTGGTATAATTAAAATATCAATGGAGATTTGAAACAAATCACTACCTATCGCAGGAGTTTTTACTCCCTCTTATTATAACTTTTTAATTTTCTAGACCTATAGACATAAAACAATATTTTAGCAATCAAAAGTGAAGCAAGTTGATTATTGCAAGCATAACACATGTTCTATTATGATGTCCTAATTTTGAATTGTCTTGTTTAAACACCACTCTAAATTAGTTTGGTATAATTAAAATATCAAGGGAGATTTGGAGCAAATCACAACTTAACAATGATATTATCCGTGATGGATATAGTAAGCCTTTCAAACAAACATCATTGAAATAAATTTTGTTATATAAGTAATCTGTTAAAACTAACAGAGCATGCAAAAACACAAATAGTGTAGTTGGTCCAATAGCTAATTTTTTCACTTTTTATTGTCAATTAAATCTAAGACTAAAAAGACTAGAAATAGTAGTTGAAAAACAGCCATATACTTTGTTAAAAAAAAATTCAATTATTGATCTCATGAAAATGAGGTTTGGTTTGTACCAAACCAATAATTCATAAGAATTGGGATCAAATTTTCTCTAAGTTCTTTGACATGATAAAGATCCAATAAACGAAGAGACAAAAAATAAAAAATTTATGGTGACTTCATTTTTTAGTATTTGAAGACATGTTCCAATAATGAACAAATCATTAAAAGAATAATCTTCCAATTATTAAATGAAGAAAAAGAAATCCAATCAACAAATGCTAACTAGCAATTCATAGTAATATTTATCTAAAAAAGAATATAATAATAAGATGACATTGGTTGTGGAGGTACTATTACCGATATGCTTTGCCAAAATTTTTACATAAAGTGTGAGAAAAAGAAAAGTTTTAAAAAAATATAAAAAAGGTGACATATCCGTTAATGTCCCAAAAAATATTTTGAATCTCTAGACATTTTGTGAGCCTTTCAGGCTGCACATATGTATTTTTTTGAGTGAACTACTAGAATCTCGAGCAATAAAAGAGAGTTAAAGGTAATTGAGATTAAACTAATTAATTTTATAAACAAGTTGAAGGAATATGCATAAAAAAGGTTCATTAATATTCTAATTTTGAATATCATATTTTGTTAAAATTATAATCCAAAAATTGATATTAAAGTTCATATATTATCAATTTCAACCTCACAATACAATTAGTCTAAAATGGATAGAACAAGATATCCCTATGAACTTTATAAAAATAGAACATGATTGATATATGTTCACATCAGTCGCCTCATATTGCTTTCTCCAAGTGATTCTATTTGCATTACCATTTGGATCAGATTTCATAGCGAAATCAATGTGTATAATCTTGTACATATCTCAATAGTTCTCAATAGTTTCACAACTGAATAATGCTATTGTCTATGCTGGATTCAACAAGTTTTTTGAAACCAATTTTATTGAGATGATTTATGTAATATAAAAGATGAGTTAAAACAAGTAAAGCATGCAAGCAGAACATATATTCTATCAGGTTATCCTAAGTTTGGATTATCTTGTTTAAACTTCACTCTAAAGTTGTTTGGTGTAGTTAAATATCAAGAGAGATTTAAAACAAATTACAACCCAACAATGATATTGTCCATGATGGATATAGCAAGCCTTTTAAACAAATTTTAGTAAAATGAATTTTGTTTTTGTAGACACCAAATTTTTAGTGTATTTTTATTTACTATTATTTTTATTTTTCATGTTAGTTTTTATTTACTTTTAGTCTTTTATTTTTATTTTAAGTCATTTTAGCGTAGAATTTCTCGAAAAGAAAAGTATTCACAAAAATATGCTTTAGTTATTTTAGATTTAAATTCATTGTTATTTAATTAAGGAAAAAAAAGAAGAAAAGAGAAAGAAAATTAGCATTTCATTTTTATCTTTTTATGCCTAGTTCCGCTCATTTTATTCAATCTTTCTTAATTAGTTATTTTTCTTTATATTTTGTTAAATTATTATTTATAAAAAAAAAAGGGTCCATGCATGCGGCATCAGTACGAAAGGGATTGCAGCTCCATTTGGTTTCCGTTCATTTTTAATCTTTCTAGGACAACATCCATCGGATGGCCCTAGATGCCCAGCAAACCTCCACTCTCATCCTCACCTTTGAGGTGAGGGTTTGAGGATGGGTGTTTGGTATAAATAGAAATGACAGAAAAAGAACGTAGGGAGCGGAAGTCTGGGAGAGTTTTTGGGGTTTGGCGGCGGGTTAAGAAAAGGGATAGAAAAACCGAGAGAACCAGAAAACGGAGAAAAAAGCTGTGAGAGGAGGGAGAGAGGGCCGGCTGAAATATCTAGAGGGAGGTTCTGGGGACGAAAAAGAAAAACCAGGAGGGAGAGTGAGAGAGAGGGAGCCGAAAGGGGAGGTAGCCATAGGTTGAGGGGAAAAAGGAAAGGAAAGCTGAGCAAGAGGGTTTCGGGGCTGAAGAGAAACGGAAAAAGGGAAACCCGAGAGCGGGTTTTCGGCTGTGAAAGCAAGAGAGGCTAGTTGGCGGCTGGGCTGGAGAATCTGAGGAAGTCTGGGAGAAGATAGGACGCTAGAGGCAAGGGTTCCAGAGTTTGGGCAAGAAACAACGGGAAAGGAGAGAGCTTTCGTGAGAAAGAGTTGGAGAAAGAGGAGGTCTGAAAATATGGAGGGAGGAAAAGAGTGAACAGCAAGGGGGGTTCTGGGCAAGAGAGCTCGAGTGACGGAAGAAAAAGGAGAGGAACAACTGAGAGAGAGAGAGCTAACGGCTGAGGGCTCCAGGAAGAATTTGGGCAGCAAGGAAGGAAGAAAGGGTTTTGGTTCGTTAGAGCAAGAGAAAAGGATCAGGAGGAGCGGCTGCTGGAGAGACGGAGAACAAAGACTTCATCTTTTGAGTACATCAAGCTTCGGTCAAGGACTAAAGGTAACGTCTTTTTACTCTGGAGTTGTTTATAAGCTGCTGTGTCGTGCTGAAACTTCTTCCTTTACACCTATTTCTGTTTTTTCTCCACGTACGTCACCTATGTGAATCTGGTAGAAGATTTGGTGAGTTAGACTAGGGTTTTGGGGCAGAAATCTAGATATTCTGTAAGGTTGTGTCATGGTTTCTTGTTTGAGTTCATGACCGTAGGCATGATGAGCGAAAAATCAGAAACAAATGGCATGCAGTTTCAGCAAGTTGGTTTTCTGGTGCTGCCTTAGTGGATATCTCTACCTTTTTGTTAGGTTCGTGTAAATTTTTTTATGTTGGTTTCGTAGCAGTAACGGGTACAAGATGCATTTCCTGTTAGTTTGGGACTGATTCGAACTATCTATATGTTGACGATGAATTCAGAAATGCATAGAAAGTTTTGGATGAATCTGGATTTGCAAGTTTTGTTTTACTCAGACATTACCTGCTTTCGTGGTGCTCACTATGGTCTTTCGTGGGTTTCATAGTAAGATTAACAAAGATTTGAGTTTGTTTTCTGGTGTTATCAATAACTGGTGCATGAACTTAAAAGCATCAAGGGAAGTTGCAGCAAAGCTGCGGCTGGAAATGCAGAAAAGGTTTTCGAGATTTGCTGTATCCATGTTGCTTTCTCTTGTTTGTTCATTGGCTCTAGTTGTTGTTTTGCTGAGTGCTCAAAGAGCTTGATTGAGAGATTTTGGTTCGGTCTACTGAGAAATGGGACTTTAATTGCTGTTTTCCTTTGCAAAAGAAAATTCTCTTCAACTCAGAAACTAGCAAGTAAATTGTAGTTTTGATGTTCCTCATTCTCGGTTTCTTGTAGTCTGTCGTCAGTTGATGATTGTTCCATCATGTTAGCTCCCGGTTCTTCAAGTGCATGAAGTAAAAAGTAGATTTTCGTTGTTTTCTTGCACTTCCTTGCATTTTCGCTGTTTGAATCTGTCATGTTCTTGTAATGCTCCATCTAACCCTTTCAGCTTCATGTCTTTTTCTGCATTTGAAAAGTGACTTTTATTTCTGTCGGGCTGAGATGTTGCAGCAATATATACCGAACCTTTTCTTTCCCTGATTTTCTAGTTGAGTCTTAGTAGATGTTCAAGTTACATTGGCTGCGTTTGTGACCGGAAGTCGTTGAGGTTCCAAAGCTTCATGAGCTTATCACTCTTGTTGTGACCTGTTTCTCATTTGCTGTTTGGATTGTGTCGTCCATGTGGCAGTTAAGGACATAATAAAAGATGAATTGCTGCAATACCATGAATTCATTGTAACTATCCGCATTAAAAAGGAAAAGGACTCCCGTGGCTCTAAGCGAAGTTTTGGCTGGATTCCTTTGCTGCATTTTGCTGCTTTGTCTTTGTTTTTTTGGCTCGGTTTCTATCCGAGAGATTCAGCAAAGCTGAACAACCAGGTTTGAGTTGAGAATTTGTGGAGTTACATGAATTTGGGATTGATAAACAATGAGTGTTGAGCAGTGTTTTGATGGATTTGGTTCGAAGTCTTTTTGCCGAGAGCTTCATGAGATTGTGAAACTTTATTGCAGAATGTTTCTCACGTCCTTGCATGAAGATTGCATGAATAATTTTGGAAAATTACACTTTGGCCTCCCAAGTCTCTCTTTGTTTCACCATGACCCAACCAATTGAATATTTTCATCAATTTGATCCTTCGCAGCTTTGATTTTTGCAACTTCATTGCTTGTTTGCTTTAATTAATTACCATATTTTGTTTAATTGCACTTAATTCGTGATTTTAAGAGTTTTATGACCAAGTGAGCTTGTGTTTTGCATATTTTCTCTAACGTTCTTAATTAAATTGGTACCTTGACCATTTTATTGTTTTGGAGGGTAAATTAGTAATTTCACTTCGTTAGGGCATCAACTCAAGGGAGGTATAACTTCTTTTATCTTTTTTGTCTCTCCCCTATGTGATCCAACGGGCTAAGTGAGAATTGCATGTCTACTTTGCTTTCCCTTACCTTTCCTTAATTCATTTCATTTATTTCATTTACTTTTGCTTTTATTAAGTCATTCTTTTATTTATTTATGGGGTATGTGTACACCTCTTGACTTGTAATAGATAGGGCTCGGAGAGTATTTTTATTCACTTTTCCCCTTCCCCATTTGTTTTAGTTAGCCAATGTAATAGGTTCATTAGCTTGATTGCTTGTTTTTGTTGCTACGTGTTAATTTGCTTTATTAGACTCTTGCATTTAGTCGAGCATGCTAAGTGTTATGTGTTACGTTTTTATAGGTGATTGGCATGTCTACTTGCTTTCTATAGTCGTAGATGAATGTGATGGATGAATGCGTCACCGTGGCTAGTCCAACGCTGGCCATGGTCTTTTCCCTCGAGCTCTCGCAAGTCCAATGCTTGTGAGAGAATTCTAGAAAAGGGCTAGTCCAATGCTAGACCCAATAGGCCGTCCCCTCTCGTTAGTGCATACTTGCATGTCTCACTACATTTCATACATTTTTCTTAGTTTTCTAGCATTTGGCATGCTCCCCCAATCCTTTCCCCTTCATTTTAGGTTTTTGCATCCTCATGCTAGTTATAGGGTACATTTGCTTGAGAGTCCCCTTTAGGTAAGGGAAATGAGCGAGTGTGGCTACAAAATAACCTTAGCACGCTAGTTCTTCCTTCTAATCAAAGGGAAAATTAAAATCATGAAAATAGAAGTCATTCCCGTACCCGACTTGATGCATTCCTCTAGGTTCATGCACCTCCATTTTACCATATCACTTTTTTCATTTTTTATCTACATTTTCTCACTACTTATATTTTTCTCACTCCACATGCCATGTTCACACACTTCTCTTCTTTCCCTATCACTTATTTATTTTCTACCTCACAAATTGCACCCAATTGTACTTAGATGCATTTACTACTATTATACCATATTTTCATCCACTTACACACAAACACCTTTATTTTCTCAATTGGCACACATGCACTTTTCTTACATTTGCACACATGCACTTTTCTTCCATTTGCACACTTGCACTTACATTTGTATTTTTATTATATTTTATTTTTGCATTCCTCTTACATTTTTCACACTTGCATTCATATTTGGGTCTTCATTTGCATTACCCGTGACCTCTATGAGAGTTTTCCTTATTGGCCATCACAACTCATGTGATTGGGACCAAAAAACCTCGTACGAGACATTTTAGATTTAGGATTGCATTTTTTTTCATATCCATTAGTCACATTCAACATGCAACACATACTTTGGGTAGAAAAATTGGAAAAAGAAGGGCTAAGTCACGCAACTAGCTTTGGCTAGGGTAAGGGAGTGCCTTGGGTTTTGCCTTTGCCTTCTCCCTTATCAAATGTGACCCCCGATCCCTTGTTTTGGTTACGTAGACCTAAAAGTTCTTTAAAAGGGTTTGTTTGCTTTTCTTTTCAAAAATAATTTTTGAGTGACTTGGTACACCCTAACTCTATACCAAGTGGCGACTCCATTTTCCATTCAAAAACCCTTTTTGAACTTTGTTTGGCCAAACCGTCGCATTTCACAATTCCACGGCCTTTTATTTTTATTTTCACACACGTTCACATACATATCTCACACACTACTTTCACATCTCAAAAATTGGGGCGCGACAGCTGGCGACTCCTCTGGGGATTTCCTAAGTGGGTCCAAGCATTTGATTTAGCTATTCTTTTCCTTTTTCTACCCTTTTTATGCATAGCATTTGGATATTAGGGTTGCATTTTTCATTTTTAGGATTTTTTGCCTCTTGCGCATATCAAACTATTCCCTCACTCACGTATGTATGATTGGGTTGTTTGGATGTATGTTGTACTTGTTTTATCTCGCGCTTTGCATTGCATTTGGGGGGGTGTGTGTCACCTTTGGAGTCTCGCATTGGTTCTCAACCCCTTCCCTCAAAATAGGGAACACTTCATACGTGCATGTTTATTTACTGTTATCCCATTTTATTTTATTTTTCGTGGGCTCTTTCCCACACCGCCTTGTAAGACTAGGAATGGTTTCTCTAGGTATGTGGATGTTGTGTTCTGCGCCCATAGCAGTACCTAGAGGATCGCTCGAGCCACCGACCGAGGGTCTTGGGATTGATGACCCATTCCCTTAGGTCTGAAGGTTTGGGGACCTTTTTAAATCTTATTGAGTCTAGTTGCATTAGTGAACCCCAGTCTCATTTATCCATGTTAGAGTTTTCCTAGGTTAGAGTCAGCCTCACCCTTTTTGAGCACATTAGGCACGAGGGAAGGGGTTCCACCCCTTTTACTTGCTTTTATTGTATTTCTTTTCTTAATTGCTCCCAATATGTTATGTGTACTATCAATTACACTAACCATTTCTTTGTTTTCTTGGCCTGCATTCATGTGCTTTAGCAATAAGAGGCCTCTTTGGCACTCTTTTAGTGACTTACCCACTAGATAACTCACATGTTTAAATTTCAGTCATTACACTTAATTTGCAATAAGTACATTTCATTTTTAGACCTTTTCCCCCGATGCATTATTTATGTCCTTTAGGCCATATTTGTCACATATTTACATCGCTTTAATAAATGACATCATGCATTAAACCTTAGAAGGAACGTCATTTAGGCAATTCCATGTTAAGGACAAGCCAACCCTATAATCCCATGGGTATTTAACCCTATTTTTGGGATCTGCACGTTTACATTTTGTACCATCCAAAAGGGTAGTGCACAAGGTAAGGTAGGATCCGATCATTTTCATAGAGCAATTTTTGGAATATGAGCGTTTAATAATTACTTTTTGGCCATTTTATCAAATTGGTAAAAATTCCTTGCAAAAAGGACATTAATTTGAAGAAATTCACAAACAATTCCTCGCTATTGAGACGATAAATAAACTGAGGCCAAAATTTGATTTTAGAAGGCTCATAGACTAATGCATCAAGCCATTCAGTCCATTGGATCATTTGATTCATCAATTTCATCCAGTCCATTTTATCAATTTGTTCATTTTTAGGGCAACCTAGTCGATTTTGAATTCATTTGACTAGTTTATCCATTTTAGGGCAATCTAGTCAATTTTTGAATAAGATCACCAATTTCATTCAATTCATTTGATTAGTTTACCCATTCTTAGGTCAACTCAATCAATTTTGAATAAATTCAAATCATCAGTTTCGTTCAATTTCATTTGACCAGTTTACCCTTTTTAAGGTAATTTAGTCAATTTTCCAATCCATTTGACCAGTTTACCTATTTTTAGGGCAATTCGGTCGATTTTGAATAAATCATCATTTCACTCGATCCGTTTGATCAATTGATTTCATTCAATTTATTTGATTAGTTTAATTCATTTTCAGGGTTATCCATTTAATTTTCAATAAATAATCAAATTTTATTCAATGCATTTGACCATTTTACCCCTTTTACACATTATGTGTTGATCAAAACATGCAACCCATTCGGACTTTATCCTCATCTTTGGGACATATGTCCCTTTTTCACTCCAATTGGACAATTTTCATTTTTAATTATTCTTCGCTCAATAAGTTGATTGGATCCATCAGGTATTGTATAGTGCCTGCTCTGGAAGATTGCATTCTCATTCTAGACCTACCCTTGGCACAAAAAGGGTTCCCCCATAGGACATGCATCCGAATTTTTTGGATATTTACTAACTCTTGTCTTTTTCTTTATTTTTATTGGAATAGCTAAGCGAGGGCTAAATCTAAAGGCAATTCATTTCCAAATTTTCAGGTAATATTTAAACATAGCTTCTCGTCGAAACCCCATCATAACGTGATCCCGTAGTCGAGCCCAAAGGAGTCGTGTAAACATGAGTTCACAACCGGAACAATCAGATAGATCTGCTACTACCGCCCAGCCTGAGACTACGAGTTTGGGGGTTCAGCTAACCGAAATGCTTACTAAGTTTGGTGAGATGGCTACCGAGATGGCGGCCCAAAGGAAATTGATCGACGAGCTAATTAGCAACGAAGTTCAACCCGAGCCCGTACCCGTCAGGCAGCCTGAGTCAGAGTCATTTGTCATCCCTCCAACTCAAACCACCGTTACTCCATCCTTCCCTATTCCACCCGAAGGAACTTTCACCTACCCTACCATAAATTTGCCATACACTTACCCTCTTAATCCTTCATTTTTTCCTACTCACATGCAAGGCCCACAACCCCAAGCCACTTCAAACATACCACCTGAGCCACATACCTTTTACCACACTGCTGTTGAGCCATTCCTACCAGACCATACTGTTCAAACCAAGCCAGAAATGGGGGAATCTTCCGCTCCCGTTGATATAAAGCTACTCAAACGCCTTGACCATTTTGATGAGTTTATGAGAAAGAGTCAGGGGTTGAACAAGCAAGGAGTCCTGGATTACGATGAGTTTTGCCTCTTTCCAAATGTGCAATTGCCTGAAGGGTTCCAAACCTCTTAGTTTAACAAGTACGATGGAACTGGCAATCCCAAAACACACCTCCGACTATTTGCTAACAAGTTGGGAAAACCTGTAGACGACGAGAACCTGCCTTTAAGGCTGTTCCCGAAAAGTCTGGAGGGAGATGCCCTCGACTGGTACTCAAATTTGAAGCTCGAAGAAGTAAAAACCTGGATTGACTTGTCCAATGCTTTTGTAAGGCAATACGAGTATAACTGCGAGTTGGCTCCGACACGAACCACGTTGGAAGGAACAAAAAGAAAACCCTCCGAGGATCACAAGACTTATGCCAAGAGGTGGAGGAAAATAGCTGCAAAAGTCGAGCCACCAATGACTGAAGATGAAATCATCCGCACCTTTATTAAGGCACATGATCCCCCGTACTTTGAGGAAATCTTTCGCATGACTGGATGCTCATTTGCTGCTACTGTCAATAAACTTGAGGAGTACGATGATTTCGTGAAAGTTGGGAAGATTGTTAATATCTCTGCCCTCAAATCCCAATTGGATGCCTTGCAAGGACAGGGGAATAGTGGAAAAAACCTGCAACTTAAAAAGAAAGAGGGGGAAGCTGCCTTCATATGGAATCAAAACCCTATCCCAAAACCTAGATCTCGACAATACCCCACCTATTCAAACCCTTACCCTTGCTATTCAAACCTTCATCCTGTTTATCACACCAATATCAATCATCCTCGACCTCTCCCTAATTACACCAACTCGCCCATAGCCCCTTTTCAAATATCTCAACCTAAATTTCAACAAGTTCGACTCCGACCTCCCTACAATCAATAATTTCCTCCACCAAATAGACCCACCTATGATTATCCCCAACCCACTGAAACCTACAATCAAAGCCGCACCCGAACATTCACCAATTTAGGCAGGCCGTTGGATCAGTTGTATGAGCAATTAAAAACTGCTGGTAAAATAGGTGTGATTCCCCCTCCAACTTACCCTTTATGGCATGCCTGCCGAATACAATCCACAGTCCGCTTGTGCCTATCATTCGGGAGCACCTGGTCACTCAACCGCTGATTGTAAAGCCCTTAAGCACAAAGTCCAAGACATGATCGAGGTTGGGAAAATAGTGCTAAGGGGAAAGGGTGAACAAGGACCAAGTGTAAGTATAAACCCCTTTCCCAAATACAAGGACACCTTGGAGGCATCCACCTCCAATGACGAAATTTGAAAATCTTGAAGGAACCTTGCACAATTTGAATGGCCGAGTATCTTCCCTCTCGAGGGAAATTTCGGTAAATCTAGGGGTTGTTATTTCATAAAAACTACTTTTTACATATGTGAATAGTTTAATGAAAGTATCTTTTGCAATTGAGTTTTTGTCTTGTTTCCGCTTTGATTTGGAGTTTCATGAAATGCACAGTTTGTTTTATTTATTTGATTATTGTCCTGATTTTTAATTCTTTTAAGATGGCCAAAGGTGAAGTTATTTGACCCTTTGAATATCACTGTTCTGGAATTCGATGAAGCCGCACATTGAAAAATCCCTTCATTGAAAATCCCTGCGTTGAAAATCCCTTCCTTGAAAAAGCCTTCATTGAGAAACTCATACATTGAAAAATCTCTTCATTGAGAAACCCTTTCATGAAGAAAACCCTTCATTGAGAAATCCCTTCCTTGCCAAGTTCGAAACTGATTGGTTAAAGCAGTGTCACCGACGATTGATTCTGATTGATGAAAAGCAGCTGAATGCCATGTACCATGGCCAATGTTACCAAAATGCATGGCCTGTGTTCGTAATAAAAAGGTCCGCCACCGGTCCTTTAGAGAAGGAGGACAAAGAGTTAAAGCGAGTTTTGCCAATGCAAGATGAAGTCAAAGATGAATTTGGTCTAAACTGGTAAGGCCATTTATCATTCAAAAGGTGTTGCCGGGCGGAACATTTGTTCTAGATGGATGGACAAACATTCCCTCAACCTATCAACTCAGACATGTGTAAAAAGTTTTTATTTTTGATTATGCAAATTTCTTTTGGAAATCATGCAAGGGGCAAAACAAAAGTCAGGCTATCTTCCTTTCCAATCAAAACATTTCATCTCTCGTCATCCCCTTTGAGCTATCAGAACAATAATTTTCGTTTGGCAGCCCCTGAGAATTGCAAACCCCACACTGGGGCAAATTTTTATTTTGAGAAGAGATGATCAAAAAGAAAAAGAAGAAGTAAAACCCCACACTGGGGCCAATTTATTTTGAAAGAGAAATGCTCAAAAGGAAAAAGAAAAAGAGAGAAAAGAAAACCCCACACTGGGGCAAATTTAGTTTTTAAAAAAAAAATGCAAAAGTGAGGGAATTGTAATGAAGAAAATGCAAAAGGGAAGAATTCAATCAAACTGGGGCAAATTCTCCTTAGTTTCGTTCAAAATTGGAGATGATCTCAAAATAATGCAATCTCAGGTTATTTTACACCTCTCATCAAAAATTTGCTTTCAAGCCTCAACTTTTCTTGAAAACACCCCACCTGACCTCATTACAAAAGCCCAAAAGTCCTGGCTTTCGTCACTTGCTGCATTTCTATTGGGAAGTTTGCTAATCAACTGGCAAGTGATGTCCATAATGTCTTCGCTTAAGTTTATAAGGGAAGCGCATTTTACTGATGCCAGCAATCTTCAACTTACATTCCTGAGTCGATTATGGTCGAACTCTTCCATTGCTTCTTTAGGTGAAAACCCGAAAGGGCACCTCAAAAGAAAAGGAGAAAAAGAAGAAAAGAAAAGGAAAAACAAAACAAAACAAAACAAAAAAGGGTGGGGGCAACCTTAGTGAAAACCCTAAAGGGCGCCAAGGTAGGTTTCTGCAATGAGCGAGCACGAGGAGGAACAACTGGTGGTTTGGTTCATTTGGGATTTCTCTTCGTAACACTTCTACCAGTGTCGAATTCCGGAACAAAGATATCCAGAGATTCGAATATGACATCCGTTGGCCAAAACTGTGCCGCTTTGTAAAAATATTCTTTTGCAAATACATTCTTATGACACTCATTTCTCCTCAATTGCTTGTATTCATGGCATTTTGTAGGATTAAGCACAGTTGGTCGTGTTTTACATTCTTTTGCATGTTCATTCTTGCATGACATGTGAAGTTACCTTGCATACATCATTCTTGGTCATTGAATTTTGGTGAATAACAATCCCCGTGGTTTATTCGAAGCATACTTGGATTCAGTCATCTCTTGAAAAGGGTTAAGGGCCAGCAAAGCCAGTTACGCAGGCTTCACAATATGGCAAAAGGCGTACCCGGTCAGTTTGGGAAACGCAGAGACGTTTGGAAGCGAAAAATCCAACTAAGTCAGATGCTACAGCAAAAGTTGGCGAAAGCATCAAAAGACTCATGTTTACGCGATTCTCAAGGGCAAACGACTCAAATGATGGTGGCACTTTTCTTTGATTCGTTCTCTTTTGCAGAAAATTTCGTGCATGGATGAAAGCAATCACACTTTGCACTGGAACCGGTATCGGAAAGGATTTTCCAGTGAACAAAGACGGATCGAAAATGTTGCAAACGAATTTGCTCAAAAGGTGTAACAACATGGCAATGCGGAATCAACTATAGGCGCAAATGCAAAGACTTAACCTCTACTGGGGCAAAACTTTAAGATCATTTTTCAGGTAAGTATATTAGAATGTCATGATTTTAATTTTATTCGGGTCAGTCCCATGATTTTAAATTTTATTCGGGTCAATCCCATGATATTAAACTTTGTTCGGGTCAGTCCCATGATTTAAATTTTATTCGGGTCAGTCCCATGATTTTAAATTTTATTCGGGTCAGTCCCATGATGTTTTTATTCGGGTCAGTCCCATGATTTTAATTTTATTCGGGTCAGTCCCATGATTTTAAACTTTGTTCGGGTCAGTCCCATGATTTAAATTCTATTCGGGTCAGTCCCATGATTTTAAGTTTGTTTGGGTCAGTCCCATGATTTTAAATTTTGTTCAGGTCAGTCCCATGATGTTTTTATTCGGGCAAGTCCCATGATTTTAAATTTTATTCGGATCAGTCCCATGATTTTAAATCGTATTCGGATCAGTCCCATGATTTTAAATTTTGTTCGGGTCAATCCCATGATGTTTTTATTCGGGCCAATCCCATGATTTTAAATTTTTATTCGGGCCAATCCCATGATTTTAAATCGTATTCGGGTCAGTCCCATGATTTTAAATCTTGCTCGGGTCAGTCCCATGATTCTAAATTTTGTTCGGGTCAGTCCCATGATTTTAATTTTATTCGGGCCAGTCCCACGATTTTAAATCTTGTTCGGATCAGTCCCATGATTTTAAATGTTATTTTATTCGGGTCAGCCCCATTATTTTAAATCTTATTCGGGTCAGTCCCATGATATTTTTATTCGGGTCAGTCCCATGATGTTTTTATTCGGGTCAGTCCCATGATTTTAGATTTTATTCGGGTCAGCCCCATGATTTTAAATTTTATTCGGGCCAGTCCCACGATTTTAAACCTTGTTCGGGTCAGTCCCGCTTGTAAATTTCTTGTTCGGGTTAGTCCATTTTAAATTTCTTGTTTGGGTCAGTCCCATTTTAAAATTTTTTGTAAGAGAGGTCAGTCCTCATTTCAAAAGCGTCAGTCGCTCGAATCGTTCGCAACCGAATGACACAGGTAAGCATTTGGTGTCTACTTCTTTGTCTCAAGTTTTTCCAAAACTCAGACAAAGAGGGGCAAACTATAGACACCAAATTTTTAGTGTATTTTTATTTACTATTATTTTTATTTTTCATGTTAGTTTTTATTTACTTTTAGTCTTTTATTTTTATTTTAAGTCATTTTAGCGTAGAATTTCTCGAAAAGAAAAGTATTCACAAAAATATGCTTTAGTTATTTTAGATTTAAATTCATTGTTATTTAATTAAGGGAAAAAAAAGAAGAAAAGAGAAAGAAAATTAGCATTTCATTTTTATCTTTTTATGCTTAGTTCCGCTCATTTTATTCAATCTTTCTTAATTAGTTATTTTTCTTTATATTTTGTTAAATTATTATTTAAAAAAAAGGGGTCCATGCATGCGGCATCAGCACGAAAGGGATTGCAGCTCCATTTGGTGAGTTAGACTAGGGTTTTGGGGTAGAAATCTAGATATTCTGTAAGGTTGTGTCATGGTTTCTTGTTTGAGTTCATGACCGTAGGCATGATGAGCGAAAAATCAGAAACAAATGGCATGCAGTTTCAGCAAGTTGGTTTTCTGGTGCTGCCTTAGTGGATATCTCTACCTTTTTGTTAGGTTCGTGTAAATTTTTTTATGTTGGTTTCGTAGCAGTAACGGGTACAAGATGCATTTCCTGTTAGTTTGGGACTGATTCGAACTATCTATATGTTGACGATGAATTCAGAAATGCATAGAAAGTTTTGGATGAATCTGGATTTGCAAGTTTTGTTTTACTCAGACATTACCTGCTTTCGTGGTGCTCACTATGGTCTTTCGTGGGTTTCATAGTAAGATTAACAAAGATTTGAGTTTGTTTTCTGGTGTTATCAATAACTGGTGCATGAACTTAAAAGCATCAAGGGAAGTTGCAGCAAAGCTGCGGCTGGAAATGCAGAAAAGGTTTTCGAGGTTTGCTGTATCCATGTTGCTTTCTCTTGTTTGTTCATTGGCTCTAGTTGTTGTTTTGCTGAGTGCTCAAAGAGCTTGATTGAGAGATTTTGGTTCGGTCTACTGAGAAATGGGACTTTAATTGCTGTTTTCCTTTGCAAAAGAAAATTCTCTTCAACTCAGAAACTAGCAAGTAAATTGTAGTTTTGATGTTCCTCATTCTCGGTTTCTTGTAGTCTGTCGTCAGGTTGATGATTGTTCCATCATGTTAGCTCCCGGTTCTTCAAGTGCATGAAGTAAAAAGTAGATTTTCGTTGTTTTCTTGCACTTCCTTGCATTTTCGCTGTTTGAATCTGCCGTGTTCTTGTAATGCTCCATCTAACCCTTTCAGCTTCATGTCTTTTTCTGCATTTGAAAAGTGAATTTTATTTCTGTTGGGCTGAGATGTTGCAGCAATATATACCGAACCTTTTCTTTCCCTGATTTTCTGGTTGAGTCTTAGTAGATGTTCAAGTTACATTGGCTGCGTTTGTGACCGGAAGTCGTTGAGGTTCCAAAGCTTCATGAGCTTATCACTCTTGTTGTGACCTGTTTCTCATTTGCTGTTTGGATTGTGTCGTCCATGTGGCAGTTAAGGACATAATAAAAGATGAATTGCTGCAATACCATGAATTCATTGTAACTATCCGCATTAAAAAGGAAAAGGACTCCCGTGGCTCTAAACGAAGTTTTGGCTGGATTTCTTTGCTGCATTTTGCTGCTTTGTCTTTGTTTTTTTGGCTCGGTTTCTATCCGAGAGATTCAGCAAAGCTGAACAACCAGGTTTGAGTTGAGAATTTGTGGAGTTACATGAATTTGGGATTGATAAACAATGAGTGTTGAGCAGTGTTTTGATGGATTTGGTTCGAAGTCTTTTTGCCGAGAGCTTCATGAGATTGTGAAACTTTATTGCAGAATGTTTCTCACGTCCTTGCATGAAGATTGCATGAATAATTTTGGAAAATTACACTTTGGCCTCCCAAGTCTCTCTTTGTTTCACCATGACCCAACCAATTGAATATTTTCATCAATTTGATCCTTCGCAGCTTTGATTTTTGCAACTTCATTGCTTGTTTGCTTTAATTAATTACCATATTTTGTTTAATTGCACTTAATTCGTGATTTTAAGAGCTTTATGACCAAGTGAGCTTGTGTTTTGCATATTTTCTCTAACGTTCTTAATTAAATTGGTACCTTGACCATTTTATTGTTTTGGAGGGTAAATTAGTAATTTCACTTCGTTAGGGCATCAACTCAAGGGAGGTATAACTTCTTTTATCTTTTTTGTCTCTCCCCTATGTGATCCAACGGGCTAAGTGAGAATTGCATGTCTACTTTGCTTTCCCTTACCTTTCCTTAATTCATTTCATTTATTTCATTTACTTTTGCTTTTATTAAGTCATTCTTTTATTTATTTATGGGGTATGTGTACACCTCTTGACTTGTAATAGATAGGGCTCGGAAAGCATTTTTATTCACTTTTCCCCTTCCCCATTTGTTTTAGTTAGCCAATGTAATAGGTTCATTAGCTTGATTGCTTGTTTTTGTTGCTACGTGTTAATTTGCTTTATTAGACTCTTGCATTTAGTCGAGCATGCTAAGTGTTATGTGTTACGTTTTTATAGGTGATTGGCATGTCTACTTGCTTTCTATAGTCGTAGATGAATGTGATGGATGAATGCGTCACCGTGGCTAGTCCAACGCTGGCCATGGTCTTTTCCCTCGAGCTCTCGCAAGTCCAATGCTTGTGAGAGAATTCTAGAAAAGGGCTAGTCCAATGCTAGACCCAATAGGCCGTCCCCTCTCGTTAGTGCATACTTGCATGTCTCACTACATTTCATACATTTTTCTTAGTTTTCTAGCATTTGGCATGCTCCCCCAATCCTTTCCCCTTCATTTTAGGTTTTTGCATCCTCATGCTAGTTATAGGGTACATTTGCTTGAGAGTCCCCTTTAGGTAAGGGAAACGAGCGAGTGTGGCTACAAAATAACCTTAGCACGCTAGTTCTTCCTTCTAATCAAAGGGAAAATTAAAATCATGAAAATAGAAGTCATTCCCGTACCCGACTTGATGCATTCCTCTAGGTTCATGCACCTCCATTTTACCATATCACTTTTTTCATTTTTTATCTACATTTTCTCACTACTTATATTTTTCTCACTCCACATGCCATGTTCACACACTTCTCTTCTTTCCCTATCACTTATTTATTTTCTACCTCACAAATTGCACCCAATTGTACTTAGATGCATTTACTACTATTATACCATATTTTCATCCACTTACACACAAACACCTTTATTTTCTCAATTGGCACACATGCACTTTTCTTACATTTGCACACATGCACTTTTCTTCCATTTGCACACTTGCACTTACATTTGTATTTTTATTATATTTTATTTTTGCATTCCTCTTACATTTTTCACACTTGCATTCATATTTGGGTCTTCATTTGCATTACCCGTGACCTCTATGAGAGTTTTCCTTATTGGCCATCACAACTCATGTGATTGGGACCAAAAAACCTCGTACGAGACATTTTAGATTTAGGATTGCATTTTTTTTCATATCCATTAGTCACATCCAACATGCAACACATACTTTGGGTAGAAAAATTGGGAAAAGAATGGCTAAGTCACGCAACTAGCTTTGGCTAGGGTAAGGGAGTGCCTTGGGTTTTGCCTTTGCCTTCTCCCTTATCAAATGTGACCCCCGATCCCTTTCTTTGGTTACGTAGATCTAAAAGTTCTTTAAAAAGGGTTTGTTTGCTTTTCTTTCTAAAAATCATTTTTGGGTGACTTGGTACACCCTAACTCTATACCAAGTGGCGACTCCATTTTCCATTCAAAAACCCTCTTTGAACTTTGTTTGGCCAAACCGTCGCATTTCACAATCCCACGGCCTTTTATTTTTATTTTCACACACGTTCACATACATATCTCACACACTACTTTCACATCTCAAAAAGTGGGGCGCAACAGTTTTATCATTGATCAACTATAACTAGCAAAACATGCAAAAATATAAATACTGTAGTTGGCCCCACAACTAATATATCTACACTGTTGGAATAATAGGTTTCTCAAAATTAGTTAAATCTAGTATTAGAGAATTTAGAGATGGTAGTTGAAAGGCAGCTACCTTGGGTCTTAACCACCTCCTTCGTGGGATGGATATGAGGCTTAGATCTCTTCTCGAACAATAGATTTATATGAAAATCAATATCTACTTTGTCATCAGATTCTCTCTTCAGAAGTCTGTTTTCGTATTTATTAAAATCTATTTCTGCTTTTTTATCAAAAAAATAAGCGAGCCCTGTGCCAATGATCAAAACCCAATCTCTTCTCGACAAAGACTGCTCCAGTCTTGTTACCGAGGCTAAAAAGTACTGATACATTTTGGAGTTCTTTTATGGGGTTTTGGGTTTTGTAGACGATAGGTTTATGCCTGAGGGAGAAAAAGGTCATGTTCATAAAACTAACCCAAGGAAAAAGAGTTATGTTAGTACTGACCCTACTGGGGTGGATACATTGTAGAGACAATTATATCAAAAAAAAAAAAAGAAAACATTTGAAATTTATTTGACCAGACTTTCTGCGGATAAACTGAGACTTGCGTTTTTTCCCACCAGAAAAGTTCAAGGGATTTTTCCAGAGATTTTAAACCCCTACACAAGCTCTATGAAAGAGAGACTTGTTTTATATTCAAATGTTAACTCATAGGAATTTGGATTAAATTTTCTCAAAAGTTCTGTTAAATTCGCAAACACCGCTAAATCATAATAAACATAAGAGTAAAAAAATATAAAAGAAGTATGCCGATTTTTTTTAGCATTTTAAAACAATTTATATTGATAGTTATGACAACAGAGAATATGATAACAAAATGATATTGATCAATCACGCATCATTACTGATCCATTTAACATAAATTTTTATGATGATCATGAAAAAAAAGAAATGTTCTAAAAAAATAACAGATCTCTACAAATTTGTAAAAATTTCAATAAGCAATTTAAATCTTTGGACTTATTGTGAAATTTTTAGACTTTGCATCTACATTTTTTCAGTAAAGTTCTCTAATCACAAGCAACAAAGAGAAAGATTTCTACATTAGTTTTACAATTGGTTGAAAGTATTTGAAAAATAAGTTTATCGATATTATAATTTACAATATCAAATTTAGTTAAATAAAAATTTTTAAATTAATATTAAAGTTCACATATCATCAATTTTGAACTTTATAGTACACTTAATTCAAAAGGGATAGAATATTATTCTTTATTTCTAGGCTCTCAATTAAACTATGCCAATTAGAAAATGGATTCTTATTGATGATGTAACAAATTTTGGACCACTCGATTTATGAATGGGATCGTGGATTTGAGTCTACCCAAATATTTTCCGACTAAGAAAGCATAGGAACCACACTAATAGCCTACAACCATTAAGATAACAAATTTTTTTGATACAAAAGATATCATAGGGGATTGCAAGTTTTAATGTACCAAACTTTAAGTAGTAGTAGTTGAAGAAAGTGACTATGCATATTTAATTATTTTCCGAACAATTGCTCTTAGATCTCAATAGTAGCTAATGCTAAGCAAGTGTACATAAAGAAGTTCTAAATTTAGTTGGAGAAAAATTAAAATTTTATTAAAGCCTTATATCTAGTTACACTTTTAAGTTGGATTAGTGGAGAACAAACTTAGCCATTGCTTTACATTCCCAACTTAATAGTATTTGTAGTTCCAAAGGAAAAGCAATATGTGAACAACTTTTGCCCAAAAATATACCTTCTATTTAGTGAAACTATTTTGCTTTTGTAGGCAATGACTAGTTTTATGGCCAATTTTCTGTTTCTCACAGGTAATGCCAATGCTCAAATCAAATGCTGTAAACCTTTCTTTGTTGTGATCTATCCTACTTCTCGAATCCATGCACAGAGTATATATTTTGTCTTTGATGATTTTGTAATTTTAAATAAGTATATTAAAAGCTTGAGAATTTGGCCTAAAAACATCAAGAGAGGAACATGAATATAAGGAGTGAGAAGCAAATCAAAATTTTAGACACAAAAAACAGTAGGAAGATGAAACACAAAACTATTTCACTTGACGTAAAAAGCGCATTTATGCATGAGTATAAAAAATGGTGGTAATTTGTGCTAAAACCGTATTAGTTATTAACTGCTAAAATATTTATGATGAAATTAACTGCATCATAAATATAATAAATATTGCAAAAACGATTGAAATACATATAACTCAAAACTTAATAACGTAACATAACTTTCCCATCATCAAAGAAGGGGGGAAAAATAATAAACCATACCGAAAAGACATCACATTGGTCTTTTTGATAGGGAAATTTCTTGTAAAGGCTTTCGTGATATAAACTAGCTTTTGTAAATATTTGCATTGTAAATGACCAAAGTTCTATTTGGCCAAATTTCTATTAGTCAATTAACCCGTCAAGAATTTTTTAAATTGATACTTTCAAAGGCCTCTCCTAAGGTTTATCATAATATCACTCAACTCCCTTGAAACTTTTAAAATCTCACTTACCTCCCCTTTCAACTTGACAAGACTAAATATTCCTAACAAAGGTCATTAACAACATTACTCTTACTCTTAATAACTATTTAAGCAAAACGCTAAAACGAAAAAAAAAATTAAACAAAAAAATGTAAATTAGAAAAAAATAAATTGCTATGGTCCATATTTCTTTATATTGGAATCGTGGTGGGATAGCAAAGGACGTAGATAAATTAAATCTAATCAAAGTCAGCTACTTAGGAGGATTTTAGTAAGTAATTAACACCTTGAAAAATTTCGTCGACAATCATAATTAAGGAAGTCAAGATTTTTTTTAGAAAATATGTTTTAATACATGATGTAGTTTAAGTTTTATTGAAAACTAAAATAATCTCTTCATACATGTGAATTTTTCAATGGTGTAAATTTTGTTTTTGTTCCAATACAACTAAAATAAATAGTTTAAATCAAGAAATTTACATCTTATAAAAATTTAACCTTATTTTATTTGTTATTGTTGTTATGAACTTTAGAAGTAGGATAACATAAGGGTATTGTTGGAATAAAAATTTTATCTTTTTTGTATTTCCTTCAAAGGGGTTAAA
Organism: Coffea arabica; assembly: GCF_036785885.1. Classification (NCBI taxonomy): domain Eukaryota; kingdom Viridiplantae; phylum Streptophyta; class Magnoliopsida; order Gentianales; family Rubiaceae; genus Coffea; species Coffea arabica. The sequence continues at coordinate 45,267,103 of NC_092317.1, forward strand.
ATATTACAAAAAATGGTAATTTAAAAGAGGTAAGTGAGATTTTAAAAACCTTAAAAGAGGCTGAGTCGGGTTCTCAGTTATCCCTTTTTAAAATTCTCTCCCCTCTTCCCCTAACCGTCAACGTTTTCTTATTCAAAAAATGTCCGGTTGGCAGATGCTCCTCCCGCCACTGATGGCAAAATCTCATCTGTTAATCTCTTTCTTCAACAAAATTGCTGACCATTTGATTCCACTCGCTAGTCTCGACTAGCAAGAATGAGTGCCACAGCTGCCGCCCTTGCCATGGTGGAGGAAACCATTCATCATGTTGACAGGCGTGCAGTTGCCAACCGCTACGCTGCCCAACTTCAGCTGTGCTGCCCCCACAGCCCCACCTCATATACCCGAGCCCGCACCATCCATGGCCACATGATAACTTCTGGGTTCAAGCCGCGTGGCCACATTCTCAACCGCTTGATTGATGTGTATTGTAAATCATCTAACCTTGGATACGCCAAGAAACTGTTTGATAGAATTCCCCAACCAGATGTTGTCGCAAGAACCACTTTAATAGCTGCATATTCAGCTTCTGGGAGTCCTAAGCTTGCAAGGGCTATTTTTGATGGGACACCTTTGCGGGTTCGGGATACAGTTATATATAATGCTATGATCACCTGCTATTCGCACAACGATGATGGCAATGCCGCAATTAGGCTGTTTAATGATATGAGAAAGAATGGTTTTTGGCCCGATAACTTTACATATACAAGTGTAGTTAGTGCTTTGGCTTTAATAGCTGATCAAGAAAAGCATTGCGGGCAGCTCCATTGTGCAGTTGTCAAGTCTGGAACTGGCATGGTAATCTCGGTGATGAATGCGCTTATATCGGTGTATGTAAAGTGTGCTGCATCGCCATTAGTGTCTGCCTCTTCTTTGTTGGGCTCAGCAAGGAAGTTATTTGATGAGATGCCTGTGAGGGATGAATTGTCCTGGACAACTATCATTACAGGATATGTGAAAAACAATGAGCTTGCTGCTGCTCGTGAAGTCTTTGACGGAATGGAGGAGAAATTGGTGGTTGCTTGGAATGCAATGATTTCAGGATATGCGCACAAGGGATATTCTTCTGAAGCATTAGAAATGTTTAGAAGGATGTGTCTGTTAGGCATTAAGCACGATGAATATACGTATACCAGTATCATTAGTGCCTGTGCGGAGGCTGGATTGCTTCTTCATGGAAAGCAGCTGCATGCTCACATTCTGCGAACAGAGCCCACAACTGGAGGGGAATTTTCAGTTTCTGTCAGCAATTCCCTGATGACATTCTACTGGAAATGTAATAAGATTGATGATGCCCGTAAAATATTTGACAAGGCTGTCGTTAAGGATCTTGTTTCTTGGAATGCAATCTTATCAGCATATGTGAGCGCAAGAAGAATTAGAGAAGCAAAATCTTTTTTTGACCAGATGCCTGAGAAAAATTCTTTATCATGGACAGTTATGATAGCGGGATTTGCACAAAATGGGTTTGGAGAGGAAGGTTTGAAGCTGTTCAATCAGATGAGGTTAAATGGTATTGAACAGTGTGATTATGCTTTTGCTGGGGCAATTACTTCTTGTGCAGTGCTTGCAGCTTTAGAGCACGGGCGACAACTTCACACTCAGCTGGTGCTGCTTGGTTTTGATTCAAGCCTTTCAGCTGGAAATGCATTAATAACAATGTATGCCAGATGTGGTGTTGTTGAGGCAGCACACTTCTTGTTTCTTACCATGCCCTACGTGGATTCGGTATCTTGGAATGCAATGATAGCCGCCTTAGGCCAGCATGGACATGGCTGTCAGGCACTGAGACTTTTTGAAGACATGCTGGGTGAAGAAATAGCTCCTGATCGAATAACCTTCCTCACTGTTCTTTCTGCCTGTGCTCATGTGGGTTTGGTGGAAGAAGGAAGCCGCCTTTTTAATTCAATGTATGAGAAATTTGGAATAAGCCCTGGTGAAGATCATTATGCGCGTTATATTGATTTGTTGTGCCGAGCTGGAAAGTTATTAGAAGCAAAAGATGTAATTCAGTCTATGCCTTTTGAGCCTGGGGCACCTATTTGGGAAGCTTTCCTTGCTGGTTGTCGAAATCATCGAAATATAGACTTAGGGGTTCAAGCTGCAGAGCGACTCTTTGATCTGATTCCGCAACATGATGGAACCTACATACTCTTGTCAAACATGTTCTCAAGTTCTGGTCGTTGGGATGATGCAGCCAAGGTGCGAAAATTGATGCGAGACAGAGGAGTTAAGAAAGAGCCTGCTTGTAGTTGGATTGAGGTTGATAACAAAGTGCATGTATTTTTGGTGGATGATACTGTACACCCTGAGGTACTAGCAATTTATGAGTATCTAAAAGAGTTAGGACTGAGAATGAGGAAACTGGGATATGTTCCAGACACAAGATTTGTCTTGCACGATATGGAGTCTGAACAGAAGGAGTACGCTCTGTCAACTCACAGCGAGAAGCTAGCAGTTGTTTATGGCCTGCTAAAACTTCCTCCTGGAGCCACAATTAGGGTTTATAAAAACCTTCGCATTTGTGGGGATTGCCATAACGCATTAAAGTTCATGTCACTCGCAGAGCAGAGAGTGATTATTGTGAGAGATGTGAAGAGATTTCATCACTTCAGGAATGGTGAATGCTCATGTGGTAATTACTGGTGATAGGAGATATTCTTACTTTCTTTATCCACTGGTTTGTGATTTCCTCCTTCACTGAAGGGCGTGGTATCAGCCGGCTGATGGAAGGGATCAAACAAAGCAATTTCTCAAGCATGCCCTCAAATGGTGGTAATATATAGTTCATACTATGCATTCTCCTCACCTTTTCACCACCAAGCCATAGTTGAATACATAAACTAAAAAGGGAGAGAATCTTTGACCAGAGCAACCAAACATTTTCAGTTGCATAAGTTTCTAATCTGTTGTTTTAAATTCATTCGTCTTCTTTTTCCTCGAAACCTATAAGCTTTAAACCTGCCATTGGAGGCTTTTTAAAAATTCTTGTTGATCTTAAAACCATTAAGGTAATATATGTGGTAGGCTCTACAGACACAAGATTTCTAAGTACCTGCATAACATACCCTAAATCTCTGCTGTTAAAAAAGCGTATATTTTATGCTCATCTGATTCAGATTGAAATACACAGATTTCTTGTCTTCTTTCTGATGGTGATTCTGTTGGTTTTCAGCAAGAAAAGAGAGAATAGGATGTTTCAAATTTCTTTGGCTAGGGTGATTTATGAGGAGCAGAGGGAGAACATTGTCTAGTATTTATGTATTTTCATTCCTGATATTGAAGAAAAGTGAATATTTTTTCATGCTTTAATGTCTACTTGGTAGAAGTGTGCTGCTGGAGCTTTCAACATGAAATAAACTGTGTCAGTATGTTCGCTGCAACTTACCTGGTGTTTTCTATTTTCCTTCCTTCCTTCAGCCTCTTGTTCATGGAATTGGAGGAAGCTATTGAAGGTCAGGTCTATAGCTAGGCAATGTATACAGATGGTTATTGGTGATGGTCAAGCAACTTTTCTTTGGCAAAACTGGTGGCACCTTCTGGGTCCTTTACTGCAAGCGTTCTCTTCTCAAGTGTTTTAACTCTTCAAGAACTCTGAGAAGCCAAAAGTGTCCTCTATTCTTAGTGGTGGTTCTGGGAATTGGCCTCATAGGAGATATCTGAGGGGTGAGGTAATATCTCTTATAAATGCTATGCCTCCTCAACCGCTCCCTATCCCTGGCTAATCTGATTCAGCAATTTGGCTTTCTTCTGCTTGTCGAATGTATATTGCAAAATCAGCTTTGATGCAGTTAAGTGTACCAAGTGCTCCTGTTCCTTGGTTTAAACGTGTATGGGGTAAGAAGCATGTCTCACGCCTTGCTTTTATCTTATGGTTAGCCTGCAGGAAGAGACTAAATACAAACGATGGGCTCATTTCTTGGGTATTGAAGGGGAACCAGGATGTGTTTTGTTCTTCTGCAGATGAGGATCTGAAGCATCTGTTCTTTCTTTGTCCATTCTCACACTGTATGGGAGACTGTGCAAAGAAAGTGTCTTTTATATAGAATGGCAGATAATCTTGACACTGAGATTACTTGGTTTGTAAAACACAGTTCAAACGCCTCATTCATATGTTGCGGTAGAAGAGTCATTTTACAGCATCTGTATACCATTTATGGAAGTTCAGATATCAGATTGTGTTTAGAGATGATCTCATGCTTGCAGACTGTATCGTTGGCAAGATTATCTCAGATGTTAGAAAGGTGGATACTAGATGGAGAGGTGGACCAGAAACAGGAAATCGCTGATTTATATTATGCATTGGTCTGCTTTTCCCGATAGTTAGATAGCTTTTATGGCTAGTTGTTTGCTCTGTGATCATGCCACTATCTTGATGTATTGTGTTGGGGATCCCCCACAATTGTGTACGCTTAAAAAATAACATAAAGTGATGAAGTATCTGAACTATTTTTTTCTTTATTAAGAATTGTTATCAAATTACTTGTAAGCTCGTGTATCTTGACTCTATTCAAATTATTAAAGAGCGTGCGCACGCATGCACGCACATACGTATGTACACACAAATTATTAAAGAGCGTGCGCACGCTCACGCACGTACATACGTACGTACACACACAGATATATATATATATATATATATATATATATATATATATTCTCTAAAATTCTAAAACTGAATGCCTAAAAGGAGTTATTTTCATTTGGCTTGGGGGTGAAGGGCGGGGGTGGTGCAATTACCAATTTATAGGGTGAAAATGGAATCATTCACAATTTTTCTACCTGAAACATGAAATATTTCTTTGACCGGTGGGGGCACATACATCCATGGCTAAAGAGTAGCTCCGCCGGTGGCTTCAACATTAGTTCATAGACGTGGAAAACTGCTTGCAATTGAATTCTCTTGGTTCTTTAAACTTTATGAGTCATAGTTTAGTGATTTGTTCAACAACTTAGGATCGCTGAAATTGCAAAATCTAATCCAAATCTTAAAGGAGAAGTTCTTAAAAGCAAAGAAAAATTGCACTACGAGAAATGCATTTTAGTTAGTTTTATAGGCTACTTGACATTGAGAAAAATCAAACTTCTTTGTGGAATTCTTTCCTTCTATTTTAAACCAAAAAAAAAAAAATCTTTTGTCTGGAGAAAGAGGTTTTTGTAAGCTTTTGCCAAAGAGTTTGATCTTGTTTTCTGTGATGTTTATGTTACACTGCAAGGGAGCACATTAATTGAGGTATATGTATAACACCTTGAATATACAATGAAGATCTACAAAAGTAGGCTTAGTTATTCCAGAAAGCTTGGTAATTTGTAATTCGTAGTTGTCTGAGATATGTAACATTTTTGGTATGAGTTACGATATGAGCCATATAAAGCGTGGTAAATGTCAAAGGGGATTTTCTTTGAGATTGTAAATTAATGTTCTTCATTGTTTCTATAAAAAAATCAAGAACATGTAAGCTAAATTTTAAATTAAAAATATTTGTATGTAGCTATTTACTTGAGATTCATACTAACTAGAAATTATAAATGCAGATGGTACGAAGAAGCGAAGAATAGAAATCATGATAATGGGAGTGTAACAGAGGATACTTGGCCGGTAAATGTGACTTTAACATCCCTGACACACTCACAACTGTTTTGCAATGACAGGCATACTTGAGTGAAGACTTTCAAGTTGAAATTTTGTTGGAACAAAATAGGTTAACGGAGAAAAATAAGCAACCATTGTTCAACATCTTGTTTAGGCAAAATTTTAGGTAAAGATGTGAACTCTTTCTACCCTTATAGCATGGAGGTGCTTGCCGCTCCAAATGCACAATTTGTGTGCACGTGTTCATCTTCTTCCTATACGACATGGTTAGTGTATTTTTGTGCTTTTGAATGTGGAAGTTGTTCAAATCCTCACCGTGAAGTTGTATTCATCAACCTAATATTTTCATTTTGATAAAATTTCGTGCATGAAACAATAGAAAAATACCTGCAGTTTGCATTCCCTCGTTCAGACAAAGAGCAAGAAGATAAGTTGTAAGAAGTGAACAGAAATTGGAGGGGTGGCGACGAGCGAAGTGGAACTCGGATGCTGGTGTATTTTGATACGATTCTTGAAATGCCAAAACGAATCAAGAACATGAACCACAAACCCAGATTTAGGTTAGGAATCAATGCTTGGGGATAGAGTTCGTAATCTATCTTGGACCGCATAAGAAAAACTAGAACGGGTAGGACAACGTCACAATCAAGGTGAATACTTGATTGATAAGTTGACGAATCACCTTAGTGCAACTCTAAGATGTTCAATGGTGGCTTCACAAGCCAAGAAGAGCTCTTTCATTCACAAAAGAAATCTGGAAAATTTTCTCAATTTTATTCAATACCTTCAAAATGTTAAATCTATCGCGCCCCATTTTTTTGAAATAAAAATTATGAGTTATAAAAATGAATTTTTGATTAATTTTGAATGAAAATGAGTTTTTATTTTTAGAGAATAAATAAAGAAAAAGGACTTAAAATGGGACTTAAAAAAAGTGTGACGATTATGGTCCAAAATAATAGTTTAAAAAAGGTTTTTAGGAAAAAATAGGAGTCGCCACTTGGTATTGACTTAAGATGTACCAAGTCACCCAAAAAATGTATTTTTAATAAAAAACAGGTAAAACCCTTTTTAAATGACTCCAAATCTTTGAAAACAAGAGAAAAGTGTTCGGGAGTCACGGTTAAAGAAAAGGAAAGCAAAGATTTGATAGAATCAAACTTAAAGCACCCTTTCAATCTAGCCAAGACTAGCTGCGTAATTTAGTCAAAACTTTTCTTAATTTAGCCTATAAATTTATCACATTTGGATGTTACTATATAGATGCAAACCTAGACATAATGGATATCGGAGGGTCGAAATATCTCTTCAAAATTTAATTAATGTGAATCACATTAATTGTGATGCCCAAAATAATTCTTAGAAGAGGTCACGAATATGCAAAAGATGAGACTCGAAGAAAAAGAAGAATTATAATATATAAATATACGTGACCTAAAGGAGAGGAATGCAATATAACGGGTACGAGAGACTAAGATTCGCGACTTCAATTTTTTTTTTTTATAAAGGAGATATGAGTGTGCTAAAGCTAAAAAACCATACACGTCCATTTCTCATATTTGAAGGATGACTCTCCTAATCTTAATCAAGCAAATGAACTGACTTATGTCTAATTTCCTAGATGGAATGCAAGTTTAAATGGCATGTTTTGCACACGTAGGGGTAATATATGGAGGAAATATCATACAAGATATAAAAAGATCCTAAAAATAAGAAACATGTATGAAATGCAATGAATATCACGCAAAGATATGAATCTAGCGCGAAAACGGTTTAAAGGGTCTAGCATTGGACTAACCCATTTGTACAAGTTTTCACCAATGTTAGACTAGTGAGAAATCGGGGGAAATAACACAACTAGCATTGGACTAGTGTGGTGACGCCATGCATTTCTTACAACTAAATGAATTATATAAAACATAATTAAAACAAGTAAACACATAAAACACAAAGAGCACATAACACGTGGGCATGATATCTAGATGCAAAGTCCCTAAAAAAAGTGAATAAACAAGTAAACACACAAGCATGCATGCACACAAACAAATAAAAACCTAACTATTACATTCGAGACCCTAATTACAATCTAAAGGGGGGAAATCCAAAGATAATAACCTAATTATTACATTTATATAACTAAATATATTTTTAACAAAAATTGAACCTATCTATTACATAGACTAGCTAAATACATGTCTTGAGCACCTATCTATTACAATTGGCTTTAAATGCCTCACAAATAATTATCAAAATTAAATAAAACAAATAAATTTTAAAATGGATAGAATAAATAATTAAAAGAAAAAGCACTCAAAACATGCAATTACACATAAAAACACATTGGAGCACATAATGGGATTTTAAATAATAAAAGAGATTCCCTCCCTTGAAATGGTGGCTAAATCGGGTGAATTTTGCTCTAATTATGCTCCAAAATGAACAAAATGATTAAGGCACCAATTTAATTATAAAAAAATGAAAATAATCATGAAATCTACCAATTAAAGGACTTATATGAAGTATAATTAACAATTAAAGAAGAAAAACAATTTTTATTTAAGAAATCAAAACTGTTAGGGACCTAATTACAAATTTAAGAAATTTTTTAAGGTCAAATTATATTATCACAAAGATTAGGGATCAAAATTAAAGAAAATAAAGTTTAGAGACCAAATTACAATTAAAATAGGGACATAACTGAAAGAAATCTAAAGTTTCTAGGGCCTGAGTAAAACCCAAAAGTGTAGGGACTAATCTGCAAATTCGTTTCTGGTCTTCCTAACCTAACAGGCCACTTGGGCCACTTTCCTCTTCTTGGGGCAAAAGCCTCTCCAGCCCAGTACATAGTCCAAGGAAAAAGGCAGGCCAGCCTATTATTTTTATCACTCAAACCCAATCGAAAACAGTGGGCTTTAACCCTCCAAACCCATGTCAAAATTCAACCAGAATAACCTAACCCATTCCCCTAAACCCAAACAAAATAACCTTTAACCCAAACTAACCTATTTTATTAAAACCCAATCAAAATAATAAATCTATCAAAATTATGAACCTTAAATTTCATGCTAAAATTCATAAATAATCTGTTCAAAAATCATATGAAAACATGCCAAATAAAATTAAAATTTAAAGGGGCAAAATTGATTATATTTCCAATTTTTTGGGCTACAGTGAAATTATTTGGGAGTTGGGGGGTCAAACTGAAAATATTCAGATTATTCATGCAAATGGTTCGAAGGAAGCTTTTCTCAAACGGGATCCTCTGTCCAGTTTTTTGTATCCAATTTCCTGTCCAACACAAAACTACGTAGTTCCACTTATTCTTGTGACTGACGTGGCACATAAAAATAAATGCCTGTTTGGCTCAAGCACCAAGCAACAGCCCTGTCAAATTGTAACCATTCACCGTGAATTCCTCCAAAGCAAACCACTAGCCTAACGGAAAGACATAGCAAAATTTGAGACATACAGAGAGACAATCAAATCCTTGGAAGTACAAAGCAAAATTTGCAGCTGGGCCTAACGGAAAGAATAATCTAAAAAATTGGTGAAGGAAAACAAATTGTCCTTCTCGCTTTCTTTGAAGGAAAACAAATTGTGTTTTAACATTTTCAGATAGAAAAAGTGTTTCTTGTGCCTTTGCAATCTATTTTTTATTCTGGTAAATTGATTCCTCTTTTTGTTTTTTAAGTAGAATTATGTCTTCATTGATACAGTGTTCATTTAATTTATAATCCATCTCTTGGGGAAATATGGTTAAAAACTGACATATTTCATTGGCTTGGTTGACAAAGTTGCTAATTGAATGAAAAACCATGTGATGGATAAAAATTGAAAACCTTTAAACATCATGGAGACCTCTGCTATTTTAAGATGTAATAGCTGTTTTCTTTTCTTACCACCCCCCCCTTTCCCAGAGAAAAAAAACACCACCCCACCCACATACACACATTTTATAAGGCATACGGATTGCGGTGGTAAACAAATATATGTGCTGCAATTTGGTTCACGATGATTGTTGTTTCAGATGTCAATGCCTAGAAGATTATATGCTTAGCCAGTTTTTTTATTTTTGGTTTTATGGAATTATATATTTCCTTTTCACATACAGTGATTTTTGTGATCACTGCTAAACCGGGGGAAGTAGAAGGTGCTGTGATTTGATTGCGTTGTCTTTGAATTGTTTATCCTGTTTGAGCATTTTTTATGATGTTGCAGAGAGAGTCTATCATCGACATCTTCTATGAGAAGCACTTGGGTCATTTGATTGATGTCATAACATCCTCATGCCCACCTGATAGCGTTGCTCAAGCTGTCAGTAAATCTGGGAGATCAGATGAAGAAAGTGGAAATCAAATTAGTGTCAAGCTAGAAATATTATTAAACATTTGTGATCTGCTATGCTTTTGCGTTTTGCACCACCCGTATAGAATAAAGTAAATTCTTGTAACCTTTTCCCATAACTATCAAAAATAGATAACTAGAATAATGGTTCTTGAAGTTCCAACTTGAAATGAAAAAGTTATCTCTTTAAAGATCCTGAACATTGTTGCCACCTTGACATGGAATTTGACACCATCGGCAAAGAATATTATTTTTCTTACCATCGGCAAAGAAGTCCCAAATCTTCTTGACGCTCACGGCAACAGGTCTTGGGAATTGTTATGGTAGTAATAGGGTTTTGGGAATTGTAATAAAGATATGTAAATAAAGGAAATCCAAAAAAGAAGAGAGATTCAAAAGTATAATGGCTCCAAACAGGCATTTATTTTTATGTGCCACGTCAGCCACAAGAATAAGTGAAACTACGTAGTTTTGTGTTGGACAGAAAATTAGACACAAAAAATTGGACAGAGGATCCCGTCTTAGCTTTTCTACAACTTTTCTGAATTCATCTCCAGCAAAACTTTCCGTCCAAATAGCCAAGTTCAGAAACAAAATGGGACCATAATGCAACCTCCAACAACATCCAAGTCTCATTTACTCCAAAACCACATTCAATCACAAACAAAACATGGAGGAAATCTAATAATTCATGCATAACAAAAAAAATGCGAACGGCAAAGACAAATGGAGCAAAATTTTGGCATATTTGTTGCATATTTAGGTATATATGAGAGAAAAAGGGAAGAATGGGATACCTTTTGACACGTTTTGGCATCAAATGAACGCGAAAAAAAATTCAAGAAAAGTGTATTCCGATGCGATCAAGAAAAAATTCAAGAACTGCGGATACCGATTTCGGAGTCCGATTTGGTGGCTTTAAAGTTATTTTCTCTCGAAGTCTTCAACAGAAAAGTTTTTTATCTACATCTATAGAGTATGCATAAAATAATAATCAATGAAAAATAAGCTAAAAAGAAAGAGAAAATGGTGTCCAAAAATGGCTGCTTGATCAACCCGGTATCAAATTTTCCAGAAATTTTTTTCTGTCCTTTTTTCTCTCTGGTTTCTCTCCCTTTTGCTGTTTCTTTCTCTCCTTTTCGTTTTGGCCGCCGCCTCTCCCTTTCTCCCCTTCTCTCTCTTGGTTTTTTTTTTCTTTTTTTCTTCCTTTCTTTCTCTTTTTTTTTTTCTTTCTTCCTCTCTTCCTTTTTTTCCTTTCTTCCTTTCTTTCTTTGTTGTGCCCCAAGCTCCCTAGTTTCCTCCTCTCTTTTCCAGATTTTTCATCGAAAACTCAACAGCTCTCCTTGCCACCTAATCTCTTGCAAGTGTTGCGGTGTGCAAAAAGACAAAAATACATGGCTAATATTCATTCAAACCACTTAGCTATCTTGCATGCATTCCACCTATTTCTTGTTCTTTTTTCTTTTTACTTTTCAAGGCAAAAATTTAGAGTAAACAAAAATGTTAAATTCTTATTTGAGATTTGCCTTGCAAATTTTCATTTTATTTTGAAGAAATTGAATTTGAAAAGATTAAAAAAACATTGAAATTTTTAGTTGTGAAAATTTTCTTTTTCCGGAAATTTAATGCAAAAAATGTTTAAAAAATGATGAACTTAATATAATAAAAATAGCTAACTATCATTTTGCGAACTTTGGTTAAATAAAAATTAAATTAAATTAAATTAAAATTTTGGTGTCTACAAAAGCTAAGGCTTTTTATAGCCTTTTACAAGACCAAACTCCTAATCCAACTAGGAAATGAGAAACTTAATCCTAACTCCACTTAACTCTACGAATTAACTGCAATTCGACTACTAACTATGGTCAACAGGGCCTTTTAGTCATTTATTCCACTAATTAATGACTCAACTTGATAAACTAAAGCTGCTGGAATTAATCTAGGCAAACGACACAAGCACAAAGAAACTCAAACCAAAACTATAACATTAACTAAGGAAAAATGACTCTTTATAGCTTTAGCTAGGCTCAACAAGTGGCTTGGCTTCTTTAGGATCTAGATCCCGTATCATATTCTCCGTATTATCTGAGTTTGAGTTCGAGCTTAACAAATCTTTGATTTCGAATCTTGAACTCGACTCATCTAAAATACAAGGAGCTTGATCTCAATTTATCTAAAATATAAGGAGCTCGAGCTCGCTTGAGAAGCAAGTTGCGTTCAAGAGTTGTTAAATACTTGAATTCGAATAGTAAGACATAATTTCTTCTAAAAATATAAGTTTTTAGGTATTCTAACAATTACAAAAAATAAAATATTACACACACACACATATATATATGATGATTTCGAGGAAAATATCTAAAGGCTCAAGTTTGATTGATAACCATATTCTAATAGTTTGAGCTCAGTCAAACTCGAGTAGGAGTCAATCTTTGACCGAATTGCTGGATTTGCTACCCCCATTTATTACTATTATTGAAAGTAGCACTTATTTCTAGCCCTAAATAACAGCAGCATTTTGTAGAGTGAATGAAAAAGAAAAGGACAAAATGAAGAGTAAAAGCGTATATTTATCATCCAAACAATTCTGTAGCAAATTGCAATTTGTAAGCATTTACTCTTTAGCGCAACTTTTGCTGAAGGAGTCTTAAATGCCTTTAATTAATATTTGCGCCACAAATTTCGTGGACATCTTGTAGGAGTTTCGGTAGAAAGGGTGAAGATTAACCAACTTTTGGTAAGAAAGAGGGTGTTTAGCTGTTGGAGTAGCGTAGCCGTTTAGAGCGTATGGACCTTAATTATAAGGTCGAAGGTTCAAGCCCTTTTTCTAGCGTTTAATTGCTTTTGCTTGCTCCAATTCTTTTATTTGTGTTCTATTTTACAAATTCTTTTTAGGGTTAATCACATTTTATCCCCTTAAAGAATACCCAATTTCTTAGTTTACCTCCTAACCTTTAATTTTGCTCACTTAACCCCCTTTAGGACAAAATTGCCCTTGCATTATTTTGACTTTTCATTTACCTTATTTTCCTTTCTTTTATTTTTTTTCTCTTTCTTCTTTATTTAATTCTTCCTCTTTCCCACAAAAATCTTCACCTTAATGATTGAAATTAAAAAAAGAGGAATTGCAGAGATCTATCTTCTCCTTAAATGATTAAAAAAAATATTTAAATCACTTTCCTAAAATAAAATTTTTTTAGCCTTTCAATTCTTTTAATTTTGGATTTTCCTCTTTCCTTTCTAGTTTTTCATTTTATTCTCAAAAAATATCATAAGATAAAATTGTTTTCCTTTCTTTTATTTCTTTTTCTCTTTCTTCTCTCTTTCATCCTTCCCAATAGAAATTCCATTTCAATGAAAATTTTTGTTTTGAGTTTTTAATTGCATATTTTTGGGTGAAGGTTTAAAAGGCATCAAAAACTAATTTTGATTTTTTGTATGATGCCACATGTCACAAATTTCAATTGATGATTATTAATCAAGTCACAATTTCATGTTAAGATATTTTCTTGGGAATAAAATGAGAAACTAGAAAGGAAAGAGGAAAATCCAAAATTAAAAGAATTGAAAGGATAAAAAAATTGTATTTTAGGAAAGTGATTTGAATAGTTTTTTAATCATTTAAGGAGAAGTTAGATCTCTGCAATTTCTCTTTTTTAATTTCAATCATTAAGGTGAAGATTTTTGTGGGAAAGAGGAAGAATTAAATAAAGAAGAAAGAGAAAAAGAAATAAAAGAAAGGAAAACAAGGTAAATGAAAAGTCAAAATAATGCAAGGGCAATTTTGTCCTAAAGGGGGTTAAGTGAGCAAAATTAAAGATTCGGGGGTAAACTGAGAAATGGGGTATTCTTTAAGGGGATAAAATGTGATTAACCCTTCTTTTTATTTGTCTTCTATTTTGATTGATTAGAGAGTCATTCAAATGCCAAGCAAAACTTCTATTTTTTTTTTATTTGTCTCCAATTTTGATTAACTTGAGAGTTCATTCAAGCATTCAAATGCCAAGAACTTCTCCAGCCCAATGGAAAATTCGAAAATAATGAAAAGAATTACAGCATTGTTCTGAAGTCATCTCTCAACCTTTTTCTTAGAATTATAGATATTCATATTAGTGAATAATTTTTGAGAATTGATTTGTCTTTGTAGAGAATTGATTTGTCTTAGTACCATGTTAAAGGCAGTTGCCTCTCCTTTGTATACAAAAAAATTGATTTGTCCTTATATTTTTGGTTGTTTTTATTTTTATTTTTTTGGAGGAGGGGGAGGGATGATTTCGAATGTAATATTGACATTGAAATAATTTAGTGAATTATTTTGATTAGTCATAAAAAAGAAGTCAATCAATAATACATTTCTCTGCTTAGTTTGAGAGGTTTTCCTGCTAAGTCAACATGATGACATTGTACGGGAAATAACGCCACATCTATATATAGGGAATTGGGACATTGTAAAACGGATCGGTTTTTCCAACACCAATAAGATCAGTTCCCTTTCATCTACTCTCAAGCTTCCTCTCTTTTACTTTTCCGACTTTTCTTGCATTGTACTCGCTATCCATGTGCAAATAATATATTCCCAAAGTGAACAATATTTACGACGGCCAATGCAAAGAAAAACATAAGGTTTTTTAATGCCTAAAAAATAAGGTTTGGTGATAGAAACATTAAGTTTTTTCTATTTTAAGGACAAATAAATGAAAATTCTCAAATGAAACAAACCTATTAAACCAAAAATCAATTTGCATCATCTTCATGTTGAGCATAAAATGCAGCAATTGATAAATGCTATCATTAACTTTTTTTGTAATCAATTTGAAAATTCTTTTTGATCTCTTGATAATAGAAAAATGATCTCAGTTATGTACATACATTAATAAAATCAAATTATACTTGCAAATTAAATAGATATGGATTGGTTTATGTTTTTTGGACTTTTAGCCTCGATTTATTAATAGAATAGTTCATATTTTTATAAATTTAATAAAATTTTAGTTGATTAAATGAATGTTTCTTTGAATTATAAATATCCTCGATAAATAAATAATTTAGTAATTCATCGATTAATTAATACCTCTTTAAATTAATAGAATTTGTATGGTCCCAATGTTATTAGTTTATAGAGGTTTTACTGTACATTGAATGTTGTTTATTTATTTAATAACACGATACCGGAGTGCTGACCAATTCTTAGCTAGAAAATACAAACTTTTACTCCCTCAACCTTCTATTTTTAGAATATTAGGGTTTCCGTTACTCTCGTCCTAGGGTTCATGGCAACCGAGGCTGCCCCCCACCTCCAGGGGGGGTCATCCGGTCTCCTCTTCCCCCACGTTTCAGAAAAAATCATTCTCTGCATTGTTTGAGAAGCAATCTCCGTCGGAGTTGGTGAAAGTTCAGGCATCTATGACTACTCATCGAGGGAGGCCGGTAGTGGTTTTCAATGCCGCGGATATATCAGCCATTGCATCTCCTTTTTGCTTTACTCTGGTAGGGAAATTTTCCAAAGGCTAACCTTTAATACTGGATTTGCATAAGTTCTTCTCCACCCTTGAATTGAAAGATTCGGTCTTTGTGGATTTACTAGATTTCAGGCATGTTCTGCTAAGGTTTAATGGTGAAACAGATTTCCTCCGAGTTTGGTCTAGGAATATGTGGTATGTGCAGCCACGGATTTAAGGGGGGGCTGGTGAGGGCTTAAGCCCCCCCCCAAGCCGCCGGAAAACCCCCTATATATAGGGGATTCCGGCGGCCAGCCCCTGCGTGACGTTCATGGTGATTTAACGACGGTGGTGCGAAGGTGAAGTTGGAACGGAGCTTCAGACGGCGGTGACGGTGGCTGAGACTATCGTGGTTGGAATTTTGAGGGGATTTTGAGATGAGGAGCAGGAGAACTATGGCTACAGTAATGTAGATTATCACCGATGTTTTCCCCATTCTCTCATCGATTATCAGTAACCAATACTTGAAGCGAAAACAAAAATAGTACTCCCTCCGTCCCGTTTTGTTAGTCTTGGTTTTTTTTTCACACAAATTAAGAAAGTGTAATTAATTTGGTTGGAAACATAAATTTAGATTAATAATTTCCTAAAATACCCTTATGCTAATCACGAAGAGTGCCAATTAATATCAGTTACAGCTAATGGGTTAGTATTGGAAAAGTTCAATGTATTCAATGTAGTGGGTTAGTATTTAATAACAATGTATTAATAACAAGATATTTAATAAGGGTATTTTAGACAATTTGAAAGATTACTACATTTCTTAATGGGAAAGTGGACTACAATTTGGGACAGACGAAAAAGGAAAACAAGACTATCCAAGTGGGACGGAGGGAGTATAAATTATACCAAGAAAATCAGTGAAAAAAAACCACACACACACACGCAGTGAGAGGCAGTGAGAATTGGGTGTTTGAGGCTTTGAGGTGGGTTTTGGGAAAGGAATAAAGGGTTACTATTTACTTTTAGAATTTGTACTGCTCATGCAAATTAGGTAAAAGTGGTAAGTGATTGATTGATCGAGGAAGGAATATTATATTATAATTTACTAACATTTTACTTTTTTTTTAAATGTCTTATTGGTTCATATATGACTGATGAATAATACTAAAATAATTATCACTTAAATTGATTGTTAAGTTCTATTTTTAGTCAACAATTCATCATGTAAAAATTTTATCATATAAATATACATATAATTCATGTGTTACTATATGCGTATTTTATTTATCAATTTCTTTTTTTAAAAAAGTAAATACAGTTATTCTAAATAGTTGTACGCACAAATTTGCAGCGAATTAATGGTGTAAGAGTATAACTACTAAGAAAAATGGAGTCTGTGACCATAACTGTCATCTACAAAGAAAAATTTTTAATACACTTCAGCCCCCCCAAAAATAAATTTCTGGCTCCGTCCCTGGGTATGTGTATGCGTGTCCCATGAGGGTTTTCAAGTGGACATCTAAGTTTCATGTTGATAGGGAATCGTCCCTAGTTCCTGTCTGGTTCAGATTGCCCAAATTGTCGATTCATTTATTTGATAAACAATGCTTATTTCATATTGCTTCCTGTTTGGGTAATCCGCTGTTTGTTGATGCGGCACCCTCCTCCTTTTCTCGTCCGAATGTGGCGCGGGTGTGTGTCAAGGTGGACTTGTTAAAGTCATTTCCGTAGAGAGTTTGGGTGGATATGGGTAATGGTGATGGTTTCTGGCAGTCTCTAATCCCTGAGAGTCTTCCCAAATATTATGGCCATTGTTATTGTCAAGGACATGGCGAACAGTGTCATGTGAAACACCTAGAGTTGCACCTATCCAAGGTGAAGACTTAGCCGACTATGGGTCTGCTTGCAGGAATACTGGATAAGGGGGATTTGCAATCATTCTCTCCACAGGTTAATAATATGGGTTCAGAAGGAGGAGGGCTAGTGGATTCGTCTGGTGTGGCTTCTGGTGCAGTACAGACTTCGGTGATGGGGCAGGCCGAGAGGTTGGCGACAATGCAGCAGGATCTCCGAGGTGGTACAGCTCTCGTGCGAGCAGATTTGAAAGATATGATGGTTCCTACCAACATTGTTATGGCACCTGTTGCTACTGTCTTGATTGCCCAACCACCTTCACAGATTCAACTGCAACAACCTATGATGTTTGTTGCAGCGATGGTGGATGAGGTGATTGGCTTGGCTGCAGATAACATAATTAACACGTTGGCTGAACGGGTTGTCCGGGAGGTGTGTTGATGGAGCCTGATTTTGTCGCGGATGCAGCAGTGGACCGAGCTTGTGCCAACAGTGATCTTGCTGGGGCAAATCTGGTGGAGCAGGTTCGGGTAGAGGTGGAAAATCAACAAAGTGCAATGGTGGCCACTCTCAATCTTTCACCTCGTAAGACTGAGGTGATTAAGGATACAGCTTTGGATGATTTGTGGTGGCGGTTGGATAGGTTGAGGAACCAAGAAGAATGGCATACGGTTACGAATCGTCGTCCAAGGAAGAAAGGTGTTTCTTCTCCCCCAAGTTTTGATGTTTAAGATCATGATTAAGACTATCTTCTGGAATGTTAGAGGAGTGGATAATGCTCTTACCATAGCTCGGTTGAGGAAATTGAAGCATATGCATAAGGTCTCATTATTAGCACTGTGCGAGCCAAAGGTGGGTCGCAAGCGTCTCCATTTTATTCGACAAAAACTAAGTTTTCCTCTTGCAATTTCTAATGATGAGAGTAGGATCTGGGTGCTATATGATCATGAATATAGGTGTGATTTTTTTGCCGTTTCACATCATTTCATGGCATTGAAGGTTACCCATTCTTTCTTACGTTGCTCCTTCATTGCAGTCTTTGTTCATGCGTCGTGTGTTCCTTACGACTGTGAGGTGCTTTGGCAACAGTTAGTAGGGGTGTGCCCACAGGGGGAGTCGGCAGTTTTTTGGGGGATTTTAATGTCATTGCTAGTGTGAATGAGAAAAAAAGGGGGTTGTTCGTTTTGCGTTAGTAAGGTTGAGTCGTTCCTGAATTTTATTGATGGTGCTAGGTTGACAGATTTGGGATTCTCAGGGACTAACTTTACCTGGTGTAATAATCGATTGGGCAGTGCCAAAATTTGGAAGCGTCTAGATAGGGTTCTAGTGAACCAGCAGTGGTTGAATTTAGATATGAATATATCTGTGACTCACTTGAATAGAGTTGCCTCGGATCATTCTCCTTTGTTAATCACATGTTCTCTGGCTTTGGGTGTAACTCCTAAAAGCTTTCGGTTTTTGGATGTTTGGAAGTCACATGCTGCATTTCATAAGGTGGTTAATCAAGCGTGAGAGGTGGAATGTGAGGGTCGGCCTATTAAGGTTCTAGTCATGAAATTAAAGGCAGTGAAGCAAGCATTGCGGAGGTGGAATAAGGAGGTTGTTGGAAATGTTTTTGACCGCATCAGGGAAGATGAAGAGAAGGTCATGACAGTGGAATGCTCCTTGGGGGAGAGGCCAACGGAGGAGGGGCAACATCAATTTATCCAGGCATAGGGTGAACTCAAGGCATCTCTTCTACGGGAGGCCAACTATTGGCGTCAGAAAGCATGTATTCGGTGGCTTAAGGAAAGTGATGCCAATTCTAAGCTTTTCCATGCACAGGTAAAGCAGAGGAGGGCTCGTACTTATATGCATAGAATGAAGGACAGGAACGGGGTTTGGATTGACGAGTCCGCTAAGATTGAAGAAATGACAATTGAGTACTTCGCTGATATTTTACTGCAGTCTGGACAGGTGCAGGTGGATCATTCGTTGTTAGGAGTTATCCCTTCGGTTATATCTGAGCAAGATAACATGGAACTTCAACAGTTTCCCACGGAGGAGGAGGTCAAAATAGTGGTTTTCCAAATGAATGGTGACAGTAATTTGGGCCCGGATGGATTTAAAGGGTCTTTCTTCACTTCATGTTGGGATATAGTAAAGGGTGATGTTTATCGGGCTGTTTGTGATTTTTTTACTGGAGCGGAGCTATCCTAGGGGTATACATCTACGTTGTTGGCCTTGTTCCCTAAGATACCAAGGGCGTCTTCTTTTTCAGAATTTCGGCCAATCAGTTTTTGTAACTTTGTGAATAAAATCATTTCTAAACTATTGGCAATGCATTTAGAAAGGATCTTGTGGAAGATAATATCGCCGCAACAAAGCGATTTTATAAAGGGTAGGCAGATTTCAGATAATATATTGTTGGCGTTGGATATGTGCTCTGCCTTAGGGAAGAAGGTGAGGGAATCTAATGTTGCTCTAAAACTGGACATGGCCAAAGCTTATGATAGGGTTTTCTGGAATTTTCTGATCCAAGTCATGTGAAGGTTTGGTTTTGGGGAGCGATGGATTGACATGGTTTGTAGATTGATTTCGTCTTGTCATTTCTCTGTTCTAATTAATGGGAAACCATGTGGTTTCTTTCAATCGTCTCGGGGATTACGTCAAGGGGACCCCTTATCTCCGGCATTATTTATTATTGCGGTTGAGGTGTTATCTAGGAGTTTGAATGAATTGATGGGCAATCCGAAATTTGATCATTTCTTTGTGGCGTGGGGATGTCCTACACTGACGCATCTTGCATATGCCGATGATATTATCATCTTTTGTAATGGTGGTAAGCGCTCCTTAAGATATGTGATGAAGGTGCTAGATGGCTACCAGGTGGCGTCAGGGCAGATGGTGAACGCTGCTAAAAGTTGTTTCTTGGTGGATAAGAAAGTCTCGTTGCCCTGCCAAAGGGTGATTGCACAAGTCACCGGGTTCCCATTTAAGTGTTTGCCAGTTATCTACTTGGGTTGTCCTTTGTATGGTGGGAGAAAAGTAAAAGCCTTATTTAAGATAGGTCTTCCTTGCGGATGGTTTCTTTAAGCTAAACACGGATGGATGCTCTATGGCTTGAGGAGGTGGGGATGGTAAGGTGAATAGGGATTCTGGTGAGAACTTTATTGTGGCTTTGGCGGATTTCTTTAGCCCTCTAGATTCTTTACAGGCTGAGTCGCGTGCACTTCTTTTAGGGCTCCAATTGGGGCATCGACTAGGGATTTCTCAATTAATTATTGAGTCTGACTACCTGGTCTTGATTAATTGTTTAAGGGGTGGATGGGGGGTTCCAGCTGTAATTCGCCTAGTTGTTCGAGCTATTCGATTGGTTACTCCAAGCTGTCACCAGCTCAGTCATTGTTATCGGGAGGGAAACACGGTGGCTGATTCTCTTGCAGCTTTTGGTGCCACACGTGGCTTCTCATTGTTCACTGCGGTTTCTCAGTTGGCAACTTGTACTAAGGGTCTATTGTCTTTGGATATGCAAAATTTTTGTAGTTTTCATTTTCATTTCGGAGGTAAGGTTTACATCTTCCTCTAGGCATTGTATTCCTGCTTACTATTAATAAAATGACCTTTTGGAAAAAAAAATGTTGTTTATTTAATAATGAATAGATTTTTTTTTTCTTTTTTGAGATTTCATATGTTTAAGTGAAATTCAGAATTTAAATAGGTCACAGTTGCAGATATTAGATTTAGTGGCATAGTTTGGAATTTAATCAAAATACTGTCTTTATTGCAAATAAGCAAAGCCCTTATACGCCTATCTTAAATTCTTAGTTATCTGTTATCTTCCTTCTCATCTGCATATTCTTTTTCTCCATACATCACTTCTCCATCTTTTATTTTCTTTTTCAACTTATGATCTTCTTTCTTTCTAGTTCGAAAGTTCTAAAATTTTTTCCCACTTTGCTTCCTGTCTCTCCTCTCCTTCACTATCAACATCCACTCAAAAAAGTCAAGTACCAGAAAAATTTCAAAGCGTCTAAAATGGATCTAATACTCCTATTTTGTGGACATAGGTACTTTGTAGTAAACTAGTAAACCAAAGAGTCTGGAGTAACACAGTTCCTAATGCACATCTTAGGCTCTAATTCACCTACTCTATAGTCGATGGTTAAGGAAGACGACAGATTTCTAGACAACTGGTGCTACACAAAATGCAGAAACCATGCTAAACCACCAGTGCTTGATCAGACGAACAAGATTTCGTGAAAACACACAAGCTATCCATGATCCAAAGTTGTATACAATTGACAACAGTGATGCTGATGCAGTCAACAAAGAACTCTGATAATTGAAAATTAAAGATTTTCATGATTTTCCTCAAATTTCAACTAGGAACCACAATAGGATTTTATTTAAATTCATCATAGCTTTAATTTTTAAGAGTTTCTATTATTTAGGTCATAAGTAGTTTGGTCTTTTAAGTTGTAATAGAAATTTCCAAAATTCGTCTGTATTGAATCTTTATTCTATTAACTAAGTAATTGCAGTCATCGTTAGAGGGTAAATTCCTAGAAGTTTTTAGAGTTCTACAACTAGCTAATTTCCTATTGAGGATGGAAATAGGAGCCTCTTGGGCAGCCTTTTGGTATATGCATACTTTATGTTGCTATGTTACTCTTTGGAGAGAATTTGATGAATAAGAATTGACTTTTGTTTAGTAATTGTTTTAGGTATATTATGGACATCAATTCATGTCCAGGTCCGTTTAAGCTTAAACCAATCTTTATACGATACTCTGGACACAGAACAATTTTTCCAAAACAATATAGGTTTAAACCTTAAACCAATCTTTATATGATACTCTGGACATAAAATATATATAGACTTTCTTAATTATAACTGTCCATGAAATTTTTCAAGGTGTTAATTATTTACTAAAATCCTCCTAAGTGGCCCATCTTGATTAGATTTAATTTATCCACATCCTTTGCTATCATATCATGATCCCAATATAAAGAAATGTGGACCATTATTAGATAGTAATTTTTTTTAATATATACAAGCTTATGAGACTCGTTCTAAATTTGGCGCAAGTTCGGGTCCTCATATACCTTAACTTGTTGGAATAGTTGTTTCAAATAATGGTTATTGAGGGTTTTAAGCTGGAATGAGATACAAATTAAATTGAAAGTGATTTAGATGTGTACTGTGAATTATAATTAAACTTTTTCCTTCTATTCTAATTTTCTTTATTTCATTTATCTATGGCAATAGTTTCATAAAATCCAACTTTATTTTGCTGAATAGTTGGATTGTAAGAAAGTGCTCTCCAACAACTAGACTTGGGCTAGTGGTTAGGGGATAACTCTTAGAGCATCCTGCTTGCTGTTAGGATTCGAATTCACTAAAAGAAAAAGAAAAATTGATATCCTCTTTTATCAAACTTAACCAAATATAAAAACAAAAAAAATTAAATTAATAAAAAAATTTGGAACTATGCCAGTTTCCTATGGTCATATACTTCTTAGAAAGCATGTTTGTTTGGATAGAGTTTTATTTAAAATATTATTTGGAATAATTACTGTAACATTTTTTATGATGTGATGTATGCGAGATAAAAAGGTGGTTGAGAATATAAAAAAGTAGGTTGAAAAATGTGTTTATCATGCAAGCGAAATATTATTTGAGATAATTTGTTATATTTCAAGTACTTTTCAGCTTGTGTATGGAGAAACTCTCTCTCGTCACCATTCTCAAAGAATAATTCTTAATGCTAGATGATTATTTCCCTGAATTGAAATCCAACGTTTACTTTCAGAAAAGAGAGATGCCAAGAACAAAACGCTAGTCCTTGCATACAACAAAATTCAAGAGCTTTAGTCCAACATGAAGATCATTATATTTTCTGGAGGACAAAAAGCTTGTTACTGCTTTCAGAATGCTTTATGTTACAAATTGACTCGAGACGCCTAAATGATTATTGTATTCAACCTAAGGCCAAAAAATCACCAGGCCTAAAACATCAAAGTCCACATGGCAGTGAAAGTTTTTGTATTCTGGAGGCTGAAGTAATCAATACAATCATTACTACATAAGTTAAAGTTATTGTGGATAGATCTTTATATTTGTAGCAATAATTAAGATGACGATTATTTCACAAAGTAATAGAGCCGGGAAAAAGTAACTTCGGCATGTTTTTCATCCAGTGATTTTATGTTGATCTGCCTAATCTTTGAACAGCATCCCTGTAGAACTTCACTCCTCCTGTCAGAGTGCAAACATTGCAGCATATTTTAGACACCTTTAGGATCTTGATTCTTGCAAAGAAGAAATAAAACCCAAAAAAAAAAAGAAAGATTTCAAACTTATATTCTTGAAAAGAACGCTTCTATACCAGAACGCTTCTATACCAATTAAGTATGATAACATGTGACACAAATAATGCACCTGTTCTTCATATGCATCCACAATTTTGAGAGCTCCTTTGTGTGTAATGGCTTCACAAGATAGTCGGTAGCCCCAAGTCTCAAGCCTTTTATGGTGATAGAGACCTGATCTTGTAGCTTAGCTTTTGATATATTTTTTGGGGAGCATGAAACTACTTCTTTATTGCTGAATATATATAGGGAAAAAGTATAACAACCATGTTCCCATGACTTCTGAGCATAACCCACTACATAATCCATGTTCCCATGACTTCTGAGCATAACCCACTACATAATAACAACTCCTAAACATATGCAACTGATTTCCTAAAAACAAGCAACAAATAAAACATTCCTAAAGACTCGTTCTGCAGACTAAGGCACATGTGCACATCTCCAACAATCTCCTCCTTGTCTTAGTGTTTGCAAACACCTAACTTGATTCTCAATTCTTCAAATTTTGCTTTTGGAGGGGCTTTGGTCAGCACATCTGCAATCTGCTCCTTTGTCTTGCAATAAATCAGTTTGATTTCACCAGCTCTCTGCTCTTCTCTTAAGTGATACAGCTTGATATTGAAGTGCTTTGTTTTTCCATTAAAAACAGGGTCCTTTGAGATTGCAATAGCAGCTTGATTATCTACAAAAATCTCTGTTGGCTCAATCTGATTCATGTGCAAGTCTACAAGTAATTTTCTTATCCAAATCGCTTGGTTCACCGTAGCATTCGCTGCAATAAATTCTGCCTCTGCTGTACTTTGAGCAACCACATCTTGCTTTTTTGAACTCCATGAGAAAACACCTGAACCAAAAGTAAAACAAAAACCAGTTGTGCTTCTCATGTCCTTAGTAGAACCTGCCCAATCACTGTCAGAGAATCCTTGAAGCCGGAAATCATCACAATAGGAATACTTAATGCCATAATCTGTTGTACCCTTGACATATCTTAAAATACGTTTAGCAGCTGCAAAATGTACTTCACTGGCACAATTCATAAACCTTGACATCAAGCTTACTGCAAACATTATATCTAGTCTTGTGGCTGTGAGATACATCAAACAATCGATCAGACTCCTGTATAGCCCTTCATTAACCTTTTCAGCTCCATCTTCTTTGCTAAACTTCTCCTTTTGATTCATTGGTGTGCTAATCTCTTTGCAATTTTTCATATGAAATTTCTTAAGAATTTCCTTTGCAAACTTCTTTTGACATATGAAGACTCCATCATGGCCTTGCTTCACCTCCATTCCTAGGAAATAGGTCAATAAACCGAGATCTGTCATTTCAAAAGCTTTGAACATCTCAGCTTTAAATTCATCCACTAGCTTCTCATTACTCCCTGTAACAAGCAGATCATCAACATAAACAGACACTATAATTAAGTTGGCATTTGATTTCTTCACATATAAGGTGGCTTCACTTGGACTTTTAACAAACTCAAGATTTTGAAGATAATTGTCAACTCTACTATACCAGGCCCTGGGAGCCTGCTTAAGGCCATATAAAGCCTTTCTCAATATGTAAACTTTCTCCTCCTGTCCTTTGACATGAAACCCTTCTGGTTGTTCAACATATATTTCTTCTTGAAGATGACCATTTAAAAAGGCTGACTTTACATCCAACTGGTAAAGTTTCTAACCTTTTTGTGTAGCCAAGGCCAACAACATCCTGATAGTGTCTAAACGTACAACAGGAGCAAAAGTTTCTGAAAAATCTACCCCAAAAATTTGACTATACCCCTTCACAACTAACCTGGCTTTGAGTTTGTTAACAGAACCATCAGCATTGAATTTGGTTCTATAAACCCATTTCACTCCAATGATCTTTCTATTTTGAGGTTTGTCTACCAATTCCCAAGTGCCATTCTTCTCGATCATACGAAGCTCTTCTCTCATGGCTTCAACCCAGTTGTCATCTTTCTCTGCTTCCTTAAATTCTGCAGGTTCAAAAACAGCAACATTGCTTCTTTCATAGATATCAGATAGAGATCTTGTGTCACGAGTTGGGATATCATCGATATTGTCATCAAGATAATGTGTATCCACTAGCACCTGTTTTTTTAATTATTCCTTCCAACTCCATTGTTTATCTTCCATAAACTTGACATCTCGACTTACAATAATTTTCTCATTTTGTGGTTGAAAAATTCTGTAAGCTTTGGAAGTGCTGCTATAACCAACAAAAATACCTGCTTCTGCCTTCTTGTCAAGTTTGTCTCGTTTCACCTGTTGCACATAAGAAAAAGAGAGGCAACCAAAAGTTCTTAGATTTTGTAAATCTGGTTTGTAGCCAAACCAGGCCTCAAATGGTGTTTTTCCTTGTACAGCTCTAGTTGACAGCCTGTTTAACAGGAAAACTGCTGTGCTTGCAGCTTCTGCCCAAAGATTCTTTGGTAACTCCTTTTCATATAGCATGCACCTCGCCATCTCCATGATGCTCCGATTTTTCCTTTCACTCACACCATTCTGTTGTGGAGTGTAAGGTGCTGTGAGTTGGTGTTCAATGCCGGTTTCCTCACAAAACTTGTCAAAAACTTCATTTGTGTACTCTTTCCCATTGTCAGACCTTATTATACGCAACTTGCAATTACTTTGATTCTCCACAAAAGCTTTAAACTTCCAAAAAGTGTTAGCAACCTCAGCTTTGGATTTGAGAAAATAAATCCAGCAAAATCTAGTATAATCATCTATAAAGACAATATAGTATTTACTAGCATTCAAGGATGGAGTTGCTTGAGGTCCTCCAACATCTGTGTGTACAAGTTCCAGCTTGTGTGATGCTCTCCAGGATGATTGAGAAAATGGTTTTCTTACTTGCTTTCCATATTGACAAGCCACACAATTTGCTAGTTTATCCTCCAACAATGCTACACCCTTCACAAAGTTATTTTCTGCATATATAAAAGTCCAGCATGATGGAAATGCCCAAGTCTTTTATGCCACAATTCTGCATTGCTTATATGACTTGCAAGTACTGCGTGCTCATCCTCCATCAAATTTAAGGCAAAGCTCTTGGCTCTCATCTTCACTTTAAACACATCTTTGCCCCTTACATCCTTGATTAAGCAGCACTTGTCTTCAAAAATAACTTTAAAGCCTTTTTCAACAAGCTGTCCAACACTAAGCAAGTTTTGATCAATATCAGGCACATATAAAACATCAGTGATGTGTTTCAAACCTGTCAAGCTTTCAATAGCCACGGTCCCTTTCCCCTTGACTGAGATAAACTTACCATTTCCAATTTTTACTTTGGAAATGAGAGTCTTATCAATCTCTGTAAAAAGAGCTTGATCATTGGTCATGCTGAAACACAATCACTCTTCAATCATGTTGATCCACCAGTTTTTTATGGCCAAAATTATCAAGCATGGGCTGTTAGGATGACAGTCCACCTTGAGGTATTGGATCTTTGGGAGGCTATAGAAGAAGATTATGATGTTCTACTGCTACCAGCAAATCCAACGGTGGCACAAATGAAGAATCATAAGGATAGAAAAACAAGGAAGTGAAAGGCTAAAGCATATCTTTTCTCTGCCGTTTCAAGCACCATATTTACCAGGATCATGAATCTGGAATCAGCCAAAGACATATGGGACTATCTCAAGAAAGAGTACTAGGGCAATGAAAGAACCAAGAATATGCAAGTGCTCAACCTAATCAGAGAGTTCGAGATGGTAAAGATGAAGGAGTCAGAAACGATTAAAGACTACTCTGACAAGCTGCTAGGCATTGTTAACAAGGTGAGACTGCTCGGTAAGGACTTTTCTGATGAGAGAATCGTCCAAAAAATTCTTGTCACTTTGCCTGAGAAATATGAGTCTAAAATTTCTTCTTTGGAAGAGTCTAAAGATCTGTCAAGCATATCCTTGGCAGAGTTAGTTAATGCTTTGCAGGCTCTAGAGCAAAGAAGAATGATAAGGAAAGAAGAAACTGTAGAAGGTACTTTCAAAGCCAAATCAGAAAATTCTAGAGGAGGAAAAGACAAGAAAATTATGGAGAAAAGCAGCAAGTTTAGCAAAGCCAACAAAAATGATGCAAGTTCACCTTGCCCATATTGCAAGAAGTTGAACCATATGCCAAAAAGGTGTTGGTGGAGGCCTGATATCAAGTGTAGAAAGTGTGGCAATATGGAACACATGGAGAGGGTCTGCAAATCGCAACAGTTCGAAACAGCAGGAGTGTCCACAGAACAACAAGAGGAAGAACAACTCTTCGTGGCTACGTGGTTTGCTACCAACAACAGCTCAAGTGCCATCGTTGGATTTGCTAGTAGTAGTGGAACATCATAATCTTCTTCTATAGCCTCCCAAGGATCCAATGCCTCAAGGTGGACTGTCATCCTAACAGCCCATGCTTGATAATTTTGGCCATCAAAAACTGGTGGATCAACATGATTGAAGAGTGATTGTGTATCAGCCTCCATTCTGAAAGTTTTTGTTTATATCACTCAATCTTACAGGTCCCTCAAGATAAGAGCTCTGATGCCAATTTGTAGTTTAGCTTTTGATATATTTTTTGGGGAGCATGAAACTACTTCTTTATTGCTGAATATATATAGGGAAAAAGTATAACAACCATGTTCCCATGACTTCTGAGCATAACCCACTACATAATCCATGTTCCCATGACTTCTGAGCATAACCCACTACATAATAACAACTCCTAAACATATGCAACTGATTTCCTAAAAACAAGCAACAAATAAAACATTCCTAAAGACTCGTTCTGCAGACTAAGGCACATGTGCACATCTCCAACAGATCTCTTGTTGTTGAAACTTAAAGAATGATTTAAGATGAAAGAAAAAATTTGTTTCTGTTAATCTCCCCGGAATTTCTATATAAATGAGGGCTGTTTACTATTGCTGTACATTATAACCAAAAGAGAAAGAAGCTTACTGATCACAGGAATGTGTTGCAGGTCCTTATTGTGCATAATATATCTCAAGATTTCTGCACCATTCGCCATAAGAAGGTTGACTTCCGCAAGTATGATGTCAGTATGAGGTCCATCAGAATTCAAAGCATTTACTATCTGCATCTCTGACCATGCTGTGGTCACTGAGAAGCAATAATATATTCAGAGTAAAATCATTTCATCTTCTTCACTTTTCCAGGTAGAGACAATAGTTCAAACAAAAGTTACAGACGTTCAATTATGGGAGTGTGCATTGATCTTGTTTCATGTCCATTATGTCGCGGAACTCGAAAGTACCAAGAACAGAAACTACTGATGTTATGTAGAAACCGAATCTTGTTTAGTAAACAAAGGTTTAGGATAAAGCTCATGCGGTAGGGTAACTGATGGATGTTTGAATTAGCTTGTTAGTTTTGTTGGTCATACTAAATTTAACCTTTTCTTATCTAAATTTTTTTTCTGTAAAAGTGAGCAAACAGGGAAACCTACATAAAAGGCAACATGAGTTGGTGAGCATCAACATCATATTTCCCTTACATTGCATTAGTAGTGATGTGAAATTTGTTCAATTGCTTCCTGCATGTAGGCTGTCAATGTATGAATGTGGAACATATTTTTTCCAATACTTCCCAAAAACATGTGCTTCTAACTTCTCCTATTTTGCAGCTGAATGCATCTTGGAAACATATGAGAAATCTGGAGGTAAGGTCACATCTAAGAATTAATACCAGTATTTAGGAACTTATTAACCTATATTGCCTAAGTTCTAGTTTAAACAATGCACAGCTAAAGCTACCAAGAGAGTTATGCATTCGTTACCGGTTTAATTTACCCCTGGCAATGAAAGCTTAGAGTAGAAACAAAGAAAGAAAATAAAAAAGAAGAATTTTACATGGAGTAGCATACCTAACTACAGCTGAGGCATTGAAAGCAAACAGAACACTAAAGAATCAGTAACAGTAGTTGTCAAGCCTAAGGTATGAACTCTAATAAGGAAAACAGAACAATTTAGCTAAGATCCAAATTAGGACAAGAATGTAGCTGTTAGGTGGAACAACATGATGGTAGTCTTCGAGTTCTGAATAAGGTAATTTGACTGTCACCTTTTGCTGTGACTACTTAAAGAGAAAAACCGTAACTGTATCAACTCAAGTCAACAAGATGTTCCAACCTAGAGCAGGCAAATGATCCAGAATCTATGCATTGTCACTTAGTCACACAGTTAGATAACCATTTGCTATCATCCCTCTTATTTGTTCAAAAAGAGTTTAATGACCACTTATGTTGAGCTTAACACGAAGAGTTTGAAGTCTGAGCATAAGGCATTTGAAGAGCTCCAGTTCCACCAAGTGGAAACAAATATTTAGCACAACGGTACTTTAATATATCTGATTAAAGGCTGGTATATCTATAACCAGTGTCTATATCTATCCAAAAAATTCTGTAGCAGAGTTCATTCTGCATAGTGCAGCGTCCTGCAGGTAATGGTGATGAAATGTACCATTCACAACTGCACTAAACTTCTTGGATTAGTCTCCTTAGCAACAGTGTAATGAGGTACATGATCGTAACAGTAAGTAAAGTTGATACAACGAAAAAGAAGAACAAGAGAGAAAACGAAAAGTATGCCAAATGCTGTAATACCCTGGTAAGAGCATTGGCAGAGTAGAGAGAATATTTGGCGACAGCTTTCTGCATTGCTGTCGCAAAGCAATATCCTGACTTCACTCCGTTCAGTGGCACTATGGTTTTTAGCCCCATTACCACGAAAACCACCCTCACTCTTTACGACATTTTCCCCCCTATTCATTGCATGTAATGCATACACTTCACCTAATAGAAGCCTTGAGCAACAATTTAAGTATAGCAGAGAGCTTATAAATAATGCCAATCCAACAACTCCACATGCATGTCTCTAAAGTATCTTGATTTTTTCTACACTTTCAGGGATAGCAGAGCAGTGAAAAAACATATATCCTATAAATTGTCCAAACAAGAGTTTGGTCTGCCAAATCCTTTTTGTACGCCTGATTGAATTTCAATGAATAGAACGTGCCAGATATTTATCTTCTCTAGGTGAGAATGTTTTGATTTTGACTACATTTACATGATTTCAAGGCAAGAATCAAATGATTTAAGAAGCAATATCTGGATAATGAACTTGATAGTAGCTGTAATTTGCTATGGTAGGAACACAAGCTTAGCACTGTGCATTTCACGCGTACTCATTCTACCATGCAAAGAAATGAACTCATTATGCAATCATGCCAGCTTAAAGCATAAACAATTTCAAAAGAATAATCTATTCTCTCAGTTTGTACTTTTCAGAGTGACTTATACATAACCAAAACTGCACCTTTGGCTGGAATCGAAAAAAATCTAGCAACAATCATAATACTCAGTTAACCTCTTATACACCTTTTGGAGCAGTTAAAATGCCATTGCACTATGATACTAGAGAACAAAGTTTCCAAGAGCTGGTTGTTGTTGACAGCTAATTCATTGACAAGCCTAAATCCTGTGCAGTGATTTGGATTAGACTGTAGTTTCTCAATGATATTCCTCTTTGACTTACTATTAGATAACAACAGAAGAAACTTGCAAACCGCATAATGAATACTGTCTTCTTTTACTTCTGTATTAATTACATGACACTTTCTTTTCCTTACCTACTTGAGATTTAGCCGTTGGAGGAAAGACAAACTAAGCACATTTAATGCCTAAACCTGAAATCAAGACTATTAAGGGAGTCTAACGATCTTATCAGTCTTGTCAGATTATACCGTAATAAGCATAAGGCTTATATCAACGTGAGACAGTATGGGATTTTTAGAGTTTCTTATTATTTCTAAGTTGTCCTCGATCTGATGGAGACCTGCATCTACAACTTCGAGCATTTATAGATGCTAACACCTTAATAATACCTTAATTATGTCATTTCCTTGATAACAGATTTTGTTTCATTAACATGAAGAAAGCCAACTACTGCATTCTTATGCTTAAGCTTAACCAATGTTTTACTTACGGTTTCCCAATTAAGTGTGGTAAGCAAAATCAGTTGTGCAGGCAATTAAAAGCTATTACCATCTAGGCAAGGCGAAAGGCAACTTATAACATGATCAGACAATAGAATATTATCTTATATCTATTATCTATTACCTATTACTATATTAATTATTAATTACTATATTAAAAGTCGGATGAGTCTTGGCATTGAAGGGTGTAAGCATTTTTTTCATCTTAGTTTTTGTTGTACCCATATTACCCCAACTTTCAATGAGAGTTATTACATTTTGATTGTCATAGTAATTTAAAATATGAAACATTCCAATTGATTAAATCTCAATAATAATGGTAATCAAAATGAAAAACTCTCTATTAAAACTATTTAGGACTCTTACACTCCATTTCCAATTCTTACGTAAGTGAAAGTTTCTTATTCAAAACAATTTTTTACTCAAAATAGTGTAACCAGTTGCATTAGCCATGATTTTAAAATTGTAAAAGAAATGTTAATATAAAAAATAGCTACTTTTAGAACAAAAGAGAAATATATAAGAAGAAAAGAGTCCATATTCATTTTAAAATTTTTGATAGGAATATCAAGAGATAGATGTATAATAATGTGCTTTTTATCAGTATGAAGAAATACTAAAAGACAAGCAAAAATTAAAGAATCCAACTATTTCTATCAAATTGAATATCAATTAACGATTGAATAGGCAATCTAAGATAATTAAGTAGTATAAATCATTTACAGTATTTATTATCCTCGGCAACACAGTAAAAATGTAAACAAACCAAATTCAACAATACATCTCTCATTATTCAATTCAAATTCACAAAACAAAAAAATTGAAAAGTTCAATTGGAAATATATAAAATAGAATAATTAAATATTCATGTGAAGTTGGACATGAGCATAGTTCATATATTTTATTCTTAAATAATCTATTCACTCTAATTGTATAATTGCATTTTGTTTGTCTTAGCAAGGAAAAAAATAACATTCAAAATGTTGATACAAATTTTTTCAATTGTTAAAATTTGTTGATTTCATCATAAACTTAACCATGGGTTTATATTTAAGTAAAACAAAAGGCACATCTAAACTCTGGCTAGTAAATGAGCTTGCCAAGAGGTAAAGGAAGGGTGAGTGTGGTGAAAATAATTAGAATGATAAAATCTAACAAGCCATTTTATTTACTCTAATACCTCTCTAGAAATTGATTTTATGACTCAAGTCCTTACTTTTCTAACAATTATGAATTCTATTTACAAGGCTCACACTTAGACATGTGTACATATTTCCTGTTCGACAAAATCGTTTGCATAACATTAGAAAAATAATATTATGATTTAATGATAAACATATTCAGTATACAACAACTTTAGTGAAACATGATCGTATTATGAATTGTTTATCAAAACTAAATGCATAATTTACTGTAAAGCTCAAAATAAATTCAAAAAACAGAAAGTTCAAAATAAATTCAAAAATCAATAGATCAAAGAGTTCATATTTAGAATGTTTTTGTAATAACAATTGGTTAAAGAAATTGAAATATAAAATATTCTATTATCAGATAAACAATCAAATTTCACACACATATACATATATACACACATATATATGTATATATATAATAGATGTTATATTTGGTTTAATATAATCACGTGCAAAAGTTGGTTAACTATTAATGGAATCAATACGAATGCTACCACTTTTTCCTTAATATCACATTTGTCTTTAATATGTTACAACATAAGGGGCAAGTTTAGGGAATGATTTAATACCAAAAGGGGAAAGCTTATGCATGATAGATTCATTATACAAGTAACTGTTGGCTAACCATAAATGATGATGATTGTATTAGTACTTTGATAAGCTAAATAAACAGAGAGCTTACAGCCTTTTTACCAAAATAGATCTTTGACAACATTCTGTTACAGCTATTCTGAAACATGGGAGAACAAAGTCAAGGGGTGCAGCCCCTTGTGCCAAATTAGAGTAGTGTTACCATTATATTATTTTGACCTGCCCATGATAATCTTGCAATGAAAGTACAGTAAAACTTTTGCTGGTAAAGAGCTCCAAGGACTTTCTTGCAAATCTTCTCTAGTCCTTTTCCAGTATTTATTGATGTGTCTACGACATCATAGGTTTCTGAGGAATAAGTGAAGTGATTTGTCTAACATATGTCAGCTAAGTGTTAATTGTTGTAAAACAACCAGAATTAGGAACTATACAGTGGAATCACATACAAGATTAGAGTCATTTTAAATTTGCACAAGTACAAAAGCTCGTACAGTAGTTAAGTGATCCTATATAAATATATATATATATCACAAAGTGAAATCCTACCTTAAGTAATTGAAACAGCGGATTGAATTTTGTGATAAACCTGTAATATTAGGATCTGTATCCAGGCAACCAAGAAAGATAGGACTCGAGAACTCTTTCAAAATCAGTAATCAGAATAATAGCTTTACAGAGACCACTTGGATTCCTGCCATTTTTAGAAGTGGTACTTTAGAGCCATTTTTCTGACTAAGCATAGTGCTTTGAAATTCCCTTCTTGGATCTTCATGCTAAATGAAGTTAACATAACATCTAGACAGCTGCAGGGAGTTCTAAAACTCGTGAAAAAATGTTTCCACGACCCACAATCAGTTTCATCAAAATATCTTTGACTGCATTCTAGGTAAAGTATGAAGACTCAAGATGCTTGGGTTTATATGCATGTGTAGCACAGCGAGCAAAAAGTTTGGCCTGCCCAATTCTTGGGGTATACCTAATTGTTAGGCACTAGTAGAGGAACATGTTGCTCGCACGCGGTGGTAAAGTTAATCATGCCCAAGATTTAGAGTGAATGGTTAAAAACGCTACTAAATTATTAAGTATGACACCGGTCAGTCATCAAACCTTTTTTGTAATCACAAAGATCACTAAACTGGCACAAACGAGCCACTGAGGTCATTTTGTTAAATTCTACCGGTAAAACAACGGGTAAATCATTGAAATTCAATGACATTTTTGGTAAAATGACCACCAGCGCTACCAGCTGTTTTATTAGTAGAATTTGGCAAAACGACCTCGTTGGTCCCTTTTTGCTAGTTTAGTAACTTTTAGGGCCACTAAAGAAGTTTAATGACTGACTCATTGTTGGAGGCTAAAGAGAAGTCTAAGAAAAGGAAATGAAAAACCTACTAGTAACAAATCTTACCACTAAACAAATTCAAATCGCTGATGTAATAGACTAGAACAATGTTAATAACAATAACTTACTAACTTACAAATCACAAATCACAAAGGCTTGATCTTTGATCAATGTCCTAAAACAGAATTTTGCTCCTTCCTTTTGTGCAAAAATGCGTGAGCAATCCGTTCCCAAGATTCAACTGTGAATTCTCCCTCAAATTTGTGCAAAAATTTAGGAAGTCTATGAACTCTGTGTTTTCACTTTTCTCTCAAGATGATTCTATGGAACTTTTGCAGAAACTTTTGATGCAACAAAGGAATTAATGGTTTCCAACTTTCTATCCTACTAACATATATTTATAGATCAAAAGTCATGAAGAAACCTTTGGCAGGCAGTTTTTGGACCAAAAGTCATGACTTCCCAACCGAAAGTCAAGAAGAAACTGATCTGGAAAAAATGAAGAATCATAACTTTTAAGAAGAAACTTCCTAGACCAATGAAGGTTTTAATTCAAACCTCATTTTCAACAATACCCCACATTTGAATTAAAACTTTAAAAATAAATATAGTAATAATATACTCTTGAGAGAAAATTAACATGTTGTGCATCAGGTGAAGTGTCGTAAAAGACTTGAACTTTACCTTAGTGAGAGTATACCAGAGTTACTTGATGATGCAGTGGATATAGCTGATCTTAAACTGATCACCATTTGTAGTAACCAAGACAATATACTGCACACATAACTATGTTTAAGTAGCACAGTAGTTCACAATGTTGTTGTTCAATTTTGTCTTGAACAAATCCCGGTTTCGTGATAGCTTTAGAGAACTTAGCCATTATCATTTCCATAAATGCGACCGTACAATTACTATCACATAGGTAACTCTACCATAGGTTCTGAAGAACTCTTATAGTTGTCATTAAATGCTTACGCATACCCTACAACAATCAACAACAACACATGTTTATCATAGAAATGAGCAACTCATGTGCTTTATTTATTTGAGTATTATCCAACCAGTTTGCCTATTGAACCTAGACCATGGGATCTCCAATCTGCTAGTTTAGGTTTCCACCGGATTTTACTCATTGATTGGCTTTAGACCTATTTCCCTCGATAAGAACTTGACTTGCTCTCTTGGTAGGCCTTTAGTCAATGCATCCGCTAAATTTGCCTTTGATCTTATGAATTGAATGGAAATAATTCTATTCGAGAGCAATTGTCTAATTGTATTGTGTCTGCACCTAATATGCCTTGATTTACTATTATATGCACTATTTTTAGCTCTAGCTTGAGCAGCCATACTGTCACAATGTATACAAATGGCTGTGACAGGCTTTGGCCATATTGGAACGTTCTCTAGAAAGTTTCTAAACCATTCTGCTTCTTCAGTAGCTTTATCCAATACTACAAACTCTGATTCCATTGTAGAACGTGCAATACAAGTTTGTTCTGAGGACCACCATGATGCTACTACTCCACCTAGTGTAAATATGTATCCACTAATCGACTTGGTTTCTGTGTTATCTGAAATCCAGTTAGCATCACTAAATCCTTCTAGAACAGGAGGATACTTCGTATAGTGTAGTCCATAATTTGAAGTAAACTTCAAATATCTTAGTATTCTATTTAATGCTTTCCAATGGTCATATCCTGGACTACTTGTATATCTACTTAGCCTGCTTACTGAATAAGCAATATCAGGTCTAGTAGAGTTCATGAGATACATCAAGCTCCCAATCACTTGAGAGTATTCCAATTGATGAATTGGATCTCCTTTATGTTTTTACAAATTGCAATTAGCATCAAAAGGAGTTACAGCTAGTTTACAATCCATTTGATTAAACCATTGCAGTATTTTTTCAATATAATGAGATTGGGTAAGGACATATCCTTGATCACTTCTTTTGACTTTAATGCCCAAAATTATATCTGCTTGATCTAAATCTTTCATGTCAAACATTGAACTCAACAATTTCTTAGTTGAGTTTATTGCATCCTTACTAGTTCCTATTATGAACATATCATCAACATACAAGCATACTAAAACACAAGAATTCTTCATTTCCTTGTAGTACACACATTTGTCATATTCATTTATCTTAAATCCATGTGATAACATCGCATGATCAAATTTCTCGTGCCATTGCTTAGGTGCTTGTTTAAGTCCATAAAGAGACTTGACTTTACACACCTTATTCTCTTGATTTTTGACTACAAAACCCTCCGGTTGTTCCATATAAATTTCTTCATCTAATTCACCATTTGAAAAGCTGTTTTAATATCCATTTGATGTATATCCATGGTATATATGGTAGCTATTGCTATTAACATCCTTATAGATGTAATTCGAGAAACCGGAGAATAAGTATCGAAATAATCCAATTCTTCCTTTTGCCGATAGCTTTTAGCTACTAGGCGTGCTTTGTATTTGTCTATAGCACCATCGGCTCTGAGTTTCCTCTTGAAAACCCACTTACAACCAATTGGTTTACTTCCTGGTGAAAGATCAACCAATTCCCAAGTATTGTCTTGTGAAATAAATTGGATTTCACTATCAACAGCTTCCTTGTAGTAAGGAGCTTCAGGTGACCTCATAGCTTCACTATAGGTTCTTGGCTCTTCTTCAGTTAGATAACTGATAAAGTCTGGACCAAATTCCTTAGAGATTTTTGTCCTTTTGCTTTTTCTTTGTTCCATGTCTTGATCTTTAACACTTAATTTAGGAGACTCATTTTGACTCTTGTCACGACCTCTTTTCTTTGAGATTGTCTCCTTATCTTTATAAGGCAAAATTCCTTCAAAAAATTCAGCCCCATTAAACTCAATAATCGTATTAATATGAACATTTGCATTCTCAAATTTAATCACTAAGAACCTATATGCTGCACTGTGATTTGCAAAACCGATAAAAATGCAATCAATAGTCTTAGGTCCTACTTTTGTCCTTTTAGGTATAGGAATTAAGACTTTTGCTAGAGAACCCCACACTTTAAGTGTTTTATATGTTGGTAACCGTCCTCTCCATATCTCATAAGGAGACTTATTAGTCTTCTTATATGGTATTCTATTAAAGATATGATTCGCAGTAAGCAATGCCTCACCCCACAAATTATGAGGTAAACCTGAGTTATTTAACATGGAATTCATCATGTCTTTAAGTGTTATATTCTTTCTTTCTGCTACACCATTTTGTTGAGGTGCAAAAGGTGTAGTAGTTTGATGAATTATTCCATGTATAACACAAAATTCTGCAAAGGCATCAGATTCATATTCTCCACCTCTATTAGATTGTATTGCCTTTTTCTTTCTTCCAAGTTGATTTTCAACTTCAGCTTTGTAAATTTTTAATATTCCCAAAGCTTCATCTTTACTTTTGATCAAGTATACGTAGCAATACTTACTACAATCATTAATGAATATGATGAAGTAATTTTTCCCACCACGTGTAGAAAGTGACTTAAAGTCACATATATCTATGTGAATTAAGTCAAGTAATTCACTTGTTCTTCCTTGGACAGTTTTATAAGTATGTCTAGCAAATTTCGATTCAACCCATACTTCACATTTGCTTTTGACATCAAAGTCAAGTTTAGGCATAAGTCCCAAATTCATCATTCTATGCAAAGATCTAGAATTAACATGACCTAGCATTGCATGCCACAAGTCAAAGGAATCAGCGATATAAGAAGAAATATTATTTTTATTCATAGCATTTGCAACCATTACATTTAGTTTGAACAAACCATCAGCCAAATAGCCTTTTCCTACATACATTCCACCCTTAGTAAGTACAAATTTATTGGATCCAAACACAAGCTTGAATCCTTTTTGGCTAAGGAGTGGACCAGAAACTAGATTCTTTCTAATATCAGGTACATGAAGAACATCCTTGAGGCTTACGACTTTTCCAGAAATGAACTTCAATTTGATAGTCCCTTTCCCCTCCACTCTTGAAGAAGAGGAGTTTCCCATGTAGAGCGGTTCACCATTTGTGATCTTATTGTACTCACAAAATAGATTTTCATTCGAACATATGTGCCTTGTGGCTCAGGTATCAATCCACCAGCGCTTGATATTAGAAACGACGTTCACTTCAGTCACTACAGCAACAACATTGTCTTCATCGGTGTCCATATGCTGAACATTTTCTTCAACCCTATTTGCTTCCTTGTTCTTCAAGAAGTTAGCGCATTTTGGCCCTTTCTGAAGTAACAATCTTTTGCCTTTTGCCCTGGTTTTCCACACATCCAGCATGATCCTCTGATCCACTTGAAATTCTTGCCTTTAGGTGCCATAGACTTTCCAACCCCTCCTACTCTTTTTTTTGTCTTTATTCTTTTGGAATTTTGACTTAAAACTCGATCCCTCAATCATATTGGCTTTGGTCTCCATGGATGGTGCATCACTCTTATCACCCTTGTGATGATCTTCCTCTACTCGCAACCTCAAGATCAAATCCTCCATGAACATCTCTCTACGCTTGTGTTTCAAGTAGAGTTTGAAATCATTCCAAGATGGAGGCAATTTTCAATTATTGCACCAACTTGAAAGTGTTCATTAATTGAGCATCCTTCCCCATGTAACTCATGCATGAGAATTTGAATCTCTTTTACTTGTTTTGTCATAGGCTTTGAATCCATCATTACATATTTGAGGAATTTTCAAATCACGAACTTTTGGGCCCCAACATCCTCCATTTTGTATTTCTTCTCGAGTGAATCCCAGACTTCCTTCGCAGTATAATACACTAAATATATATCATATAGCGTATCATCGAGACAATTGAGAATGTAGTTTCTGCAAAAGAAGTCAGACTGCTTCCATGTCTCTACGGTCAAGAGAGACTCTCTTGAATCTGTATCCGCTGGCTTGGGACATTCCTCCTTGAGAATGTGTGCCAAGTTCAAGGTTGTAAGATAAAATAGCATTTTCTGCTATCATCTTTTGAAATCTACTCCCTTAAACTTTTCTGGCATTTCATCATTGATCTTGGTAAAGATCTGAACATCTGATTTCACATAAGAACTTGAAGCCATATCTTTCAACGGCTTTCTAAGTGAAACCAAATCAATGAACTAATAAAGAGAGACTCAGGAAAACCTCCAATAAAAATTCTATTTTAGATTGTTGGAGACTAAAGAGAAGTCTAAGAAAAGGAAATGAAAAACCTACCAGTAATAAATCTTACCACTAAACAAATTCAAATCACTGATGTAATAAACTAGAACAATGTTAATAACAATAACTTACTAACTTATAAATCACAGAGGCTTGATCTTTGATCAATGTCCTAAAACAAAATTTTGCTCTTTCCCTTTGTGCAGAAGTGCGTGAGCAATTTGTTCTTAGGATTCAACTGTGAATTCTCCCTCAAATTTGCACAAAAATTTAGTAAGTATATGAACTTTGTGTATTCACTTTTCTCTCAAGATGATTCAATGGAACTTTTGCAGAAACTTTTGATGCAACAAAAGAATTAATAGTTTCCAACTTTCTGTCCTACTAACATATATTTATAGATCAAAAGTCATGAAGAAATCGTTGATAGACAGTTTTTGGACCAAAAGTCATGACTTCCCAACCAAAAGTCAAGAAGAAACTGATCCGAAAAAAATGAAGAATCATAACTTTTAAGAAGAAACTTCCTAAACCAATGAAGTTTTTAATTCAAACCTCATTTTCAACACTCACACCATAGTTAATAGTTTAGTAACTGTCGTGCCCCATTTTTCGCAATGGGAAAATAAAATGGTGTTTATAAAAGATGTGATTTTATTTAAAATAAGTGAAAAGAATATGTGAAAAGGACCTAAAATAGGGCTTTAGAAAATGCGACAATTTGGATCAAAAAATTTAGCCTAAAAGGGTTTTTAAAAAAAAAGAAAAGTTGCCACTTGATATTGAGTTTGAGTGTACCAAGTCACCCCAAAAGTGTTTTTTTTGACAAAAATAAATAAAATAAAATAAAACCCTTTTCGACAACTCCAGGTCTTTGAAAAACAAGAGAAAATGAGTTCGGGAGTCACGGTTGAAAAAAGGGAAGGCAAAGGTTCAATTGACTCAAACCTAAGGCACCTTTTCAACCTAATTTAAACTAGTTGCGAGGTTTAATCAAAAATTTTCTAAAATAACCCTTAATTTTATCACATTTGAATATTTCCTATAAGGATGCAAATCTAAATTTATAAAATATTGAAAGGGCCAAAATATCCATTCAAGGGTTTAATTGATATCAATCGCATTGATTGTGAAGGCCAAAATAATTCCTTGAAGGGATCACGAGTATGCAAATGATAAAAGAAAATTAAATTATATACATAGGTATAAGTGATCAAAGAAAAAGGAAATGCAGCATAATGGGTACGAG
This sequence comes from Coffea arabica, assembly GCF_036785885.1. Lineage (NCBI taxonomy): Eukaryota > Viridiplantae > Streptophyta > Magnoliopsida > Gentianales > Rubiaceae > Coffea > Coffea arabica. The sequence goes on from NC_092317.1 coordinate 45,308,263, forward strand.
AAACAAAAACGCGTGACATAATTCTCTTATACAAGGATTAATGGATATTTAAACTAAAGAGTTATAATCACCCATATCCATGTTCAAAGAATAATTTTCCTAATCTAGACAAGCAAATGAACTAACTTATTTTGCAATTTCTTAAATGAGATGCAATTCTAAATGATATGATTAACACATATAGAAGATAGGGGGGAATATAATAGGAAATATCATGCACATGAGAAAAGATCCTAAAAATAAAAATATGTATGAAAATGTAATGGATATCATATAAAATGAATCTGACACATGAACGATCTAAGGGTCTAGCGTTGGACTAGCCCATTCCTAAAGAACCTTACTAACATTGGACTAGCAAGTGAACAGAGAGAGAAACCATAACTAGCGTTGGATTAGTGTGGTGATGACATGCATTTATTATAATCAAATAAATCATATATTAAACATAATAAAAACAAGTAAACACATAAATCACATAAATCACATAGCACATAAGCAAGATATCTAAATGCAAAGATCCTAAGAAAGCGAGAAAAACATGTAAATACACAAGCATGTAAACACCTAAACAAATAAAAACGAATAAAGATCTAACTATTACATTTGGGACCCTAACTACAATCTAAAGGGGCAAAGAATGAAATAAAATAATAACCTAACTATTACAATTTAGCGTTTAATTGCCTTTCAAATAATCATCAAAAATTAAATTAAATATACGAAACTTAGAACGAATAAAACAAATAACTAAAAAAAAATCACTCAAAACATGTAAATTCACACATAAAAACACATAAGAGCACATAAGAGAATTTAAAATAAAACAAGAAGATACCACCCTTGAAGTAGTAGCTAATTGGGTTTGGTTTTACCTATTTAACTCCAAAATTAACAAAAATCATCAAGGCACCAATTTAATTAACAAATAAATCATAACAAAATGGAAATAATCATGAAACTTATCAATTGAACACTTAAATGAAGTGTAATCAATAATTAAAGAAGAAAAGCAACTTCTATTTAAGCAATCAAATCTATCAGGGACCTAATTGCAAAAATTAATAAAAGATTTAAGGTCAAATTATAATTATCACAAAGATCTGGGGTCAAAATTAAAGAAAAATAAAAAGTTAGGGACCTATTTGCAATTCAATTAGAGACTTAATTGAAAGAAATCTAAAATATTAAGGGCCATAGAACAATTATTCAAAAGTACATGGACTGTTCTGCAAATTTATTACCAGATCACTTAAGGAATTGGGCCACTGGGCCATTCTTTATTTCTTCTTCGGGCTAAAATCAACTCAGCCCAAGTAAAGTCCAAAGGAAAATCAGCAGGCTAGCCCTCTTTTATTTACCAATTGAATCCAATCAAATTAATCAAAACCCAATCCAAAAACTCAACCCAAAGTATTGGATTTTACCTCGTAAACCCAAGCTACAAACCCAGTAAAACAAATAACCAAAATCCAATCAAAATAAACAAACACATCACTACACTTATTTTACCAAAAATCCAATAAGATAATAAATCAGCTAAAACTATTAAGGTCTAATTATAACCTAAAATCCAGAATTAATCTACTAACTGTTATGAAACAATTAAAAGTATGGATGTCCCTTTGTATTCCAAAGGGGATTAATTCATGATTTTATGGCTACATTATGTATAAAAGTTACAATCCATAAATCTATTCATGTAGTGGAGAAACCGTTTCATAGGTTTCTTCATATTATTGTAATAATGGATGTTTAATAGGATTTATGTACCTTTAATCTTGTAGTGCCTATATATAGAGGTACATTAAGACCCTTTGGGTGACTTTTGTATCTTGTTGAAATATAAGGATATCATTCTCCCTTTCTCTAATATCTCTATTCATATTATAGTAGTTTATTAGTTTTCCAACACGTTATCAGCACGAAATCTCTACTTTTGAGCAAAAGGTGAAAACGGAGCCTCTACCGTGAACAAAAATGAAACACGAGACTTTGTTAAAATTCTGCTAGTATCAAATCAACTGTTGGATATTTTTTCGGCAACTTCTGTCTACTTATTGAGGTAAATTTTTAATACATAAATTTATTTCAATTTCTTATGGCTAACATTTGAATGATCAAAAAAATACAAGTGTCTATTACTGTTGAGCAACCACTAAACAAAAACATATATTATTTGACATCTTTGAGGTAATATTTCTCCTTTTAATTCTACTTATTTATCTTTAGAATTATTTGTTATAAATACTTATATTCTGATGCATTGAGTTTTGGAGATGCTATTATAGAAAATCAATTATGCTTGAGGATCCACTTGTTCTTTGAAATATTTAAAGAAAAAGATTCGACCACCTGAAGATGGTCGTTCTTTAACAAAAATATTTGGCCACTAGAAGATGGTCATTATTTCAAAAGCCTGGTATGATAAATTTACCTATGGCTACAAGAATATAATTCTGCAATTTTCAGAATTACTTCTCAGTTGAAATTGTGTCGAGAAAATTTTACTCATAAGATATATTGAAAATGATATTCTCTACAATTGATTTCTCGAACATGCTCCTATAGTAGCAATATTAAGAGAAATTTTGAGAAGTATTTTGTACTTATTGCATACTAGTCCTAGTCCATTCCCAGAAGTGAATGAGACTAAATTTCAATTTACTAGTTATGGTTGATGCCATGACTATGATTTTAGTAAATATATATTTTACCATGATAAGAGAAAAAGTTACCACTTAAAGTGGAATAATAATGATAAGGACAAGAAAATAAAGGTCCTAAAGATAAATGTCCCTAAATACATTTGACGAATCAAAATTATAATATCATCTTCACATGATCAATTTCTTTAAACACCCTGAAGGTGTATGATACTTGATTTAATTTATGATAGTAATTAATTTTTCTTCCTGAAGAAGAAATGGATGTTAAACATTTGGGATCAAAGGATTATGGTGATGATATTTGTCCCATAAGAATTATGGTGACAATGATATGTGTCTCGTTAATAAGTGCTACTATATACACTATATTCTAATAAGAGAGACATACACAATCAGTGATAGTGCTCAAGTGATTGAAAGCTCCAGAAGAGCCACTACTATATTTCTCCCTGTAGGAGAAAAGTTTATCATGAATAAAGTACTACTTTTTATCATGTCTCGGAAAATTTATTGAATTTGAATATCCGTCGAAATGGATATCAAATTGAGACACTAAATGAGACAATAATAGAGATCATGTTTAGAAATCAAATGAGATAAAGGTTAATTGTATCATAATAACCATTCGAGAGAGAAATGGTTATCGATATAGTTGTCTTCATTCTCATTTGATTTATAATCATCACCTGTAGTAAATCAGAAATTTACTGATCCCAATGAATACATGATTTGACGAAAGTGAAAATATTTGAGAGTCCAAATATTTATACATACTCCTTTATATTATATATGGCTCCAAAAGAAATTTAAATTTTATGTTGGGTATGAATAAGTTTTTACGATTAAATATCGTAAAATATTTGATAGGTGATCTATTAAATGATTTATTTATTCTGATGAACTACGATTCCCGACATTAAGGGGAGGAAAAAATCAACCGAAAGGAAATTACCTGAAAATTTGAATTTCCTCGATCCTCATACAAAATAATGTGAACTAGAAGTTCAAGAAATTCTTCATTTGTAGAAAGTTATATTTATCGACTCCAGAAGAATCATTAAATCAACTATTCCTGCAGGAAATACTCTAGCTAAAATTGATGTCCCTGAAGGACATGCACGAGTGTTACAAATAAATTTAAGGCCGGCCTACCTAAATAAAGTATAAATTGATTTGAAATATCTCTGGAGATTAAATGTCATGACAAAAATTCAACCTCTTGAAGATGTTGCTCCTGAAGAGCCAACTCCTGAAGAGAATGAAATCATAAAAAAAATTTAATTGGAGGCTAATGAAATGTAGCACTTGATATTATAGAAGTTGATGAGGATCATGAATCTAAATCGGTTGATGAATGTCGGTATAGAAATGATTGTTCAAAGTGGAAAGATACGATCCAATCTGGATTGGATTTATTGGTTAAAAGAAAAGTTTTTGGACCTGTAGTCCAAATACTTGAAGGTGTAAAACCAATAGAATATAAATGGGTATTTGTGATAAAGAGAAATGAGAAAAAGGAAATTGTGAGGTATAAAGCAAGACTTGTAGTCCAAAAATTTTCACAAAGGCCTGGATTTGATTATGATGAAATGTATTCACCTGTAGTGGATGTTATCGCATTTAGATATCTCGTGTGTTTTGCAGTACATGAAAAATTAGATATGCGTCTAATGGACGTCGTTACTACATATTTATATGAAAATCTTAAAAATAATATTTATATGAGAATTCGCGAAGGATTCAACATGCCTGAAGCATGCAAATCAAATTCTAAAAATATTTATTCTATTAAATTACAAAGGTCTTTGTATGACCTAAAACAATCTGGACGTATGTGGTATAACCGCCTCAATGAATGTTTGACTAAAGAAGGTTATACCAATGATTCAATATGTCCATATGTTTTTATCAAGAAAAATGGATCAAATTTTATGATCATTGTTATATATATTGATGATCTAAATTTGATTGGAACTCCTGAAGAGATTCAAAATAATGTTGAATATTTGAAGAAAGATTTTGAGATCAAGAATTTTGGAAAACAAAATTCTACCTTGATTTACAAATTGAGCATTTAAAAAATGAAATTTTTGTCCTCCAAACTGCATATACCCGAAAGGTATTAAAGCGGTTTTATATGGATAAGGCACATATATTAAGTACTCCAATGATCGTCAGATCATTAGATTCTAATAAAGAATCTTTTAGACCGCGAGAGGAAGATGGAGAGATACTTGGTCCTGAAGTACCATGTCTCAGTGCAATTGGTGAAGCATATTGAAATGCGACGATTAAAAGATATCAAATGATGTTTGCATCAAGGGGAGAAATTAATACACAAGAATAGTGTACTCTTTTTCCTTCACTAGGATTTCTGTCCCGATGGATTTTTCCCTAGTAAAGTTTTAACGAGGCATATTCTTTTGTGTAATGGACATCCAAGGGGGAGTGTTATGAAACAATTAAAAGTATGGATGTCCCTTTGTATTCCAAAGGGGATTAATTCATGATTTTATGGCTATATTATGTATAGAAGTTACAATCCATTAATCTATACATGTAGTGGAGAAACCGTTTCATAAGTTTCTTCATATTATTGTAGTAATGGATGTTTAATAGGATTTATGTACCTTTAATCTTGTAGTGCCTATATATAGAGGTACATTGAGACCCTTTGGGTGACTTTTGTATCTTGTTGAAATATAAAGATATCATTCTCCCTTTCTCTAATATCTCTATTCATATTATAGTAGTTTATTAGTTTTACAACACTAACAGACTACTTAAAAATATAAAAGGATGATTAAAATTTAAAAGGGTGAAATTGGTTCAATTGCAAAAGTATTTGGGCTATAGTGACATTAATTAAAACTTGGGGGAGCAACAATACCTTTTTTGAAAAAGAACATGCAGCCTGTACGAAGAAGCTTTCTTCTTCCTGCGATAATTCTTCTGCAACTTTGCGTCAGCAGTTGGCAGCCATGGCTGTCAGCGGTGACCGACCGCCACCTGTCGCCGATCGCCGGTGATTTTTTCGATCACAAAAAATTATCAAAATATACAACCCAACTCAATTTTTCACGTAGATCCCAATTTCGGAATTAGTTTTTACAAAAATGATCCGAAAGTATCCAAAATGCCAAAACAGTTTGGATTTTTATTTTTTATTTTTTTAAAACACTCAAATATTTATCAAAAACTATAAAATTTATACTGCAACACTCCTTGTGATTTTTACAACATAACTATGAATTGAAATCTATAAAACCAAAAGCAAATATGATAAAATTAAATCAAAACAGTCCTAAAATAAAAAATGACAATAATAATAATAGCAAAAGAAAAACACAAATTAACAATTACACATGTTTATGATATAACTAATTAAAAAAAAAAAAGAAAAGGCTCGAAAAAAAAATTGAAAAAAAATGAAGGGAGATACCTCAATGAGAGTATTAGTCCCTTGTTAAAATTTTTGATGAAATTCCCTAAGCTCCAATCCAACCAGTTGCTGCCTCCTTTTATTGTGTGCAAAAATGTGTTGGAAAAAATATTGGGAAAAAAGAGAATTTTTTTTTTTTTCATTTGCTTTCCTCTGCTCCTTTTGCTCTCTGGAAGTCGAGAGAAGGAGGGAGTGAGAGGATGAGGGAAATTTTTTCTTCTTCTGCCTTCGTCCGTTGAGAGCCAGGACTTCTTTAGCAAAATTTTCTTAGAATTCCTTTCTTCCGTTGCTTCTTTGGTCAAAAAGGATGGGAGGCATCATGATGGCCACCCTCATGATGATGTCTACTGGTCATCATGATGCCACCTTTTTTTTTCAACAAAAAACTGATTTTTGTTTTTCTATTTTTTTTTCTAAAATAAACCTGCAAATATAAGAAAAATACACATTAAAATGCAAGAAAATAAATAAATCATTAAATAAAAAATAATCAAGAAAACATTGAAAATTGACAAAAATTTGATATTTACAGTAACTTTTTTGCCTATTCACTTGAAGATTTAATGGCACTAACGAATGCTATATATAAAATTGTAGGTTGCAAACTGTTGTTTAAGTTAGTGATAGTTTTAAATTTTGGCCTTAAATGTAATTCTGGTAGACTACATTGAGTGATAATGTGAGGCTATGATTGGGAAATAATGTGCAAATAACTGGATCAGGAGTTTTCCAAATGAAAAGAAAACGTGAACCTGATTACAGTACATAAATGCTGCATAACAATTGTGCATTAGATAAGTTTAAGTTGCAATGGGCCAAAGATATGCCTTTTCTATTTGCTTGTGGAGTTCATCTTGAAGTCTTTCTTAGTAACTGCTAGAAAATACATTGCTCGTTCAAGGAAGAGGATGTTGCCGTCAATGAATCAGAGATGCTTTCTATCTGTCTGGCTGTCCAGTTAATCTTGAAGTCTGCTTTTCGCAGGAGGCTAGAGAGTACGAGTCTTGGCATTGGTAAGTCGAAAGCAGTTTTTTATTTGAGTTTTTGTTGTACTCATATAGTCATATTAACCCCATCTTTCAATTAGAATTATTACATTTTAATTGTGGTAGTAATTAAGAATATGAAACATTCCAAATCATTAAATATCAATAATAATGAGAATTAAAATGAAAAACTCCTTATTAAAATTATTTAGCTACCCTTACACACTCCATCTCCAATTCTTCTGTGTGTGTCAAAGTTTCTTACCCGAAGCAATTTCTTACTCGAAATAGTGTGACTAATTGCATTAGCCATAATTTTAAAATTGTAAAAAATATTAGTATAAAAAAAAATAGATGCTTTTAGAGTCCATATTCATTTGAAGAATCATGATATGAATACCACAAAACCGAAGTATAACTATGTGTTTTTTTTATCAATGTGAAGAAATATAAAAAAAAAAAGTAAAATTAAAAGAATTCAACTATTTCTATCAATTGAATATTAATTGACAACTAAATAGCCAATATGAAATAATAAAGTAGTACAAATAATTTCTATTCTTTATCAACCTTAATAACACTTAGAAAAAAATGTAAATAATCTAAATTCAACAATGCACCTCACATTATTCAATTCAAATTCACAAAAAAAAAAAAAAAATTCAACTAGAAAGATATAAAGTAGAATAATTAAATATTCATGCAAAGTTGGATATGAGCATAGTTCATGTGTTTTGTTCTTAAATAATTAATTCATTCTATTTGTACAATAGCATTTCGTTTGTCTTAGCAAGGAACGAATAACATTCAAAATGTTATGGCAAATAATGTTGATACAAATTTTTTTCATTTGTTAAAATTTGTTGATTTCATAAAAAACTTAACCATGACTTTTATTTTCAAGTAAAAAAAGGTACATCTAGACTCTAGCTAGTAAACAAGCTATCTGAGGTGTAATGGAAGGGGTGAGTGCGTTGAAAATAATTAGAATGACAATATCTAACTATCCAATTTATTTACTCTGATACACCTCCATAAATTGATTTTACGGTTTAAGTCGAATAATTATGAATTCTATTTACTAGGTATATATATATATATATATATATATCCTATTTAACAACATCATTTGTTTAATATTAAAAAATAATATTATGTTTTAATGGTAAAAATATTGTGAGTGTTCGTATTAGAATTGTTTATCAAAGCTGAATGCATATTCTACCAAAAAGCTCAAAATAAATTCAAAAATCAATAGATCAAAGAGTTTGTATTTAGATAGTTTTTGTAACAATAGTTGGTTAAAAAATAAAAATATAAAATGTTCTATTATTAGGTAAATAATCAAATTTCACAAAAATAATTATATCTAAGAGATGTTATATTTGGATTAATATAAGCACGTGCAAATTACATGAACCATTCCTAGTTATTTAAAGTGGGTAGATTCTCCTGTTGATATAGAGTTTGACAACAGGCTAACAAAGATTAAAACAGACCAAACGAAATTGGAATGGCGAATTACTAAACAGAGGGATTTGTTTTCATTTTGAAGCTAATCAAAACACAAATCTTTGTAAAAATTCAGTTGCTAAGTAAACTTGGTGTTAGCAATCTTTGAAGATGTAAACTTATGACAGAGCTTTCTAAAAATAAACACTGTGATCAAGTTAAGCTGCTGCCAGCCTGAGTATTGAAAACTAATGTTGGCGGTTTCTGAAAACTAAAGGACCGACCAATATTCTGGGAATGCAAGGCAATACAAAGGGAAAATAGCCAATTTCATCCCTAAATTCTTTTTCTGGGGACGATTTAGTCCATAACTTTTATTTCTGACCAATTTGATACTTGAACTTATTTTGCAGTACTAAGGACCCAAGAGCTTGTAAACTTGGGTTTAATGTGAGGAGTTACTTATGAAGGGGAGATTATTATGTTTATGAGTAAAAAATTATATCCCACATTAATTCGAGAAATCGAGACAGAGTAATTAATAGGTAAGTAAGTGCCTAAGACATAACAACTCAAGCTTTTGGATCAATGTATGGTTTCTAACTTACATATTGGGACTTTGGTAAACTTTCACGAAGTTTTTTTTCCCAACAAGTGGCATCTCTGCAGTGTTACCACTATTTAAAACCGATTTAGTTCTTAATTGATTAACTAAATAAGTGGTATCTACGCTGTGGTACCATTATCTAAAGCTAATTTAGCTCCTAATTGATTGACTAAACAAGGATGTATTTCCCGAACAAGTGGTATCTCTGCAATGGTACTGAGTAGCACCTAAAACCGATTTGACTCCTAATTGATTAACTAAACAAAGGTGTATTTCCCCAACAAGTGATATCTCTGTGATGGTACTGAGTACCAACTAAAACCTATTTGGCTCCTAATTGATTAACTAAACAAGCATGTATTTCTCCAACAAGTGGTATCTCCACGATGGTACTATATCTCTGTGGTACTACCACTATCTAAAACCGATCTGGCTCTTTGTTGATTAACTAAAAAAGGATGTATTTCCCCAACAAGTGGTATCTTCGCAGTGGTGTTGAGTACCATGTAAAACCAATCCAACTCCTAATTGATTAACTAAACAAGGGTGTATTTTTCCAACAAATGGTGTCTACGCGATGGTATCACTACCTAAAATCGATCTGGTTCCTAATTGATTAACTAAACAAAAGCAAACAAGTATATTATGGGAACGTCACTCATGGAACTATAATAAAAAAAATACCAGATAAAACTTCTAAATCCTGTAAAAAAAATCACAAGATTAAACTTTACACTTTTAAATCGTGTAAAAAATCATGAGATTAAACTTTGAATTTTTTTTATATGATTTATTACAATCCCGTGAGTGACGTTCTCAAAATACCTCTATTTAGTTGATCAATTAGGACTTTTAGATAACAGTTTTTTTTTTTTGGCCCAAAAACAAATAATAGATGTACGTTGGCATCAGATGGCATAGAAACCGGGCTCACAGAAAATGGAGCATGCCTTTGAGTAGTTTCTAATTCATTGCATACAGAGTCTAGCAACTGTTCTAATTCATCACTGTTGATAGCATTTCTAGGCTCAAAGAAATAAGACTGACGACCCCCTAAATGTTGACCACTCACAACTTTAGGATGCTCAACATAATAGTCCTAGATAGAAACACTAGGGACATAAACACCTGTTTCTATATGGCCTAATGGTGTTTTGCGAACACAACTCACATGCTTCCTCTTATACATGCGAGCCTAAGCTGTGAAATCAGAAGCAGCAGAAGCCATCTTCTGTTTCTTTGCAGCATTAGCCTCTCAACGATGGTGCAAGAGGTCATCTTTTTTATCTTGTGGAATTTCTGCATTCCTTTGACCGCGTTTGGCATTTCTATCCATGGAACTCTCAGAGACTAAACTAATAGCGCACAAACATTTTCTCATGCAAGGTAATGATTAGACAAAAATATCATCAAAGAATACCCAAAAAAAAAAAAAATCAGCAGAGCAAAAGCTAAAGAGAATATGTAATTACGATACATGGTGGAAGAATTGTCAAAGTAAATTTAAAACCATAACACGAATTATCAATTTGAATCACTTTCACTAATTTCATTATTTAAAGTTGTGGTTAACAGATATTGTTTTCTTTCTGGAACTCTGTTAGTCATCCCTTCTCAATTTAGAACTTTTTCTAACGCATCTTCATCTGAAGAATGCATCCCAGTTAACATTGATTTTCTTTCCGTTCTCTTTGTTTGCCTATATATGTAGTTCCATTAGATCTCAGGAAGCAGAAAAATATAAAATGCAAGACATGTAAACCACCATGTAAGATAAATGTAAAGTAGCATGCAGGATAAAAGAGAACCAGAAAAAATATTCCACTTCACTTTTCACAGCTATAACAACGTGTAACCTAAGGGAAAATAAGAGGAAGAGAATGAATACCTGTCTTCTGAAGAAGCAATAGCAGTTGGCGGAAGGATGCTGAGGATAGTGTGAAGAGCCAGAAACCAAAGCAGCAGGACACATGCAATAGAGGCATGGTTTGCTATCGTGAATCGCGGTCTCGGTTGTTCTACATATGTCGCAGCATATCGATTGAATATCGGACGATATGTACATTATAGCACATAAAAAGTTTCAAAAAATCTGAAAACATTACTAAGATTAGAAAATACCAAAAAAGACACAATCTGAAAAAATATTCGAGTCGACTCTGAATTGACTCGGATATATCAATCGATACCATGTACCACAAATTTGAATCCGTCAATATCGGTCGAGTCAGAGCGAGTCGCCACGGATACGGTAATATCCGTGATTCGCGGATCGGTATCGTACTTGTCCCCTCCGTTCCGATTATGATTCGGCTAATTCATATCGAAATTGGCTGATATTGCTAACCATGTATAGATGAGCTAAACAACAATAAAAACGGAAAAAAAGTAATATAATAGAAAACAAAAAGTAGCTTTTCTTCCATTAAAAGCTGGGCAGAGAATGTTCTCCTGTTGGAAATGAACGAAAGAATTTTGTCCAAATCTTGCTAATACAAATAAGGGTGGTGGAATCAAATGCGAAGCAGGTGTGAGGAGAGGTTTTAGTAGTTAATCTGAAGCATTATCCTTGAGTTTTATACTTTTTATATAAACACACTTAATTTGTTTTCGGTCCCAAGACACAAGAAAAGGGGCTTTTTGCTTCATGCAAATCTCTTCAGTAGTTTTATCCTTGAGTTGATCTAGAAGATTATTCTTGCCTTTTATGCTTTTTATATAAATACGTTCATTTGTTTTAGGTCCCAAGACACAAAAAGGAGCTTTTCACTTCATGCAAATCTCATCTGGATTTCAAGGTGTAAATACGATTTCATCTCAAAACAAGTTGATCTCAAAGCAACCAAATTCTTCAAAGAACAAAAACAATAATATACACATGCAGTGCACATGGAGGAGGAGGATGACCATGCTTTGGCAAGAACTCCTCCACGCTTTATACCAAGTTTCTAATAATGGCTCTGTGGTTACGGCTTGTTTAAAGAAAGTGTGTTGAGATATGCCAACTTTTCCTACAAATTTTATCAGATTGGGTTTGATATCAAAATAATTTAGTTATTAGAAAATAAGGATATTTGTTAACCAAAGATCATGTTGGTTTGTTAACAAATATATTAGCTAAGATTTGCTAGTAGTAGAAGATTATATTTTGTTGAGATTTTTAGAATAATTGTTAGTTGGATATTTTGCTAGTTTGTTTCATGTAATCACTATAAATAGTGAGTTGATGAATGTAGAATATAAACTCATTTTCTACCTTCAATACAAGTCTCTTATAAGCTTTTTTTGCAATACTAAGGTGTTGTTTCTTAATTTATGCCCTAAAAAACCAACAAAGTGGTATCAAGAGCCTAAATCTTAAGGGTCTGTTTCTTTGAGAGTGAGTGAATCTGGTGAGAATTCCTTTTTCACACTTAAGCCTTCAACATCAAAATGCCAGGAAACAACTTCTTGTCCAATCTCCAAGTTTCACTGGTGAAAATTACCAAATCTGGGCTGTCAAAATGAAGTCCTATTTGGATGCTAATGATCTTTGGGATATGGTAGAGACAGATCCTGTTCCTGAATTGCCGGAAGATCCAACTATTGCAGAGATGAGAGTCCATAGAGATGCAGTCCAAAGGAGATCAAAAGCCATGACTTGCATTCATTCAGCAGTTTCCGATGCAGTATTCACAAAAATTATGATTTGTGAAACTGCAAAGGAAGCTTGGGATGCTCTCAAAGTGACTTTTCAAGGTAATGACAGAATAAGACAGATGCAAGTTTTGAACCTTAGGAAAGAATTTGAACTCCTTAGGATGAAAGACAAAGAAAACGTTAAAGAGTATTCTGACAGACTCTTAAATGTTGTGAACAAAATCAGATTGATTGGAGAACAACTTCCGGATAGTAGAGTTGTGAAAAAAGTCTTGGTGAGTTTACCAGAAAGGTTTGAAGCCAAGATTTCCTCTCTTGGAGATTCAAGAGATCTCTCTCGGATGACCTTGCCAGAATTGATCAATGGTTTAGAGGTACAGAACAAAGACGAATCATAAGAACTGAAGAAGTCATTGAAAGTGCTTTTCAAGCAATAAACAAGGATCAAATTCGACAAGGTGAAAGAAATTATCAAGAAAAAATAGCAAAGATGAGAAGAAAAATGGCAGAAATCCTCCGTGTCCACACTGTAAGAAAATCCCACATCTTTCAATATATTGTTGGTTTAGACCTAACATTCAATGTAGATTTCGTAAGCAAATGGGACATATGGAGAGAGTTTGCAAAAATAAAGGAAAAAGAGAATATCACGCTCAGATGGTTGATGAACAAGATGAGGAGTAACTTTTCATGGCCACTTGTTTTGCAAGCAATAATTCCAGTATTGAAACTTGGCTAATAGACAGTGGTTGCACTCATCACATGGCATATGATGAATCTATATTTAGAAAACTTGATAAATCGTAAATCTCCAAAGTCAGAATTGGAAATGGAGATTATATTGAGGTGAAAGGCAAAGGTAGTGTTGCAATTGATTATGGTTTAGGTACCAAAATTATTTCTGATGTTTTGTATGTACCTGAAATAATCAAAATCTATTAAGTGTTGGACAGTTATTGGAGAAAATTATTCTGTCATCTTCAAAAACAGGACCTGTGTTATACATGATCCAGTTGGGAATGAGCTTTTCTCAGTGAAAATGAGAGGCAAAAATTTTGCTTTGAATTTGTCAGAAATTGACAATTCTAAGATGCAGTATGGTGAACCAAAAAATTCAGATGTTGCTAAAATTCAGGTGGAGATCACTGATGAGGCAATTGAAGGAGGTTACATTGTAAAAATTCAGGAAATGCTACCCAAGAATGATGGTGGTGACATAGCTGATAAAAGGCCATACAAAAATTTGAAGGATTGTTTTATGTCTCTCATAGCAATCATTTTTTGTATTGTGAATTTCTTTTTCAGGTTCATCTATTACGTATGGGAGTTCCACTTTTAAGTTGCAAAGAAGTCATTTGAATACATCGAAAAATTTGGTATTGATTTTGAAGTTTGACTCAAGAAACATTGCAAGACTGATGGCCAGATTGCAGACATTTTTATGAAAGCCTTGTCCAAAACAAGGTTCAAAGATTTGAGAAGGCAATTGAAAATCTGCAACAAAAGTGGCAAGGAGGAGTGTTGAGATATGCCAACTTTTCCTACAGATTTTATCAGATTGGGTTTGATATCAAAATAATTTAGTTATTAGAAAATAAGGATATTTGTTAACCAAAGATCATGTTGGTTTGTTAACAAATATATTAACTAAGATTTGTTAGTAGTAGAAGATTATATTTTGTTGAGATTTTTAGGATAATTGTTAGTTGGATATTTTACTAGTTTGTTTCATGTAATCACTATAAATAGTGAGTTGATGAATGTAGAATATAAGCTCATTTTCTACCTTCAATACAAGTCTCATATAAACTTTTTTTGCAACACTAAGGTGTTGTTTCTTAGTTTATGCCCCAAAAAATCAACAAAGGGAAAAAAAAAGAGCTTGTTTATAGCCAACTCAATGGTTGTCAAGTCAAACAAATTTATAAGCTGGGGCACTGAAAAAACAGAATCTAAGCACTACTTTTTTTTTTCCACAAACGATAACAACTTTATAGATATTAACACTTAATCCTACAAGGATTACTTACAAAATGAGCATCAGCCCTTTCATCTAATCTATTTGCCTCTTTCAACCAACTTGGGAAGTGACTTACCCAATATATGTCATTAACTAGCTTTGAAGCAAAACTTGCTAGCCTATGACTTGCTGTATTAAAGGATCTAGGCACCCAAGATATGGTGCAGTAGTAAAAAACTTGAGTTAGATTCGCAATGTCTTCCAAAATAGTTGCTATATTGCCATCTTGTACATTGTTGCCATTAATATAATCTGTAGCCGTTTTACAGTCTAAGAAGATGGCTATCTTCCTCTAGCTTGCATCACGTGCCATTTGGAGAGCTAATCTAATGGTTAGTGTTTCTTCCATTAGAGCTTCACCTTTCTTTTGTTCTACTACTCCCCTTGCTCTAATAATCTCACCTGTCCAATGCCTTGCCACAATTCATTTCCCTGTTCTTATCATACTTGCACTAATAGCTGCATCTGTACTGATTCTAATAACTCCTTCTACCAATGGTACCTTCCCTTGTTCCTCCTGGCACGCAGCTCTTGCATTCTGTTTGTTCGTCTCCTCCTGCTGCCCCACCTCATCATACTCCTGCCATTTTTGTTGTGCTCTTAGCATTATCTCCTGTGCATCACTCCTTTTTTGTTCAAAAACCACCTTATTTCTTGCTTTCCAAATATTCCATATGATGTTTGCTGTTAGGCTTATATGCTCTGTCCCATATTCCTTTGATCCTGTCTGAGCAACCGCCTCCCACCATCTCCACAGATTACCTTCTAATTCTCTCAGCCCCTCCCATCTGACTGCTGCTAATTTCCACACAAATTGGGCTCTTGGACAAGTGAAAATCATATGTTCAGCTGTTTCTACTTCATCCCCACAGACTGGACATATCATATCCCCTCTTCCAGTCCTTTTGTAGATGGCTTCTTTCACCGCAACTCCCTTCTGTAAACACTTCCAGATGAAGTATTTGATTTTGTGCTTAAGATTCAAATTCCAAAGTTGTTTCCAGACAGTATGCTTCCTCATCTCCCAACTCGTCTCCCCTTCCAGCTTCTGACTTCTTTTGATTATTTTGCTAGCCTGCACTGCCTTTACATAGCCTGACTTGACTGTATAAGTTCCAGATTTTGCAAACTTCCAAAAAAATCTATCAGAACGTTTGAACATGCTAAGAGGCATGCTTGCTATTCGCTCTCTATCTCCTTGGTTGAAGACATTCTGCATTATTTCTATATTCCATCTTCCTTCTCGTATTAACTGGCTAACTGTTTGAAGTTGGCAATTTGGGGGGCATATTGTTGCAGGCCTTCCTGTCTCGAACCCCAGCACCCATTTGTCCTTCCAAATACTCACATGTGTTCCATCCCCTATTCTCTTCCATAGTCCATCTTCCAACAAACTCCATGCACTATGTGCTTTTCCATGACCAAGCGGCTGAGGTTGGAGGATGCTTATCCAGGGATTGAAGATCTTTTAGGTACTTGCTTCTTAGCACTTTACTCATAAGCAAATTTGGGAAGCAAATGATTCTCCAAAGTTGCTTAGCAAGTAAAGCTTTGTTAAAAGCTTCCAAATCCCTGAATCCCATCCCCCCATTTCCTTTCACTTCAGCAAGCTTCGTCCAGCTAATTCAGTGGAGTTTCTTTTCCTGCTCAGTATTTCCCCACCAGAAATTTGCAATACTCTTGCAAATGTCATCACACAGTCCTTTAGGCAGTTTGAAGCAGGCCATTGCGTAGTTGGGCATCGCAAGTATCACCGACTTGATGAGCACTTTTTTTCCTGCCATACTCAACATTTTGTTTGTACAACCTTTTAACTTTTTGATGACTGCACTTTTAATGTACCCAAACACTTGGTTCTTTGCCCTTCCTATTGCCATTGGTAGCCCCAGATATTTTTCATTTGTTGCCTCCTTTAATTTCCCCAACTCCTGACAGATATCTGCTCTTCTTGTCCTTGGGATGTTCCTGCTATAGTACACAGTAGATTTCTCAAAATTCACTAGCTGTCCTGAAGCCATCGAATATCTTTGTAACATCTCTTTCACTTGCTTAACCTCCTGGATTGTTGCCTTGCAGCATATCAGAGAATCGTCTGCAAAAAATAAATGTGATATTTGCGGACTATTCTTGCTTACTTTAACTCCTGTGATCAGCTTATTTTCAACCTTTGTGTGTATCAAATGGGACAAACTTTCAGCACAGATTAAGAAGAGGTAAGGGGAGAAGGGATCTCCTTGTCTCAAGCCTCTACTCGATTTAATATAGCCCACCTTAGCTCCATTAAGATTGAAGGAATAAGACACTGAAGAAATGCAAGCCATGATCCACCTAACAAAGATAGGACAGAAACCCATATGCATCATCATTCTTCCTATGAATTTCCATTCCACTCTATCGTACGCTTTAGACATGTCAAGTTTAATAGCCATGAAACCTGTCTTACCTTTTTTTTTATTTTTCAAAAAATGCATCACTTCATGAGCAATGATAACATTATCCACTATTTGTCTACCAAGCACAAAAGCTGACTGCGACTGACTAATACATTTGTTCAGGACAACTTTAAGTCTATTAGCAAACACTTTTGAGATGATTTTGTATAAGGTGTTACACAAGCTAATAGGTCTGTACTGAGTCAAATTGATGGGATGTTCCACCTTAGGGATCAAAGTAATCAAAGTTTCATTGACAACCTTAAGCATGTTATCAGAGTGGAAGAAACTAGTGACTGCATTCACCACATCTAGTCTAACAATATTCCAGTATTTTTGGGAAAAAAGAGGAGACATACCATCTATCCCAGGTGATTTGTTTGGATGCATGGAAATCAATGCCTTATGTATCTCTTGTTCACCCACAGGTCGAATCAGGTGTTTGTTCATCTGTCGTGTTATAGTATTGGGAACTCCCTGTAGTGTTTCCTCTATTTGATCAGCTTCTCCAGCAGTGAGTAGCTGTTTATAATATCCACAAATTTCCTCATTCACTTCTTGCTCATTCTTGCGCCATTGTCCATTATCCTTTTGCAGACATGTGATTTGCCTTTGTTTCCTTGCATTCATTACACTCGCATGGAAAAAAGCCGTGTTTTGTCTCCTTCCTGTAACCACCTTGTCCTTGCTTTTTGGCTCCAGTATAATTCCTCCTCTCGATATGCCTTACTCAGTTGCAACTTCAATTCCACCAACTGGCCCTTTTTTCCTAAGATGTTGCTATCCTTTAGCTCCTGAATTCTCTCCTTCATCACCTGGATCCTTCTCCCTGAGTTCATGTTATTATTCCTTTTCCATGTTAGTAAAGCCATTCTACACTCCTTTATCTTTTTTGTTACCTTATACATCCTTGATCCTTTATGTTCTGAACCCCAAGCTCTTTCTATCACCCCTTTGGTTTCTTCATTCCTGGCCCAACGCTGATCAAAATAGAATCTTCTTTTTACCTTTTTCTGGTTGGGGTTAAGGTCGAAAATCAGAATACTGTGAGAACCCTGAATATATATATATAAGCCAGTGCATATTTCATTTGCATTTCTTTTATTCCTTAATAATTTCTAGCATTACTTTTACTTGTTTGCAATTAAGTACGTAAAAACAGGTTTATGTGAAAAATAATATAATTTTTCTAATTTATGAAATTTCTTGGTTTTGCTAAACTAAAGTAGTATCTTTAGAGTTAGATTAAATTTTTCGCCTTAACATAAAATGTTAGAATACTTAAATTCCTTTATGCAAAATTAATGATACTTGAGCCGATTAATCTTATTACTTTAAAAATAAATTACTTGAAACTCCATGACTATTTTCAATTAGTTGCTAGCGTTATAGGTTTAAAGGAAATTTTTCACGGTAAGACAAAATCAATGAATTTTAGATAAATATGATACAAGTATGCGAAACATACTCAAGACATGAAATTTCGATAATTAAAGTCTTGCATGACTAGTGTATAATTAGGCGTTCAAATCACACTTGGGGATAATTTTTGGAATTAAGTTAGAATTGAGGAATTAAGTAGAGGTTAGGAAGAAAAGTGAAAAGACTAAAATGCCCATACAACCACAACATTTCCATGCAAAACCAAACAATCCCTCTGACAGCATTACAAGCACCGCACATCCGACCAATAGAAATTTTAACCATCTCAACACGCAATCTCCTACTCAAAACAGCGGCACCATCCCTCTTCCTCTTCATTTCATATCCCAAACCACCACTGCACTCCTACTCTGCCTTGCTATCGTCGACCAAGGGAGAGAGAACGAGAGAGGGAAATCCGCGAGCTGCAAAACAAATTTTCTGGTTCTGGCCGTTAGTTGAAGGAAGAAAGGGAGAGGTTGTGCGTGAGTCTCCTCCGTTTTCTTTTCAACCTCCACCAGCTGCAACCATCTTCACCACAACACCATTCCAGCTGCAAACCAAAAACCAGGACCAAATATTGTGCGCAAGCCGAGAGAGAAAAACTTCATCGCTTCCTTGTGCGTGAGCTGAGTTCCTAGGTGAGGTAAATTCGAGTCTTAGAATAGCTAATTGCTGGTAGATGAAGCTGTATCAGGGCTTGCATGTGTTGTTTCTGCAGTCGGATGATAAAATCAAAGTTGTGGAAAAATCTGTTTTGGAAGTAAAAGTTTCTGCCGAGGATCTGACTGGAATAATGCCACTTCATTTGGGTTAATTTTGCTGTTTTGAGCCTCTAACCATGACTAACTAGTAAATTTCAAGATGATTAAGCTCTGCATGTAGCTAATTAACGGGTTTAACTCAGAAAAATAAAGATGAACAAGAAAACTTGCTGCATGCAAGATCATCCGAGAATAGTTGTAGGAATTTCTGGATTTGTGGATGTTTATAGCTGCTGTCCGAACCTGTTCTGAGCTGGATATGATAAGTAAATCCTTTAGGTGGCTTTGCATGTTGATTTGTGTGTATTGGATGATTAAATTAGAAGCATAAGAAACCTTGATTTGGAAGGAAATGGACTGCCGAGTAACTGAAATGAAAAGGCAGCACTAATATGTTTATTTGGTAACAATTTAAACTGGTGAATGTGATTACCTCACTAATAATAAGGTAATTAAGTCTTGCATGAGGCTAAGTAGCTCGGCTAACCAAGAAAATAAAATGAAAACAGAAAATTTCTTCATGCATGTTCATCCGTGACTAGCTGGACAGATTTCTGGATTTTTGGGATGTTTGAAGTTGTTATTCGAATTCGATTTTGAACCAGAAATGTTAATTAGCTAGCCAAAGGTTCACAGGACGAATTTGAGAATCTAAAACCATGTTTTAGCC
Source organism: Coffea arabica (assembly GCF_036785885.1). NCBI lineage: Eukaryota > Viridiplantae > Streptophyta > Magnoliopsida > Gentianales > Rubiaceae > Coffea > Coffea arabica. The sequence goes on from NC_092317.1 coordinate 45,328,366, forward strand.
AAGGAAAAGTTGGATTTATAAAACCCTAAGTGCTGGAAAAAAAAATATTGATAGCCGAGAGGTATGAACCAGAATTTTCAGTTTGACTTTGGAAATTTTAATTGGTTTCTGAAATTTTATTTTATTTTTCCCTTGAATTATAATGGTTTAGAAATACATAAGAGATGTAAATTTTAAGTGGTGTAAGTTGTTTAGCGATGAAATATTTGATATATTGAAAGATTGAACCAAAAATGTTGGTATATAAAGGCTAGAATTTCTTTTGTGATAGCCGAAGGTTGAGTTGGAATCTCAGCTTGGTTTTGAAATTTTTCTTTGAAGCATAATGGTTGGAAATGCCTGGAATATGTAGTTTTAAAGTTCTATAAGATATGTTGATGTGAAACATTTGAATTGTGGTTTGAATTGATCAAAAATGTTGAAGTGTAGACCTAGAAAATTCTCAAGCAAGTTGATAGAGATAGTAAAGGAATTTTCCAGATTTCTTGTGGCGAATTTTAGTTCTAAAAATGTTGTTTTGGGCTGAAAATTTCGTATTATTGCACAATACACTCTGTAACTTAACAACCATCCTCTGCATGTCAAGTTAGTGTTAACAAAGGAGTTTTTCACAAGTGAAAAATGAGATTTCAGATTTTCGGATTTTTCTGACCAGTCTCAGTAAAATGCTTATATCTTGGTGTAGGAAAATCCGTTTAAGGTGCCGTCAGTGGCATTTGAAATTAGAATCACGGGCCTTTGTTCTGTAGAAATTTCATATTTTTCCTCCATATGTACTGCTGTCCGTGACTCCTCAAAGTAGGCTGACCTGCTTGAATGTCCTGTTTCTTCATGAAACTGAATTTTGACTTGGATCGAACATTTAGCTTAATTGTGATTTGAATTCCTGATTGAATTGTGGTTGGAAGTGATTGATGGTTGTCAAGGGCTAATGATTGATGAAGCCCTTGACCATTTGAATGGTTTTATAAATATTAAAGGATGATGAACTTTAATTGCTGGAATTTCTTGGAGGCCTTACCTTCATTTTGTTTTAGTTAAGATGTGATATGAGCTTGCCAAAACCAAGTGCTAATGATTGACGAAACCTTGGTCATTCGTTTTATTCTTGATCAGAATTGAATCTGTTGAAACCTAGGGCTAATGATTGACGAAACCCTAGTGAGATTTCTATTTGAAATGTGAGTTGGTTATATTGACAAATCTTAAATATTATGTGCTTGTAAATCGGAATCGTAAGGAATCCATTTTGGTCCTGTGAACTTGAGAAGTTTTTAAGCAAGCTATTTAAATATATCTTCACTCTAGTATGGTACGATAGAACTTAGCACTGAAGGTTAAAGTTAGAAATTTCGTGTAGGAATTTTCTAAACCTTGCCAACTCGATATTTCTCCTTTAAGCGTAAACTAGCCTTATTACTTTTAGAAAATGATTTCACTAGTTTGAAAACCCTAAGTCTTATTTTAATTCCTTTTCTTTCTTTAAGATTTACCCTTGGATAGTTGTCGGTAGGAAAAGTTCCAAAATAAGAGTTTTAATAACTTTAATTAAAAACGTAGAAACTTGCTCGGCAAGAAACTTTATTTTAGGTAAAATAGTTTTTAGTGATAACTTTTGCAAGAACCGTAGCTTTAAAGAAATTTTCAAAGTATTTTTCTAACTTTGATATTAAGTGGTTTGTCGATTTATTTCAAGAAAATAATACTAGTTATCCTTTTATAAGGATAAGTATCTCAAGGAAAACTATAAGAAATATTTCTACTACTTTTGTCAAGTTTCAACCTAAGTGGACTCTTGAAATTACTATGGGAAGGTAAACTAGTAATATATTAGATAAACCTCGATGTGCATAAGTTTAAAAACTGAATAGAAACTTATAATTTCAAAATTTGGTATTCTAGGATATTGCGAGGACGTGGAATTCGATTCCCAATTTGACATCTGAACTTCACTCTTGGTGAGTGTCCCTGCTTGTTCTATGCCTACTTGAATAAAGTGCTTCCTTGACTTGATATGTGGTAATTGCAAAAATGGTTTCTGATCCATCGAAGCGAGCAATGTGTACTTTATCACACTAGCCGTTCGAGTGGTGATTTGCGTGAAATGTTTTAGTGAATCCATGTGTTGTGACGTCGCTGGGTGAATCTCTCGACCAAAGTTCTGAGGGTATACGCAAGTATACTGCTCCTAATTTCCTGAGGGTATATCTCGAGTATACTGCTCCCTTAGTTGATGTGCGGGCCCGGGACAGGGGTATGAACGGTGACGGGTTAGGAAACAAAATGAGATACTCTACATGGATCATAAGTAGTGAGAGTTGACGGAGGGTCAACTACGGTGGTTTCCGATCAAGCGAGGAATTTGGCTCCTGAGAGCCCCTGTATCCTACTTTGTGCTGTTATACGTTTTCTTAATTATTGAATTTCATACTCGTTACTTGCCTTATGTGATTGCATGCTTTGGGGCACCACTGAGTTTTAACTCACTCCACGTTTACTTGTTTTCCTTAACAGGTGCTGGAAATTGAAAGTTTTGAAACTTACTCATGTTTTCCTTTTGAAATGCATTTGAATGCTATGACTTATTTTGTGGGCTGTAATGCGTTAATTTGGATAATGTACTTTTATTTTGGATTGTCATTTGAAGCTGAAAAATGTGTAAACCCTAATTCGAGCGTTTGGCTTGTAAGTTTGTATTAGTGATGTATGTAATTATCTATCCGGATTGGTACGACTTTATACCTTGGATTGTAGCATGTGGGACGTTTAAGAGTCTCGATTGGCTATTTTAAATCACCGCTATCTCTGAAGTTAATGTGGTTTTAGTGACGGTCTTCTTCGGAAAAATTGTTTTGTGATAGCTTAGGTTATTCTTCGAAAGGATTTGGGTTAGAATGCTTGCGTGAGTCCTGGCGAGAGTTGGGCAGGCGGCCCGCCAACCCTTTGGTTCGCCTTAGGGGAAAGTGGGGTCGCCACAGGTGGTATCAGAGCCTAGGTTTGAAAAGTTATTTGAAAGACATATTAAATATGTGGAAACCCTAATCCTCTCTAGGAATAAGAATTGAGACCATTAGATATACCTTAAGTGATATCTGATCCAGTTAGCTATTTAAGTTCTAACCTTTAAGTATTGATTATTTTGCAGGTATGGAGAATGGTAATGGACATGTTAATGGTAGTAGCGCGGCTAATGGACATGTAGAGCCGCTGAGATCCATTTCCTATAGGCCTCGAGGTGGAGGAGACCGAGTTCGATACTCACCTGCTGATAGGCACCCTAGATGCCAGTGTAGAGCCACGTACGCGTATCCCAACGCCTTGGTGTTATCCCTTGATGATGAGTGCCGCCACTTGTGGGACACTAACCACACCTTGACCCAGGATGTGGAGGAGCTGAATATCATGGTAGATACCCAGTTCGACTGCATAGCCGATTTGGAGATTAGGCTAACTGCTGAGTATAATATGCTGGAGGCTGCTCGTTTGGAGATGAGCTACAGAGGTCTAGGGTGACCCGACTAGCTGAGGGGATCCGTGATAGGAGTGCTGGCATCAGGGTTGATGCCGCTATGCTAATGGACGAGGCCACTAGTTACCTTCAGGGTAACGAGCAGGCAGGCGCAGAGGAAGATCCGAATGAGGATCCAGAGGAGGATCCGGAGGAGAATTCGAAGGAGGATCCGGCTGAGGACGTCGCTCCTGATAGCCCTGCTGAGGGTTAAGTTAGGTTGACTTGATAGTACTAGATATGTAGGATCAGAAATGGGACATTAGTTAAGTCATCAAAATTTGTCTAGGTGAATGACTTGCTTCCGAGGCACCATATCCCTAATTTTTGTTTAAGGGATTATCTGTATGTATTTTTGCTAACTTATGTGCCTTACTTTTGGAAATGTTCCAACTTGTTAATTGTATGACTGTTCCGCGGAAATATATGATAAGTGTTTCATTTTCTTTTCCTCCATTTTCATGTTGATTTTAATCACATAAAGAATATTAATAATTGAATATAAATAAAATTTTGCCTAATTGTCTTACCCTTCAGTGATAGGCATAATTAGACAATGGATCGCCAAGTAGTAGGAAGGAGCCGTGGGAGACCCACTAGACAACACCCGGAAGTGGGTGGTGATAGGGAACCCGAGGTCAATTGAGACCAAGGGCAAGAGGGCGGGGCCGGAGACCGAGTGGCAACCGCTATTAACCGTATCACTGACGTCTTAGAACGTTTGACTGAACACCAAGCCTCTGGACCAGTGCACCGCCAAGGAGGCCCAACCGATTCTGAGGATCGGGCACTGGAGAGGTTTTTGAAGTTTGGACCTCCTAAGTTCTACGGAGGACCCGAACCTGAGATAGCTGAGGGATGGTGGGAGAAAATCTCCGACATCTTCGCAACTCTAAACTACACGGAAGAGCGGCAAGTGACTTTTGTCGCATTCCAGTTTGAGAGTGCCGCTCGTTCCTAGTGGAACCTGGTAAAGGTTAACTGGGATAGGAACCATACTCCAAGAACGTGGGCGAACTTCACAAGGGAGTTCAATGTCAAATTCCTTCCACCTCTCATTCAAGAGAAGAGAGAGGATGATTTCATTAGATGCAAGCAAGGGGCGATGAGTGTCGCCGAATATGAAGTCCAGTTCACGAAACTATCCCGCTTTGCACCTGAGTTGATAGCCACCGAGCAAAGGCGTGTCCGGAGGTTTGTGCAGGGACTAAATGTGGAAATACAGGAAGGTTTAGCCGCTGTTCGAATAGACACTTTTGCCGACGCTGTTGAGAGAGCTCAACGGGTTGAAGTAGCTAGAACCCAAGTGAAATCTTTTCAGGCCAAGAAAAGATTTGCTCCTAGTAGTAGTCGGGAGCCGACTTTTGGGAATGCCCTACCGGCCAAAGTGGGCCGAGGAATCAGTGGAGTGGCTAATCCTGGAGCACCACGAAGCACTCTAGCAAGAGGAACCGGGGCAAGGAATGCAGGGGGGAGAAATAATGGAGCTGGAGGGGGATCGATTGGAAGGGGACAATCTAGGAATACCTCGCAAGGAGGTCGAGCAATAATTCCTCAAGTGACCTGTGCATATTGCAAGAAACCTGGCCATACTATGGATGGTTGCTGGAGGAAGCAAGGAAAGTGCTTGAAGTGCGGAAGTAATGAGTACCAAATTTCTGGATGTCCAAAAATGCAGGAAGGGACTACTTCGAACGCTAGACCAAACACTTCTGGAGGGAGCCGGCCGACAGTTCCTGCCAGAGTGTATGCTATAGATGACCAACCTGTACCTGATTCCTCGGAAGTCGTGGAAGGTACTCTCCCCATTTTTCATCGATTAGCTAAAGTGTTAATTGACCCTGGTGCAACTCATTCATTCGTAAATCCATCTTTTATGTCTGGAATAGATGTGAAACCTGTTAGATTACCCTTCGATCTTGAAGTTAGGACACCAATGGGTAATAAGAAGATAATCGCTAGCTTAGCCTATAAGAATTGTGAATTCTGGATTGGAGAGCGTAAAATGCTAGTGGATCTAATCAGTCTGGACATAAAAGGGTACGATGTTATCATAGGAATGGATTTCCTAGGCCAGTATCATGCTAAACTTGATTGCCGAGTGAAAGTGGTAGAATTCTGTATACCTGGAGAAGCAACCCTGAGGTTTGATGTTAAGGGTAGGTTAGCATCATCTGCTATGATCTCAGGGATACGGGCGAGGAAAATGTTGTCAAAAGGAGCTCAAGGTTTCTTAGCCTTCTTGATTAATGCTCCCAATGATCAAGTAAAGTTAGAAGATGTACTAGTGGTACGGGAATTTCCGGATGTTTTTCCCGAAGAGCTAAAGACTCTACCGCCGGAAAGAGAAGTGGAATTTAAGATTGACTTGGTGCCTGGAACGGCTCCAATTTCTAAAACTCCGTACCGAATGGCTCCTGCCGAGCTAAAGGAGTTGAAAATCCAACTGCAAGATCTCTTGGAGAAAGGTTTTGTGAAGGAAAGTGATTCACCGTGGGGAGCACCCGTTCTATTTGTTAAGAAAAAGGACGGAAGCTTGAGGTTATGTATCGATTACCGAGGGTTAAATGAGATTACAATTAAGAATAAATACCCTCTACCGTTGATAGATAGTTTGTTCGACCAACTGCAAGGGTCAGTAGTTTTCTCTAAGCTGGACTTGAGGCAAGGGTATTACCAGTTAAAGATTAAGAAGGAGGATATACCCAAGACTGCTTTTAGTACGAGATATGGACATTTTGAGTTCGCAGTCATGCCTTTTGGTTTAACTAATGCACCAACGGCATTCATGGATTTAATGCAGAGAGTCTTTAAGAAGTATCTGGATCAGTTTGTAGTGGTTTTCATCGATGATATCTTGATATACTCTAAGACTCGAGAGGAACATGTTAAGCACTTGGAGATAGTCTTGCAAATATTAAGGGAGCATAAGTTGTATGCCAAATTCAGCAAGTGCGAGTTTTGGTTGGAAAAAATATCTTTTCTAGGGCATAAAGTTTCCAAGGAGGGAATTGCCGTGGATCCGGCAAAAGTTGAGGCCGTTATGAATTGGAAGCAGTCGGAAACCCTAACTGAAGTTAGAAGTTTCTTGGGATTAGCAGGTTATTATAGGCGATTTATCAAGGATTTTTCAAAAATTGCTGGACCCATGACCGAGCTAACCAAGAAAGGGAATAGGTTCATTTGGACTCAGAAGTACGAGTCAAGTTTTCAAGAATTAAAGAAGCGTTTAACATCCGCTCCTGTTTTGGTGTTACCTGATGGGGAAAAAGGTTATGCCATATACTCCGATGCTTCTGGAGAAGGTGTAGGATGTGTTTTAATGCAAAATGGTAAAGTGATTGCCTACGCTTCCAGGAGACTGAAGCCGCACGAACAAAACTACCCAACTCACGACCTAGAGTTAGCAGCAGTGATTTTCGCCTTAAAGAAATGGAGACATTACTTGTATGGCGTGACTTTTGAGGTTTATACGGACCATAAGAGTCTCAAGTATTTGTTCTCCCAGAAGGAACTAAATTTGAGACAAAGGCGATGGGTAGAATTTCTGGAAAATTATGACTGTTCGATTAACTACCACCCAGGAAAAGCTAATGTGGTAGCTGATGCTCTAAGTAGAAAGGCCCAAGTAGTAGGGTTAATGGTTAAAGAGTGGGACATGCTAGAAGAAATAAGTGGTTGGAACCCTCGCTTGGAGAAACTGAAGATATTATTTGAAAACTTATCGTTAAAATCACCATTACTAGAGCGTATTAAGGAGGCCAGAAAGCAGACCCTATAATTCAGAAGAATTTGGAGAAAGTGCAAAAAGGGGAAACCCTAGATTTTAAATTAGGGTTTGAAGGTGTATTGAGGTTTCGAGATCGAATTGTGATTCCGGCAGATGAAGAGATAAGAAAAGAAATTTTAGAAGAATCACATCGATCGAAATATACTATACACCCAGGTGTGACCAAGATGTATCACGATGTGAAGGGATTATACTGGTGGGAAGGTTTGAAAAAGGACGTGGCAGAGTTTGTACAGAGATGCTTGATCTGCCAACAAGTAAAAACTGAGCATCAGAAGCCCTCTGGTTTATTGCAACCGTTAGAAATCCCTGAATGGAAATGGGAACATATAACAATGGATTTTGTAACGAGATTGCCTAGAAGTCAAAAAGGATTTGATGCAATTTGGGTAATAGTTGACCGACTCACTAAATCTGCACATTTCCTACCCGTAAGCATGAGCTTTTCGTTGGAAAAACTGGTCAAGTTGTACACAGAAGAGATCCTAAGATTACATGGTATCCCTGTAAGTATCGTGTCTGATCGAAACCCAAGGTTTGTCTCACGTTTTTGGCAGAAATTTCAGGAGTCTTTGGGGACCAAGTTGAAATTTAGTACTGCTTACCATCCCCAAACCGACGGGCAGTCGGAAAGAACAATTCAAACTTTGGAGGATCTGCTGAGGTCGTGCATATTGGATTTTGGAGGTAAATGGAGTAATTATATGACTCTAGTAGAATTTGCGTATAACAACAGCTATCAAATCTCAATTCAAATGGCACCTTATGAAGCTTTGTATGGGAGAAGGTGTCGATCTCCGATTCATTGGGATGAAATAGGAGAGAAGAAGATTGTAGATCCAACAGCGATATCTTGGATAGAAGAAACCCAGGAGAAAGTGAAACTAATTAGAGAAAGGCTTCAAACCGCTCAGAGTAGACAAAAGAGCTACGCCGACACAAGGAGAAAAGATTTGGAATTCGAAGTAGGAGACAAGGTTTTCCTAAAAATTAAACCCTTGAAGGGCGGAGTAGTATCTAAGAGAGGTAAGAAGCTAAAGCCAAGGTATATCGGACCTTTCGAAATTTTGAAGCGAGTTGGGAATGTAGCATATCAGCTGAAACTACCCGCAAGCATGGCTAAGGTTCACGATGTATTTCACGTTTCCATGCTTAAGAAATATTATTCCGACCCAAGTCATGTGCTGCCACTGGAGGGAATTGAAGTGGATGAGACGTTAACGTATGAAGAAGGACCAGTCAAGATTTTGGAAAGAGAAGTAAAGGAGCTGAGGAATAAGAAAATTCCTCTGGTAAAGATTCTATGGAGAAATCATGGACTTGAGGAAGCAACTTGGGAATTGGAGGAAGAAATGCAGAAAAAGTACCCTGATTTATTTCCTTAGAAAGTGTGAATTTTGAGGACAAAATTCTTTGTAAGGAGGGGAGGATGTGAGAACCCTGAAAATATATATATAAGCCAGTGCATATTTCATTTGCATTTCTTTTATTCCTTAATAATTTCTAGCATTACTTTTACTTGTTTGCAATTAAGTACGTAAAAACAAGTTTATGTGAAAAATAATATAATTTTTCTAATTTATGAAATTTCTTGGTTTTGCTAAACTAAAATAATATCTTTAGAGTTAGATTAAATTTTTCGCCTTAACATAAAATGTTAGAATACTTAAATTCCTTTATGCAAAATTAATGATACTTGAGCCGATTAATCTTATTACTTTAAAAATAAATTACTTGAAACTCAATGACTATTTTCAATTAGTTGCTAGCGTTATAGGTTTAAAGGAAATTTTTCACGGTAAGACAAAATCAATGAATTTTAGATAAATATGATACAAGTATGCGAAACATACTCAAGGCATGAAATTTCGATAATTAAAGTCTTGCATGACTAGTGTATAATTAGGCGTTAAATCACACTTGGAGATAATTTTTGGAATTAAGTTAGAATTGAGGAATTAAGTAGAGGTTAGGAAGAAAAGTGAAAAGACTAAAATGCCCATACAACCACAACATTTCCATGCAAAACTAAACAATCCCTCTGACAGCATTACAAGCACCGCACATCCGACCAATAGAAATTTTAACCATCTCAACACGCAATCTCCTACTCAAAACAGCGGCACCATCCCTCTTCCTCTTCATTTCATATCCCAAACCACCACTGCACTCCTACTCTGCCTTGCTATCGTCGACCAAGGGAGAGAGAGAGCGAGAGAGGGAAATCCGCGAGCTGCAAAACAAATTTTCTGGTTCTGGCCGTTAGTTGAAGGAAGAAAGGGAGAGGTTGTGCGTGAGTCTCCTCCGTTTTCTTTTCAACCTCCACCAGCTGCAACCATCTTCACCACAACACCATTCCAGCTGCAAACCAAAAACCAGGACCAAATATTGTGCGCAAGCCGAGAGAGAAAAACTTCATCGCTTCCTTGTGCGTGAGCTGAGTTCCTAGGTGAGGTAAATTCGAGTCTTAGAATAGCTAATTGCTGGTAGATGAAGCTGTATCAGGGCTTGCATGTGTTGTTTCTGCTGTCGGATGATAAAATCAAAGTTGTGGAAAAATCTGTTTTGGAAGTAAAAGTTTCTGCCGAGGATCTGACTGGAATAATGCCACTTCATTTGGGTTAATTTTGCTGTTTTGAGCCTCTAACCATGACTAACTAGTAAATTTCAAGATGATTAAGCTCTGCATGTAGCTAATTAACGGGTTTAACTCAGAAAAATAAAGATGAACAAGAAAACTTGCTGCATGCAAGATCATCCGAGAATAGTTGTAGGAATTTCTGGATTTGTGGATGTTTATAGCTGCTGTCCGAACCTGTTCTGAGCTGGATATGATAAGTAAATCCTTTAGGTGGCTTTGCATGTTGATTTGTGTGTATTGGATGATTAAATTAGAAGCATAAGAAACCTTGATTTGGAAGGAAATGGACTGCCGAGTAACTGAAATGAAAAGGCAGCACTAATCTGTTTATTTGGTAACAATTTAAACTGGTGAATGTGATTACCTCACTAATAATAAGGTAATTAAGTCTTGCATGAGGCTAAGTAGCTCGGCTAACCAAGAAAATAAAATGAAAACAGAAAATTTCTTCATGCATGTTCATCCGTGACTAGCTGGACAGATTTCTGGATTTTTGGGATGTTTGAAGTTGTTATTCGAATTCGATTTTGAACCAGAAATGTTAATTAGCTAGCCAAAGGTTCACAGGACGAATTTGAGAATCTAAAACCATGTTTTAGCCAAGGAAAAGTTGGATTTATAAAACCCTAAGTGCTGGAAAAAAAAATATTGATAGCCGAGAGGTATGAACCAGAATTTTCAGTTTGACTTTGGAAATTTTAATTGGTTTCTGAAATTTTATTTTATTTTTCCCTTGAATTATAATGGTTTAGAAATACATAAGAGATGTAAATTTTAAGTGGTGTAAGTTGTTTAGCGATGAAATATTTGATATATTGAAAGATTGAACCAAAAATGTTGGTATATAAAGGCTAGAATTTCTTTTGTGATAGCCGAAGGTTGAGTTGGAATCTCAGCTTGGTTTTGAAATTTTTCTTTGAAGCATAATGGTTGGAAATGCCTGGAATATGTAGTTTTAAAGTTCTATAAGATATGTTGATGTGAAACATTTGAATTGTGGTTTGAATTGATCAAAAATGTTGAAGTGTAGACCTAGAAAATTCTCAAGCAAGTTGATAGAGATAGTAAAGGAATTTTCCAGATTTCTTGTGGCGAATTTTAGTTCTAAAAATGTTGTTTTGGGCTGAAAATTTCGTATTATTGCACAATACACTCTGTAACTTAACAACCATCCTCTGCATGTCAAGTTAGTGTTAACAAAGGAGTTTTTCACAAGTGAAAAATGAGATTTCAGATTTTCGGATTTTTCTGACCAGTTTCAGTAAAATGCTTATATCTTGGTGTAGGAAAATCCGTTTAAGGTGCCGTCAGTGGCATTTGAAATTAGAATCACGGGCCTTTGTTCTGTAGAAATTTCATATTTTTCCTCCATATGTACTGCTGTCCGTGACTCCTCAAAGTAGGCTGACCTGCTTGAATGTCCTGTTTCTTCATGAAACTGAATTTTGACTTGGATCGAACATTTAGCTTAATTGTGATTTGAATTCCTGATTGAATTGTGGTTGGAAGTGATTGATGGTTGTCAAGGGCTAATGATTGATGAAGCCCTTGACCATTTGAATGGTTTTATAAATATTAAAGGATGATGAACTTTAATTGCTGGAATTTCTTGGAGGCCTTACCTTCATTTTGTTTTAGTTAAGATGTGATATGAGCTTGCCAAAACCAAGTGCTAATGATTGACGAAACCTTGGTCATTCGTTTTATTCTTGATCAGAATTGAATCTGTTGAAACCTAGGGCTAATGATTGACGAAACCCTAGTGAGATTTCTATTTGAAATGTGAGTTGGTTATATTGACAAATCTTAAATATTATGTGCTTGTAAATCGGAATCGTAAGGAATCCATTTTGGTCCTGTGAACTTGAGAAGTTTTTAAGCAAGCTATTTAAATATATCTTCACTCTAGTATGGTACGATAGAACTTAGCACTGAAGGTTAAAGTTAGAAATTTCGTGTAGGAATTTTCTAAACCTTGCCAACTCGATATTTCTCCTTTAAGCGTAAACTAGCCTTATTACTTTTAGAAAATGATTTCACTAGTTTGAAAACCCTAAGTCTTATTTTAATTCCTTTTCTTTCTTTAAGATTTACCCTTGGATAGTTGTCGGTAGGAAAAGTTCCAAAATAAGAGTTTTAATAACTTTAATTAAAAACGTAGAAACTTGCTCGGCAAGAAACTTTATTTTAGGTAAAATAGTTTTTAGTGATAACTTTTGCAAGAACCGTAGCTTTAAAGAAATTTTCAAAGTATTTTTCTAACTTTGATATTAAGTGGTTTGTCGATTTATTTCAAGAAAATAATACTAGTTATCCTTTTATAAGGATAAGTATCTCAAGGAAAACTATAAGAAATATTTCTACTACTTTTGTCAAGTTTCAACCTAAGTGGACTCTTGAAATTACTATGGGAAGGTAAACTAGTAATATATTAGATAAACCTCGATGTGCATAAGTTTAAAAACTGAATAGAAACTTATAATTTCAAAATTTGGTATTCTAGGATATTGCGAGGACGTGGAATTCGATTCCCAATTTGACATCTGAACTTCACTCTTGGTGAGTGTCCCTGCTTGTTCTATGCCTACTTGAATAAAGTGCTTCCTTGACTTGATATGTGGTAATTGCAAAAATGGTTTCTGATCCATCGAAGCGAGCAATGTGTACTTTATCACACTAGCCGTTCGAGTGGTGATTTGCGTGAAATGTTTTAGTGAATCCATGTGTTGTGACGTCGCTGGGTGAATCTCTCGACCAAAGTTCTGAGGGTATACGCAAGTATACTGCTCCTAATTTCCTGAGGGTATATCTCGAGTATACTGCTCCCTTAGTTGATGTGCGGGCCCGGGACAGGGGTATGAACGGTGACGGGTTAGGAAACAAAATGAGATACTCTACATGGATCATAAGTAGTGAGAGTTGACGGAGGGTCAACTACGGTGGTTTCAGATCAAGCGAGGAATTTGGCTCCTGAGAGCCCCTGTATCCTACTTTGTGCTGTTATACGTTTTCTTAATTATTGAATTTCATACTCGTTACTTGCCTTATGTGATTGCATGCTTTGGGGCACCACTGAGATTTAGCTCACCCCACGTTTACTTGTTTTCCTTAACAGGTGCTGGAAATTGAAAGCTTTGAAACTTACTCATGTTTTCCTTTTGGAATGCATTTGAATGCTATGACTTATTTTGTGGGTTGTAATGCGTTAATTTGGATAATGTACTTTTATTTGGATTGCCACTTGAAGTTAGAAAATGTGTAAACCCTAATTCGAGCGTTTGGCTTGTAAGTTTGTATTAGTGATGTATGTAATTATCTATCCGGATTGGTACGACTTTATACCTTGGATTGTAGCATGTGGGACGTTTAAGAGTCTCGATTGGCTATTTTAAATCACCGCTATCTCTGAAGTTAATGTGGTTTTAGTGACGGTCTTCTTCGGAAAAATTGTTTTGTGATAGATTAGGTTATTTTTCGAAAGGATTTGGGTTAGAATGCTTGCGTGAGTCCTGGCGAGAGTTGGGCAGGCGGCCCGCCAACACTTTGGTTCGCCTTAGGGGAAAGTGGGGTCGCCACAAATACTATGGTCTGATGCTTCATTTTCTATATGACTGCAGCGAGCTCTATCAAACCTTTGGTACCATTTGACACTAGCCAAGAACCTATCCAATCTTTCTTTTACTTTCCCCTCACCTTCCCACTGATTGCACCATGTCCACGGTTTCCCTTCAAAGCCTAAATCAACTAACTCATTTTCCTTTATAAACCTATTAAACTCCTTAAAGCTACTCTCATGTCTCCTCCTCCCTCCCCATTTTTCCTCCCCAGATCTGATATCATTAAAATCCCCTACCAATACCCAATGTTCCCCCCACTCCCTCTTTTTTTGCTCTATCATTTTCCACTGTACCTTTCTTGTGTTCTCATCTGTGCTCACATAAACTCCCACCAGCCACCATTTACAACCAGAATCACTGTCTTTCATTTTCATCCCTATGAAGAAAGTCCCCTGGTCGATACTTATCACTTCTATATCTTCCTTCCATATCATTGCAAGACCTCCTGCTTTACCATTAGAGTTAACCACACAGCAATTGTTAAACTTTAATTGTTTTTGAATCTTTTCTATGATTGTTTTCTGATTCTTTGTCTCAGCCAAAAAGACAACACTTGGAAAGTGGAGATTTATCACCTCCTTTAGTTGGGGAATTGTCAAAGGTCCTCCCACACCTCGACAATTCCATACCAAAACCTTCATTTACACTGTGGAGGCTTTAATGGGATTGCCTCCAGTTCCCTCATTTTAGTCATTTTTTGACTTTTCCTTCTTCTTTGTTCCTGAAATCCTTCTTCCCCTCCATCCTCTTCCATTATCTCTCCCTCCTCATTAACTATAGGTTTCTTTCTTTTGCCCCCCTGATCCCCCACATGAGTATTCTTTTTTATCTCTCCCAGTGGTGTTCTTTTAAGCCTATGGAATCCTCTTTGCATCTTTCGTTTGTCTTCCACCTTCACAGAAGCTAGAGGAATCATTATTTCTTGGCCTTCCCCCATTCCTACCTTCTGTACATTCTCCTTATTACCTGACCAATCCTTTATTACATCTCCCACCTCGCCTCCTTGCATTTCGAAATCCATGTGACCTTCCACCTCCCTTGTCCTTTTCTCCTCCTCCTGTACTTGAATTTCTTTGCCAAAAACCTGATCTCCCATCCTCACCTCGTCTGTCCTTGGCTCCCTCGTTTTCTCTACCATATCACTAAATACTAAAGCCTTTTCCCACCCTACCTTTTCCTACATATCCCTTCCCATTTTGTCCCCCTCCCTCTGCTCTCTGTCTCATCCTCTCATGTTGTACTGCTCTCTCCCCTATCCCATCCTCCTTTCCTCCTGAGTCAACCCCATCCGGTATGTTGGATTGTCCCTTAGGGTGCATTTGTTTTCCATGTTCACCCCAAAGTGGTGACGTCATTATATTCCCTGCTCTCATCCACGGTCCAAACTGTGCTTCCCTATGGGATTGATTGGCCCTCATTTCCATTCTGCAATTTTTATCTCCATGTCCTATGATACCACACTTATAACAAAAATCTGGGTAGCGTTCGTACCGAAATTCAATCCAGACCATCTCTCCATTCAGTTTCACTACTGTCCCTCTTACCAGTGGCTGGTGCAAATCTACTTCCGCATATATTTTCATATGCCTCCCCTCCTTTCCGCCCCTAGGTGGTAGTATGACCTCCCTCACTTTCCTGAATATCCCCCCTATTTTCTTCCCGTTGCCTTACTCATCCAGTGTACCGGGAGATTCCAGATTTGGATCCAGAAGCTGGCAAAGCTAAAGCATTCAACTTGTTTTTCAAATCCTACACACCACTCCCTTATAACGAGCACCTGATTGTCTAGAATCCACGGACCTCCTGCCATTACCTTTTCCTTATCCTCCTCCCTTTCAAACTGAAATTGAAACACATTTGTGCCTATCTCAGTGACTCGTAAGTTTCTGGGATAACCCCAAACATAGTTGGTGAACTGTTTTACCCCAGTGAAATTGGCTATCTTATCTCCCATAATTCGACCTACCAAACTTCCTCTGCAATCTTGAACGCTTTGTTCTACATCATCATTACTTAAATCTATTCCACCCACTTCCTTATCTGATAAATCAAACCTTCGCAGAGCAATTGCTAGAGCTTTCTCCATCTTCCCCAAGACCCTACAGTGTTCCCAGTACTATCTCAGGACGAACAAATAGCCTTTTCACCTGTGTTTACAAGAGATAAAAATGCACAGCAAGCTCAAAACACAGTAGGTTATATAAAAGAAAAGCTAAAAAAGAAAGCTAAACCTTCTTCCCTTTTGGAATTCTGGATATTCATAGTTTGAATGCATACCACAGAAATCTACCTCTACCCTTCGTTAGGTGGATACTAAGCAGAAAAACGAAATGACAACGACAAAGAAGTAAAAGAAGAAAGTGCAAGGAAATGAAGGTGACTGAAGCTACTGGCCATTAGTGAGCTG